>NC_048597.1:78625042-79261990 GCF_003668045.3 Cricetulus griseus
TATATTGTTCATTGTCCTCCCTGTGGGACCAGAGATGGCTGCTACTGGGGTAAGGGAGACATCAAAGCCCAGGTCTGTTGTGGATGGCTTCCCAAGTAGAGGGCAGCCCATACAGAGCATGTAAATAAGAGCGTTTCCCCAAGCCTGGAGCAGAAGGAAGCCAACCCAGAGGGGACAGACAGGCACTGGGTAGGTAGTAAAGACCTGATATAGATTAGTATATGTCACACAGAGAGAAGAAACAAATGCTAACAGAGAGATGATGGTGTGTCTGTGTAACATTCTCTGCTTCAAATTCATTAAGCCAGACACAGAAGGACCCTTGAGGTTCTAGAGACCCTGCTTGTGACAATAGCAAGCTGTTACCATGGGGGCGTTATTATCCCCAGGCAAGTCCTGCCTTCACATACCCCAGCCATGCAAGCTAGGATGTTGCCTCTCAGAAACCTGAAGACAGCAAGCCGGCTTTCTTTCCTTCTTCTCTCCTTCTTTTCTCCCCTTCCTTCCTTCTCTCTTCTCCCCTCTCTCCATCTGTGTGTGTGTGTGTGTGTGTGTGTGTGTGTGTGTGTGTGTGCTGAAGGGCTCATATATAATCATATAATTATGTATATGAGGTATGCATGCACACATTTGTGTATGTATATGTATGTGAGAATATGTTCATGTATGTGTAGGTGTGTGTGCACATTGTATGTGGAGGCCAGAAGACATCCTTAGTTGTCTTTCTTTGGGCACAATCCACCTTGCTTTTTAAAACAGGGTTACTCATTGGCTTGGTATTCACCAAGCAGGATAGACTGGCTGGCCCCAGGTTCTGCTTATCTCCACCTCCCCAGTACTAGGATTACAAACAGATGCCACAATTTTGATGTGGGCACTGGGGAACCGAACTCAAATCCTCATGTGTGTATAGCAAGCACTTTACTCACAAAGCCATCTCTACAGTCCCTGAAAGGAAGTCTTTCTAGCTCACATCCCAGGGACCCATCTGGGGACTGTATCAGAGCTTTGCTCATCCTTTATTCTGGAGATGGGTCTGCAGAGTGAGGGGGCAGGCAGTCTCACCTATCCAACTGTCCTCAAGGCATGTACCGTGTTCTAGAAACTGTCCAAGACTCTTCAGAAGGCATCCTAACCCAAGAGGGTTTCCCCTGTCCCAGATTCACACCCCACCCCTCCTGAACTCCCCCACTCCTTCCAAACTGCCCACACACTTCATTCCTGTTTTATAGCTTAAGGGGAGACCAGTGGAGCTGAGCCAACATTCCATGGCTGAGAGCTAGTTGCCAGGACCTCCAATTTATGATCATCTGCTCTCGCCAGCTAATGGGGCCTAATGAACTCATTTTCATACTTTATTTAAACAAATACCTGCAGTCACAAGCGGCCGGCTAGTGTTTATGATGGAGCTTGACCCTCAGAGCTCAGATGTTTCCCAGTTGGATTCTGTCTGCCTGCTTCCACTGTGGCCTCAGCTGAGTGAAGAGGCTGCCCCACTGCTAGCAGAGCTTCAGACAGAATCTGTCCTTCATATCAGGACCAAAGTTGTTCCCTCCTCACTGCCTGGCCTGCACTTCTCTGTAAAAACATGTGTTTGCAGAAGCTGGGGCAGGTGCCTGCTGCTCTGAGAAGCGCTATAGAGGGGAAGCGCTCACCGATTGAAACCAAATGACAGTGTCATTAGCTGATTCCCTGTGACACCCACCTTCAATGTTACTCAACACTCCATGCTCTGCCTAATGGCAGGCAGCACCCCGCCCCCCCCCAAAAAACATGAATCTTCCCTAGGACAAGCCAGAAGCCCCAAGAAGGTCAACATTGTGCTGGAGATGTTTCAGTTAATAAAGCACATGCATGGGAACCTGATTCCCCAGAGCCCACATAAAAAGTCAGGCACACAGAACAGACTTGTATTCCCAGCACCGAGAGCATGGAGACAGGCAGGTCTCACAGAATCAGTGAACTCTGGGTTCAGTAAGACACACTGTCTCAAAACTTATGGTGGAAAGGGATTGGAAACATCAGCCTCTGGCCTACACACACACACACACACACACACACACACACACACACACACACACACACACACACACACTCACATACATACACACACAAACACAAATACACATACACTCACATAGAAACACATACACACATATGAACACATACATATACACACACTCAGGAGGGGGAGGGAGAGAGAGAAAGGAAGGAGAGTGAAGAAGGAGGAAGGAAGAGGAAGAAGAGGAAGAAGAGGAAGAAGAGGAAGAAGAAGAAGAAGAAGAAGAAGAAGAAGAAGAAGAAGAAGAAGAAGAAGAAGAAGAAGAAGAAGAAGAAGAAGAAGGTGCTTGCAGTTAAACCTGGCCTTCTGAGACTAGGTCAGGGAATGTTAGCATGCACCCCGTCCTTCAAAGACATCACATGTATAACTCCCACCACTGAAGGCAGCTGCAGGAGGCACATGCAGCTAGCTAAAGGTTCTGTCCTGGGCAATGTGACCTTTATGGTGGGGCATCTGTCAGAGATGTTGTTTTATCAGCCTGGCCCTTGGTGACCACCCCATTCCACATCTCCATTTTATTTTGCGGCCAGAAAGAGAAGGAAGCTTCAAACAAGGGCGGCCGTGCACCTGCCTGAGTAAATTGCCCATTGTGCTCTTGCTGTAAATTGCAGTATCTCCCAGTCTTCTCCAGTAAACCCTGATTTATGAGGGCCAGGATGCAGACAGACAGTCTGTGATTGGATGCACTACTCTCTTGGAGAGAATTTACTCCAGATCAACAGAAAATTATTTCTGAAGCTCCTGTGGTCGTTAGTCTCAGTTAGCAGGGCTGTTCCCAGCAGGTAAGAAACAGAGCTGGAGGTGGTTGGGGTGTTAGCTCTAGGCAACTCCTAGCTCTGCTCTCTCCTGCCACAAACGGAAGTTAGATGAAGCACTTGCTAGCCAGAGCTGCTGTAATCCACCATGCATGTCTCCAAGGCTGTGTGTATGTAGAGGGGAGACATCCTTACACACCACTTGCCTGCTTCTCTGCTCTGTGGAAATACCCACTATATCGTTCATCAGAAGTTCCCAGCCAGGGCTTTCTCTTCTGGT
The DNA here is from genome assembly GCF_003668045.3 of Cricetulus griseus. Lineage (NCBI taxonomy): Eukaryota > Metazoa > Chordata > Mammalia > Rodentia > Cricetidae > Cricetulus > Cricetulus griseus. The sequence goes on from NC_048597.1 coordinate 78,628,140, forward strand.
ACAGATTTTATGCCCTCCAGAATAGGCTGTGTGTGTGTGGGGGGGGGCTGGTGTTGCACATGTGTACAGATGTGGGCACAGATGAAAACCAGAAGTCAATCTCAGATGTTGATCCCCAAGCACTATCCACCTTGAGTTTTGAGACTTGGCCAGGTACTTACAAATTAGGCTAAGCTGGCAGGCTGTTTCGTCCAAGGGATCTGCCTGTCTCCATCTCCCCAGCACTGGCATTACAAGCATGTACCACCATGCCTGACTTTTTAAATGTAGGTTCTGGGGATCAAACTCTTGCAAGCACTTTATCAACTGAGCCACCTCCCAGCCCCAGAGCAATGGCTTTCGTTGTCCATTTGGTGTCCATTTGTATCTGTAATGAGTTGAGCATACAGTGTGATCCATTTGGACTCAAGCAGACACCAGCAGTGCTGTGCTTACCGAAGACATTGAAATTGCTGTGTTTTGGCTCCAAGTTGACATGATGAACAAGGTGCTGTGTTTGGTAAATTTTGCTAAAGAACAGCTTTTAAACAAATAGAATTTCCTAGCAGGCAAGGTAGCAGCATTCAACAAAGTCTTCTCTTCCCAGGCCTTTGGCATGGCCCAGAGTCTCACTCTGTTTAGAAATTAATCAAGAAAAACCCACCAGAGCCAGGGGTGGTGTGGTGTTGGAATCTGTCCAGACATAGATGGAGAAGATGGCCCTGGAGCAGAGCTGTTGGTTTCTTGCAAGTTCCTGAGACTTCTCTGTTTATTTCTTTCTTTGCAAAGTGAAGATAAATAGCATCTCAATATCAAATATATCCTGTGGATTGCATGATTTAGCCCAGGTGACATACTTGGGACATCCCTTGAAACAGGGTCTCTCTCTCTCTCTCTCTCTCTCTCTCTCTCTCTCTCTCTCTCTCTCTCTCTCTCTTTCTCTCTCTCTTTCTCTCTCTCTCTGGAATTCACTGGTCCAGTAGCAGAATGGGTCCTTGCCTCAGCCACACAGAGCCCTGAATCTCCCAGCTCCACATAGGATCACATGGCCTCTCAGACCCTAGTCTCCAATCCCAGCTCCTGACAACACTAGTGTAGGATGCCCTAATTCTGACCTCCCCTTGGAAGAGTGTCCCAGCAGCCATCAAATAGAGAGAAGGTCTGGCATGGTGTCACACAACTTTAATCTTAGTACTAGGGAGGCATAGCCAAGTGAATCTCTGTGAGTTCAAGACTAGGCTGGGATGCATACTGGGACCTGTCTCAAAAATAAAATAAAAAATCAAAACCAAGAAAAAGTAGATGCATTACTACAGATTAATTGCAACCCTAAAGCAACACATTGTTGCTGTATTGCTTACTTTTCTCCTTGCTGGAACCAAATACCTGACAATAAACAAATGTGGCTTATAGTTAGGGATGCACCGAGGCAGCTGGTTACATGGCAGCCACAGTCAGGAAGCAAGCCAGATAGATGCTGGGGCTCAGCTCGCTTCATCATTTTTTATTCCATCTGAGACCCCAACCCAAGAGAGAGTCCACCTATGTTTAGGATGGATCTCCCCACCTTAATTAATACACTCTAGAAAATCCCTCACAGGCATGCCCCAGACTCGTCTCCAAGGAGGGTCTAGATCCTGTCAAGTCAACAGTCAAAATTAGCCATCACAGATGCTAGAAGGAGCTTTTTTTCCCCCAAAACTTCAAATTATCCATAAAGAACAAGCCACTGAGGGTACTCAGATCTTAGCGCCAATCTGTGGGAGCTAAGCAGGAACACTCAGATCTTAATGCCAGTCCACAGGAACTCCACAGTATGGGCAGTGGGTGAAGAGAGAGAGCCTCCAACCTGGGCAAGAGGGAACAAGAGGGGATGGGAGGTGGCAGCCAGAGACACCATGGGATCAACCCTTGCCAGCACCATGGGGAGAAGGGAGCAGGGACTAGGGCCTGAGACCCTGGTAAACTATACAGAGTAGGGAGGCTTGCTGTTCCACGTGCCTAGGGCAGAGTCCCACTCCACTCCTGGCCAATGGAATTCAGGTACTCAGGTGACATCAAGGCCCTGGTGGTCCCAGCATCCTTCCATGACCCCAGCATCACCCCCCATGGCCCCAGCATTCCTCCATGACCCCAGCATCCCTCCAGTGGTCTTTCTTGATATGCTGTTCCAGCTACACCTCCCCCAACATCTGAATCTCCCTGAAGGTACCTGGTAGTTACCACGCCACTGTGTGATAACTGTGGGAATGGTGAGCAGGGGGTGAATTCTGACATTACATTTTTTTTTTCAAAATATTAAAGTCCCGAGGCACCATCCTCTTAGTTTGTGCTCACCCGCAAGAGCAGTTTCTAACTTTATTTATGACTTTCATCTGAGTGAAAGGGAGCTAAGATGTGTCTTAGAGCTTCCATATCCCCGAGCTTATTGACTGAGAAGAAGGAAGGGCTGGCATCCTCAGCAGTTTTCCTCTGCCTGAGGACCCCGGAGCTCTCTCCATCACTGTCCCCTCCTTACCAGACACTTTAAGCGCCCTCTAATCCCATCAGCTCCCCTCCAAAGGGGTTGACTCAGGCACTAGTTGGGGCTTTTTTCTCTAAGCCCCAAGTCACGATGGAATCGGAGGCCGAATAAATTGTGATCAGGAGGCCCCACCAGACAGAGAAGAGAATCGGGAGGAAAATTAAATTTTTTTTTCTAGAAAACAGCATCTTCAGTAAGGAGCAGGGCAAAGCTCAAAGGCAAAGCAAAACTGAGGAAATGGGCTGGTAAAAGGAAATGTTTCCCTTTGAAAACCAGAGGAGTGGCTTATCAGTCACCAACCAGAAGACACACACACACACACATACATCCCCCACACACCACATACACATACACACATACTACACACACACACATACTACACACACACACATACACCACATGCACACACACACATCTCATACATACCACATACACACACTACACACACATCACACACACCACACACACACACCACATTCAGACAATACATCTCACACACACCACATACACACACACTAAACACACACACACACACATTCTACACACACACCATATACACATACACAAACCACACACACACCACATACATACACACAGCAGCACACACACACACACACACACACACACACACCACACACTACACACACACACACCACACACTACACACACACTGCACACACCACATACACACACCTCACATACACACAGACAGCACATATACACACAGCACACACACCCACACACACACGCACACACAGAGTAAGAGTGTTTCCACATGTGCGATGGGACCCTAGTACCATCGATTCGGGGCTCTGAGTAATGAAAACAGCAGCTAATGAAGATGGGAACTGTGCTTCAACGTCTCCTGATTCAACAAGAATGAGCTAAGCACCACACTGCAGGTGGGGTCTGTCACTGTCTTGTCCATGCACCCAGCTCCTGAACTCTATTCTTACAAAACCCTTCATGGTAGGAGCAGAAGCAGAGGCTTCTGTGGGAACACAGAGGAAGAACCTGGCCTCCTTCCATTCCACTGACTCCCAGGGCTCTCATATTACTCAAGACCTCCTTGGGGAGGAGAGGTGACTTCCAGTCTGTCTAGCGGAGGTCCTGCCTCAGCTCTTGTCTTGTTTTGGCAGGCTATCAGATTTCCTGGGAGGTGTATGGGAAGAATGACTCTCGGCTCACACACACCCTCAACAGCACAACCCATGAGTACAAGATCCAGGGACTGTCATCTCTCACCACCTACACCATCGATGTGGCTGCTGTGACCGCTGCAGGTGTGGGCCTGACCACGTCATCCACCATCTCTTCAGGAGTACCCCCAGGTCAGCGGATCTTGCCATGTATACTTTGCCTGTGCTTGTCATCTCTGACCCTCCTTTATGGTAGCATTTCCATGCAGAATCCACCAAGTGCCTGGAGAGCTAAGGGCAAGGCTTAGCCTCCTGCTGAAACATGTGAAGGCAGAGGACACTGATCCACCCTCGGCTTAGCGTTTCATTGTATCTCCCTCCCAGAGCAGAAGTGGCTTGAATGATCTGCATGGGGCTAAAACATGGTCTCCACAATCCAAGGTTTCCACTCTCTAGGGCTCACAGCCAGTGACCACTTGGACAGTAGATGCCTTAGAGAAAGGGAAATAAGAAATATGTTTGAAATTAAGTGTGGGCAGGGCTGGCACGGCAGCATAGCGCAGCTATTGTGCATAAGGTCTTGGGTTTGATCTCCATGCAAGCAAACCAGGTATGGCGGTGCACACTTGGAATGCAAGGGTTTCACAAGTAAAGGCAGGTGTATCAAGAGTATAAGCCAGTCCTTGACTATACAGGAAGTTGGTAGCCAGCCTGGGTTACATGAGACACTGTCTCAAAAATCCAAAAGGCCACACAGTTTAGAGCTTCAGCTACTGAAACATTAAGAACTGGGATTTGTAATGAGACAAAGTGGGGCTAGGGAGATGGATCTGTAACACTAGTTCTAATAGGCCCTAATAATAAAAACTCAGAGTCAGATATCGGGGGTGAAAGCTGAAAGATCAGAGAAGCAGAGCAGCCAGCCACTAGAGCTCTTCTTATCTCTATGAAATCCTTAGACTGCAAAGAGACTGAGTTCCTGGCTCCTCTTGCGCATATTCCTCTCTTCGCCCAGCCATCTCACTTTCTGTCTGTCTATATAGACCTCCAGACCTCTATGGTTAGCTAGTGGCTAGACCTGCCCTCTGATCTTCAGGCAAGCTTTATCTGTTAGAGCATAAACAAGATATCACCAGTTAAGAGCACTTGTCGATCTTGCATAGTACCTGGACTCAGTGTCTGGCACCCACATGGTGGTTCACAGCTGTCTTATATCTCCAGTTCCAGAGGAATCAGTGCCTATTTCTGACCTCCGAGGGTACCAGGTACACACATGGTACACATACATCTATGTAGGCAAAACATGAATATACATCAAATAACTGAATCTGAGAAAGAAAAATATAGTAAGGAAGATGAAAAGAGAGGGAGAAACTGCAGGGTGTGGGTGGCCCGTTCAGCAAGCCACTGTTGCAGACTCTGCTCATTAGCACAGAAATGACTTCCATTCCTTCTGTTATATCACTCGGAAACTCGCAGGATCTTACTCAGTGCTCAGCAACACACCCACCTCAGCTCCAGAAAACTACCCCTCACTCCTGCTCTCCAGTTTTAAAGCTCTTGTTTAGGATGGGAATGTATTTCCAGTAATCCCACAAATACATGTCAATATAGGGAAGTGGGGGTTATCACGGGTCTAATGGTTTAGTCCTACAGTTAAAGCTGTTCTGTCCCCTACCATTTAAAACAAGTTCATTGAAGGGACTGGAGACTGACTTATGGGTAAGTGTGCTTGCTGCACAAGCAGAAAACTTGAGTTTGGATCCTGGAGCCCATGTAAAAAAGCCGGGTACAGCTGAGGCACAAACCTGTAACCCCAACACTAACAGAGATGGGCATGGCAGAAATGGGATGGCTGGGGCTCGGTGACTGCCGGCCCAGCTCCATGTTCAGTGCGAGGCACTGTCTCAAAAGAATGAGGTGGAGAGTGATGGAGTGATGACCTTCTGTGGGTTTTGTACATTCACAGACATGTGCACCTGTACACACACACACACACACACACACACACACACACACACACACACGTTAACTTACCTTATTTGAAAAATGTGACAGCCTTATTGATAGAGGCCCGGAAAACTCACATGAACTCAACTCATATTTGCGCACCACTTCCAGTTCATTCTCATAACCCAATTGTTTGATCTGGAGAGTGCTACATGTGTCTAAAAATAGTGTAAAACAAACCAAATATGTGCACTGAAAGGAACCTCCAGGAGCCCTCAGGGGTCCCATACGTCCACCCTCACATGGCCTCATTGTGCCACTCTAAGCATACTTCCTCTAAATCTAAACTTTGTGGTAAAAGAGGAGACTGAGTAGCAGCTGGATACCCAGAGTGACCTCCCCTGTTACCCACCAGAGATGGTGCTCCATTGTGTGTGGGAGTCTCCACCAGCAGGGGAAGGTGTGACCAAGCCTTTCTTTCCACTTGCAGATGGTGGCCACTGTCCAAGGTAGAGGCCCCGACACTGACATGGGTACCAGAATTACAGGTGCTTGTCAAGCCCCTGAGAGTTGGGCCTCACCCAACAAAGCAGTCTGTGGAGGTGGGCTGAGGCTCCTGAGTCTGCCCCTGGAAAAGTCCCATATGCATGGGAGACCATCACACTAAGGCAGAGAGATTGCTTTTAATATATTTTGTATTTTTTTATTGTGTGTGGGTCCATGTGCACACATGTATGCGATAGTCAGAGGCCAGTATCTGGTGCTTTCCTCAATTCCTCTTCATCTTATTTTGAGACAGGGTCTCTCACTGAACCTGGAGCTCACTGATTGGCTAGAGTGTCTGCCAAGCAAGCTTCCAAGATCCTCCTGTCTCTACCTCCCTAGAACTGAGATTATAGGTGGCAATCACCACACCTAGATTTTTTTGTGGGTTCTGTGGAAGGGTTTTCCAGCACAGGTATATGTTGGCACTGGAGAGTCAATGAATACCACAAAGTCAAACCATGCAACAAACCTCACATGAGAGATTTGTTGGGGAGAACCACAAACTGCCTCTTGACCAGGAACAGAGACAGTAGTGGTCTGGGCAGCAGGGCAGACTTTCATAGGGTCTTTGGAGCATGTTCAGTGAGCTAGTAGAAAAGTACAGTCTGGCCGGAAGTATTGCTTGTCTGTTAACCCTAAGTCCTGGGGTGGGGATTTCCAAGTTCCAGGTTCCCAGACAGGCCAGGGACAGGATGACTTTCCAGTAGCCTATTACCCTTCACTGACTAAGCCATCTCCTCAGCCCATACTTATTGATTTCACCCAAGTATCTGGTTCCATGAAACTTACAGCACCCAAACCACAGATTTGAAATATCATTAGTATGTCCATAGCTACAGCCCTGATATGGGCACTGTCTGATGTGTTTAAAATGGAGCCTACACCAGGGAGAACATGAGCACATCTGGTGTGAGTTACAAGGTTCTGTGGCCACCCTGATAGGGAATGAGTACACTGACCTCTGGAAGGCCTCTCTCTACATCCCACATGACTATCTCCAGGCCAAGTCACCATGAACTGCAGGGGGAAGTCTCAGAAAGAAGATGGAGGCGTCTGCTTTGAGGAAGCCTCTGTTGGCTGTTGAGCAGCCTTTCAAGCCAGATCACCTGTAGCTGGAGAGCTATGCTAAGACACTAAGTAGCATCCTCAGGAAGAGCCTCCTGCGGTGATGAGCCCTTCTGAGGAGCTGGCTTTTGTTTGCCGGACTGGAGGTTTACGTCCATTAGACACTGAAGGGCCGGTTTAAGAATCCAGAGAGCAAAGAACTAGAAAGGAGAGTCACTTGTCCTTCACTTTAAACATTCTCTGCTTCAAATTCATTAAGCCAGACACAGAAGGACCCTTGAGGTTCTAGAGACCCTGCTTGTGACAATAGCAAGCTGTTACCATGGGGGCGTTATTATCCCCAGGCAAGTCCTGCCTTCACATACCCCAGCCATGCAAGCTAGGATGTTGCCTCTCAGAAACCTGAAGACAGCAAGCCGGCTTTCTTTCCTTCTTCTCTCCTTCTTTTCTCCCCTTCCTTCCTTCTCTCTTCTCCCCTCTCTCCATCACTCCCCTCCCCATGCCCACCCTTCTTTCTTTCTTCCTCTTGAACCTGGAGATGGACCCCTGAGCCTTGTGTGTGCTAGGCTAGTGCTCTACCACTGAGTGACTCCCCAGCCTTGTTTTTGTTTCATTCCATTTATTTATTTACTTTAATTTTTTTTAAACAAAGTTTCCTGTGTCCCAGGCTAGCCCCAAATTTCTTATGTAGGTGAGGATAGCTGTGAACTTCTGACCCTTCTGCTTCCATCTCCTCAGTACTGGATCTGCAGAGGTGCACTGGCTTTATGCAGTACTGGAGATCAAGGGTTTTGTGGGTGCCAGGTGAACATTGCTGGCTGAGGTGTACCTCTAGCCCTTTGTCTTGTCTTTTTAAGGTAGTTCTTGTCTTCGTTTTTTTCTTCTCTCTCTTTAACCCATTATCTTCCTCTTGGGAATTTCTCATTTTGAATACTTTGTTGAGCTTGCAAGTAAGCTTGGCCTCCTAGAGAGCTGCCCAGCAGTTGTAAGACCCCCAGAAAGCTCAGGCCTCTGGGATCTCAGCCCAAGACCACAGTCACCCCAATCACCAGATGGAGTTGAAAGCTTGATGCAAACTGCATGAGGCTTTATTGTTGTTTAACGAGCTAACCCCATGTTAGCTCAGGTCTTTCACCCACCTGCCATGGCGGATGGCTAGAAAAGACAGCTCGAACCGGCTGCATAGAGATTGTAGGGCAGCGTAACGGGAGTGTCTAGGGGTACGCACAGGTCCTCCAGGCTTGGAGGGCTTGCCCTGTGTTGATTGGCCAACTGGTTGTTATGGCCCACAGGCCCTCCCAGGGTGGTTGCTATGCTCTGCGCGTCATTGCTGTGCACTTGTCCATAAAGCACACCCAGAGCCGAAAAGCATAGCGCCACCAGCTAACTTCTGATTGGTTCTTTGCCATGAGGCAGGCATCTGACCTCTTAGTGACCAAGGCAAGGTCAGACAAGCACGTGTTCGGCTGTTATGGCTGCCGAAATGGGGAGCTGGTCCCTTCACAGTGACTGTGTGTATGTCTGGGTCTCAGCCTGGGAAACCTCAGATGATGGAGCTCACCTTCCACACATGTCGTTCCAGAGTAACTGAGTCCAGGAAAGAGTTCTACACTGGCACCTGCTTTTGGTTGTCTTGGAAACCACATCCAAGGCCTACAGATTTTCATCCCCTCATCAACCTTGACTTCCAGGGCATCATGGGAGCAGAGAAAAGAAGTTAGACACTCATTTCTTGGTGGCAGGGCAGGATCCTGGAGGATGTAATCATGTTCCCTTGTCTTTCTTTGCACAATAAGCACCTATTAATTATCTGCTCTCTATAGAGATGAGTAAGACAGGAGTCTCCTAATGCCACTTCAGATGGCCTGCAACGCAGCAGGTGACCCTGTTAAAGGAAGGATCCTGCTGTGAGGCCTTGCTGAGGGAAGCCACTGCTTCTCACTTTCATGGCTTGGTAAACAAGTGTCTTTTGCAGTGAAGACTCATTTTGGAGCTGTTTTCTGCCTAACAGTGCTTGGCACCCTCCCTTGGCTGTGACACAAGTTAACCCTCTTCCCGCCTCTCTATCCTTCTCTAGACCTTCCTGGGGCTCCATCCAACCTGGTCATATCCAACATTAGCCCTCGCTCAGCCACACTCCAGTTCCGACCCGGCTATGATGGGAAGACGGCCATCTGCAGGTGGATTGTGGAAGGACAGGTGAGTGTCTGATGGCCCTGTGTATTAGCTACTTTTTTTGGTGCTATGACAAAATACCTGACACAGCAGCTTATGGAGAAAGGAAGATTTATTTTGACTAACAGTTGCGGTACTGTCCATAAAGGCAGGGATGTCCAGCTGGTCACATGACAATCCACAGTCAGGAAGCAGAAATGAATGATTGCTGATGTTCAGTGCATTTTCCCCTTTTAATTCAGTCCCAGGACCCCAGCCCATGGATGGGAACACCCATATTCAAGGTGGGTCTTCCAACCTCAATTCTAAAACCCCTCAAGGACATAGCCAAAGGTGTGTCTCCTAGGTGATTCTAGGTACTCCCAAGTTGCCAATGCTAGTCAGCACACCCTGTGAGCTAGGGATTCCCATTAGAATGATGATGATCATAAGGACCTACTTTTGAGGGAGTGTTGATGTTCCTTGCACTCAGGTTCTGGAGTGACTCCAGGGTGGCTAAAAGGGGTTGTTCTTGGAGGCAAAGAGCAGAGACAGGAATGAAATAGACACAGGGGACAGGATGGGCAAAGATGAGAAAATCAGGGTCCTATTGTTGTGCCCAAATTCTGAACCCCAAAATCACCAAGAGACACATTTTGATGCAAAAGCAGGGTCTTTTATTGTAGTTATTTAAGAAGCTCACCCCATTAGCTCGGGCCCTTCATCCATCCACCAAGGTAGATGGTTGGAGAAAGACCCCGAGAAACCAGGAGACAGGGATCTTATAGGGCAGCATAAGGGGAGTGTCTAAGGGTACGCAACAGTCTAAGGATTGGTGCACTTCCAGGCTTGGACAACCTGCCCTGTGTTGTTTGGTTAACTGGTTGTTATGGCCTATAGGCCCTCCCATGGTGGTTGCTATGCTCTGCACATCACTGTTGTGCACTTGTCTGTAAAGCACACCCAGAGCCGCAAAACACAGCCCTGCCAGCTAACTTCTGATTGGATCCTTGCCATGAAGAGGACATCTGACCTCCTAGTGAACAGGGCAGGCCCAGCAAGGTCAGTTGAGCACATGTTAGCCTGTCATGCTAAAACAGGGGGCTTGTCCCTTCACTGTCAGATGGCCAGAGATGTAAAAGTAAAGGGGGGAACTTAAGGGCTGTTCCAGGGTGGTACCCCAAGTCAGATAGTGCAGCTTATTGGCTTTTAAATTCTACATCAGTTAGCTACCAGATTGGTAGAATTTGTCTGGCATAGAACATCGTGGGCACAGCTGCCTTTCTAGGGCAGGCTCTGTCTCAGGTGCTATTCTGGGCCTGGAGGATCAAGTGGTAGCTTGTGCTGTGGAGGAAACAGTTCTCTCCTGGGTGGCAGGATCCCCTGCTCCAGTGTGTGTGGAGATAGCACAGAGCATTAGGAAATGATGGAAAAATCTATCACACAGATCCAAGATTGGGCCAGTGAAATACTCAATGTAGTGTCACAGGCTACAATAAACATGGGAGAGCTCTGGGCATCTAGAAGGGGCTATATGTGTATAGGATCTGCTGGCATGGGATGAATACCAAACGTTCCGCCAGCTCCATATTCTGACGAAAAGAGAAAAAGATAAAGAGCCAAATCACCAGGAGTGAGTGGTGATGTTTGGAAGTATTTCCTGTGTAGTTAGAGCCTAGTGACTCATTGCTGTTCTTTCACTGGGTTGTAGGAATCTCTTCTGGAAACTGGCTGTGAATTAGGAAGCAAATCCTACACGTACATGTGCAAAAGTTTCACCAAGCCCATCTTTCTGGAAAGTTATATAGAATCTCCACCGTGAATAGGGCTGAGACTATTGACTTAAGAAAAGTAAGAGTGTATCTGTATTTTACATCTAATTAAAAAAAACACCAGTGAGTAAAACAAACAAACAAAAAAACATGATAGAAACAGACTGAAACTCTTAAAAAAAAAAAAAAGTGTGTCTGTGGAAAACTAATTGTCACAACTCATTGTTCATTGGTCCTAATTCCTGAGTAAGCACTGTGTGGACCAAAGTATCAGGCACATCCATCCGTTGTTTGCAGAAACATTCTTACACTCCTCGTTTCCCTCCCTTACTTCCCGTCCACTAGCAGTCACTTGTCTTCTCTCCGTCACTATAATTACATCTCTCATTTTTTTTAGTGTCTTCTACCCTTTTTCCCAGTGCCATGTCCTATTGACAACACCTATTGACAATAACTGTAGAGGTCCTTGCACAATTCCTTCTGCTGGCACCACTTAGAACTCCAGTGTCCCTCTGTGTCCTTTGAACCAGAAGTTCACCACCAAAACTTGATGAAATATGCTTTCTCTTGTGCACCTGCTCTCTTCTTGCCTTCCCTCCTTCCTGCATCCTCAGCATATGCTTGGTTCTCTGTGCTTGTTGAGGTAGATCAAGAGCATAGAGCTATGCTAAAAAGAGAAGCAGGTGGGAATGAACTGCCTGATCCCTTCTCCATCAGTTCCCATCAGTGTTTTCTCTGCTCATCCATGCATACTCTGTCACCTGACTGTGCCTTTGCACATTCAGAACGTAAATTATTTCATTCTCTCAACCTTTACTTATTCTGTCTCTGGAACTTTGAAGGGAAGCCCTTGCCCTAATCACTCACATTGTTTAGGTACCCCAAAGCCAGGAAAGCAGAAAGATACTTCATTTATAAATGATCAAAGTAAGGCACTGCCTCCCTCTTCCAATGTTAAAAAGATTTACTTTCTTTAAATGCTTTGGTCTTCTTTAGTCTCTCTTTTCTATCATTGCAACAATTATGAAAGCACATGCTTCTATATTCATTGTGTTCCAGGCATCTGGACCCATTGCTTTATATTAGTTGTGTGTGTGTGTGTGTGTGTGTGTGTGTGTGTGTGTGTGTCTGTCTGTCTGTCTGTCTGTCTGTCTGTCTGTGTATGCCTTGGTGCACATATGGAAGTTAGATGACAGCCTCAGGTCTTGGTCCTCACCTTCATCTTGTGTGAGACAGTGTCTTTTGACCAGGTGGCCCCTGAGCTTCCAGGAGTCTCCTGCTTCTGCCTCTTATCTGTTCATAGGAACACAGAGATTATGGACATAATACCACCATGTCCAGCTTTGTGTAGGTACTAGAGATTCAAACTCAGGTCCTTGTGCTTGTGTGGTGAGCACTTTATTCACAGAGGTATCCATCTCCTTTGCCCCTATTGCTATTCTTTGAGCCTACATTCACCCATCTTTGTCTCTTCATGTTCTGGATTTCTTGGCATGAGGAGATTTGGTTTTCTTGTTGTATATGATGCTCTAGGACATGGTGTCTTCATGGTCCAAGCTCATATGAGCTGCTTCTACATGAGCCTGGGTTTTAAGTAATGTCAAGTAACATTTAAAGATCACAACCTGAGCATCAAAAGCTGGAGGCACTCATTGCTACCATCTGGTCATTGCTTCTAGAACTTTCAGGTCAGGAAAGGAAATACATTAAATATTTTTTATTAGATTTACTTATTTCATGTTCATGAATGTTTTGCCTGTACTCACATTTATGCAGCATATATGTGCCTGGTGTTCATAAAGGTGTATCAGATCCACTATAACTGGAGTTAGAGATTGTTGTGAGCCACCATTGTGTATCTTGGAAATTGAACCTGTGTTCTCCGGAAGAGCAGCTAGTGCTCTTAACCACTGAGCCATCTCTCAGTCACAACAAACATGTATTTTCTTTTAATACCCATAAGGTCATAGTGATACTTCCAATTCAAATCAAATACCATTATCCTTAAATTCATATCTTATACTAAAATGAATTTTTCAGAAACCCCAATGTTCTTGTTTTTCTGCCTTATTATATTGAGTGCAAACCTGTGATTCTAACAGAGTAATCAACAAGACTGCTGAATGCAGTGTAAGTGTTTGTCCTGAGGTTTGATTCTCTCCTGCATTCATGGCCAAAATGCTGAGCTTTAAAAAAAAAAAAAAAAAAAAAAAAAAGAGTCACCCAACAGCATTCTTTCCATCTGTGCTTTTGTCACCAATTTGTATATAACTAGACACATTTATTTCAGGTGCTGTGTTCTTTTGCCTTTCTTATTAGCAGTTAGTTTCTGTAAGAAATCATTTTACCTGGGAGAAATCACTAGGGCCTTTTAAGAATATTTGCCCTTTGTAACCATTTACATTATTGCAGAGTCAAAGCTATAGAAAAATGATGTGCTGGGAAGTGTAGGTTCTCCTGCCTGTTGCTCTACCTCGTGGATAATCATGCCTACTTGAATTTGGATCTATCCTTTGTGTATAAGTATTCATGTGTGTTCAGGTACACATATGTGTGCAATACACACTTGTACACATTCTTGTAGAAGCCAGAGGTCAACCTCAGCTCTTGTTCCTCAGGTACTGTCCACCTGGTTTTTAGAGACAAGAGTCTCTTATGGACATGGGGCTCACTGAGCAGTCTAGGCTAGGTAGCCAGCCAACCCGGGGGGAACCTCTTGTCTTTCACTCCCAAGCACTGGGATTACAAGTGAGTGTCAGCCATGCCTAGGTCTGATGTGTTGTTTTTAACTTGGATTCTATGGATCAAACTCAGTTGCAAGGTAAAATGAGCTACCTTCCCAGCCCTCTGCGCTTCTCTTTGACAACAGAAGCAAATCTCCATATTTGTATTTCCATTTTATGTGGCCTTTTGCACTCTCTTCCCTCATGATAAAGAAGTTACTGCACATCTGTATATTTCCTGGTGGCTCCCTCCATCCTTCCTGCAGTTAAGCTGATCTCCCATGCTATTAGATCACAACATGCTATTAGAGGTCTGTAGGTCGCAAGTCTAGTGTGGGATTTATGGCTAAAGCATAGTACCCATAGCACAGGGACTCCTCCAGAGACCCTGGAGAGGAACTTGGTTCTGTGATCATTAATGTGTAGATAAAAATCACTTCCATGTTGGGAACCTGAGGTTTGGCATGTGGGAAGCTACCTGTCAGCATGGCTATTCTAGCTGCTGAAGGTCACCTTGTTGGGTGTCTCAGAGTTCCTTCCCATCTTCAAAGTCAGTCATAACAAGTGGGTCTTCTTCAGGCTTGGGCTTTCCTTATGTTTTGGTCTCAACTCAGTGACTCCTGTGGCGACTTCAGACCAAATGATCTTGCTCTTTTAATGCGTTTAGCCTTGTTGCCATCAGCCTAGACACCAGTGCTACATGAGGCACCTTGTGCATGGTTCCAGAAATCAATAGGGATGGAGTTTAGCCGGGGATTATTCTACAAAGAAGTTGATCTTATCATTTTGTCTTTCTGCTGCTGTGTATCTTCATATTAGACCCCAGGCATAAGGCTTCTGGATATAGTCAGATTTTTCTTTGACTGCCAACTCACAAATAATGACATGGAGACTTATTAATTATGAAAGCTTGGCCTTAGCTTGGGCTTGTTCCAAACTAGTTATTGTAACTTAGATTAAACCATATATTTTAATCTATGTTCCTCCACCTCATCTGCATACTGTCCATCATGCTTCCTTCGAGTTTGTCTGGTGACTGCATCTTTCTTCTTCCCAGAATTCTCTCTCTCTCTCTCTCTCTCTCTCTCTCTCTCTCTCTCTCTCTCTCTCTCTGAAAGTCCTGCCTATATCTCCTGCCTAACTATTGGACATTCAGCCTTTTATTACACCAATCATAGCAATACTTCTTCAAACAGTGTACAAATATCCCACTGCAGCTGAGTCAAACAGTGGCTGCATGCTAATCCATCCCAGAAGCCGCCAGATGTCTCTTCTGTGGGTCTACACATGGCATGCTCATCAGAACCACATATGTAGAATGAGGTCTAGAATTAGACACCTAACTTCCAGTTAAGTCCAACTTTTGAGTCTTCTCTGGCATGCTTCTGGATAAATAGCAAGGCTATTTATTTCCAACTTGTGTGTTCTGAAGAAGCGCCACGCAATTTTCTGCCCCTATTTCTATTCCCATATGCTTGGATATATTTATGAGCTTGACTTCCTTCCTTCCTTTCTTCCTTCCTTCCTTCCTTCCTTCCTTCCTTCCTTCCTTCCTTCCTTCTTTTCTTCTTTCCTTTCCTCCTTTCTTCCTCCCTCCTTTTCTTCTTTCCATCCATCCATCCATCTTTCTTTTTAAAAATATTTACTGCTGGGCTACCCAAGAAATTGTGCATGCTAGACAAGTGCTCTACCACTGAGTCACACCCCAGCCCCTCACTAGGGCATTCTAGGCAGGTGCTCTACCACTGAGTCACACCATAGTCGTTCACTAGCACCGTGTCACTAAGCTACATACCCAGCCCTTTTAACTGTTTATATTTTGAGACAGGGTCTCATTAAACTGCTCAGATGGATTTGAACTTATCCTATAGCCCAGGCTAGCCTTGAACTCTTGATCCTCCTGCCTCAACCTTCCACATTGTTGGGGAGTTGCAGGGTTCCTACACCATACCTGGCTTCTTTGTCTGTTTTATTTTCTTTTGCACTCTTGCTGGGAGAACTCAGCCCCTTTATCATGCTGAACTGAGTCAGTGAGAAGAGACCATCTTTCTTTATTTCTAACTTTAAAGAAATTCTTTAAGGTTTTATTATTGAGTGTGACATTTATGGAAGGTGTCTCTCTTTTTTATAGCTGGTGTTTTCTATGTCATGACAATTGTTTTCCAATCCTGGTTTGCTAGGACATTTTCCCCTTATTATTATTTTTGTGTATTTTATTTATTTATTGGGGAAGATAGATGTGCACATGCCACTGCATACATGTGAAAGTCAAAGGACAGCTTGCTGGAGTCAGTTCTCCTTCTACCCTGTGGGTCCCAGTGTTGGAACCCAGATCATCAGTTTTGGCTGTAAGCCATTTATCTGCTGAGCCATCTCACTGGTCCTGATGTTGTTTTACATATCTAACCCATATTCTTAAGTGAGCTTAGCTTTTCCTGGCTACAGGTTGGGCTTAGTTTTCAAGATCAATGGTTGTACTTTTCATCTGTCCTCATCACTCTGGGTGCCACAACAAGGAAGCTCTGAGGACTATTACCTACAATAAACCAAGTCCCTGGCCCATGGCTCCTGGGTCTGCTTCTCTGGGGCTACCAAACGGTCAGCCCATTTTTACCTACACCATGACCAGTTGTGAGTCTCTGCAGTGAAGGCCATCTTTCCAGAAATGGCATGACCTTTGCATCTTGACCTCCCAGAAGCTGTGATTGCCTACTCAATACCTGCACAGGATTGGCCCCTTCAACCTTCCATCAAGGAGGAGTGGGGGATTTTTGAGGTCCCACCCCTCCTATTGAATCTATAGGTAGTTAATAGCTACTGAGGAAGGGAAGGGAAGGGAAGGGAAGGGAAGGAAGGAAGGAAGGAAGGAAGGAAGGAAGGAAGGAAGGAAGGAAGGAAGGATTATTTATTTTCTGTAGTAGTGTAACCACTGGGAAGAGGAAGGGGGTCAATGGGAATGGAAGGGGGCCAGGATAAGGCAATAGAGGATGACAAAGACAGTGCAAGAATCCAACACAGAACCCTACCCTCGCCCACCTCCCACTTCCAACCTGCCCCTACCTGGGCTCACACAAGGCCACCCCTGGTTTTTGCAAGTTGTGCCAGGATCTCCTCAGAGTGACAATGTCTGATCCCAGGACATAAAACACAGTCAGGTTTTCTGCTCCACTGGTCTCCTTCAGCCATAAGATGAATTTTTGTGACTTTGACAGTTTTGAAGATTATCAGACACTCCTGTCCTGCTTGGCTTCTCAATTCAGGTGTATGAGAACTCTTCTTGAATCTTCCAGAATCTTTGTTTTTGATCAGATTATTGGGCAGTTCTCTCAGTGTCCTGTTTGACTTAACATGATAATATGCTCATTATTGGAGAGCCAACTTTACTCATTTGATTGACATGGTTCAGGCAGCTTTATCTCTATATAGTTACTTCCTCTGCCTTTAAAATTAAGATGCACTGGACTGGGGAGACAACTCAGGATGAGGACCGGTGCAATTGTGAGGACCAGAGTTCATCTCCCCAGCACCTACAGGAAAGCAGGGGTGGGCAGTAGATATGCTGGCCCACCTGTAATCCCAGCCCTCAGGAGGCAAAGGTGGGGGTCACCAGGACAAGCTTATTGGCTAGACCAACTGAATCATCAAGCTCCACCTTTGTGAGAAACTCTGCCCAGTAAATAAAGTGGAGGGTAATTTTCTACCAGAATTAATTCGCATTAAGATGGCAACAGTAGGTTTAAAAAATGATCTCTCCCCACCCCCACCACCCCACTTCCCTTTTTCCTTTTCTTCTTCTCTGTTACATGTGTTACTTAGGATAGAATCTAGGGTCATGCATAGACTAAACAGGCACTTTATTACTGAGCCATTATCAAAGACCCTCAATGAAGGAATCTATACAGGTGCTCTACCACTGAGCCACACCCCAGCCCCTCACTAGAGGATTCTAGGCAGCTGCTCTAACACTGAGCTACACACCCCAGACCCTCACTAGGGGATTCTAGTCAGGAGTTCTACCACTAAGCCACATTCCCAGCCCCTCACTGGAGGATTCTAGGAGGTGCTCTAACACTGAACTATATTCCTGGGCCTCTTCACTTTCTATTTTAGTACAAATTCTCAGTAAGTCTTTTTTGTCTTGAACTTGTGATCCTGTCTCTGCCTACTTAGTAGCTGGAATCAGAGGTCTGTAACACTAGGTCTGGTACTAGTCAAGCCATGCCCACCATATTCCCAGTACTTCAGACCCACCTGGTTTTTCCAGTGGAAGAAGGTGACAGTCTCTGGCTCTGGCTCTGGGTTGATACTTGCTTAGATTTCACAGTGCATATGCCACTTTCTTTTCTTCACTGGTTATTTCTTCCCAAGACTTTCCTCCTGATTCAATTTCCTTTTCTTTCAAATACCTGTTAGTTGTTTTCTGAGTTGCAACGATGTGAATGCTAACTTTTCCCATGGTACAACTGGGTAATCTGGAAATATCTTTACTTTAGTTCCATCCTCTGAATGGTACTTTAGCGTCGTAAGTGCAGGAACTGAAGGTCTGAAGATAATAGCCCAGTTTCTCCTCATTCCTGTTGTTGATCTTGAAGCTCCCTTCCTACCCCATCTTACTTTGCCAGTAATCTAGTATCTTAGGATCTCTTGCATTCCACAGCTTTACTGTACATCAGGTCTAGAAGATGGTGTGGAATATTGCTTTAACTGTATAAGGTATGTTACTTTTTTTTATGCTGCATTTGTTTAACAATATAAAGATTGTTGCCTTGCCTACCTAAGGTACCTGATTGATCTAATAAAAAGCTGACTGGACAATAGCTGGGCAATAGAAGAATAGGCAGGCCTGCTGAACAGAGAGGATAAATAGGAGGAAAAAATGGGAAGGAGGAGAGAGAGAATGAAGGAGAAAGAGAGGAAGACGCTCAGGGCCAGTCAGGCAGCCACCAGCCAGCCAGACACAGAGTAGGGCACACAGAATAAAAGAAAGGTAAAAAGCCCTGAGGCAAAACATAGATGAAGAGAAACAGGTTAAATTAAGTTATAAGAGTTAGTGGATACAAGCATAAGATAAGATTGAGCATCCATAATTGATATCTCTGTGCCTTGATTTGGGAGCTGGCTGGTGGTTCAAGAACGTCTGCTACAAAAGGATCTTTTGTTTATTTTTTCATGTGTATGTATAGTATACATGCATTTGTGTGGTGGCACTAGTGTTCATGTGAGTTTGAAAGCGAGAGGTTGACATCGATGTCTTTCAACGTTGTTCTCCACTTTATTGAGGCAGGGTCTCCCACTGGTCCTGAGCTCATAGATCCAATTAGACTAGCTAGCTAGCTTGCCCCAAGGATCCCGTTTCCATCTCCTGAGTGCTGGGATTGTAGCTGGGCCCCGTGTCCATCAGGGTTTTATGTGAGTGCTAGGATCCAAGCTCTGGTACTCATGTCTGCACTTTACCTACCAGTGTACCTCCTCAGGCCCCGGACTGCTCTTGAAGTTGGGGTGTATTAAACACTTTGAGTCTAAAAATTCATTTGTTCTGGAAAATTCTTTGTCATGATCTGTTTGAATGCAGCCTCTCTGTATTGTTGTCTCTTGCTGGAACTCTTAGTGGTTATAAGAAACTGCTTCTCTATCCTCCTGGTCTCTTAGCATCCACTTGCTATTTTTCTTGTCTTTATCTCTCCATGCTCCTATCTAAATAATGTCCTCAGATGCAGCTTCCAGTAAATTAATTCTCTGTTGACCTGCATCTCGTTGGCCTTTTTTTGTCTCTTTGTAAGTTTTCCATCTCAGTGGCAAATATTTACATTTTATACAGCTCTATTATTTCTTCATCTCTGCCTTTTAAAATAGATAATAATAGTGACGTATTCTGTCCTTGATGCGACAACTTATTCTGTGTGTGTGTGTGTGTGTGTGTGTGTGTGTGTGTGTGTGTGTGTGTGTTGGTGCACATTTGTATGGCAGCCTGAGGTCAAATTTGGGTATCATTTTTCAGGATATTATCCATCTTGCTTTGTTTATTTGTTTGGAGACAGGATCTTTCACTGGCCTGGATTAATCTTGACTGGTTGGCCTTCAGATCCCAGGATTCTCCTGTCTCTGCCTTCCTAGTGCTGGGATTACAAGCATGCACCATCACAGCTTGCTTCTTGTGTTGCTGGGTTTCTTGACCTGCCAGGTCCCGCTGCTTCAGCCCCAAATGAACACACAGAGATGCTATATTAATTATGCTATATTAATTATGAACTGTTGGCTGATGTCTAGGACTTTTTATTGGCTAGCTCTGTCTTAATTATTAGCCCATTTCTATTAATCTAAGTATTTCCACATGGTCTTGGCTTACTGGAGAATGTCCAGACCTATTTCTCCTTTGGCGTTTACATGGCTTCTCCTAGTCCCACCTATTTTCCTGCCTCTATTGGCTATTGGCCATACAGTGTTTTATTCATCAACCAATAAGAGAAACAGAAGGACATCCCCCATCATTCTTACACTGGTTCTGGGGATCCAACTCTGGTCCTCAAAGAAGCCATGTCCACAAGTGATTCTCTTTGTTTTACTTTTGTTTTAGATTTTGGTGATGTTGCTATTTTGAACAAGGTTCTCTCTATGTGAGCCCATGTTAGCCTTGAACACATGACTTTCCTGCCTCATCCTCTCCATTGTTGAGCTGCAACTGCACTACCACCCAGCTACAGTTCATCTCTGTGTGCCTTTCTATGACTTCGGGCTTTGGGGTTTTGTTTTGGTTTTTGTTTGTTTGTCTGTTTGCTTTTCCATATTGGTTTGTATTTCCCACCCTTGGTGATTTAGTGGTAGCATTTGCACATCTCTGCCCAGTGCTTTTTAATCATCATTTGATATTCTCTTTCTCAACCTTCCTAATGCTGCAACCTTTTAATACAGTTCCTCATGTTATGGTGACCCCAACCATAAGATTATTTTCATTGAAACTCCATGACACCAATTTGACTACTGTTAGAATCATATTGTAACTAACTGTGTTTTCCAATGGTCTTTGGCAACCTCTATGAAAGGGTTGTTTGACACCCAAAGGGGTGTCAACCTACAGGTTAAAATCTCTGCTCTATACCCTCCAAACCAATAGTAGGGCACTCGTGGATTGTGAAGTTTTGAGAGATGCGTTTCTTCCTTCCTTTCTTTTCCCCATCACACAAGTACAGGCCTGGAGAGGAAGAGGTGCGGATTCCATGTTTGTAATGGGCACTGTATTAGTTCCCCTTCTAGCAGCCAGAGAGGCCTTTTTTCTTCTTTTACTTCAGTTTTGCTTGAAGAATGTAAGGGGGCCAGACTGGACCCTTTTGCTTATCTCTGCTGTGCTAAGGCCCTGTGGTTCACCTCCCTGGACCTTCTTTCACCCCTTGCTTGCTCAGGCAGAGTAGCCACATTTCTGGTTTCCCCAGTTAAGTGGTTGTAACAAGGTGACTGTCATATGCTGCCCAAATTCCTCTGTGGCTTTGGTTTATAGGGTCATTCAACTGTTATATTGTAGGAACTGAAATATCCATTAATCATGTTCCTTCCACAATACTTAAATTAACTCAGAGTCTAAAAGTTGAAGTCTGAGAATGGCAAGCAGCCCTTTCCCCCTCAGGCTGAGCCCCTGGGCTATCTGAATTTGGGTTCTCAGCCAGTTAACACTCATCTATAGATAGAAGCTTGGTTCCCATCCCCAGGGGACTGGTTTCTACATGCACTTTCAGGATCTTTCCAGTACCCTGAGGTCAAGAGGGGAAGTTAGAGGGAAGCCTCTGCAAGTCTCGCCCTTGATGTTTAAGACCCTGAGTGGCTGCCAGAGGGTGGGATGTGCACACAGCTGTGGCATCTCTCCCCATCTGGGTCTTTGTGCCCCATGAAAACAACAGCATTTTCCTTTGAGCATCTGGATGGGCTCCACCACCAGAGTGCTGGGGAGTGAGGGACATGGGGGTCTCACTATAATGCAGAAAGCTGATCTCCTCTCACAGCCTTTCCAAAGGAGACTGAGAGTGGAATGTTCTAGAAGGCTATGTTTTCATTGCCAGAACCATCACAAGACCATGCTTCCTGGGAGCCTCCAAAGCATACTTGCAGCAGCAAGCTTCAGGAGACCTTTCCAGGAAAGAGTGGGAGGTGACTTTAGCTCCTCTGAAGGCAATGGGGGTGGGGCTATAGCACAGCCCAGGCCACCTGAGTGTTACTGGAGTTATAAGGGTCACATTCTAGGCCTGGGCAGTCCTAATAAGTTAGGCTAGCACCCCTACTCAATTAAAGAGACAAGACATAATGGAGAGGGGGGGTGGAGGGAGATTCAGTGTGGCCATATTAGGAATAAAGAGATCCAGTGCCCCACAGATCATCTCTGAAGTTCTAACATGGGGTTTAGATTGTAAAAAAGGTCAAGAGGTCCGCACAGCTAGGCAATCTCAGTCAGGGGAAGCCTCACTATCAGCATGATCAGGACCATAGGCTCCCCAATAACGACACCGAGACTTATTATTAATTATGAAAGCTCAGCCAATAGCTTAGGCTTGTTTCTAACTAGCTCTTATAACTTAAATCAACCCATTACTATTCACTTACTTCCTGCCTCCTGGCTTTATTACCTCATATCTATAGTACCCATCCTGCTTGCTCTGCATCTCCTGCCTTCTCCACCTTCTTCCCAGCATCCTCTGTGCATGGAAATTCTGCCTAGCTACTGCTTTTTATTAAACCAATCAGAATGACACATCTTTACAATGTACATAAAGATTATTCCACAATAGAAACCATTGTTTTAATAGTCAGAGAGACAAAGGGAGGAGCACAGATATCTCTTCAGAATCTCTCTCTCTCTCTCTCTCTCTCTCTCTCTCTCTCTCTCTCTCTCTCTGTGTGTGTGTGTGTGTGTGTGTGTGTGTGTGTGTGTGGTATGCATTTGTACATGTCCCATGTGGACACATGCAGAGGCCAAAGGTTGACACTGGAATGTCTTCCTCAGTCACTTCACTGTATTTTTAGAGGTAAGGTCTCTCCCTGAACCTGAACTTGTCATTTAAACTAGACTGACTAGCTAGTGATCCACAAGGACCTGCGTGTTTCCGCCTCTCCAGCACTGAGGACACGGGTGCACACCACCATACCCGGCTTCTTTTACATGGGTGCTATGGATCCCCATGCTAGCCCAGCAAGAAATTTATCTTCTTTTTTGCTGCAGGAAGGTTACATGAGGGGTGGGTGGGGTTCTCAGAGGAGACCCAGCCTGTGGGATGCCTCACCCCTGCAGAAGACAAGAAGGAGGGTACATTACAGCAATGAAGGTCCTAGGGTTCCAATTTAGCACTCTGTCCAACCTTTCCTGGTATCCTATCTTTACAAGGAAGACCCAGAGTTAAATCACTGGCCTAGGGCCACACGGTGAGCCATCCATGGAAAGCCTGGAAGGTGGAGGGTGAGAACAGGCCCCAAGGCTATGAACCAGACAGGCTTGGTGCTATGCTCTTTCTCTGGATGGACCATGAGCTGATAGGAGCATGTTGGAAGATGGTGTGGGTTGATCACAGTGGCGCCTGCTGAGCCTACAGAACATAGGGCATCATCTTGCCCACCATTTGGCCTCCACACAAAGCAATTCTGCCTTTAGGAAGAAAAGCTGTTCATTTATTACCCAGAGGACTCTTGCTGGAACAAGCTTGCCAAGGGGTAGTAATAGGTCTCCATGGCAGTAGGACCTGTTTGACTGAAGGTGGCTATTCATGCTCACTCTTCCAAGCACACCACATTGTGAGATTACCTTGCAATTGTTTAGTAGGTGGCTGAAAACTAAATTGGGTTAGTCAGCCTAAAAAGAAGACGTGTGTGTCGTAAGAACAGGGGGTAAGTTTAGAAAGATTTGCCAGGGACTGGAGGAAATGGCTTGGTCTGTTAAGCACTTGCCTTATGAGTGTAAGGAAGGACCCGAGTTTCATCCACCTGCATCCATGTTTGTTTGTTTAAAGCTGGATGTGAAGGTACAGGCTTATAATCTCAATGCTAGAGATATTTAGAGCTCTGGGGTTTGCTGGTTGCAAGCCTTGCCTACTTGGTGAATTCCAAGCAAGAGACCCTGACTCAAAAAACCCAAGGTGGTCATCTTCCAAGGAACAACAGCCAGGTTGACCTATGGCCTTCACCTATACATGCACCTGTACATATACACATGCAAGGCACACGTATCCATTTCACACACATGAACTCACACATACACATGCACAATCATACCACACACACACACACACACACACACACACACACACACACACACACACACACCAGAGTTTCCTAGGCTTCTAGGGGAGCATAGAGGAGGAGAAGAAGGAGAAAGCCAAACTATCTGGGGCTGTGGATAGCTCAAGAAGGAAATGACATGGAGCTAAATGTCCAGACTCCCTGACCTCTCCTGAGCAGCAGCCAGGACTGAATACTGGAGCATCCTCTGAGACCAGTGTGTGCAGTCCAGCCTCAACTCCAATTCCATAGCTCCCACTTCTCAGTGCATCTTTGCATTTAAGTTTCACTTACATTCTGACCACTTTTAAAAACTACAAATCACAGGTTTTGTTGCTGTTATTTTCTTGGTTTGTGTGTGTGTGTGTGTGCATGTGAACATGCTGGCCTGTGCGCAGATGCATGCATACATTTGTGCACAAGAATAGAGGCCAGCGTCAACATCAGGTGTCTTTCTCTACCACTTTCCACCTTATTTTGGGGATTGAGTCTCACACTGAACCTGGAGCTTGCTAATTAGGGTAGGCTGGCTGGCCAGGAAGCCAGGGATCCACCTGTCTCCATTTCCCCAGTGCTGGGACTATAGTCATGCACCACAATGCCCTGCTTTCTTTTATGTGTGTTCTGGAGGTTGGACTCAAGTCTTCTCACTTTCCCAGGAAGCCATCTCCCCATCCCCACACACCAAGGTTTTTTACTTCAGTTATCCTCAGTGAATTATGGGATGAAGGATGCTTGCTGTTGGAAATGCCTCCTGTAAGGTCCTTATAGTGTTGATGCTCAGATATGGGCTTTAAAAAAAAAAAAAAAGCCGCAGCTTTTGTGGGTATTTCTGGCTCCATAATGCTTTGCTTAATTAGTAACCTCTGGCTGCAGATGGAGCAAAACAGCTCTTCCCACGTTTTCACTGCGGTTGGCAGTGGTACCTGTTGTCCTTGGCCACCCGCTCCCCACCCCTTGCTGACTTGCCTGGCTCCCTCAGCCCCTGCTGCACATGGCCATTTGGTGTGCTCTAATAGCCAGAATTGCTACCCGACTCCTGCAAAGGCTGCTCGGGGCAGGGTTTTCGGTAATGAAGACGCTCTCAGTAACACTTTGGGTAAAGATAAAAATGTTTCCCTTCTGAAAATGGAAAGCAGAGATGGGGTGGGGGAAACCCACTAAGTGCTTATTTCTGCATAATAGTAGCCATTTTCTTAAAAGGGGGCTGTTTTAGAGAGTGTTATGGGCTAATAAAATAAAACATGAATCTGTTCCACGCTGGTCTCCTGGTAACTAAGGAACAGTGGAGATGGAGCTATTGTGTGGCCCCAGTGGCCCCAGGGGTGACATGTACAGACACCCAGGTTGCCCAGAGTGCCATTAACCATCCTCATTGAAGTGACTCATACCTGGGGGCACAAGGAAATGTTGTGTGCCTTTCAGGTGTGTTCAGCAGGTTCCAGGGACTAGATCAGATGGAAGCTGATGGATGGAAGGCCACAGGTGGTGCTTCGTTTTTCTGTGTGCTGCCACACATAACCACAAGGATATATCATGGGTGTATGGGGTTTTCTGTTTACCTAACAAGCTGTTTTATCTGAAGCCTCTAGTGATATGTAGGCACTAAGGGTGAATTCCAGGGAAAGACTGGTCAACAGCTGAGCATGTCTGCCTCTACTAGAAGGTTCTGTTCTATGCAGGGCTTTCCCTTCTGTCTTCTGCTTACACAGTCAGGGTACTGAAGGCAAATGTGTGGCTGAGAGTCCCAGCCTGGGCATCCCTCTGCACCCTATGCTGGACTCTGGATCCACTCCTGCTTCTAGCCACACGAGCTAAGCACTGTCTAGGCTCCAGGCCCAGAACTCAGAGCACCAGACACATAGCAATAACATTCCCAGCATCCGTCAAAGGGGAAAGAGATTCATGAAAGGAACAGATGCCAAGGCCTCTTGGCAAGGGTCACCATGAACAAAGGTGACCATGGCTCCCGTGTATATACAGACAGTACCTAACTAATGATGATTCCGTGTATGTGTAGACAGTGCCAGCCTACTAGAGTTCAACTCATAATATCTTAACTCCGCTCTGCTACAAAAGCAATGCTCCACGGTGCACCATGTTGCCAGCCTTTTTTTTTTTTTTCTTTTTTTTTTTGGTTTTTGAGACAGGGTTTCTCTGTGGAGGCTGTCCTGGAACTAGCTCTTTTCTATAAAATATTCTATAAAATAGACTTTGCATTAAATGGCATTGGTCATGAGTAGGCCAGTGTAAGTATTCTGAGGATGGTTAATGAAGGATATTTCAGAGCATCCTCCAGGTCTGTTAATTTCTCTGTGCGTTGAGTTTATAATGTCTAACCCCTTCTAAGCCAATGGTGTTTCTTCTCTCTCTCTCTCTCTCTCTCTCTCTCTCTCTCTCTCTCTCTCTCTCTCTCTCTCGTATGAGTGTGTGTGTGTGTGTGTGTGTGTGTGTGTACATGTGGGACAGAAGTAGACTTCAGATGTCTTCTTCAATCACTTCTCCACCTCATTTTTTGAGACAGGGTCTCTTGCTGAACCTGGAGCTCACCAACTGGCTAGACTGGCTGGCCAGCGCACTCCAGAAATCTGCCTCCCCACCTCTGGAGTTGTTGGTGTGTGTTGTGACATCTAGTTTGGGGCATGGGTTCTGTGGATCCAGAATAAGGTCCTCATGAGTTCCCAGAAGTCACTTTATTGACAGAACCGCCTCCCCTGCCCAGCATATCTGTGAGGGCATGTTTTTCTCTTTCAATGTTGGTGGAAGTTTAAAGACAGTACACTGGGCAGCAAGGGTGCTTCTAGGCCTTGGGGTCCTTGAAATGAAATACCCCAAACTTGTCATCAGCCTTCTGCCTTTCTTAGCTGGCCCTGCTGTCTGCTGGATGGGACCAGTTGGGCCTGCTTGCATGTGTATGGCTGTGGGGAGGGCCATAGTAGGTACTTTAGGGCTGAATGGCTCTTCAAGCAAATGGTTGTCTGTCAGAGGTAGCTGGTTGTCAGGGGTAAGGACCAGAGTCTGGGAAGCAGGCCATGCTAGGATGGACAAAGAAACCTCCCCCAGCCTCAATTTCTCCCTCACAAAATTTGGAGACTATGGGCACATTTAAAGATTTATCCTGGAGCTAGTACACAGTATACACTTACCAAATGGAAAGCTGTGGAGGAAGGACTTCAGTCCTTGGGAGAGGCTAGGAGGAACACACAGGCCACCAGAATGAACTCAGGCCCAGGGCAGGTGTAGCGGCTCCAGGCCCAGGTAAGGCCAGTTACTCACAGGAGCTCACAGAGAGGCTGAGGCACAGGTTCCCAGGCTAGCCTCAGTGTACAGAGAACCAAGGCTGGCCACGTTCCCATTGCATGCAGGAATCTCAGTCCAGGAGAAGCCCCACCCCACCCCATACCCAGCTCTGGAGCTAGGATGGACTGGAGTTGATCTGGTCAGAACCTGGGTCCTAGAAGCCCTAATAAGCTAGGCTCTGCCATCCATCCACAACATGCCGATTAAAGGAATGCCTAATAGAGAAAGGAGATATGCTCAACGTGGCCACAGTGGGAAGAGAAAAAAGTAAAGAGGTCCAGGGATCCCCAAATCCATCTAATGGTGCTGACACAGAGTTTGGGTTTAAATAGATGGCAGAATTATGTGTAGCTACACAGTCGTGGCTAAGTGTGAGCCCTACACATCATTGAACCATCATTGCCTCTGTTCCAAGCTCGCCAACAAGGACATCTAGCTGGATGTCAGAGCTGTGTAAACCTCTTTCAGGGAGACGGGCTCCCCCTCTGGCTGGCTTCTGCTTTTTCCTTTTCCCAGTATGAGAGTTCTGGGGAAATGCTAGTTCCTTGGGGTGTATTGTCTCAAAAGTCTTACAGGCAAGGGAGGGGCATGGGTATCTTAGACTGTCTTTGTTCTTACCAGGTAGTTACACAAACATCCACTGAGAGGCAAGACATACTGGTGACATGCTTACATAGAGCCTGGGTGCAGGCTCCTTTGCCTGGTGAAAGTTAAAGCCAGGAATGGCAAGGAGCTAGCCAAGCTGCACACCAGGCCCCCAGGCTTCATTCACCTGGCTGGCCCTAGGGGTGGGTCATCTCTGCAGACAGGTCCACCTGTTCCTGCTCACTGCCCCAGCAGGTCACCTGCTTTGGGAAACAGACTATCCCAGGAGTTCCCAGGGGTTCTCAAAGCTCCATGTACACATATAAAGGCCCCACACTTCTTATTATCCTTGTGATGTGATTTTGGAGAGAGAGAGAGAGAGAGAGAGAGAGAGAGAGAGAGAGAGAGAGAGAGAGAGAGAGAGAGAGAGAGAGGAGAGATGGCATGGAGAGGTCAGAGGATACCCTCAGATTTTGGTCCTGGCCTCCATCTTTTTCGAGACTGGGTCTCTTGTTCACCACTGTTTCATTGATGTAGCAGGCCTGGAAGCTTCTTGGAATTTCTTGTCTCACTATCCCATCTCCTTGTCGTAGCACAAAGATTACAAGTACACACTACCATGGCCAACTTTTATGTGAGTTTTGGGGATATGAACTCACTTACACAGTAGGCAATTAACCCACAATCTACCTCACCAACTTCCTTCTGTGTTTCTGTCATGTGGTTACTGTCCTTGTCTTCTTGGGAATGTTAGCTGAGTGAGACCAGGACCCTTGCCATCCAGGTCTTAGCCATGACCTCACACTGAGACATATACATGAGACAGGTGCCAGGGAGCTCCTGCTGAGCCAGCAGATGGATCATGTCGCAAGTGCCACCTGGGGACAGAGCAGCCTATCTGATGAAAGGAGAGCTCCTCCTTTAAGGCATCTCATACCTCTTTGGCTACCTGTCACCTTGTAAGGTAACAGACTCCACAGGCCACACCCTCTCAGCCACACTTCAAGCTCTGCAAGATAGCATGACTGACCCCCCGAGGCCACCTCCTGTCCTTCCCCACTGTGGACGATGTCTGGGCTACCAATGCATCTGCCAGCATTGCAGTTGTAGTAACCCACCCCCATCATTGAATTCTTTTTTCATAATAGGAAGAGTGAGCGATTATTTTCCAGTTGTCTGGTGCATGTACAGAGGAAAGCCGTCAGAGGCTCTAATGGGCCCTTCAGCAATAACACAGTGATCTGCATAAATCTGCAGAGGCAGTTTCATTTTTGGCTCTGACATGGAGTCTCCCCCTACACAGCTGGGCTCTATGATGACAGGTTACAATGAAAGACACTCAGATACTTCCAAATGTTTATTGTTTGTGTGATTGTTCATAATGACACCCTTGCAATGACTTCTTGCACCTTGACCAGCATAGGAAATCTGTAAGGCATGAAGAGTATGAACTCAGCCTTTCTGTTTATTAGTCTATCAGATCATTTCAGTTCCTATTATGGGGACTCTTAAAAACTGCTTAGTTGGTGAAGTGCCTGCTGTACAAACCTGAGGATCCCCGGTATCCATGATAAAGCCAGCCGGGTATCACACTCCAGTAGTCCCACTGCTGGAGAGGCAGAGGTAAGAGGATCTCCGGGGCTTGTTGTCCCAGTCTAGTAGAATGAGCCAGATCCAGGTTTAGGTAGAGATGCTGGCTCAGAAATTAAGGTGGAGAATGATAGAGGAGATCTCTGGCTTTCACATCTATGTACACATATACATATGCACATCCATAATAAGTATATGTATATGTACACACACCTCCACACACAGCCATACACACACAAACATACATATATACCACATACACAGCAACTCATACATACACCACACACACAAACCATAGAATATACATACACATACTACACATATCACACATAAACATGCCATAAATATACTGCCCATACACACACATATATACTACATACATACTCGACACATATACACACCCACATATACACCACACACACCAGTGTCAGCGTCACCAGTGTCAGCATCACCAGGGGTAGTGTCCCCCACAACTTTGAGGACCTCCTGTGCCCTGATCCTTTCACACTAATTCTTTTGCTTTAGATCTGTCTAGGTGATTCATTTTACTGGGTGTTGGATCTTGCATTCATTTCCTTCATTCATCCATCCCTTGCCGCCTTGCGCCCAGAAGGGATTTATTAAGCACCAACTGTTTGATAGGTTTGATCACTTCTAGTGTCATGCTACAGAACAGAGGACCAAGGTGGCTGGGCTATTTCTGGGCCCAGGTGCCAGCCCCCCCCAAACACCACACTCCCCACTGTAACTCACAGGTTTTGTAGAAAAGGTGGATGGAGACATGATCTAATGACCATTACCAGTGAGGCTGGGCAGGATGCACATGAGGAGATGTTGTTGGCAGAATCTGAGAAGGCAAATGAGTGGCTCACTAGTTCAATCAAAGAAGGCTCCTGGAGGAGGTGAGGTTATAGTTAGAACCTGAGAGTGGCCCATATTACAGCAGGAAGAGGACATCCCAGGCAGACAAGGGTGTGGAGGAGAGGCTTGGAGGGTGGGAAGTGCCTGGCACCTGTTGTTGGTAATGGTGGTGTCGGTTATTTTTTTCTGAGATAAGATCTCTCTCTCTCTCTCTCTCTCTCTCTCTCTCTCTCTCTCTCTCTCTCTCTCTGTGTGTGTGTGTGTGTGTGTGTGTGTGTGTGTGTGCGTGTGCATGTATGTGTGTGTTCATCTGTGCACACACAGATGACATCAAATGACCATGAACACACAGAGAAAGACATTGGGTGCCCCCTTCCCTTCTCTGCCTTATTCCCTTGAGATGTGCCCTGTTACTGAACTTGGAGTCCATCATTTTTCTTCTGGGTTGGCAGCCAGTGAGCCTTAGCGATCCTCCTGTCTCTGACACTCCAATCCTCATCACGTAGGTTACAAGGGCTCATGTGGCCATACCAGTCTGTTTGCAAGAGTGCTAGGGATCTAAACTCAGGTTTCCTCATTCTTGAACAGTAAGCCTTAAACCCACTATGTAGTTCTGGATGGCCTCAAACTTAACCATTCTCCTGCCTCAACCACCCCAGCGGGGCTATAGGCATGCTCTAACATGCCCAGCTCCTTGTTTGTAATTGGGAGACCAGCAGATCTTGGGCTAAGTGGCATCAAAAGGGAACTTTACTTCTCCAACATCCCTTTGTCAGGAGTTGGAGGAGAGGGGCAAATAGGCCAGAGCCATCACTGTGGTTTCCAGAGGAGACAACAGGTGAAACCACAGAAGCAGTACAAAGAAAGAGATGGTCTCTGCCTTGGTTTGGGATTTGCAATGACAGCAAAGCCCTGAGCTTCCAGGAACAACCATGTAACAGGTTTGGAGCCATGACCTTTTCATAGCAACTGAATTATAGTGCAGTCCTCACAGAAAATGAGGCTGCCCAGCAGTAGTGAACACAGCTCCTGGCACCCTGAGAACACAGTGGAGAATGACACCCTCTACCCCAGCCATCTATGATTCACAGCTGGGCTTTCCTGTTGGTGAAGTAGACTCTGCATTTTGGGGGATAGCACTTTGGCCACATCACTTACTTTGCCCTCATAGGGGCTCCTAACCATGTTTGGGGATGACTTTATCATCTTTGCTTTATGGATAAGGCTGAGTATCTTGGCATCTCAGGGCAGCCTGCAGGTTTCATGCTGGTATGTTTGAATGTGGAGTTCAAGCCCCTCCCCTGTTTTCCTTATTCTCTGTAGAAAAACAGAAGTCTTTATCAACCTGTTCCAGATTTAGAGGCAGTACCATAAACTCTCTGAGTCTGGGGAGGCTTCCTTGTTGCTCTTGATCTTTCACAGGATCAAACCTTGGGGAAAAGGCAAGACCAACCCATACTCCAGCCACTCACCATCTCTGACAGATGTGCAGGGCTTAGCACCATGCAAATAAACACAAGCCAGTCATAGGGTCAAGATAGCAGGGCTACAGAGAGGTTCAAGTCTGTCCCTAAGTCTGCACTGCTGGGGCTCAGCACCAGAGGCCCCTGACTCCAAAACCCAGGAATTGTTCTCTGTAAGGGAAGAAAAAGGAGGAGTGGGAGACCATTTCAGAGGGGACACTGTAAAGAATGGTGAATAGATTACCTCACATGTAGGGGGACATGAGACTGGTACTGTGGACCTAATGTGTGTTTCTTCTAAATGCATATATTGAAGCCTTTTCCCCAAAGAATCATATTAGCAGTGGGCCTTTTGGAACATAATTAGGACATGAGAGTGGAGCCCCTTTGAATGAAGTTAATGCCCTTATTAAAAGAGTTGGGATGTGGCTCAATGATAGAGCACCTGCCTAGAATCCCCCAGTAAGGAGCTGGGGGTGTGGCTCAGTGGTAGAGCACCTGCCTAGAATTCCCCAGTGAGGGGCTGAGGGTATGGCTCAGTGGTAGAGCATCTGTCTAGACTCTCCCAGTGAGGAGTTAGGGGTGTGCATTATTGGTAGAGCACCTGCCATCTGGGAGCTCAATGGCAAAGCACTTCACTGTATGAGGTCCTGGCTTCCATTCCCAGAATTGCATTTAAAATATGAGTAGTACCCCCAGAGAGCTCCCACTCTCTTTATGGCACATGAGAATTCAAACCAGAAGGGTCTGTCACCAGCTCGTTCCAGTCCTGAGCTCGCAGCCTTCAGAATTGGGGGTAATGAGTGTCTGTGGTGTGTGTGACAGCAGCCTGAACTAGCTCAGACACAGCAAAGACTGCTAGCATAGAACCCAGGCAGCCAGGGCCAGCACAGTGGCATTCTCTTTTAAATTCACTGAACTAGACCATCATTACAGTCCAAGAAAGGGCAGAGGGCTAGGGACCTCAGGGTCTTGTGACAAGATACCCAAATCCACAAGG
The DNA here is from genome assembly GCF_003668045.3 of Cricetulus griseus. Classification (NCBI taxonomy): domain Eukaryota; kingdom Metazoa; phylum Chordata; class Mammalia; order Rodentia; family Cricetidae; genus Cricetulus; species Cricetulus griseus. Next base: position 78,661,042 of record NC_048597.1, read on the forward strand.
AAGCCACCAAGAGATAGCAGAGAAAGACAAAGGACAATGCCATTTGGAGGTCCTGGAGGCAAAAAGAAGAGAAAGAACTTGGGGAAGTCAGAGGGAGACCAAGCGAGTCAGTGCTTGAGAAGTCCAAGACCACAGATTACGACCAGAAGAATCGGCAGAAAATTCAGACAGCCATTTCCCCCCTTCTGCATCAGAAGATTAGAACATGTAAGGCTGGGGAGACAGCTCAGTCAATAATGTGCTTGCTGTGCAAGCATGAGGACCTAAGTTCAATACCCAGCACTGGTGTAAAAGATCAGCTGTGGTGGTGCATGCCACAGCAGGGTCCCTGGGGCTCTCTGCTCAGCAGCCTAGTCTAATCAGTAAACTTAGGCTTCAGTGAGAGACCCTGTTTCTAAAAACCAGGTGGGATTGAGTTGGAAGATAGACCAGCAGTTAAGAACACTTGTTGCTCCTGCAGAGGATCCAGTTTTTAGTTTCCAGTACCTATACAGCAATTCACAAACATCTCTAACTCCAGTTCCAGGGTATCTAGTGCCCTCTTCTGACCTCCACAGGAACCAGGCACACAAACAGTACCCATACATACAAGTCAAAAAAAAAAAAAAAAAAAAAAAAAAAAAAAAAAAAAAAACAGGGTGGGACAGCTGCCTGAGGAGGGGCACCCAAGGTTGACCTCTGGCCTCATCACATGCCCATACACATGTACAAGCACGCATGTGTATGGGGGCATTCACATGCATAGTTGTGAACACAAACACAGAGTAAGTGTGTGTGGGGGGGAGACAGAGAAATAGAGAGGGGTAGAGAGATAATGAGAGAGAGAGAGGAGAGAGATGGGGGAATTAATTGTAAAACAAGAGACAAAGGAAACTACAGCTAACTACACTATGCCATAAGAAAAGCAGCCACTAGCTAGGAGGAAGGGCTGCACACCCTGCCCTTCTCAAAGCAGGCAGCCTCCTTGCCAGCTGAGATCAATCAAGGGCTAAGGAGAATCCCCTTAACAACTCATTAGCTTGCAAGAGTGCCGGATCTGTTCAGGGAACTGGCCTTTGGGCCTCCCCAGGCCTCTTGTTCCTTCCTGGTTGGGCTGTGCTTTTGCCAGAAATGCAAACCCCATCTGTCCCTCTGCCTCCGTGCCTTCCAGCACCCCTCATTTGGGGGAGCTTCATTTGGCTCAGACAAGGGGACACCACTCCACACCGAACCACAGGGTCTGAGTATCTGCAAAGTTGCAAGTTTTTCCTGCTGACAGCAGGAGTTTCAGCCAGGCAGGGTGCATGGGGCTGGCAAGTTTCTGTGGAGTTCTGGAATGTCTCCCCCTCTGCTGGGCTCTAAATGAAAGGACAGCTGCTTCCTTGTCAGTCCTTCCATCTGTGTGATGCCTCTGGGATGAATTTAATGACTGTCTCTTAAAGTAGCCACTGAAGTCCTGGAGATGTGGGGTGCTGAGCAGACACCAAATTCCCCTAGCAGGGGCATTCAAAGTCCTGCATAGGCCAATCGATTCCCCCAAAACTTCCCAGACATCAGCTGAACTGAGAGACGTTTTTCATGTTCACAACCCCGGTTGTGTAGAAACTCCACTTGGCAGGAGTGGCGGGCTCTGAGACTTCTAGTTGTTAAATGAATGCACATATCCAAATGGGTCCTGCTTCCTGGCCAGCTGGTGCCAAATGCAGACTAGACATGGTGGCAGGTAAGCCATTGGCCCTCCTGGAGGAGCTTGTCACCTCCTCAGAAGGACTGTGCACTCCTTAATGCAATAAAGGACCTGCCCTACAGAGTGGCGTTTGAAACATGGGCATTTCAGCTTCTATAATAAGCATTGTGAAGTGCTGTTTGTTGGCTTTCAGAGGAGAAAGCCTTTCAAAATCCCAGCTTCCCCATGGGAGCTTCAATTTGTTTTATCTTTAGAGCTCTGACTCACTCTGTGTCCTGTGTGCTGGTAGTAGCCAGTCACTTACTTCTAGAACACTCTAGTGTGATGGCCTGGAAGTTTACTGAGCCAGAGGAGCCAAGCAAGGATAAAAGAATCCTGGTCTCTTCGGATAAAGATGTAAACCTTCTGTTGTAGGGATATAAGGATCTTGCCAAGTTCTGGTGGTTTGGGTAAGAATATCTTTGGTGTTCCATACCCAACATTTTGTGCTGGTTTTTAAAAAATCATTCACATGATCATTAGCATGTTAAATAAGCAGAGCTGAACACGAAGTTTTACACGACCCTGGAGAAGTGGAGAGTGAGACCCCATACTTACATGTAAGTGACAATAATAACAGGCAGGCAGGACCAGTATGAAGTTTGCCTTATGCCTCTGGGAAGCATGCTTTCCCATAAAAGGACTGGGTCCTGGAGAGATGATCTATATTACATCTATGCATCTCTGCCATAGAGTCACAGCGATGAGCAACATACAAAACTGAGCGTGGATGTGTTCCAATAAAACTTTATTAACAAAAGCAAGAAAGGGGCCAGATTTGTCCTGTGAGCTCATTCTTACTGAGTATCGAGTGGAGCCTTGTTTGATAGGCTGTTTGCTGGCTGTCAAGTCTTAAAAAAGTCTGATTTCTTGCATGTTGATTGGCTAGATGCTGTCATGTCACATAGTAATTTGTGAAGTTGCTAAACTATAGATTAAGGCTAGGTTACTCTCGTAACCAGCTTTCTTTCCAATGTCTTTATCTCCTTTCTGTCTTCTTTATTGTATATGTGTGTGTTTGTATTTATCGGTGTTTATGTGAATATGTATATGGGGCCAGAGGTCAACTTTCCAACTTATCTTTTGAGACAGGGTCTCTCACTGAACCTGAAACTCACAGATTAGACTAAGCTGGCTAGACTGCAAGAATCCTCATGTCTCCCCCTCCCTAGCAGTGGGATTACAGACATGTGCCATTCCTTGCTTCTGGCTCCTTTACATGGATTCCCAGGGATCAAATGAGGTCCTCATACCTGTGTGGCGTACTTTACTGACTGAGCTCTCTCTCCAGCCTGGACATTCTTTCTCCTACTGATGCTACAGATTTTGAATCATTTTACCATCCTGCTGGGTCTCTCTTTGATGAGAAAAATGAGTTTTGACACACACTGTATGTGTATGAGTTACTTTTGAGGATCTTGACCTGAGCCTGTCAGAGGTAGGTGGAAAGTAGCCTGAGTGCACAGAATGGGAATATCATATGCCATCTGCCTAGACAGAGATGGAAGGCATCCATGGATGCTTTTAGAAGAGGGAGACAGAGAACAGGGCAGCTATCTATAGTGACTTCCAGAAGCAATAGAGCAGGGGAGGCTGCTCTTGGAGACTTTGAGAAGAGGGAGCAAGAAAGTAGGGGCAGTTCAAGGAAGCTTCTGGCAGTTGCTTAGAGAAGGCACGTGAAGGAGCAGACATGTTTGAACCATATTAGAGAGCTTTGCATGAACACAGGTGCTAAAGGCCATGTGGTGCCTTCAGGTAATGACAAACATTGAATTGGGGAATATGACAGGCAAAACCAGAGAGATGGTACCCACTGGGCCCGTCAGTCAACTGTCCCATCTCCAAATCAGAGACCTGCAGAAAGGTGATCTGGCAGGAGGGTAAGGTCAGGGATGTGTGGGTCACACCGCAGTCATAGTCCATTATCCCAGTTGCCTGGCTGGCTTAGAACCTTGAAGTCCTATATTGAACCCAGCAGAATGGAAGGCCAGAAAAGAACCAGACATCCCTCCACTGTTGGTATTGTAGACACCAGCTACGAGACAGTGGCAACCTGGGGATTGGGGACTATAAATGGGAAGACCTTTGTCTTTCTCAACACTGTCTGACTTAAGGGGAGAAGTAAGTGGGGACCTGTGGTCCTGTCCTGCTGGCTTTTGCCCATGTAGCCTAAAGCTTGACTTTTGTTGATGGAGTAGCAGGCTCCTTGTGCTCAATGAAAACAGCTCAGTTGAGCTGCCTGTCTCTTGGAGTTCCTGCCCTTGCAGCAGCCAGCCACACCTTATCCTCTCCTCTGAGGAGCAGCTCAAAGGTTGGCACTTTTCTTCCAATCCTTTTGGTCACATGATGGATGACCCTGAGTCCCAGAGTCACCACCCTGATCCATGCAGCCCCTGTAGCTTCATATATGGCCAAGAGTCATCTTATCATGAGAGGCCAGTGCTGGAGCCATCCATAGGGTCAGAGAAGCACCTAGCCCTGGGTCAATGTGCATGAGCCAAGAAGGAAGACAGACTGAGTCAAACAAGCTGGGTATCAAGTTCTCGGACCAGGCTTCATTCTAGAAGAGTTTGCAGAGATGAGGCTGGAGGGCAAAGACAGGCAGAGAAGGGAGTATTCAGTCACGCTGCAGGGACTTGGGGCACCAGTTAAATTCGCTGTACATCTGCTGCCCCCTCACTCAGCCACAGAGGACCTGGGTGGTAAAAGGCACAGCAGTGGCTCCTCTATGTAGAGCCCAGGTGGCAAGAATAGAGGCTATACCTCCAGAGTCACCAAGATTCATGGTGGCTGAGAACGCTCTCCTGTCCCAGCCTCGCAGGTGGCCACATCTTTCCCTCCATTGTCCTAGTTCAGCTGCCTTGCTCATTCGCAGAATCCCAGCTGCTCATCAGTCACTCTGACCCCAGAGTGACTGCCAGGTGTTTTTGGACAGCATCCCACCTTAAATTTCAATACTTCTTTTAAAATCTGAGATGAAATTCACAGAACACAAATTTTGGCATTCCTTTTAGAGAGGGCCAGACCCAAGGTAGAAGATTCAGGAATCTTCTACTTCTTCCACCCAGTCTCAGCACATAAAACTTATCTCCAAGAGCTTCCCTCCTGCTTCCCTCCTGCCCCACCCCCTTCTCATTAAACACCTGGCTCCCCACCCTTGTCATGTCATGAAGGAGACCCTCATGCTATGAGGACTTGGGGACAGACTTCTACCCAGGACAGTGTTTCTGAAGTCTGTCCACATGAAAGCAAGTGCCAATGCCAGTGCCTGGTGCCTCTTCATGGCAAAATAATGCATCCTGTTCATCTGGGGATATGTGCCCCAACTTTGTCCTTGGGCTGTGGTGTGCAGGGCACTGTGAACTGGTGTGTACTGTGCAGGTTCACACAATTGTATGCAGGTTATTTCTGGTGTGTGCATGTATGTACATGTGTGCAGGTGCATGCAGGTAAATATGAGTGTATGCTACATGTGTGGATACATACATATACAAATACACACAGGTGTGCAGGGGTAGAAATGTGTGCATGCACGCATACAGTAATGCTCAAGTGAATACAGGTGTGTATCGGTACTTAGCTGTGTGTGCAGGTACATGCAAGTATGCATAAGTGTATATAGGCATGCCACGGTGTAGATGTGTGGATACATACATACATACATACATACATACATACACACACACACACACACACACACACACACACATACATACATACATACACAAGTACACACAGGTACACATGGGTACATACATGTGTACACACATGTATATATAGTCATGTTCAGGTGAATTCAGGTATATGCAGATGCATACAGCTGTGTGGAGGCATTTACATGTGTACAGATCCATACAGGTGTATAGATCCTGCTGTGTACACATATATGGATACATACATACATTTATATACAAGTACACACAGGTATGTGCAGGTACATACATGGGTGCACAAAAGCATATAGTCTAATTTAAGTCAATACAGGTATGTGTGGGCACTTGCCTGTGTGTACAGTTGCATACAGGTTTGTGCTAGGGTGCACACATGTGCAGGTACAGCCAGGTGTTTGCATTAGTGTATGCCATATGCCTAGGTCCCCTCCTAGGAGGAGACTAGAATGCGAGGTTGGATCTCATATGACACTCTAGTTATTTCCTGCCGCAGTTTTCCTGCTTTAGTTTGGGCTGCCCACATCTCAGGCTGCTTCCCTATGTCTCCAGGAAGCAGGATGCTTACTCTTGCTTGCTGGTACCTTCTTGTCCTTCATCCTTTGCATCATTTCTGCAGCTTACCAAGGTTGCCATGAATGCTTAGCCGCCACCCACCCCCAGGCTTGGCCACCTGCCAAATCGGTTTCCTCTGTGAACTTAATGAGCACAAGGCCTACCCTGTCATTTAAGTCACTTACAGAATAGTAAATGCCAGGGTAGGACTGATCCTTGCCAAACTGCCTCTGGGCGAACCCTCTGTTTGTATATCATGATCCCTATGGTCACATGGCCACATGAGCTGCAGAAGTCAATGGACTACTCACAGGACCACAGGCTGGAACACATAGAGGTGTCTTCTGTGGGTTCTGTCTGGGACAGCCTAGAGTGGCATCAACAGGGCACATGAATCTGTGGTTGGGCTTCCTCAGGAAGAGCAAGCACCTAGTGTCATGTTAGAGGTCACAGGAAGTGCTGGTGTACAATTGCTAATGGAGGAAGCTGAGGGACTACTGGGGACAGTACTAAGGACTCCCAGTGGGACCTCACAGACCAACTTGTCTATAAAGAGTGGTGCTCTTCAGACTAGCTCTGCCCTGAAGTGCCTGTGTGTGTGTGTGTGTGTGTGTGTGTGTGTGTGTGTGTGTGTGTATCGGTGTGTATGTGTACATGTAAGTGTGCATATATATATGTTCACCTGTATGTGTATACATCTGAATATATATGCATGTGTTCATGTGTGCACGTGTTTGTGTGTATACACATAAGTGTGCATGTACATGTGTTCACCTATATGTGTATACATCTGAGTGTATGTACATGTGTATGTGCATGTGTTTGTGTGTATTCATGTGTGTACACATGAGTGTGCATGTGCTTGTGTTCACCTGTGTGAGCATACATCTGTATGTGCATGCCCATGTGTTTGTATGTGTGCATGTATTCACCTATGTGTGCATCTGAGTGAGTGTGTGTGTGTGTGTGTGTGGAAAGAGACCAGAGTCAACCTCAGGTGTCATTTTTCAGGGCACTGTCAATTTTGGTTTGAGGGGAGTTATTTTTTGGTTTGGTTTTGTTTTTTGAGACAACCATAGAGCTCGTTGATTCAACTTGGCTGGCTGGTCAGAGAGCCCCAAGGATGGGTGTGTCGCCATCTCCCAAACTCCAGTATTACAAACATGCCCCACCATGCCTACCTTAAAAATATACTGTGTGTGTGTGTGTGTGTGTGTGTGTGTGTGTGTGTGTGTGTGTGTGTGTGTGTTATGTGTCTATATGGATACTCAAGTGCAGTGCCCTTAGAGGCCAGAAGAGGGCGTCAGGTCCCCTGGAGCTGCAGTTGCAGGTGATTTTGAGCTGATGTGGGTGCTAGGAACTCACCTCAGGACCTCTGTGAGAGCAGTGTGTGCTCTTAACCTCTGAGCCATCTCCACAGACCCCATGCCTGCTTTGGGGAGTCAAATCTTGCATAGGGGGTACTTTGCTGGTTGAGCCATCTCACTGGCTCCCAGGGTACTTCATCAGAAGGGAAAAGACCTGCATGCTCTGCTGCCAAGCAGGAGCTCTGCCTTCTCTCCATAAGGCCTCCTTATGCTGGGGCCAGTGGAGTCTCTGTGGTGCACACCTGGGGAGGAAAAGGCCAGGTGGTGCCATGGGGCCAGCCCTGGATCCTAATGAGGAGGACTTCATCACCGTGCACTGTTGGGTCCTGCCTGAATCTTCCTCTCTGAGCCTCTCTTACTTGTGAGGGCAAGGCAGTGGGGATGGTCCTCTCCATCACCCAGAGTCTGAGCTACAGGGCTGGCCCTCTTGAGGGCAAGTTCTTGACTGAGTTTTAAACTAGAACCTTCCCAGATGTCATGTACACTGAGAATAACAGGAGCTGGGATCTGCATGGCAGGAAGAGAGTGTGTGCAGGAACCAGTAGCTCCCAGGTGTGACATACCTGGTGGCTGTTGTGCTCAGCCCATCATACCCAGGCAGATGCATACTGAATACCAAGCAGCCTTGTTCACCATGGTGAGCCCAGTCCATCTCAGGATCCCTTTCCACAGGTCGGCGCCATCGGAGATGAGGAGGAGTGGGTCACCCTCTATGAGGAAGAGAATGAGCCTGATGCCCAGACGCTCGAGATTCCAAACCTCACACCCTACACACACTACAGGTGAGAACTACAGGTGGGAAGTGGCCGCAGCTGAATGTGTTTGTAGTAAGAGAAACGATGTCATGGAAAATATAATCCTCTAAACAGAGGGCTGGGGAGATTGAGCCAGTGAGTGCTTGTTCTACAAGCATGAGGAACTGACTTTGCATTCCTAGGAGCCCATTAAATCTACCTGGGGACTATGGCACATGCCTATAATCCCAGCACTGGGACTTTCTAGCCAGCCAGTCTAGCTGATGTACTTAGATCCAGGTTCAGTGAGAGACCCTGTCTCAAAAAATAAGGTGGAGAATGATAGAGAAAGGACACCCTATGCGAACCTCTGCATTCCACACATGCACCCATGTAGGTGCATCAGAACATACACACACACACACACACACACACACACACACACACACACACACACACATATATATATCAAGGCAGTGCATGGTTGGATGTTAGGCTGGCCACGTGTTTCCATCAAAGCACTCTGTGGAAAGGACTCACTATTACAGTCATGAAATAGCCAGGAACTGCAGGCTGTAGAGTCTCAACAAAGCAGATGTCCCAGGCGCCCCATTCTGCTCCCCCTTTCCATGACCCTGGAGTTGCTCTTCTCACTAATCAAGCACTTAACATGGCATTTAACCTCTTGCTTCTAGATCTTGCCACTTACCCTGGCAGTAAATCCCCAGCCTTCACAAAGGGTAGTGTGATCATGAGCTGTTAGCAATGCTATCAGTTCCCGTAACATCAGTGCGAAAGATGAAATTTCCAGTTATCACCAGATGTTGACTTTGATAATGTCATTGTTCTGCCGGGATGGATACATTTTGTGTAATCGGGGGGAATGAGGGAGTAAGACTGAGTAGCTCAAAGAGTGAAAGGTGAAATTACATCTTCATGAAGAGCATTTATTCGGTGCAATACCAAAGTTAGAATTTTTCAAAGCTTAATGAGAGAGATGTTTTTGAGTCTATTCATTTGAACACTCATCCTAAGATTAGAGCAGATGAGTCAAGACGCAATATACACAACCCTTAAGAGAAAAACATGTAGCTTCGATGAGCTGCTGCTAGGATTCAAGATTTGACATATGAAATTGCATGCAACTGTGTAACTATCCCAAAGATCAGAAACAGTGATGAGAAAGCAATGCCCCTGTATTAAATACACATTAATTTGGGAGACTTCTGAAACAAGCATTATCTATCCTTGCTTAGGGTTTTTGTTATATGTAAATTCAGTTTAGAAAATTATAGAGAAAGAAGATACAGCCAGCTGTGGTAGTACAGGCCTGAGGAGACTGGAGCAGGAGGATTGCAATTTCAAGGTCTTCCTGAGCTACAGAGAGTGGGTTCAAGGTCAGGTCAGGCAATATATCAAGTCTCTGTCTCAAAAGTTAAAAGAGAACTGCCTAGAATCCCCCAGTTGAGGGGCTGGGGTGTGGCTCAGAGGTAGAACACTTTTGCTTAGCATATTCATGTCCCTTACTTTATAAGGAAGTAGAGATAATTCTGATTGACTGAAGGCCTCGCATGCCACACTCACTGTGGTACATGCCAGGATAGGCACAGGCTATGACAATGTCCTTGGCCATTCAAAACACTGAACTTTCAAAACTGTGTTTGGTAGCAACATTGTGACATTGGACTCTGTTGAATGACCTTAATCCCCTAAGATTACCCTGAATTTGAGTCAGCCAATGGCAACTAACCATTTAAATTTCTACCTATCAGCTCCATCAAATCTACTTCAACTGGGAACTAAATTATACTGAGTCATACGAGACCATTGTCTGGGAGCTTTTAAAGAAAATAGTTTGTTGTTTTCCTGTTACTGTCATAAAATACCCTGAGAAAAGCAGCATAAGGAAGGAAGGAATTGTTTTGACCCACAATTCAAAGGGTATGGTAGTGGGGAAGCTAATCCAGCAGGAGAGTGAGGCAGCTGGTCACATGGCATCCACCAGCAGGAAGCAGAAGGCAGTGACTGCAATGTGTGCTACTCTCTTTCCCCACTTACACAGTCCCCATCCCAATCCGGGTCAGTGCCACCCATAATGAGCAGGTCTTCCCACTTCAATGAAGCTACTCCAGATAATCCCTGCAGGCATGCCAAAGGCCTGACTTCCAGATGATTCTGGATTCTGTCATGTTGACACTTAATACCGCCCATCACAGGTGTGGTAGATGACATCTGCATTCTTCACCAACACACAACACAGATGTCTGTGAGTGATGGTCTCTGTGGTACTGGAAGACACACGTTTCGAGCGCATTTTTTTGTTTTGTTTTGTTTTGGGTTTTTTTTTTTTTTTAATAAGGAGTTTTACTCAAAAGGGTAGCTTTGAAAAATCTCTAGCTTGTGAGAACTGGCAAAGCCAGGGAGCCACCTCAGTCTGAACTCACTACATGAAGCTGTGGTGGCTGTGTGCGACAGTCTACTGCCATGACTGTGGTGGCTGTGTCTGCAACAATCCACTGCCATCACTGTAAGGAGCACCCAAAGATGCTTTGTTCCATTCTGTTGCCTTTTGCTTGGATATAACCCTGCTTCGTGGTTTCACCTCCAGGTTTCGAATGAGACAAGTGAACATTGTGGGTCCCAGCCCCTTCAGCCAGTCATCCCGGGTCATCCAGACCCTGCAGGCCCCACCTGATGTGGCTCCAACCAGCATCACAGTCCGAACAGCCAGTGAGACAAGCCTGCGGCTACGCTGGGTGGTGAGTTGGAGGCTATGGGGTGGAAGCCCCTAGCTGTGCCTTCCTGGCTTATCCAGGAAAATCAGAGTTTTTAGCCAAACCACACTCAGGCTGTTTCCCTCATCAAAACCAATCTAGTTGTTAGACCACAAAGTATTACGCTGATTAGTGTAAGATCACAGAGCAGTCCTGGATTTCTTATGAATTAGTAGCATTGCTTGCTCTCTTCTTGGAGCATAGGGTGCTCTTTTGGGAAAGAGCACGGAGAGTACTATGTGTAGGATCTGTAAGTTCTTAAGCTTGGTCAACATAGAACTAATACTCGATATTCGTAAGAGAGTCAGTCCAGTGTTTAATCAGAACATTCCTCCCTCAAAATTAAACCAAACTATATTAGAGGAAATTATTTCCAGAAAAAGTCACTAAAAGAATTTTGTTTAATTAACAGAAGAAAAGTTTTTAGGGAAGGTAGACCAGAAAGCTGCAGGGATGAGGCCAGGGAGATGTGTCTCAGTATGTGAAGTGCCTATTGCACATGCTTGAGGACCTGAATTCAGACCCCCAGAACCCACGTAAAAAGCCAGACATTAAGGTGCCCACCTGTTATCCTAAGCACTGAGGAGTGGAGACAGGAGAATTTTCTAGAGCTTGCAGGCCAGAAGTCAGTGAGCTCCAGGTCCAATGAGAGACCCTGTCTCAAAAAATATAGTGAATAGTGATAGAGAAAGATGCTCAAATCAACCACTGGCCTCTATAAACACATGGATATGAACATGTATACGTGCATATGACCCACATGTGTGTGCATGCACACCTTCCAGAAAGTTCCAGAGAAATTCACCTAAGAAAACGCTTTCCATGGAGTTGGCCCTGTAGGATGGGTTTATTCTTGATTGATCTTCAAAGGTGACAGTTACAAGGTGTCTACTCATGCTAGCCTGTCCTTCATTGCCAGCCCCTGCCTGATTCCCAGTACAATGGGAACCCTGAGTCTGTGGGCTATAGGGTGAAGTACTGGCGTTCGGACCAACCATCCTCAGTACTGGCCCAAGTTGTCAACGACCGGCTAGAGAGGGAGCTGACCATCGAGGAGCTGGAGGAGTGGACAGAGTACGAACTTCGGATGCAGGCCTTCAACGCCATTGGGGCTGGACCCTGGAGTGAGCTGGTGCGGGGTCGTACACGGGAGTCAGGTGAGAGGGAGGTAATGCAGCTACAAAGACAAGGCTGTCTCTTGTCTCCATAGAGATGAGTTTGGTGGCCCTGGATTTCCACATCCCTGGGTGACAGTCTCTCTGTGTCTGAGATGGTGCATTCCTAACCCCAGCCTAGACAGGCTTTGTCAGAGTTAGTGTTTTGTTTTGTTTCTTCCTACTGTTGTAATAAAGCATGCTGACAGAAGCAACTTAAGGGACAAAGGTGTTGTATTGTCTCGCAGTTTGAGAGTATGGTGGAGAAAGCATGGCAACAGGAACACATATCCACATTGTATCCACAGCCAGGAAGCAGAGCAATGGGCGCCCATGGTCAGCTCACTTTCTGCTTTACATGTGGTCCAGGACCCCAAAAAGAGAATGATGCTGCCTCCTAAACGGTTCTTTCCATCTTACTTAACCCAACCAAGTTAGCCCAGTCCCTCAGACATGGCCAAGACCAACCTTCTCCAGACAGTCTTTCACAGGTGTGGCCAGGCTCTTGACTTTTAGGTGCTTTCTAGAGCCTGTCAAGTTGATCACCTACTCACAGCTGTTCTTTTGGATTTTAACAGGTGCTGGGCTTATTTTATGATTTTTAAAGTTAATGATAATGTTCATTACCAATGATAAAAGCAAGAAGCAGAAATTTTCTTTAATATACCAGGCATTAGGCCCTGCTCTTCATGAATGAATGTACACAGTATTGCTAGGGTCTGGCTAAGGTAAGAAATGGACCCCTGAGGTGGGGCTCCTGTTTGTTGGTGGCTGTTCATTCAAGGACCCAGGCTCTGGGATACCATGGGATCAGTCACAGTGCTAGAATCACAAGTATACACCTGCCATGCCATGCTCAATTTGTGCACGGAGAGAAGACCCAGATCCTGGCAGAGCCACATGTCAGTCTCAAGGAACACTCTGACTGCACAGTATCTATATGGGGACCCAGCAATCCCAGTGAGTATTCCTGAAGAGTCACCATTGAGGTGACCAGCATGCCTCTGTGGGGACCAGGATTTAAAGAGGGGTTTGCCGAGACCCAGTCAGGGCTCTCTTCCAACTGTAGCTTTTATTGCATCAGCAAGAAAAGATGCAGACAAATTTGGCTGCAACCATGTGGATGTTTTAAAACTCTTTCATCTTCCTCAGCTGAGTCTTTGTGACAAGGAAAGGGACCTGGAGAGGTTTTTAAAGGATAGTTTTAGATCCAGCAATAGGCAGACCAGTAAAATATTTCTTTGAAGAAACAAAACTTTGGATAGGAAACTAGAAAGCTGTGGCTAGAAAGTAGTTTTTGAAGTTTTTAATTTATCAATGGACACAAAAGAAAAACAGCAAAATCTCCCATAGCAGCAAGAGTTGTGCTGGTGTATCAGCTGTTGATCTTCCCTAGTAGTTTGCTTGTTCATGTGTGTGCATGCCTGTGTGCACAGGTGCCGGTACACATGTGTGCATGAACATAGTGGAGGCCAGAGGTCAGCCTCCTTAGAGACAAGGCCTCTCACTGACATGGAGTTCTCTGGTTACCCAGGACTAGCTGGCCAATGAACACTGAGGATTTCTCTGTCCTAGCATCCCCAGATCTGGAGTTACAATTAAGAGCCTGGCTTTTTTTTTCTTTATGTGTATAGGTGTTTTGCCTGCATGTATGTCTTTTGTGCCTGGTACCTACCTAGTTCAGAATTGGGCATCAGATGCCCTGGAACTGTAGTTATAGGCAATTGTAAACAGCTATGTTGGTGCTAGGAATTGAACCTGAGTTCTCTGGAAGAGTAGCCAATGCTCTTAACTGCTGAGCCATCTCTCTAGCTCCACTGCTTTAAAAACAAAGCATGTGTACTGAGAATCAAACTCATGTCCTTAAGACAAGCACTTCTTTATTGACTGAAATCATTGCCTCGGATCTTCACTAGTCTTTTTAGGATCTGGCCCTCAATGCCCATGCAGGGTCAGGAGGGTCAGCCTGGAATTCATGGATGCTGGGAAAGGGGGAACCCAAAGTCCTGTGTGGAGACAGTGGAAATAGGGAACCAAAAGTACCTGCCATGGAGATCTACCTGTGTCTGCCTAGACTATATAAGAAACAGGTGACCCTACGGCCTGTGTCAGGTGTGGGTTCTGATATGCACTTTGTGTGTGGTCTAGATGTTCCCAGAAGAGAAATTAATGATTGCAGAATCCCAAATCACAAACAACAAAGTAGACAAATCAGGCTTCATTAAAATTAAAACACCAGGGCTTTACATAGGAATATAGGAAATACCGTATAAGAAACGCAAAAAAACCTCGGTGGGAAGAAGATATCTCCAAGTGCTGGGTCTGACAAAGACTTCTGAATAAATATCCAAGACCTCTTACTTCACAATGAAAAGGCAAATGATGCTATTAAGAACAGAGCAAATGCCTGAACAGAGAGTTCTCCAGAGATGGAGACAAATGGCTAATATACACATGGGAAGGGACTCAGCATCATTAGCCAGGAAGGAAATGCAAATCCAACTCATAAGGAGACATCACTTCATACCCCTAAAAGGTCAAAATAAAAAAACACGGCATAACAAATGTCTGCAAGGGTTTGGAGGAATCAGAGCTTTATGCATTGGACAGCAGTTGGCATTCTGCAAAATCTTAAATAAAAAAAAAATTGCCACCTAATCTAACTAATCCTCACAGATATGGACACAGACCAATCTAATCAAGACATTCCTTCACAAGTATGCCCCAATTCATCATGGGTGGTTCTAGATGCTGTCAAGTTGACAATCAATATTAGTCGTCATAGCACCCAAGAACACTGAACACCTGTATCTACCAGAATATGTCCATGAATGCTCATAGCAAAAAGTGGCAAGAGACCACTTGTCCATCAGCTGATGAAGGAGTAAAGGAAAAGCTTTGTATGTCCATACAGAGAGGGGTGGGGGCTCAGCAATAAAAGGAGTGGCATTCTTATGCTTGCAATAATGTGGTTGCTCCTTGAAAAAAATAATTAAGTGAAAGAAATCAGATGCCAAATGCCACATGGTACATAGTTTCATGACCTGAAATGCCCAGTGCAAATGAATCTGTAGGACCAAGGAAAAGACCCAGCTGTGTTGGCCTGAGAAAGTTTGAGAGGAGTGGAGAGTGACTAGTGGTGGGTGTGGGCTTCCACTTTGATGACAGCTCTGTATGCTAAAATCAATGGAAACAGGCATTTTCTGTGCCACATGAATTATAACACACACCTGGAGGCTCTCGGTGGGTGCCATTGCAGTATTGATGGCCCTGGAGGACTCAGTTCCTCCACCTTCTGAATGGAGCTCTCAGAGCCTCCCGCTGTGGGAGCCTCCTCCCTCAGACCAGCATGCCCTCCCCAGATGTAGCAGTTTGAACTCTTAATTTTATTCATTTCTCCTTTTTTTTTTTTTGAGACAGATTCTCATGTAGCCCAGGCTAGCTTTAAACTCTCTATATAGCTGAGGATGACCTTGAACTCTTGTTCTTCTTGTCTGTATCTCCCTGTTACTGGAATTACAGGTGAATTAGCATTAACCCAGTTTCTGAAGTGCTAGAGCTCAGGCCTGGGGCTTTCATTCATGCTGGGTAAGTACTCTACCAACTCAGCTACAGCCCAGTCCCTGTTTTTTGTGGGTTTGACTCACTAACGCTTACCATCCCCTGTAGAGAGATCCATCCTGATAGGCATTGCTCATCATTGTCATTTGGCATAGAGTCACAGGGTCTGATTTCAGGAGCTGGCCCTGCAAGGTGGGGAGTGCACAGTGGAGTGATCTGGGGAGGAGACCAAAGCCACTGAGCTCTATCTAAACAGTCTCACTTCAGCTAATCAAAACCATTCTTAAAAAGAATGTCACCAGGGCCAGCAAGATGGCTCATCAGGTACAGGCCCTTGCCCCCCAAGCCTGACAACCTGAGTTCAATCCCTAGGACCCACAGAATAGAGGGACTGATTGCTACAGGCTGTCATCTGACCTCCACATGCATGCTTTATGGCATGTGAAGTCCTATCCACAGGTATGTGCACATGTATGCATGTGCACACACACACACACACACACACACACACACACACACACACAAACACACACACACACATTAAAAAATTATAAAGAATAATCTCGAAGTCCACAGAAATGCCCCAAAGGGGCTTAGAAACAAAATCAATTTGAACAACATTTAAATGAAGTTTAGTAATAGTTTGAAGTGATCTAATGGGTTCTGTAACACCCTGTGACATATTATAAAGATAAATGAGACCTGAAAAGTCAAGAGAGACATCACAAGGAGCAGTGGTGAACAGCGGTAAGAACTCCTGGAAGAGAAAAACAGGTGGAGAAAGAGAAAGTAAGCAAGCTGGGCTATTTTGTTTTTGATGAAAGGGGAATTTCTAAGAACACTTCGGAAGTTAAGATAAATTGGAAAAGAAGTGGAATGTACCTCAGAACAGATAATGGGTACAATTCTTCTTCGCATCTTTAAAAAAAAATGGTAGGCTTTGTCCCAGGGGAATTTGAATCAGCTGAAATTTCAGCCTAGCAATATCTCATTTCCTGTTCTTAACAGCCCTACTGGGCAGGCTCTCTCCCAGTAGGAAATAGCGAGCAGGTTCAAAGCTCAGCTCTAAGTCACCAGGTTGCCCTGACTCTTTAGGGATGCAGCTGGGCCTCCTGTGAGTGAATGCTCGCATTACCACTTTACCACATCTCAGAAAATCAGCAGTGGTTTGTGGGTCTGTAGTGAGAAGTAGGCACTTAGAACTGCCAAGACTGGCCTCACATGAAACAGGTAGGGGTCCAAGAGGTGGACCAATTGGGTTGCTATGACAATGGCCTCTCTTTTTAAGGACAGGGACAGTTTTCAGAATACAGCACAAATGTAGCAGGCATATAACATGTTTAGGATTTGCAATCTTATTTTAAATCAAGTCAGAAAATGGAGTCTTAAGTGGCAAGTTTCCATGCTTGTAACAATAGCAACTCCTTCGTTCTTAGTCATTCAAGGTACCGTTTTATCGCTTTTTTAAAAACTAAAATAAAATAAGCATCTTTGTAAGCCGTTTTCCAGACAAGGCCATACATAGCATCATTTGAGGTCCCCAGGGAGCCCCTGCAGACAGAGCACAGTGAGATGCGGTTTCTGCTGCAAGGTTTCTGGCACAGACAAGTCCTGTACTTCTGACAACCGAGTCAAGTCGTCAATGATTGTTGCACTCACTTCTTTCAGGGAAACACAAACAAACACTGCTCACCCCAGACGGTGCACCAAACAACAAACCTAAGTGATGGTTCTACCCAAGTCCAGCTTGGGGAACCAGTGAGTGTATTGGGCTCCCTTAGAGCTTGGGTCAAGGGTGCATAATCTTATATGGGGGCATGATCACAGACACATTTGGGTCCTGGCTGGTGATCGGAGGGTGAGTGGTTAGGAGAAGGTTCTTCATGTATCTAGAAGAGAAAGGGCAAGATGCCACCTCTGGTGCTGGACAGGACGCTAGTGTACCTCAGGGTGGACAGCCAGAAACTTCTGCCATGATTTCCCCTCCAGAAGAGTTTCCTGTGGGTGGAGAAAGGGGCAAAAGTGGACACCAGCCACACCCAGTGTCATCCCAGCAGCTTTGCCCTGTTAGCCTATGACTTGGGCAGAACCTCCTCCCTTCTCCCTTCTTTCTATAGACACTGCTGGCTATAACACTGACCCAATCCAGTTCAACAGTTGTCTAGGGTCTTTATGGGTAATGGTAGTCTGTCTGAAGATTTTTATTGGAGTTTGGGGAGACAGCTCATTTGGTAAAGTGTTGGCTGTGGAAGTATGAGGGCCCAAGTTCAAGCTAGGAAAACCAGACATGGTGGCTAGACTGTAATTCTAACATGAGGGAGATGGAGATAGGAGGATCCCTGGGCCTCACTGGCAAGTCCACCAGCTAAATCAGCAAGCCCCAGGGAAAAGTGAAAGACCTGTCTAAAAAAAACAAGGTAGACATTGCTCTGAGGAGTGCTACCCAAAGTTGGACACTAGCTTACACAAACACACACATGTACAAATGTGAACACCCTCATGCACATGTGCACACATAAACAGACATGAAAAAAATAAACACCTCAAATGGCAGCTTGAGTAACAAGTGTGCTCCCTCACAGTTCTGGTAGTATGAGCCTAGGTCCAGGTGTCCATGGGCCTGCACTCAATGGGAGACTCCATCCTGGGTCCTAGACAGCCTCTGCCACCTAATTGACTCATGCTTGCATCTCTGTGATCTTCCTGTAGCACTGTCCTTACATGCCTGTAGTGTCTGCAAAACTTTCTTGCCTCGTGGGCAGTGGCCCATCCCACACAGCACTACAGAAACAGATGCCCAAGCCCTGCCATACATCAAAGATGTGATGGCCTTGAAATGTGCCCCCTTCTTCAGCATGGAAGCCCTGGGACAAGGTGTGACCTTTAGGCCCAAGTCCAGGGGAGCCTTCTGCTCTGTCCAGGCACCCTTTTAAGCAGTACATAGTCTGACCACTTGAGAACTCTCCCTGCCCCATCCCTGCCTGTGTGGGCAATCTTTGACATGTAAATGGGTCCATAAGCAAATTCTTGAAGCAGTGGTGATTTATCTAACACAGAGTCCAACATTTCAACATCGGGATATGCTATTGCCATCTACAAATGTGTTGGTTTACATTCATAGCTATTTGGGGACAAAAGTGGCCCGTGGGCCACAGATTAAATGGACTGATAGAGAATGTCTGTGAAGTTCACTGCTGTTCATATTCCCATTTTATCTGATTCCTGGAATATTCATCAAGATAGTCAGTGCCATCAAAGAAAACTAAATGAGGCAAGATTGCCCAAATGTAGGAGAACTGCATTACAAATGCAGGGTCAAAAACCAAAACCAAAAGGACTGCCTCTTATGCAATCCTGTAACAAAACAGTCATTTAAATTAAAAGGAATGGGAAGTGGGGGAATGGGAAGATTGTTTGAGGCCAGCCTGGGCTACATAGTGAGTTGCAGGCCAGATTGATATAAAGCAAATACCATCTCAAAAACAGATAAATAATAAGGCTGGGGTGATGGCTCAGGCAGTGACTGAGTTAGGACCTGAGTTAGAGCCCCCAAACCCTTGTTAAAAGCTAGATGTTGTACCACATGCTTTATTCCCAGAGCTGGGGAAGTGGAGAGAGAGGCTCACTGGGGCTCATCGGCTCACTGGCCAGCAAGCCTAGACTAATCCATGAGCCCTGGGCCATTGACAGACCTTGTTTCAAAAAATAAAGTGGATCATGACTAAGGAACAAAAACCACGGTTGTCCTCTGGTCTCTGTGTGCATGCGCACCCCCACACACAAGCGTGCACACACACACACACACACACACACACACACACACACACACACACACACACACCATGATAACTAGAATGAAATACAGCTTTCCTCAGCCTTAGATTTCCAGGCCAGGGCTGCAGCCCATTAGTATATTGCTTGCTGAGCATATATGAGACCCCCCAGTTCTATCCCAGCACTAAAAATGCAGGACAGACAAACAGATCCACCTTAGCTCTCTGTTTATCTGCAGAAGGGAGTGAATAACACCTGCCTCCACTGATCTTGAGGGATTAAACTCAATTAGGAATCTGAGACATGACATTGAGGCTGGGCTCCCTCATGCCCCCCACCCATATACAGCAAACATCATCCCTGGGGTCTGGCCCTCTGCTTATCACACCCATCCACCACTTCTGTACAACCCTCGTGAACCTTCATGTTTAGTAGTCTGAGTGAGCTAGTACCCATCTGAAATTGAGGAATTCGTATTTGAAGTAAAAGCCTGCAGCTCTTTAAGTTATTACCCGAAACAGACGGAGAGCATTTCCTTGCTGGCCGGGCTCAGGTAGAATTGAGTTCTAAATACCCAGGATTTACGGAATTTGTTGCTCATATTAAAGAGATTTACATATGTGCTGTGCACCTGCAGGCTTATCTGATCCATACAGAATGCTCAGAACCACTGCTGTTTCCAGGACAGACAGACTGAGTGTGTGTGTGTGTGTGTGTGTGTGTGTGTGTGTGTGTGTGTGTGTGTGTGTGTATGTCTGTGTGTGTGTGTGTGTGTGTGTCTGTGTGTGTGTATGTGTGTATGTGTGTCTGTGTGTGTGTCTGTGTGTATGTCTATGTGTGTGTGTCTGTATGTGTCTATGTGTGTGTCTGTGTATATCTATGTGTATGTGTCTGTGTCTGTGTGTGTGTGTCTGTGAATGTGTCTGTGTGTGTAAATGCCCCTCTGTTTATAAAAGGCTAGAGACTGCTGATGCCAATCTTGTGACATGTTCTTTTGCAGTCCCTTCAGCTGCTCCTGAAAATGTGTCTGCAGAGGCTGTGAGCTCCACCCAGATCCTATTGACATGGGCTTCAGTCCCTGAGCAGGACCAGAATGGGCTCATCCTGGGCTACAAGGTACATATTTCTGGTGCCTCTACACTGTTCTGCCTTCGGGGCTGGTGGAAAATTGTCACAGATCTGTCACTTGGGCCAGCTCCTGACTTTATCAGGTGTCTTCTCTGGGAAGATGAACTGGGAGACTTGCTTTCCCAGCATCATTCAGGAATGATGGGACCCTGATCAGCAAGCCAGGCCCTGGCTCTGCCTGTTCTGGATGAGGCAATCTGGAACCTTGGACCATGAATGGATGCAGCTTCTGTCACCTACTGTCAAGTGAGAATGACCACAGTGGTCATTTCCCAGAGTTGCTAGTAGAAATTAGGGGCTTCTGGGAAATGGTCAAGGCTGATTTGTGGAGAACCTAGGAAGGGCTGTCATCTGTTACAGTTGGACTTACCCTAGCTTCTCCAGGTCCCATTTTCTAAACTGCTACCTAGACTCTTCAAAACCACCTATTTATTTCTCCTTGCTCAAATGTGACCAATATAATTCCCTGGCTCTGTCTCTAGCTCCAGTCTCCCAAGCAGTACAATGGGTTTCTCTAGATCTGGTTGCTAATGTGATGCTGCTCTCATGGGCTGATGGGCTGTAATGAAACAGTAGAGCACCTGTCTAGAATCCCCCAGTGAGGGGCTAGAGTGTGGCTCAGTGGTAGAGCACCTGCCTAGAATTCCCCAGTGAGGGACTGGGAGTGTAGCTTGATGAACAATTGCTTGTCTAGTATTCATGAGTCCCTGGAGTCAATCCCTAGTACAACAAGAAAATGCCTTCCATAAATCCTCAATGGATTTTAGCCATTCTGCTCTCTCTTGTCTTTCAGTAACTGTTTTAATGTTTTAATGACTTTTTTCCTGCTTTTTGAAGAGGTGGGCAACAACTAGTTATTATCAGATGGATCTCACACTATAGCTCAAGCTGACCTGAAACTCACTATGTAGTGACCTTGAACTCACAGCAGTCTTCCTGCCTGGTCTTACAAAGTTCTGGGATGAGATGCTTACCCACCATGCCCAGTTGTCATTCTGTCCTTAAATCCCATCTGCATTCTCCTAACCTGTGCTCATCTGCATCCCTCTCCATAAGTATTCTAATGGCTCCATTCTGGTTCCATACTATGTCCAGGGAACATGGCAATCCAGAGTATACAACAGAGACATGACACTGGCAAGTCTCCTGCTACATGGTAGTCCTCTTGGGTTCGGTGGACAAAGCTCCATGCCACACCTCCTGGTTCCCACAGGGAAATGCTTCCTATGCTGGTTCCAAATGTCTCCCCAGTGAGCCTCTCTTTTATAGCTTGTGAGTCACTTATCTTGGAGAACAGTTCAGAGGGGGTGAGCTTTGAAGGAGGATTGAAGAGAGAAAGAGGAGGAAGCCCTGGAGGAGCACATCTCAGTTCATCTCTGTGACCTATGGGCAAGCCTCAGGTTCACATGAGAAAGAGCAAGTCTTCTGGGGCAGGAACCTCTGCTTTTTGGAATCAAGGGACTTCATAGAGTCCCAAGCTCCACTTATAGAAAGCAAAAGGCCTTTGCCGAAGACCAAGCCCATGCTTCAGCAGGAGCATTTGCCATGGCTATAGTTGAGAACTTCAGATCTTGCCAAATTGTGCCCAGGCAGCCAAATCACAGAGCTGTATGACTCCAGCCACTCTTCTGGAGTGAAGTTGCCTCATGGCTGCCTTCCTCCTAGATGCCAGTGGATAGAAATGAGATCCAAAGCTCCCTCAATACAGCTTCTCTTGTGGAGAAACCCCAGTTGGGTGGTCCTTGCTGGTTAACTCTGAGCTGGTACCCTGTGCGCAGGGAGTCCCCTTCCGAGCATGCACTTAACTGTAACCATCTGCATCTGTGTGTTGATGCTTCAGATTCTATACCGTGCCAAAGACCTGGATCCAGAGCCCAGAAGCCACGTGGTGCGAGGGAACCACACACAGTCTGCGCTGCTGGCTGGCTTGCGCAAGTTCGTGGTGTATGAGCTCCAGGTGTTGGCTTTCACTCGTATCGGGAATGGGGTCCCTAGCTCGCCCCTCATCTTGGAGCGTACCAAAGATGACAGTAAGTACATTGCTGGCCTCTCTGCCTTCTGCTGTAGTTTTCCAATCCAAACAATTTGGATTGCAGTTGTTTTTAATGTAAATTTTCAACCACTTCTTTTTTTTCTAGTTGAGGGAAACAAAACAAAATTGTTTTCCAGTCACTTGGCATTTATGTGGCCAATTTGAGCCCGGAGAGGGTTTTTACTGCCTGATTATGTGCTATGCAGAATTCTGATCCTAACTATGCTGTGGCCAAGGGCTGGTGAGGGTGGGCTAGGTTATGAAATGTGAACCCATCCACCTAGTAGCAGCTCTACAGATCTAGATAAAACTCCACACTGGACCCATGTGTCCATTCTCATGGGGATGGTGGGTCTCACCATTTGCATTCGAACTGCTAATTGCATGTTCTTGCACAGAGAGCAGCATGTTTGACAGCACCCAGGGGTCCCCAAGCTCTGGTGCTTCCAGATTTGAGTAACAAGCACATCTTGCTGGCTTTGTTTTTTATGGAAGTCTAAATCATCAGTAAATATGTTTTTCCACTTTGCAGATGTCAAACACTTAAAGGTTAGCTCCTTCACACATTTGTTATTAAACAGGCCATAATGAATATGTCAGGGGGAAAATACTGATCTGCCCAAACACCCACCTCGGGATCAGAAGTGTCTGACAGGACGGAAACAACAATAGGGTTGTTTAAGCATCTTCTTGGAATGGATAATGAGCCACAACTCTATTTGCTCCTTGGCCCCTTCTTCACACAGCATGTGAATCTGGTCTTGGCTCCATATTACTTCTCTCACTGCTATGACCAAATGCCGGAGAAGTAGCTCTATGGAAGGGGGGTTGATTTTGGCTCACAGTTTGAGGGTACAGGCCATCATGGTGGGAAGGTGTGGTGACAGGAGGGTGAAGCATGGCAATTATAGTCAGGAAGCAGAGACAGATGTGTCAAGACTGATGCTCAACTTACTTTCTCCTTTTTATTCACTGTATGACACAAGCCCATGGGGGTGGTGCCAGCCACACTTAGGATGAGTCTTCCTAATCAAGACTAGCGGTTAGCCTAATCAAGAAAATCTGCCATGGGCATGCCCAGACGTCTGTCTCTTGGGTGATTCCATATCCTGTCGTGTTGACAATCACAATAGTCACAACCATCACTGCTTCCATGGGATTATCCTTCAGCTTTCTCTAAGGCAAGGGGCTAGGGGTAGATGGGAAATGCAGGGGAAACTGATGCCGAGCCATGTTAGCTGGGAGTTGCACCAACCGTCCATGTGGGCACACTTCAGCTTAGTCCTATGAAAAGAAAGTAGAGACGTTTAGAAATCTGTCCCTCAGTGTCCACTGTCATTATTCTTTCTAAAGGACACATGTAGTCAGGCAATGACTTTTTTCTTTTATTGCTGTATTATTTATATAAACATGTCTTCTCTCTTCATTGTGACACAATCTATTAAGCCTCAGGGACAGCGCAGAAGGTCATTGCTATGTCACACTGGTATTATAAATTAGCCCCGATGTTTGAGCCTGTGGCCTCCTTTGGCCATTTATTTTACCCATGTATAGGTATCATTACACATGTCCAAATTCACCCACCCAGAATGGACATTCCCCACATTCTGTTTCTGCATCGATTGCTCCTGGCCATTTCCTGGGAATCAATCCATGATTAAGTCCAATGAGAAGCTCTCACACTGGCCACACACTAACTTGCCTATCCATTTAAGCAAATATATTTTATGAGGGCTGAGACCCTATTATTCAATCATTCCACAAGACATAACTGCATTTTAAATTATCAGTGCACTGAACTACACAGAAGAATTATTATACTGCATCTGTGAGCATCAGCTCTTAAGTTCCTAAGACAGGGCAGGTGAGGTGAGGCAGGTGTAAGCCAGAAAGCATTGGTTGTCAGTGTGCTTCATCAGTGGTTGGGGGCAGGGGGGACTAAGGGATACCTTATATTGCTCACTTCTGTTGTGACTGTAACCAAATACCTAACAACAGCAGCTTAAGGGAGGACTCTGCTCATAGCTCAAGGGTACATAAACAGTAATGGTAGTGTAGTTATGGTGGCTGCTCACATAGCATCCACAGTCAGGAAGCAGAGAGAGATGGATGCTGGGGCTCGGATCACCTTGTCCTTTTAATTTGGGGTCACCCATATTCAGAATGGGTCTTCTCACCTCAGTTAATCCAATCTGGAAACCCCACAGACATGGCCAGAGGTGTGTCCCCCAGGTGATGTAGATCCTGTCAAGTTGACAGTATTAACTGCCATAGTTGCCAATCACCTGCTCTACAACTGTCAAACCCAGCGAAGGAACCTGAACTTAGATTAGTGGAGTATTTACTGCAAAATCATAAGGTGTCACCCAGGCTAGCATTGCCATGAGCTGTCTGTCCTCTCAAGTCATGCGAGCATAGTTTCTAAGCATGGTTTTCTAAACCAGAAGGTCAGGTTTCAAAATTAAGTGTGTTTTTCAGAGTCATTAGGGAGTCACATGGAGCCATCAAAGGTCCAGAAGTCCTTCATTGAAATTGTGGCCTGGGGTGATGTCACAGTCAGCAAAGGGCCTGCTGAATAAGCATGAAGACCTGAGTTCAAGTCCCTAAAACCCAAATAAAAAGCCAGATATAAAATAAAACATAAGGGGCTGGCTGGAGAGATAACTCAGCTGTTAAGAATGCTTGCTCTTCTCCCAGTGTTCAAGCCCCAGAATCCATAACTGCCTGTAACTCCAACTCTAAGAGATCTGATGCCATCTCCTGGCCTCTGTGGACAGACAGCTGCACACATGCAGCATATATTACAGATACATGTAAATAAATAAATAAATAAATCATTTTAAAAGGGCAAATCAATTTTTTAGAACATAAATTTAAAAATGAAAACTTGGGACCACCACAAGGAGGCCCACATTGGTCATTAGAGCATGGAGGCTGCTGACCACAAAACCCTATGTGACTCCTGACTCACCAAGCTTCCCTTCAGCCCCAGGTCCCCCCGTGCGGCTGGTGTTCCCTGAAGTGAGGCTCACTGCGGTTCGGATTGTGTGGCAGCCCCCAGAGGAACCCAATGGTGTGATTCTGGGTAAGGAACATTGGAGGTGGAGTGGGGGGAAGAGAAAGGGCAGGGAGATTTGCTCTCTCCTGTTTCTATTAGACAATGGGGTGGGTGGACACAAATCATGTCAACTGTAGCATCTCCCAGACACAGAGCATCACAGGCCTCATTTGTTCCTGCCCAGGGCGCTGAGGCCTTCTTGTAGAAAGAAATTTACATTTTATTAACCCAGAATTCCCTCCATTTGTTTGTGGTCCATGGCAAGTCCATTCATAATCGACCTTCCACTCCAGGCTGTGCCTGATGGGTGTTTGGGAAATAGCAGTCTATTTTTTCATAGTCAGAGCTGACCAGGCTCCTGGAAGCACCTGTCTCCCATTAAGAGGCCTGTGTTGACCCATGGGAGAGCCCGCTGGGATGACATGTGAACCTTGGGTTTTCAACTTCACATTCAGAGACGCAGTTCTGATAAGATTGGTGGAAAGCCAGCAAATTGTGTCTTAAATCTTCATAGATGCCTTTATTCATTTATCCTCTTACTAAGTCATGTTAAAGACTGTGTTCATTACTGTTGCCTAGTGGGAGACAGGGCTGAGTAAGGCCCACTCACTCTCAGGTTTCCTACACTGTCTATGCCTGACACCATCCCAGATTACTAACTCTCCTGCAAGCCACTCCTTTTGCATGGAGGTTGGGGTGGGTGAAATGCTGCTTCGGAGTGAGTTTGGAGGGGGAGTGACTTCCACAGCCCTGGGAGCAGGGAAGAGACATCTGGTGGCTTCTGACTAAGCGCACAGACATATCCAGTGCTGGTCCAGGTGGGGACCGTGGGCAAGGGCTCCACTATGGGCTAGTAGAGAATGTGATGTGAGGAAAACCAGGCATTTCAGGGGAAGGGCCCCGGAATACAGCACAAAGTACAGCTGCAGACCCAAGTCACAGAAGACTCCAAGATAGTCGGCAATTTCCAGTGAAATTATTCATATGAAACGATGAGCAGCTGCTATAAAGCCACTGCTATTACCTGCTTTTGTTCTTGCCAGTCAGTTTAAAGAAAGTATTTCAGTTTTATTAAAAAGAGATTGAGGGGCTGGAGTGGCTCAGCAATTAGAGCACTGGCTGCTCTTTCAAAGGACCCAGGGTAGATTCCCAGCTCCCACAAGAGAGCTCACAACTGTCTGTAACTCCAATTCCAGGGGATCTAACATCCTCTTTGGTATCCATGGGCACCAGGCACACATGTGGTGCACAGTCATACATGTAGGCAAGTCATCCATATACATAAAACAAAAAAAAATCTCAAAAAAATTTAAGGAAATTGAGGACTGAAAGATGTTTCAGCCAGTAGCATTTGCTATGCAAGCCTAAGAAGCCAAGTAGGATCCCCTAAGACGCATGTAAAAAGGAATTCGGACATAATAGCACATGCCTGCAACCCCAGCACTGTGAAGGTAGAAACAGTTAGCCAGGCAGCCTCACCAAATGAGGAAGTCCTAGGCTAGTGAGAGACCCTGTCTCAAATGGTGAATGGCACTTGTCTCAAAACACAAGGTGGACAATACTTGAGGAACCACACCTAAGGAGGCTGCATGCACCCACACATGTGTTCACTTATGTGCATGTGCAGACACACACATACACACACACACACACACACACACACACACACACACACACACACACACATCTCCAGCAGCCCAGGGAAGGAGGCCCAAAAGGCATGTTTTTGTGGAGCACTCGCCCCTTTAGGATGGGCCTGGGTGATACTGTCATCCACTCAAGGAAGCTATGGCCTGTATGCTCCTTGACCTTCCATTACAGGATTCCTGAAGCTACCAGATACAAGTACTGCTGTGAGCACAGATCTTCTGAACTTGGTGGCTGTGAGGTTGCAGGTGCTTGCAGCCACAATCATGGCAGCTGTAGAAGCCTCTGCTGGAATGAGTTCCAGATGGAGAAAAAAGGTAGCAAGCTCCATCTGGAGTCAGTACCACAGGCATGGACCAAGCAAGGCTAGGGAAATAGCCTCAGAGCAGATGGCCAGCGCAGAGACAAACCATGCTTTAGGAGGAGACTATGCTCAGTGTGGCAACAGGCAGCAGATCATTATGAAGCAAAAGAAACTGGATACATGATTCCCTCATTGTTGTCCCCAGACTGCCACAGCAAAACAGGCAACATTTTGGGAGAGGCAGAATACTAGAATTCTGGTCTGTCACCTGGAGTCCCAGATGTCTACAGACTGTTTCCTATGATGAAGTAGGTTCCTTGAGCCCCACCCTACTCCAAGCCTCCAGCTCTCATTGCCAATCCTACTGACCCTCCCCACTCCAGCCCCAGTCCCTGCCAGTTCCCTGGTCCTCTCTCTGCATATGCCGCTGCTCTGGGATGGATCACTCTTAAACATATGGGCTGGTACACAGATGGATGCCAAGGCTTTGCACTACCAAACATGCCTCCCATGCAAACACAGGGCCAGGATCTTACCTGGGGTCCTTCTATAAGAGTCATGAAAGGCCTCCTCCTCCTGTTTGCTGATTATATAATTGAATGGCACAGACTGTATGATTTACAAAGAATAAAGGTTTGCTCTCCCTAGGTTCACAGTGCTTCTATAATCAGTAAAATGTTAGACCCTGAGAAGTAAGTGATGCGATTTTAAAACAAGCCTAGCGCCCCATGTGGACAATAAGGCTGAGTCTAATAGGTTTGCAGCTTCCTGTGTCCCACAAGAAATGGATGACATTTTCAGTGTGGTATTAAAGGCAGGTGTTTTAGGGAAAAGGTTTTATACAGTTTCTGGAGATGGAAAGCTGTTGGGGAGGGCCTTGCTGGTGGGTACTCTGCAGAAGTCACATGGGGGGGGAGGACATGTACAAGAGAGTGAAGAAGACTTTATAGATCCTGCAAGGTAGTTCAGTTCTGTAATCTCCAAAACTCATGTTTAAAAAAAAGGCCAGGCTTGGTGGCACACACTTGTAATTCTATTTCCGTAGTGACAGAGACAGGAGGAAGGCATGGCTCACTGTTCAGCCAGTCTACCTACTCAGTGAGCTCCAAGCCACTGAGAGACCCTGTCTCAAAAAAACAAAAACCAAACAAAAAAAAAACAAAAAAGCAGGTAAGCAGTATCCTGCAAAATGACACCAAGGCTGACCTCTGGCCTCCATATGCACATGCTCATGAGTACACACACACACATACACCAACACACAGGCATACACACACACACACACACACACACACACACACACACACACACACAAATCTAAATAAGTAAATAAACAGACCTACCATTCAGGATCTGGGTAATGTAGTAACACCTTAGCCCATACGAGACTTCACCTAGTCATGGTCCAAAGAAAACCCTCCTGTGGATCCCACCTGCTAGTCCCTCACTGAGGACAGTCAGCCTGCAGCACACTCCCCTGCAAATCAGCCACCTGCTCTCCATGTGTCTCTACCAGGCAGGCACCCTCCTCTGCACTTATGGAGGACATCTTTCCAGATGGGACTGTCAGCTCGCTTCTAAATCTTTGGCATTTACTCTTCAAAATGTCTTGGAGCGTTTGTTTT
This sequence comes from Cricetulus griseus, assembly GCF_003668045.3. Classification (NCBI taxonomy): domain Eukaryota; kingdom Metazoa; phylum Chordata; class Mammalia; order Rodentia; family Cricetidae; genus Cricetulus; species Cricetulus griseus. The sequence goes on from NC_048597.1 coordinate 78,690,128, forward strand.
GCTGATCACAGAAGCACGGTGACATGATATTTAGGCAGCAGTAACATGCCAGGTCACATACATCAGACCTGGAACCGTGAGAGCTCATGACCACCTGAACAAATGGAAGGGTGTGAAGACAGTAGCCTCACCTGTCCTTGCTGAGGGTGTCACCTATGTAGCCTCTAGAGAGCCACACACGGGAAAGATGAGCAGGGCCACCTCTATCCCAGCCATTCTTGTCTCTAGACATTGTACCCAAAGGAAATTCTATGGGGTTAAAAGTGTAGTTCAGTTGACAGAGTACTTGCCTGTGTGAAACCCTGGATAAGCTGGGTGTGAGGCACACCCCTGTAATCCCAGTACTCAGGATGTGGAAACAGGAGATTATGAAAGTAAGTTTAAAGCTATCCTCAGCCACTTAGTGAGTTCAAGGCCAGCCTGGGCCATAGGTCTCACATATGAGACCTATAAGGCTAGTCTGGAGTCATAGGTCTCAGATATGAGACTGTCTGGAAAAAAATTTAAAGGAAACACACATATTTGCAAGGTTATGCATCTAAGCCGATTTGTTTATGCAGCAAAGGAGGCTGTTGTAGTCTGCAGTTTGCATGGCTCGACTCTCAGGGCTGTTGGTACTTCTCCCAGTGTCTTGGGCTCTGAATTATACTAACAGAAAGAAGAATGGATGGTGGTTAAGACTCCAAAAGCCTCACTGCCTGGGCTCAGACCTCAGCCCTCTATCTACTAACTGAATACATTATAAAAAGTCATCTATCTACTAACTGAATTCATTATAAAAAGTCACTTGGATCCCGGGCCTCAGTTTCCCCATTTACTTCTCCTCAGACTGTGAAATGAAGCACTCAGAAAAAACATCTACCATATTCAGTGCTCCATAAATGTGGGAGTTCCTATCCCATTTGCTAGCCTGTCACTTCTGTCTGGAGGACTTTGATCCTGGGGCTGGCTTGCAAGACCCTGTATTACATGGAGTCAGAGTAGGCCAGAAATTGACTTTGTGTGTACTGATGGCCCATTGTATTGCCCTGCTCTTCATCACTCTGCTTTTGGGTTTTGTGTGTGTGTGTGTGTGTGTGTGTGTGTGTGTGTCTGTGTGACGGTGTGTCTGTACACACACACACACACACACACACACACACACACACACACACACACACACACGTGCGTGTGTGTATGTGTATGAGCACCTATGCACACACAGACATCAGAGGGGGAACCTGAGTATCCTGCTCTGTCACTCTCTGCTTTATCCCCATAAGACAGGGTCTCTCCATAAATCTTGAGCTAGGACTGATGGCTCATAACCTCTAGTGACCCTCTTTTCTCTGTCCCCCACAGTGCTGGGATTATAAACATACACAAACAACCATACTTGACTTTTTTATGTGTGTGTTAGAGATTTGAAGTCATGTCCTCATGCTGGCACAGCAAGTGCTCTTACCCACTGCACTATTTTCTTAAATGGAACCCTTGAATTTAGTGTGAAGTCCTGGTGGGGCCATCACTGAAAATCCCAAACACAATGGGAAGAAGTGAGTGATATTAACATATTTCAAGCACCCTGTATTAGCCAACATTCTATAGAATAATAAAGATGATATGAGTAAATAATACAAGGGGAATTTATTAGAGACAGGCCGGGGAATCCAACAACAGTCATCTACATGCTGGAGAAGCTGAGAATGGGGGTAGCTGGTCAGTCCATGAGTCTGGATTCCTTAGAAATCCCAATCTGGTGCCTACAGCCTGGAGTATTCCTAGAGAGCCACTGGTCCTCAGTCCATGTTGGAAGTCTAAAGAAACTGGATTCCAATGCCAGTGAAAGGTGGCAGCAACAGAAGCAACAAAAGAGCAGATGCACCTACCAGCAAGGAGCAAAGGCAGGCAAGCAAAGTACTGCTTTTCTCACCAATCTCTTGTATCTGGGTTGCTAGAAGGCACTGCCCAGTCTGGAGGAGGATTTCCCTCTCCCTTAGTTAATTCTTCCTGGAAATGCCCTCACACCTCCATTCAGAGGCATGCCTCTCAATTGACTCTAGAGCCAACAAGATTAACCACCACACACAAATGCTAAGTCAGATGGCAGTGACTAAGTAGGCAATGTGGTCTTTGAGCATCTTTGGTTGTAATAGCATCTGGTGGTAGCAGATGCTGTCTGGGTGACCCATCACCTGGGTATCATTACAGCCAATACACCAGACCACAGATGCTGTAGGAAAAACAAACCGGTTCCTAAAGATCCAGGTTGTTGCTGGAGTGGAAAAGAAATAATCCATTTGCCTGGCTTACCTTGAATGCATATTCTAGCTCAGGCTGCCAGGGCAGTCATCTAAGTATGTGGACTCTTCTGCAGCTCACACCTTCCCTCTCAGTCTATATGAAAACATGTTCTTGCATTTCCCAAAGAGATTAACTGCAGGAAACAGAGCCAGGTGCCTGGAGGGAGAAAACACTTGCTTATTTGCGTGGTAAATATTTTACTATGGAGAGGTCTGAACTGTTGGAAGCCTCCTGTGGGGGTTGTATGGGACTACCTAAGCATAGTCACCCTCCCCAACTTGGCAGACTGCTTCACACACCTTTGAATACTGTTAAGCTAGGCATTACGTGTGCGCTCTTCAGAACTGTGCAGTTGCCAGGCCCAGACGCTTTAGATTCCTCTCCTTCCCCGCCTATCAGAAGGCTCCCGGCCAGCCAGGACCTAACACTAACCTTGAACACCTTTTGAGACCCCTGCTGGAGCATTTCTGTGTTCCCAGCCCTCAAGTATATAAGCTGTAACCTACAGCCACACATCATGAGTAAACTTGGGGCTTCCCAGGACTCTTAAACTGCTTCTGGGTTCTCTGACACCTTTGTGGGTGTGAGTGGGGGCATCACAGCCTCCAAACCATCATCGAGGCTTAGCAGCACCATGTCCTGCTGATGGCCTTGCCTTGGGGACTGAACATTGTCAAGGAAACAAATGCCTTTGGTTGTTGACCATCAGTACAGCTCATAAAACGTTCTCAGCTGCCTTGAATGTCAAGACAAAGCCCCAGATAGCTGTTCCAGCTCTCAGGGTCAGACATCAAGGAGTGGGGACCCCCACAAGGCTTGTAGCCCTCGGCTGTACCATCACACCCGCTCTTCTTTCTGTCATTTCTCCAGCCGATTCTCTAGGCGTGCAGTGCCCCCTCCACCTTCCAGCATGTTCAGAAACCGGCGCAGGCCTCACACTGCACATTTTAATCTTCTCTTCGGATCGATGTCCCTCATGCTTGGCCTTGCTCTCTTCAATACCCGTATTATCATAATTCACCCATAACCTTAAAAACAGGGCTTCTCTCGGGCCACATTCTCCTCCTCCTCTCAAGTCAGCGTACCCATTCTTTGCAAACACACACAGCAGCCTCCTGACCTCAGCTCGCTGAAATCCGGCCGGCTAATGCTTCTGATCCGGCAGCAACCGTAATTACATAAGAAGCCTCATCCTCGGAAACGCTCTTAGCTCTGAACACCATCCATCATTATTCTCTAAAAATGCAAGAACTATTCCACAGCTGCCTCTTTCACACTGAGGATGTGCAGGGAAACGACCGCCGTGGTCCAGCGAATGAGTCTCTTTGGCGTGTCAGGGTGAGGAGAGGGTGTTAATTTTTATGTTCAGCACACCAGGGTGCAGGGCCTGCTAATGATGCCACATTTATTGGAGGGAAAATAATAGGAAGGTACAAACAGAAGCCCGAGGCTGAGGAGTTTTCTCTCGGTAATAGCTCAGTGTGGGAAGTGGATTGGAGATAGAAAATAATAACCCAGATTTCCTGCAGTTAAGGACAAATGACATTGTGCCTTGTGGTTTCCATACATTATCTACTGAGTCTACACAGTGACTGTCCCAGGTAGATATTCTTCTCTTTCTGTTTCAGAGACAGAAGGGTCGGGGATTAAGGGTAGCTCTGCAGCGAAAATCCCCTTCCGTGAGCAAGGGGGCCTACTGAGCTAGACAACTGCAAGGATTGTCCCAGGATCCCTGGGGATACCCTAATCTGCCAGGGTCAAGCCCTCAGATCAATAGCATAGTGTCTACAGATAACCTGTGCTCACCGCCTACATACTGAAACCATCTATAGATGATTGCATGTGCCTGATCCAGTGTAGACGTTTTTATACGTGGTGGTCATGCTGTGTCATTTTGGGATTAATGACACCAGGAGGCCCCACCTGCTCAGCACTAACATGGGGCTTTTCTTGAGTTTTTAAAGGAATTTTTCAATTTTTATTTGTGTGTGTATTGGAGTGGGGTGTGTGTGTGTGTGTGTGTGTGTGAGAGAGAGAGAGAGAGAGAGAGCAAGTGCCATGAGAAGGCCCTGTTACTGCTCAAGAACATGGCCAGTCCCATCTTCATACACAGGCAGTAACACACCATGGAAGGTCATGAGGTCTAAATGGATGTAGGTGAAAGGCCTAGAATAGAGAGGACTCTTTAGTTAGTGTCAAATGTTATTCATTCATTCTCTGTATGTGCAAGTGTATGCACCTGTGTGTGGAAGTAAGGTATCAACGCAGGGTGTCATCCCTTAAACTCTGTCCACCTTGATTTTTGAGTTAGGGTCTCTCATTGGCCTGTGTCTTGCTGATTTGGCCAACTGTCTTCACTTCCCCAGAACTGGGATTTCAGGCACACCACCACCCTGGCTTTTTACATGGATGCTAGGATTGGCATTGGGTCCTCATGTTTGAACAGCAAGCGCTTTGCCCACTGAGACTTCTCTCCACCATGAATGTTTTCAGTTACATGGAGTAGGACCTTAGCCAGGGTAAGCAAAGAACTGGACTGGGTTAGAACCTAGATCATTGGCTACCTGCTCTCTGGTCAGGGACTCCCAAGAGATACAAGGATCCCACACATGACAACTAAGAGCCACTGAGCCAGGTCCCCAGCCCCTCACTGGGGGATTCTAGGCAGGTGTTCTACCACTGAGCCACACCCCAGCCCCTCACTGGGGAATTCTAGGCAGGTGCTCTACCACTGAGATTTCTGTGTTTTTTATTTGGATATGCAGTCTTGTCACAGTGCCCTGGCTAGCCTTGAATTCATTTTGTAGCACAGGCTGGCTTGAGCTTTCAGTCATCCTGCCTCAGCCTCCTAAATAGCTGGGACTACAGACTGGTATCAATAGACCTAGATTAATGTTTTTTTTTTTCAGTTTAAGAGAGGCAGCTTAAATCTAGACATTTTCCAAAATAGTGATAATAAATACTGACTCCATGACTAGAGATATTATTTCTAGTCAGAAGATCTTAGAATTGTGGGACTTGATGGATGGCTCAGCTGTTAAGAGTGCTTATTGCTCTAGCAGAGGACCTGAGTTCAATTCCCAGAACCCATGTTGGGTGGCTGACAATTTTAACTTCAGATCCAGGAGATCTGATGCTCTATGCTAGACTCCAAATGCACCTACACACAGAGCATATACTTATACACATACACATAAACCACAATTTAAAAATAAACATTAAGAAAAACAAAAAGACTTTAAAATTGGGGCACTCCCCCAGTCTCTACAGAAGTAGACAGTGCTGCAAAATACATCCTTCCATGGCAGATCCTTCTGTAAAGTTACCTGGCCTTTGCTGGGCTCAGAATGAGCATCTGCCAGGTGCAGCTAACTCAATAAGCCCTGACATGGCCCATGCGATGGCCAAGGTGAGTGTCTTAGTTAGGGTTTCTATTGCTGTAAAGAGACACCATGAACATGGCAACTCTTACAAAGGAAAACATTTCACTGGGAATGGCTTACAGTTTCAGAGGTTTAGTTCCTCATCAACATGGTGAGACATGGCGGCATGCAGGCAGACATAATGCTGGAGAAGAAGTTGAGAGTCCTACATCTTCATCTAGAGGCAACAGGAGACTGTGTGTCATGCTTGGCATGGCTTGAGCATATGAAACCTCAAAGCCTGCCTCCATAGTGACACACTTCCTCCAACAAGGCCACACCTACTTCAACAAGGCCACACCTCCTAATAATGCCACTCCCGATGGGCCAAGCATTCACACACACACACACACACACACACACACACACACACACACAGAGAGAGAGAGAGAGAGAGAGAGAGAGAGAGAGAGAGATTGATTGATTGATTGATCGATTGATTGATTGATTGATTGTGGGGGCCATACCTATTCAAACCACCACAGTGAGGAAGGTTAGGTTAGGTGTTGGCCCTAGCAACTCAAAAGCTGGGCCTGAGGCTTCTGTAGAACTGAGGATGGGCCCTCGGGAAGAAAAAAAATATATGAAAAAATAACTGCAGGTGCAACAAAGAGCCCTAGAATACCCTGGTGAGAGGGCAGCCATGGCAACAGCATCACCAGTGATAGAGGGCAGAGACCAGGTGCTGTTACTTTCTTCTGGTCACGTGTGTTGATGCAAAACAACAGACACAGCTCTCACATCTCACCTCAGAGGGAGATAGTTTATTCTTGAGCAAAATATCAAAATCTGAGCATGGCCCAGGAACACCGATTTGGGTCGCCCCAAATTCCACATTCCAGTATGGTAACAGTTTGTGGGATTTTCCTAGTAACAGAGAAAAGAAATCACAAATCAGGACAGTTTTTAAACATGTTGGTGGGAACCTTGGGTACAGCAGAGCCGGGAAGTCACTGTTACAGGCCTTGGATGCTGTCTGAGGACAGGCTTAGCTTTGGGTGGTTGGTGGAAGTCAAGGGTATGTTTGTACATTTCAGAGGATTTACTTAATCCTCACAAGATGCTAGCTAGGCCCAGAGTTAGGCAGTGAATGCTATTTAGGGGCTGAGATAGCCCAATTTAATTTGGCTATAGACCTGTGACTTTCAGCTGTTGACAAACATTGACATTCTAATAAGTTATCAGCCTTGGAAAATGTTTAGCTAGGGGGAGGTTTGTTTCTGGAAACGTCAGTTAACACATAGACTTGAGAAATGGCTATAAGACACATCCTGTGCCTGTACTGTCCCTGTGAGGTGTAGCCTGTTGCCTGCAGCACAGGGAACCCCAACAGCCTGTGATGTGTGGCCTGTGGTACCCCCTTCAAGCTCAAGAAACAGAGGTTGTGTATATCTGTGGGAGGTCACTTTTCACATAACAAACTGGTGGATTGGCAGAGCCAGGTGACAGTCCAGGCACATCTCTATAGTTGTGGACCACTGTTTCCTCTGCCAGGAAACCTCCTCACAGAGGGGATTTCAGAGTGCAGGGACTAACAGGTGTATCCAATGTAGAACCCATGAGCCCCAAGATAGCCATGAGTATCACCCACAAAATCGTAAACTTACTTAAAACATTACAAAAAGTTTTTATTATATTAACTTTTTCAAGCTCTCATTATATATTGAGTGTTACACACATTCTACCCCATGTTCTCCCCCCTTCTCTTTCCCCTCCCTCCCTCCCATGGGTTCCTTTTATCACCTACATAACTTCTACTTTTATAACATAGATGTGCATGTATGTTATAAAATGTGCATGACTGTCCAGCTAGTGTGACATGTGCATATATATATATATGATTTTATGTATCTATAGAAAACCTAAGAACCACAAATGATCTCTCATTTGTGCTTTCTCAATATGATATGTGACTTTCCATGATTTTTATGACAGTCTTCAGTTACATCCATTATTCTGAAAACAATATAACTTCATTCTTCTTCATGGATGGAAAAAGGAATGTGTATGCAAGGGGCATTGTGTGAGGTCAGACCATGGTTCAGCAGTTAACAGCATTTGCTGTTCTTGCGGAGGACCTGGGTTTGATTCCCAGCACCACACTTTGTACCTTACAACTGCTTGTAACCCCGGTCCAAGGGGATCTGATGCCCTCTTCTGGCCTCTGGACATTACACACACACACACACATTGCACTGAGAGACAAGTAGGAACATTAACATAAGCTATTTTTTTATTTCTTTGCATAAACAGTACATTTTCCTTAACCATTCCTATGTTGTTGGATACCTGGATTGACTCCATAGTGCAGCTGCTGTTGATAGTGCTAGCTGTTGGACAGATATGCAAGTGTCTTTGTGTTGTGACAACTCGGAAACTTTAGGGTAAATACCCACGAGTGTTTTAGCTGGGTGATTTTTTTCCATAACTTGATTGCATGGTTCTCAAGCATGAACTCTATATGACAACCTCTATCACAATGTCAAAAGGTTGAACATTCCTGGAAGCAAGCAAGAGCCAAGAGGGACTGTCTCCTCCCTGGAAATGCAGGAGGTTCTTTTTAAAGAAAAGTAGGACAGACCTGGGGCACTCGTCATCAACAACCCTGGGCAAACTGTAACCTTTCCACATGCCTCGCCCCATGGGGATCACTGCTGTTAGCACTTGCCGGAGGAAGATTGTAGGAACCATGTCCCCTGCACATGACTGTCCAGCTAGTGTGACATATTCTCATTGTATGAGTCTCTGAAGGCCTGAGACTGTGTCCCCTGGGGCACCCAAGTTCCACTTCCCCATAGGAACTCATATGAGTGCCATAGGAGAAGAGGTAGCCTAGGATCAACAATCTCCAGACTGCAGTCCTTAATCAGTCAATAAAAAGGGGAAGAGGCTTGGACCAGCTGCTGGAAGCCTCAGAACACAACCCCACGGCAGGGAGAAAAGCTAGTCTATCAAAGACAGCGAGTGGCCATAATTTGCCATTCAGGGATCTGAAGTTAGCATCTCGTGCACTCGGGACATTACTCTGGACAGGGCTAGGATTGTGTCACCTTGTCTATAAGGCAATGATAACCACCCTATCAATGACCTGAGGTGGCTGGGTCTAAAGGTTTAAGGTATGCTCAATCTGACCTCTGTGTGAGTGTCCTCCTGGTCTCCCAGTAGATGACTGGAAGAAACTCACCAAACAGTTAGGGAAACTGATCAGGCAGCTTGGAAAACAAGAGAGCCAAAGGCTGAGCCAGGAGGAACAGGAGGAACAAAAATACCACCTGAGGGCATCCAGAGAGGACTGGCCAAGCTGTGTAGTAGAAGGAGCCATGCCTCCACAGGAGGTGAGCAGACTGCCACCCTGGTCCCTGCAGGCGGCCCCCACTCACAGGCTGCCCAGGCAGGCAGGGCTATGGAGGACCAGTGCAGCCTTTGATGCTTTTCTTTTGCCCCTGCTGAGTCCCCCTTGTTTAACGTGATCACTTGGGTTGTCATTAATTTTTTCTAGATGTCACAGCACCCCATCCATTCTGGTTTTAATCAGAAGCCTGACCACACGTGGTCCGTGAGCCCAGAAGGCAGTCTGCCCCACGGCTCATGGTTGGGTCTGGGAAATTGGCAAGGCTTCTTCAGAAGCCGGCAGGCAGGCACTGGGTTTGCTTGGTTGGTGGGATTTGATCATTAATAATGTCTGATCAACCATGACCCTTTCATAATCAAGAAACTCAGAGAGACACGCAGAGCCAGCCAAACCCTTCCATTCTGGAGTTATGGAAATTAACAGGAGGGGTATTTAACTGTTTAACGTGGAGCCTCCAATCTCAGGAGGGCGGGTAGGCTGAGTGGCTGGAATGGAAGGAGATGAGGATGTGGGGAAGGCAGCAGCAGGGGGAAACTAGCAAGGGGGCTGAATAATGCAAGTGTAACCCTGCAGTAGTCCTGCACACTGCAAACACTGCTCCTGCTGAGAAGTGTGAAATAACCTGCTAAGGGCAGGTTCTGGCCTCTCCTGCCGGGTTGAAGGGAAAGGCTGCACCATAGGAGGGGCGATGGAAGGAGATGGAAGAGCCAGAGGCACTGGCTCATGACAACCTCCCGTGGGGAACAATGAGGGGTCCTGGGACTGGTGGCATTCTCCAAGTGTGCAGCATCCTGAGGAAAGATGAAGCTGTTCTCACATCTTGTTCCAGTGAAGGATGAACTGTGAGACAAGTTTCACAGAGGACTGAGCTCAGACAACCCACGCTCATCACTAGGCCTGTGCTCTCCCTTTCAGTATGCGCCCTGCAGCCTTTGGAAATCAGGAAGGAACAGAGGGCAGGCCGTGTTTGGGTTTCCAATCTGGGCTGATTATGGGGTGCTGGGAATGTAGGTTTTCTGGGCAAGGGAAGAAGTAAATGGCTAACCTGACTCCCTGACTTGTGTCTCCCACCCCTCCCACAGGGTACCAGATTGCCTATCGCCTGGCCAGGGGCAGTCCCCACACCTTCACCACTGTTGAGGTGGGTGCCACAGTGAGACAGTTCACAGCCACAGAACTGGCCCCGGAATCTGCATACATCTTCAGGCTGTCTGCTAAGACGAGACAGGGCTGGGGCGAGCCCCTGGAGGCCACAGTCATCACAACCGAGAAGAGAGGTAAGCTCCCAGACCCAGATCTGACTGTAGATGTCAGGGCATGCAGCTGTTTCCACAGCCCCTCCAATCCCCACAGCACCCAGAAGCCTGGGCCAGACATGGAACTAGGCAGATTGTCTTTTTTATTTTTATGTAAGTGTGTGGTGTGTGTGTGTGTGTGTTCAGACATATGCGTGTCTATATATGCGGAGGCTATCAGCCAGGTGTCTTCCTTGGTTTTCGAGACAGTTTCTCACTGAGCCTAGAGCCGGCTGCTTGGGCTAGGCTGGCTGGCCAGCAAGCTCCAGAGGAGTCACCTGTCTCTGTCTTCCCAGCTCTGGGGTTAAAGACATGGACCATGGTGTCTGACTTTTTGCAGGTGCTGGGAATCAGAACCCATGCCCTCATGCATGCTCTACAGGCACTGTACTTGCTGAGCCATGTCCACAGCTCTGAGCTAGGCATATTGTCACAGTGTCTCTGTGGCCCAACTGTTGGCCCCCTGCCCACTGTCTAGGACAGTCAGGTATTATGATCAAGGCCTGGAGGCAAGAAGTGTAGCTCAGAGAGGCTAGCCCAGAGTAACTGCATAGACCAGCAATTCTCAACCTTCCTAAAGCTGCAACCCTCTAACACAGATCCTCAGGTTGTGGTGATGCCCAACCATAAAATTATTTTTGTTGCTACTTCATAACAGTTTTGCTACTGTTATGAATCATAGTATAAAGATCTGATATATGGGATATCTTATATTTGATCCTGGGGCCTGCAGCCCACAGGTTGAGAACCCCTGCTTTAGAACCTTTCACCACAACCCAAAAGGGCCTCTCTTCAGAAGCTGTGCCTCCAGGCACAGGTTCTGTGGTGACACCTTTCCTGGGGAGATATAAACCAACTATGATCAAACAGGGCATAGCCAACAGACTAAAGTAAGGGCTCCACCAAAATTCATCTTGGGGAACCTGTGAATCTCTTGGGTCTCACTGGTACACAAGTGGTAGGGGTTTGCTTACAAGCTGTAGGTGACCCCCAAACAGTTGCATCACTACAAAGTGATGACTTCATGGGGTCTCCCTTTCAGCCAGCCTTCTACTTCCTATATAATCTAGTATCTATCTCCCAGGATCACTTGCAGCTAGCTAGATGGAGGGCAGGAAAGTTTAATGGCTGGAATCCCAGGTAAGGGTCCTATGACCCTCCTATCCTCTATCCACTAAGGAGTGTCAATATTTCCATCAACATTACTGTGGATTTAGCTAATACCATATTATTCTGATCAATTAGTTACTATGGTTACCAATCCAAGATAATCTCTACTGTAAATTCACAATGATATTATCATGTTGTACCCAGAAGAAAAAGCCACACAAGGAATGCTGCCCTCACAGACAGACCCAGAGATTTGGGGAAGTAGGCCAGAAGGACTGGGAAACACCCGAGCTCAAGGCTCAGGACTGTGAGGCCTTGGGCAAACCCCTCTGTTCCCTTTGCTATGGCTTTGACTAGGGAGGCTTGTGTGGAACAGTTAGCACAGTGCCCAGGACAAGCGGATGGCTTTCCTTGTCATCAGCAAGGCTCCCAGGAGCTGCACTGATGCAATGTAAATGCTCACCAAATGTGAATGAGTGTCACTGCTGCATTTGTGACCACTCTTGTTACAAGATCTAAAGCAGGCCATTTCAGAGACGGAGAAGTCAAACTCAGAGCACTTAAATCTGACAGAGGAAGGAGGTTGACACAGAGCTCACCCCATGCTCCAGTTGTTGTTCCCATCTCCAGCGCTCACCAAAGCCTCCTAAGATGTTGTCAGACCCAGTCTGCTGGGTGAAGGACAGGCTACCCTGAGACCCACCACACCTACTGCTGCACACAGCTCCTCTTTGCAGAATGAGCACCAATAAAAGGAAGCCAGACATTACCTCCCATACCCTGAACCAGCAAGTTCCCACCAGGCCCCAGTGTCCGCCAGCCTTCCCTTGACTGAGATAGGCTCCTCCCCTGCTTACAATGACTGCAGCCTGCTCCAGCAGGAATCACCAGGCTGAGTACACCTCTTCATCCAGGGTTTTCCCAGCTTCAAGTTGCCAGTCAGGCTATGTTAGCCTTTTGTTGCTATAACAAAATACCCCAGAACAACAACAACAACAAAAAAAAAAACTTAAAAGAGGAGGTTAATTTTGGCTCAGAGGTTCATATGTGTTCACAATATTATTGTGTGGCTGGGACTGCAGAGGTAGGAAGGAGCCCTTGTTTATGGGAGCCAGTCATTCCTTAAGACACTCTCTACCTTGTTCTTTGAGACAAGGTTTCTTGGTGGCTAACTGACCAGCAAGCCACAGGAATCTACCTATCTCCACCTCCCCAGATTACAAGCACTACCCCTCTGGGACTTTCTCATGGGTTCTGGGGATCCAACTCTGGTCCTCATGCTTGTAAGTGGAATCACTTTACCAGCTGAGCTCTCTCTCTCCATCCCATGGAGCCTTTGGAGGCAAAGGATGGATGAGGAAGTTTTGCTATGGCCCTTACAGGGCTTGAGTCAGATCCACATGAAAACATGTACATAAACATCCTTCTATGGGTGGACCAGTGTGACCTGGTCATGACGGCTTGCTTCCTGGGGCACAGGGCCACCACTTCCTTGCCCACCCTCCAGCCCCTTAGGTATTGAGAATCTTGACTTCCCACCAGGTTCTAGTGCAAGACTTAGGGACAGGGAACCTGAGCCATTTCCAGTGGCAGTGTGTCCATAGAAGGCCTTAGAAACTGGCCAGGGAGCCCAGCTCTTTCTGGAGTCTGCAGAAATCAGGCTTCCAGCTAGTGAGCACATTCCCAGCCAGGACCCCTGATTGAGGCAGATCGAAGAGCCTCTCACAGCCCTGTCACTGCGGGACTCAACGATCGATGGCTGCTTTATTACACGCCACACATTTTAATCAGAATCAATAATCATCATGATAAACAATTAAACAATTACTTCTCCCTCTATGGAGTCCCTTGGTTGAAATCAATGGGGGACAGGAACACAGTGTCAGGCACATGGTACCCATTCAAGGCCAAGGCTGGTCCCAGGCACCCTGCATCCTAACCCTTCGGAAACCGTTAACAGCCTATGCCCCTCCCCTGCCTGCACCTGCCTCCCTCCTCCCAGGAGAACTCAGTAGATTCCTCTCATGTGTTAGACTCAGGTTAACTATAAAGGAAAAGAAATTAGGTTTTAAGGATGAGCTGAGCCCCAAATCAGACAGCATACAAAGGAGGCTTGAGTCCCTTAGAAGAGCACTGCAGGAGATGTCAGCTGTCATTCAGACATACCTGCCCTTGCCGGTAGGGGCTGGGCCTCTGGAGGCAAGCACTTCTGGCTGGTTCTGCTATGTGAGCAAGCCCTGCTCTCCAGTCAGACCGGATCTGATGCATCCAAAGTTAGCTGTAAGACAACCTCCTCTCCCAAACCTAGGACTCACTTGCTTTTCTTTCTTTGTGTGCACGGCAGGAGAAGCACGCATGAGTGTGTGTTCACGTGAGTGGCACTGAATGTGTGGGTTCATATAGAAATCAGAGGTCTAGCCTTGAGTGTCAGAGTCCTTCCTCAGGTACAAATCTACTCTATTTCTTAAGACAGAGTGTCTCAATGGGACCTGGAATTCTTCCATTAGGTGAGGCTGGCTGGCCGGTAAGCCCCAGCTCTCTGCCTGTCTCCACCCCCACAGTGCTGAAATTAAAAGCATCACCATTACACCCAGATTTTTATGTGGGATCTGGGGGTTAAACTTGGGTCCTTGATTTGTATGGTAAATACTTTACCTGCAAAGCTAATTCTCGAGCCTCAGGACTTTCCCACACAGCGGCTCCCATGGGCAGGCATCAGGGGGCAGCAAAGGAATGGTGTCTCACGAATCCCTGCTTTTCTCCTCCTCTGGTTGCAGAGAGGCCTGCGCCCCCAAGAGAGCTCCTGGTACCCCAGGCAGAAGTGACAGCACGTAGCCTCCGACTCCAGTGGGTCCCTGGCAGTGACGGGGCCTCCCCCATCCGGTACTTCACCGTGCAGGTTCGAGAGCTGCCTGGTGGAGAGTGGCAGACCTACTCCTCATCCATCAGCCACGAGGCTACAGCCTGTGCCGTCGAAAGGTACTGTGGAGTGGGAGGTAGCATTCAGTTTTCATCTTTCTGAACCTGGAGACACTTGTCAACCTGGAGTCACTTGTCTCCCTACTGTGACAAAATGCTTGTTGGGAGCGGCTTGAGGGAAGAAGGGTTTACTTTGGCTCACAGTTTGAGGATACACAGTCCATCATGGTAGTGATGACATGGGGCAGGAGCTCGAGGCATCTAGTCATATTCATCTGTTCGGGAAACTCCTCACATTCCAGGACCCCACCCCTTAGAATGTTGACACCCACCTCAATTAACCTAATCTGGATGATCACCTGTGGGCATTCCTTGTGGTTTGACTCTAGGATGGTTCTAGAGTCTGTCCGATGACAGTCAGTGTTAACCTTCACACTGGGTTACCTCACTTGACATGATTGATGTGTGTGAAATGCCTTTCCTCCATCTCCCTGCCCCACCCCTGCTTGTTCCCCTCTCCCCCTCCCACACTGCCCCCTTCCTCTTCCTATCATATGTGTTCTGTTACCCTCCCATCTGTCCACCCCTAAGTCTCCTTTTAGCCTCTCATAGACTGCTCTATAGTTTCCTGGCCTCTACCCATTCTCTCTCCCACTCAAATACATGTGTATGAAAGTCAGATCTGAGCATGACAGAGAACATGTTGAAATGCTAATGGGAAAATATTTTTTTAATTAATAGAAAACTGTGTAAAGGTCTTGGAGAGAAAGGGGCTCCTGTTAACCCAAGGACCACTTCTCTGAGAGTCCCCACCATGGCCCCATCCAGCTCACACAACAGGAGTCTGTGTGGCTGAGATGTCCCACTGAGAGACCGCCCCCTGTCTCTGTTGACACCACACCAGAAACCCAGAATCTGTAGGGCCTCTCTAGATGTGCTACACCCATGCCTGAGGACTTAGGAGGCAAGAAGAATGGGGCTGAACCTGGGCTGTGCCCCAGTACCCCAAAGGTAGGTGCCGGGAAAGAAGCATTAGGAAGGGGTAGGTACTGGAGGTACCCCTTCTAGTTGAGTTTAAATAACCCCACCCCTTTGTCTCATCACCTGAGAGACAAGATAGAAAGCACAGTCGTGTTCTCCATAGCCTGTTGAGTAACCATAGACATTGCGTTTGGTAAGGAGAAGCCCCTGTTCAAACAGGCAGTTTCATGTGGTCCAGAAAAGACCTATCAATTTCCCAACCAGCAAGAACCAGAATGGAAGCGGCTCTCAGACAGCGTCCTGAGAGGCTATTCTATCTGCTGCCCTAACAATCCCAGCAGCTAAGTTTATGTTCCATCTGCTTCATGAGATCTAGTGGAGAGACAAAGCTTAACTGTGGAGAGCTCGTGGCCGCGGCTGTCTGCTCGAGTTACCATGATCCAGAGCACAGCATGAGGGTGGGATGAGAGCAGCTGGAGCATGAGCCCCTGTGTGGAGACTGAGGCTGTGAGACTGTTAATGGGATGTTAGACATAATAATGGTAAGATGGTGATCTACCTGCAGTGGGTGGTCTAGAAAGGAAGCTGACTCGTGATTCTCTTCAGAAGGTGCAGCAGCGCCTTAGGGAAAAGGGCCTCAAGGTAGAACAGCATTAGATGGAAACGGTAAGGTATGTGAAGATCTGGACATGATGGTGCCTGAGGGGAAAGGAGAGGCTTCCTTTAAGCCTGAAGATGAGGTGTGTGTGTGGTGGGGGGGGGTCCTATTTGGGATGCAACCCAGCACCTTGTGCATGCTGGATAAATGGTTTGCTACTATCTATTATGCAGCCCCTAGCTGGGGGGTTCTAGAAAAGTGCTCTACCACTGAGCCACACCCCAGCCCCTCACTGGGGGATTCTAGGCAGGGGCTCTAACACTGAGCTACATCCAGCCCCTCACTGAAGGAGTCTGGGCAAGCACTGTGCCATTGAGCTACATCCAGCCTTCTCTTTATTTTTTTGAGACAAAACCTCACAGGTGGCCCAGGCTGCTCTTCAACTTAAGTTACTCTGTAGCCCAGTGTTCTAGTTTGGTTTCTGTTGCAGGGATAACATACTGACCAGACAGACTTGTGGAGGGAAGGGTTTGCTTTGGCTTACAGGTTATAGGCTATCATCAAGGTAAGCCAGGGCTGGACCTCAAGGAAGAAACCAGGAGGCAGGCACTATGGAGGGACAGAACTTACTGGCTTGCTTACCTGAGCTTGCTTAGTTACCTTTCCTCAGGTCCAACTGCCCAGGAGATGTACTGGCAACAGTGGACTGGACCCTCCTATATCAAGTAGCAACTAAGAAAACGTCCTGAAACATGTTCACATGCCAATATGATGGAGGTCAGTTCCTCAGTTGAAGCTTCCTCTTTCTGGGTATGTTTTGGTTTGACAATAACTATTCCATGCAGACAAGTCTTAAGATTTGATCCTCCTGCCTCAGCATCTTGAGTAGATCCCAAATGTACATCATCAGGCCTAGCTGAATTCCTAAAAGGCAGTTTCTGTTAGGTTTTCTGTACCCCATAATAGGTTTCCCCACCAATGTAGTAAGCCAGATCAAGCCCCAAACAGTTTCAATGCCTTATAGATAACTGGGTAAAAGCAGTAATGGGTAGTGTTCAGAGTGTTTGGGATCCATGCAACTTACATTCCAAAGAAAATGAACCAATGGGTATGCAGATCTACTTATATTTCCAAGACGCAGAATTAGCCCTGGAGGAGGGACACTGTGGGTGGTCTGTGTCTTGCCCACCCCCACAGCTCTTTCCAAAGGACTTTGGCAGTGGAGGTAAAACTCACACCTGAGCATCCACAGTACAGGCACACGTGGGATGGCGTGAACCTGGCTTGTGAGTTGGCAGAGCAGCAGGTGTGATAGAGTTTCGAAAGGTCCCTTTGCTGTGAAGTCTCCTCGTTTCCTGAATCTTGGATGCTTAGAAGTAAGAGTTGAGGTAACTTAACAGTGTTTCTCAAAATTGTGCCTTAAGCCTGAGCAGTGTCTGAGTTTGGAAGGTGAGGCACACGGGATGTGAAAAGGGCCAGCAGAAACCACCCCTAATTTGGAGGGACTGCATCTCACCCAGAGAGTCAGGGAAAGAGAACCTTCCAGAAGAGCAAAAAGAAAGTAGCATTTATTCATTGTGTGCTGTGTGCCAAGATTATTAGATCCCTGATGGCGATTCAATGTTCACAAATGATCTCAAGGGCTCTGATTTCCATTTTTACAGGTGGACAAAGTGAGATCATAAAAATCAAACGACCTGCTCTGGCTGGAAATGATAGAGCTAAATGTGAATTCTGCTTGCTCAACTCCATAGCGGAGGCTTAGACTGTCCTGGAAGAGTAGAGAAGGGTGTGGGGAAATCCTTTAACAGGGAGTCCTTGAGATTGGCCTTGATGCAGGATGGACCCTGGTGGCATGGATGCATGGGGCTGGGTAGGCGGGAGTGGGCATAGAGGGGGGGCAGCTGTGGTCAGAGGCAAGATCTGCAGGAGTGGGCGAGGCCAGAGGCATTTGCCTATAGGATGCTAGTGAGTTAACTTAGAGCCAGGTTAGCTCCCTGGACACCTTGTTTTTCATGTCCAGGTAGATCCTGGTCTCTGCAGACCTCTGTTTCCCGCCCTCCTTCACACTCAACCTCAGGAAGTGGTTAGTTACCCCCATAACAGTAGTGCTACTATTGTACAGTGGGCACATCTTGCCTGGCAGGTCAGTATTGCAGCATGTGACTTGTGCCTTCTTTCTACTTTCTTAAGAGGATTTAGAATAGTATTGTCACCATAATGTATTCATTTCCTTGGCAAAGTGTTATAGAACAACTCCAGGTGTTTAGCATAGTTCTCCATGCTAGAGTGGCAGGATTCCCTCAGGCCACCCTGGTCCCTGTCTTTAAGGATGTAGAGTGACAGTGTGACCATGATAAAAAAAAAAAAAAAAGACATAGGGGAGCCAAGGATGTGACTCAGTTGGCAGAGTGCTTGCCTGGCAAGCACAAAACTCTGATTTCCATTCTTCAACACCACATAGAAACAGATGTGGTGATATATGCCTGCAATCCCAGTTCTTGAGAGATGCAGATGGGAGGATCAGGAATTCAAAGTCATCTTTTTCAGGTACATAGTAAGTTCATAGCCAGTCTTAGCTACAGACTCAAAAAAAGAAAAAAAGAAAGAAAAGGAACAGGGCAATTATCATGTGATGAGTATTTACTCTAGCTTTTTAAGATAATACCTAAGAAATAACAATGATAACAGCTGTGTGTGTGTGTGTGTGTGTGTGTGTGTGTGTGTGTGTGTGTGTTGTGTATACATGCATGTGTATGTAAATAGAATCACGCATAGGTTAGGTAAGGATGGCATGTGTCCTGCTCTGTGACTCTCTATCTTATTTCATTGAGATAGGGTCTCTTACTGAGCTGGGAGCTAGTCTGACAGGTAGTAAGCCCTCCCCCACTCTCCCAGCCCCTTCCACCCAACCCCAGCAATAATCCTGTCTTCTGCCTCTCCTTCCCCCAGCACTGGGGTTACACACATACACACACACACAGCCACATCCATGTGGTATTAGGGATTTGAACTCAGGCCCTCTGCATCATGCTTGCACAGCAAGCTCTCTTACCCACTGAGCCGCCTCTCCAACCCCATTTCAGCTATTTTAAGTGAGCACTTACTACAGATTGTCCCAAGTGCCTCATCTGATTCAATTCTCAGGATAGCTTCTTGCTGTCTATTAGCTGCCTAGATGAGGATGTATCTGCAAAGTGGCCCATCCAAGCATGGCTGGGGCTGAGGAACTGGAAAGTATACTTCAGAGCCCACATTTTTAGGGACCCCATGCTTCCCTCAACACCAGGAAGGAGAGCACTCAAATGTGCTCTGCTCAGCATGTGAGGCTGGGAAGTAACAGGGACAAGCAGGCATTTATCCTGGAGACTAGACACAGTAGCTTCTGGGAAGCCAGGAACAGGTGGACTTGTTTGAGCTAAGCAAAAGCTGTCCCCAGAAACCACAGCAAAGAGCATTCTAGGCAGTGGGCCTTGGGGGGTGGGGGGGGCTTCTCTGTTAAGATGAGTTAAACCAGCCAAGACCACATTCTCCTGGTTGCTGCTGGTGAGGCCAGGCCTGTAGGGGGTCTTGGAATTGGCAAGGTCAGATTGTTCCCAGGGCTTTGAGTCGAGCATCCCTCAGGCTTTAGAGAAATGCTATAATCCAATGTATCCAAAGGCAAAGAAGCACAAAAGTGGCCTATGAAAAACACAGCTCTCGCCTCAAGGGATCAGAAAATTTATTCTGGAGTCAAATACAAACGACTGTAGTCCAGGAACACAGATCCAGGCTACCCCAAATGCCATGTTCCAACATGGTAACTGGTTCATGGAGTTTTTACACTAACATCAAAGGAAGTCCTAAGTCAGGGTGATTGAAAATACACTGGTGGAAACCACATGAAGGTAGGTACATCAGAGTTGGGAAGTCTCTGCTATGGCTTCAGATGCTGTCTGAAGCAGTCTGTAGAAGCCAGAGGTCCATTTGTACCTTCTGAAAGTATTTGCCTAAATGTCACATGGGTGTGAGGGCAGACACAGAGGTGTGTATAAATGGCTGTGTAGAGGGCTAATGGGAGCCCAAGATAGCTTGCTCCCAACTTGCAACATTCTTGAAGTTCTGTTCAATCAAGCAGCCTTGTAGAATGGCTTTTCCTATTCTTTTCTTTCTTTCTTCCCTGAACCCACCCCCTTGATGGTTTCTAAATCTGATTATGGGTTTTCTAAAGCATGGAACCCACCTCAGAAGCCAGCATTTCCATACTGGCCCATGTCCTGCCTGTGAAGCAGTGCACTCATGATCCTGCCTGGGAACTTGTCCCTAGTGCAAGCTGGACAGGGCAGCTCGCCCTTGACCCAGCATCTGGAAGGGAGAAGGATCCTATTGTCATGCCTAGCTGGGGTGGGGCAGGAACATTGGTGAATCCAAGGAGATTGGGAGTGAGGGACAGCTTTGCACTGGGTATGTTGGAGCTAGAATATGGAACTTGTTGTTTCTTCCCCAGAACCCCACCCCAGCTCTACCCCCCCATCTTCAACCTAGGCAAGCAGTAATTTATTATATAGCATCTTATTAAAGAGGTATTAAATGTCCTCTGAACAACTTTCTCACTAATGTCTCCCTCAGTGAAACCATCTCTCCCTGAGCTTTCATGGCAGTCCAGGGGGCCCTGAAAGGCCCTAGTAGCTATATCTAGGGAGTGGTTCCATACCTCCTGGTGGCAAAGTGACCCAACTTCACAATTCCTGAGGCAGGAGAGACATCTGTCTGATTACCCCCCCCCCCACTACTATGGTTTCTTAGTCCTAACACAGACAAGACAGGGAGAGATTTGCTGTAGTCACTGGTCACTAATTTCTGTATTCCATTGCAGGCTGAGGCCTTTCACCTCCTACAAGCTACGCCTGAAGGCCACCAATGACATCGGGGACAGTGACTTCAGTGCAGAAACAGAGGCTGTGACCACACTGCAAGATGGTGAGCAAAAGCCAGTCCAGTGCAACCACTCCCCACTGCTCTGCTGAGGCCGGAGGACACCTTCCTCCCAGAAAGAGACCCCACTCCAGTCTTGAGCAGAGAGGAGAGGTCACCAGAGAGGGTGACAAGCAGCAGAAGCCCATTAGTAACTGACAGCCCCAAGTGTTCCTAAACACCCCATGGTCGTAGATCAAGGTCCCCCAGAGAGCTTCCAGATGAAATGGAACTCCATTTGATTGACTTCCAAAACCCTCCTCCATTAGAAACTGAATAATTAATGGGGGTTGTTAAAAATAAATGTCAGTGGGGAAGCTGGGTCCAAGAAGTTTCAGATCCCCACCCCAAAGCACCAGGTGGTCTCTTCACCCGCCTCTGACCTCAGAGGCACTGGGCCTGAAGATACCTGATTCTGGGTGTGGGAGGATGTGCAGTGAAGCCCAGGGAGTCAGATGCAGCTAACACAGCCACAGACTGACAAGTGCAATGGGAGAAGATGGATACTGTGCAACTCCCAGCTCAGCCTCAAAGCCTGGGCACTTAGTGCAGCCACCAGGGCTTTGTGACTCCCAGAAAGCTCTGTCTCTTCCATTTAACGCTCCAGTGAGATGGTTTCCAAATGGGCCAGGTCCCAACTGCCTTGCCCTGTGACCCCACATCATGTCTTCCCCCTCCACCTTCAACCCCCCAACATACTCACTTTTCAGAACCTAGAAGTTTAACTTCCACTATACAAAGTTTCAGGGCACCTCGAGGACAAGCCCCGGGGTGGAGGTGAGCCATTTTCAGCTTCCCAACTACTCAGATGTCGATGCCAAAACAAATAAAACAAATGAACAAAAACAAAAAAACAGCTCACACCTCAATGGGGATGAGAGATACTTTACTTGAGAACCAAATATGGGTGATCATGGGGGAACATGGATTCAGGTCACCCCAGATATACTGTCATGTTCCAACATTTTAACAATTCCACACAGTTTTATATCAGCAGAACAAAGGACATTTTAAATCAATGTGAATGCATTGGCAGGAACACCAAGTAGGCAAGTTATAATCATCTCCACTTTAGACCTCAGACTTAGCCAGTAAGTGGGTGAAGGTAGGGTTCTGTTTGTACATTCAAAAGGACTTAAGTCACAAGGGTGTTAGATTGCATACAGAGGTAGGCAATAAGTGGCTATTTAGGGGCTAAGATGGCCCAAGATAGTTCAGCTCTCGACCTGCATGCAACAATCCAGCTCTCCAGGGTCACAGTTCTAATGGTCTGTTAATCAACCTTGAAGAATGGTTAATGTAGATGCGGCCCTCCCTACCCCCTCAAGACCTTAAATCACCACAGAGAAGTTTGCTGCAAATCCTGCATCCCCACTATGGCTGGGTCTACTGGATCTGGTACCTGATGAGAGGGTCTCTAAGCTTCCCCAGATCCCTGGAGAAATGGGTCCTGTGCCCTCATCCTGAGAGATGATGAGACCTGGGTGCAGCTGTTGGGGCTCAGAAGCAGCAGAGGTCCAGGGTCCCAGGCCACGACCGAGGTCACCCCAATCACCAGGCAGATTCAAGAGCTTGCTGCAAACTGCATGAGGCTTTATTTTTATTTATTTATTTATTTTTTAATGGACTAACCCCATGTTAGCTCGGGTCTTTCACCCACCCGCCAAGGCGGATGGCTCGCAAAGACATCTTGAACCACCTGCCAAGTGATCTTGTAGAGCATCGTAAGGGGAGTGTCTAGGGGTACGCACAGGCTCAGGATTGGTGTGCCTCCAGGCTTGGAGGGCTTGCCCTGTGTTGATTGGCCAATTGGTTGTTATGGCCCAAAGGCCCTCCCAGGATGGTTGCTATGCTCTGCGCGTCATTACTGTGCGCTTATCCGTAAAGTACACCCAGAGTCGTAAAGCATAGCACCACCAGCTAACTTCTGATTGGTTCCTTGTCATGAGGCAGGCACCTAACCTCTAGTGACTAAGGCAAGGTCATAGCGAGCATGTGGTACTGTCATGGCCGCCGAAATGGGGGGCTGGTCCCTTCATTGGGAGAAGCTATGATGTTGTGCAGGAAACTGGGTGACTCAAGGCACCTGGTAGGAGAGTTGGGAGACCATGCAGAAGCCAAACCCTTCCATTCACAGCTAAGGATATGTGGAGGGAGAAAGTCTACCAATGGACTCACTTAGAAGTGATGGCTTGCAGTTAGAAGAGATGGATCAGTGGGTAGTCTGCTTGTTACTTAAGCATGGAACCTGAGTTCAAATATCCAGCACCCATGTAACCCCAGTTGGGGGCTTGGGGGCAAGGATCCCAGGGGTTGGCTAGCCAGCCAGTCTAGCCAAAGTGGGAATCTTGATATTCAGCAAGACCCCCTCAAAACTGCCTTAAAACTAAGGTGGAAAGCAGCAGAAAGATCTCCAACTTTAACTTCCAGCCTCTACATGCCCCACTCCCCCTCCCCCTGCAAGGACCAGTATGGGGCATAAACATGTACACACATGCATAGAGCCTCCATACACATACACACAAAAGGTGGTGTGGAACCAGGGGGAAAGTTGGCATCAAATGGAAACTGAACACCTCCCCCATGAGTGCTCATTTTTATCTTGCATCAGACACAATGGAGAGAATATTTGCAATGGCGCACTAATTCTTGGGAGAAAGAACCAGACACCCAGCAAGCTGCTGTCTTTGTTGGGTTATCTCTGACAAACAGGGAGCATGGGATTCTGACAGGCTCTGGCGACCTCAGGGAATGGGCCATTTCAGAAAAGCTATTCAAGGAACTCTCCAGGCTCCCCAGGCACCTTCTCAACCCTTTGATATTCAAATGCTGCTTTTGAGGCCCCTATCTCATCATCTTCCTTGTCTGAGACTTGCAATTTCCCTTTGTGGATGGATTTGCATTGTGTTTGCGGCCCTTTGTCTCCCTCAGTGAGGTGGAGATTGACTGGCAAAACCAACCCTACCTTAGCTGGAAGAGAGAGGGACCTTTGATGGCTGATTAACATTTCCTTCTTACAATGCTAGGGGTGGAACCCCAGGCCTTGCTGTTGCTCTTCCCAGCCCCTCACTGTGGAATTCTAGGCAGGGGCTCTACCACTGAGCCACACCCCAGCCCCTCACTGGGGAATTCTAGGCACTCACTGTCACTGAGCCATGTCCTGGCCATTGTCTTTTGACATAGAGCTTCACTCATGGCCCAGGCTGTTCTTGAGCTTGTGAGCCCTCTGCCTGTGCCTCCCAAGTCCCTAGGATCTCAGGCATGGTGGTACCTGATTCCACATTTTCTTTTCCTTTCTTTCTTTCTTTCTTTCTTTCTTTCTTTCTTTCTTTCTTTCTTTCTTTCTTGGCAGCTGTGTGAGCATCAAGGCTTTGTATGTGGGCTCAGCACATAGAACAGCCTGCTGTGTTGAGCAAGATCTTTGCTTTTTGTTTTTTGGATTCTTTCTTTTAAGATTTACTTATTTTTATGTCCATTGGTGTTTTGCCTGCATTGCATGTATGTCTGTGTGAAGGTGCCAGATAACCTGGAACTGGAGTTTCAGACAGTTGTGAGCTGCCATGGGGGACCTGGGAATTGAACCTGTTAGACCCCCGGAAAACTCAGGCCTCCCAGGTCCCAGCCCAGGACCTCGGTCACCCCAATCACCAGGCAGATTCGAAAACTTGTTGCAAATTGCATGAGGCTTTATTGTTGTTTAAGGAGCTAACCCCATGTTAGCTCGGGTCTTTCACCCACCCGCCATGGCAGATGGCTAGCAAAGACAGCTCGAACCGGCTGCCAAGTGATCTTGTAGGGCATCGTAAGGGGAGTGTCTAGGGGTACGCACAGGCTCAGGATTGGTGTGCCTCCAGGCTTGGAGGGCTTGCTCTGTGTTGATTGGTCAACTGGTTGTTATGGCCCATAGGCCCTCCCAGGATGGTTGCTATGCTCTGCGCATCATTGCCGTGCACTTGTCCGTAAAGCACATCCAGAGCCGGAAAGCATAGTGCCACCAGCTAACTTCTGATTGGTTACTTGACACGAGGCAGGCATCTGACTTCTAGTGACTAGGACAAGGTCATGGCAAGCATGTGTTACTGTCATGGCTGCCGAAATGGGGAGCTGGTCCCTTCAAACCTGGGTCCTCTGGAAGAATAGCCAATGTTCTTAGCCTCTGAGTCATCTCTCCAGCCCCCCACATTTTCTTACTAGGCTAATATTTATCAACTGCGACCTCATCTCTACCAACAGTCACATCCATATTTCAAACTAAGAGCACCGTGACCTTGCTGTGACTACCTGGCCTGCTCTTGGGGAACCACTGACACTTAAGATCTCAGAAAATGTTGTTTCATCCCCATTCCCAAAGATTTGGAAGCCCAGGAAGTGTCTTGGGCAGGAGCTACTGGAGTGTTGTGCATGGCCTGAGGGGACCCATGGGAGATTGTGACTCACCCATATACCCCAATGGGGTTAAAGGAGTACTACGCCTGGGAGCCATTCTTGTTACATTAAGCAGATGAATAACGGGTAAAGGTGACTGAAGGAAGGAAAGACACCCACACTGAAGGGTAACTGAAATCCAACAGAACCATTCTAACTCTGCTTCCTTCCATCTGCTGCCCTGCAGTTCCGGGAGAGCCTCCAGGGTCTGTCTCAGCCACACCGCACACCACGTCCTCGGTTCTGATCCAGTGGCAGGTAAGAGCCAGAGGCACCTCACTTATTTCTGAAGCATGCCTTCGATTCCTGGTTCAGTCAGCCAGGACAACTGTACAGAGCCTGCCCACAAGCCACACCCATGCCAAGTGTGTGACCATAACAGAGGAAACAGCCTGGCTGAGTTAGCACCTTCAACTGAGGACCGACAGCAGGAATCTGCAGGAGAGGGTGGCCCAGGGCTGGGGTTCCTCCAGACACAGCACAGAGGAAATGGGTGCAGGTGCAGGTCTCCAGGACTGCACCTGTCCTGAGACCAATGGGCTCACAGAGCACAGGGATGAGAAAAGGGACGGAGCTTCTGGCCAGAGAGGGAGACTCCAGGTGCCAAAACCTGGGCTGAAGAGTGAGAGCTCATAAGGACTTGAGGGAGGGCAGACACTGTGGGCTGTGTGCAGAGGGCCACTGGAAGGCCTGGTTAGCCTAAGTTTGGCCGCTGTGAGCTGGTGGACCAAGAGATGTGAAAGTCTCCCTTGGGTTTGACAGTGTTGTCAAGGGGAATGGCAGGTGCCAGCATGAATGCAGAGATAAAAACAACTCAGTGGCTCTGTGTTGGTCAGACTTTCAATATGTGACAAGGTAACCTAGAGAGGGAGGGGAGGTACAACACAAAAGAGGGAATACTTACTGAAATATCTCAATTTCAGTGAATTACAGGTCATCCTGAAATTCATGTAAAAAATATTTACATGACCCAGGGGAGTGGGAATCTGCTGGGTGGCTGGGTCTTACCTCTGAAGGTAGAAGGCCAGGGCCAGGACTCACCTCTCATAGGCACCTGTCGTTGCCTGGGCAGTGAATGAGCAAGACAATCTGGCATGAGAGCTGTGTGGCCCCCACCTTGGTTCAAGCATCATAGACAATTCAGAGCAGAGGCCTAAGAGTGCTGGAGCCTGAGGTCTGCACCAGGAAGAAAAAGTAGGGCAGGACCAGGCAGCTGGAGGATCCACCTTACACCCAAAGTGTCTGAACTACCCGGCTAGTGTAGTGTCAGTGGCTCCTATGGAGCCCTGATTGCCCAGTGTCCCATGTTGTACCTAAATGTTAGGTTGTATCCTGTATTAGTTACTTTCCTCCTCAGGGAGACAAAACATGAGGTAAGAAGCAAGTTAAGTTAAGGAGGTGGGGATGGTTTACTTAGGCTCACATCATGGTGGGGAGGCATGGCAAGGCGTGTGAGGCAGCTGGTCACATGGCACCCACAGTCAGGAAGCAGAGAGAGATGGACGCTGGGGCTCAGCTCACTTTCTGCTTGTTCAGTCTGGGACCTCGGCACATGGTATGATACTATGCACCATTAGGGACCATTTTCCCACCTCACTTAACGTAATCTAGAAATTTCTGTCTCCTATGTGATTTTTAGATCCTGTCAAGTTGACAGCCAGTATTAATTCTCGTGGTTTCTATGATGCTGCCATCTAAGCGCAAAAGTAGGTTCAATCTAATGGAATTTGACATTGTCACCTATGAGAGGAACAGAGAAGAAGCCTTTAGCAGCAAAGGTCTCTGCTGGGAGTATAACATCTTCCCCTCACTGACAGAGTTACCACCCAGTGACAGGTGCCTTTCAAGGTGACAAAAAGATATTTCCCAATGTTTCCTGGTGACACTGGCAGTTCATTGCTGTGCACTCAGCTTTCTCTGGATTCACTGGAGTGTGGGGGATGGGATAGAACAGAAGGGGATCAGCCTGGGCCCCCATCTGACCCAACACATCAAGGAGCCATCCATGGCAAGAAACAAAGGACATTGGCCTTGACATGCCAGAGTCACTATGACCCCAGATGCCTCTTGGATCCAGGTGCTTTCTCAAACAAGCAGGTGTCGTAGGTGCTCCATCTCTGACATCACACATCCTCATTCCCTAGGGGCCCTGCTTCAGCTTTGACTTCCATTTGGGCCTATGTTGGGAGGCCAGAAACTTTCCAAACAGAAATTCAAAGTACCAGGTGCTGTGCCTCTCGCCCTCCACAAGCATACCACAGGAAGGGGAGAGTGCTGGTCTTTTTGTCAACAGCTGCTGGCAAGGGAATATAGCTCAGCACTATCCCCTGCAGCAGCCCAAGGAGGTCCCTTAATCCTTTAGGGATCTTGACTCATGTAAAGCCAGATCCTTGTTTTCAATGTGGAAAAGAATTTCAGGATGAGCCAGTGTGGAGTGGAGTTGGAATCTATTGAAAGTAGAAAGGAAGGTACCAGGTCAAGAGCAAGATGCGCCTGAGTGACCACAACTTCCCAGACAAGAACCCTGCTCCAGGGTCTTCACTGTGACTCCATTCTTGAAGCTTCTAGGTTTTCATTGCTTCGTGCCACTCTAAAGGGCCCTCCCCTCCCCTGCCTCTGCCCCCCTCTTTGATAATTGAGACCATAAGGGCACTCCAGCACTGCCTTGGTTGGGTCATATATAAGAATAGAGTGAGAAAGAGCCACTAAGGCTGTGCAAGGGGGTTAGAGCTTGTTATTTTTTACTGTCAGTGGGGTTTCTAGTGAGATTCCTGGGAACTGCAGGTTCCATCTGAGAGGGGAGAAGGGCCTTAGGCAAATGTATCTGAATTGATTCTCAGCTAGTGAAAGGCTTCAGGCAGACTCTGGGGTGAGGAACTCCTTTCTGTCCTCATGCCCATAATTGTCCCTGCCTCTCTATACTGCCTTCACTCCTGCTGTGCCAGCTTCTACTAGAAAATTAGTGTTTTATTTGTAGATGTGGCAGCTGGCCTGCTAATAATGAGGTACACATCTTTTCCATAGAGGCAGCGAGTGCTCCAGGCGGGGTGCAGCATCCCCTCTGAATGAAGTTGCTGTGGCCCCTGAGCTGCTGCCAGTCCCAGTCCATAACAGCACAGGTGTCAAGTCTCTCCCATGGCTGCTGGACAGCCTGTGAAGTGGCATGGAGCCTCACCAAAGGAACTTGGCATATGTGTCCATCAGCTGTGCCCTCCAGTGCCCAACAGAACAAATGGATTTCAAAAAGCCCAGAGCAAGAGGTGGCCAGCCCAGTGTATTGTAGAAATAAATGCCTGTCAACCAGCAGGCAATTGAAACACAATTAAAATTATGAGTAATTTAGGAAATCGGAGACTGGAACAAAGAAAGAAGAGCTGCGTTTAAATATAGATTCTTGTTCCCCAGGATGCATCTCACCTGTAACTTTTTGTTTTTTGAGCAATTTCCTGGAAAAAAATTATACAAACATGGGCTGTAATTTGAAGGCTGTGGACCCTCATCAATGCCTTCCCCACAGCGGGCTGCTGGGCTTCAGACATCTTAGAGGGACAATCAGACTTCACCTTTAGTAGGAGCCAACTCTACCAGTGTCCTAGGATTTGAATGTGTGTCCCATGTGAGGGTGGTGTTGCTTCCACAATGAGCTCTGTTCATCTTCCAAACTGATGACAACATTGAGCCCTTCAATGCACCAACCCTATGCATGCCTCCTCAAGCTGCCCTGACACCTCAAGGGGGTCGTTTTTTGTTATTTCGCTGCTTGCTGTTTCAAAACACCTTCTGGCTCATAGTTCTAAGGTACGGTGGATCGTGGTGGGAATGGCATGACCTCAGGGTCTTGGACACCAGGTCATATTGCATGCACTGTCAGGAAACAGAGAGAGATGAATGCTGGGGCTCACCTTTGTATTGAGTCCAGGACCCCAGCCCTTGGAATATTTCCACCAGCATTTAGAGTGGGTCTTCTCACCTCAGCACAGTCTAGAAAAGTCCTCACAAGCATGCCCAGATACTTACTGGCAAATGAAAGACCTGCTCATCTCTTGTGTAAGCTAAGGGACTCTTCCTTCTGTGAGTGTAATGGTGGTCAAGACAAAGGCCATGTGATCTCAGCCTCGGGCAGCTGAGAACCCAGGGTGTATTTTCCTTACTCAGAGGAACCATGTACTGGACTGACAGGCATACATGGGAAGGCAGTGGAGAGAGGCTTCTAGCTGTGCCTGAGGGACAAATGAACACACTTGACAGGGTAGTGAGGTCTTCCCCAGAGGACAAGGCAGAGAGGTCCAGCCTGGGCAAAGACTCAACTGTAAAGTTTATGGCTGTCATGGTGTGAATATGGTGTAAAGGAATATTCCACAACAGGGAGGGCCAAACTGGGTGCCAGACTCCTGCCAAAGAGACTTTAAGGCATAGCCTGGGAGTTGAAGCACATGAGGAGGTCACAGTGTCAGGATTTAAATCCAGAACCTGAATTCCCCATCCTTTTTGGATCCATGAGTCCTAGGGAACTATTTGGAAAGACTTCCAAGGCCGTCCACTTGACTTCCACCATGGTACCAAACTGCAGGAATAAAAAGCAAGCTAAACATAATGCAGTGCTCTACTGGGCTGTCCTGGAGTCTCTGCAAACTCACCAGACCCTGGAGGAGTGATGTTTCCACCTTGCAGGAGCTGCCCATGGGCAGGCCTGGACTGGCTGCAGCCTTTGGAGAATCTGCAATCTATGCTCATGTCAGCCACTTTCCTGAACTAACACAAAACATCTGAGAGGATTAGTGTAGAAAGAAAAAAAGGTTGTTCATTCCACTCACAGTTCGGCAGGTTCCAATCCAAAGTCAGTTGGTTGGAGCCTCTGTTGAGAAGTGCATACTGGAACAGAATGACCACTGCATAGCCAGGAAGCAAAGAGAAACAGAAAGATCCTGGGGTCCCACAGTCCCCTTCAAGGGCACAATGCTCCCATGTCCTAACTTCTTCCCACTAGGCCCTGACTCCTAAAGGTTTTAGCTTGGGGACTCTCCTAGTTAGCATTAACAGCCTGGAATCACTTGAAGCGTCTTAACTGAGGAATTGTCTTTATCAGGTAGATCTGTGGGCGTGTCAGTAAGGACTGCCTTGATAGTTAATTGATTTAAGAGGTCCAGTCTGCTTGGGCAGCTTCGTTTCCTGGGCAGGTGGTCTTGGGCTGTGTAAGAAAGCCAAGCATGAACCAGAGAGCAAGGCAGCAAACAAGTGTTCCTCCAGGGTTTCTGCTCCAAGTCCCTGCTTAAGTTCCTCCCCTGACTTCCCTCAGGGATGGATTGTGACCGGGAAATATAAAACCTTTCTTCCCCTGGGTTGCTTTTGATCAAAGTGTTGTGTCACACCAACAAGAAGGAAACTGGGAGGGTGTGGAGGCCTCCAGCACACAGCCCTCCCTCGGGGACCACTAATCTAGACCACAGCAGATGCTTGCTGGGAGGGCACACAACTTGGCTCTGAGATACTCTGGGGCTTTTGATGCCACCTGGCAAACCTGGCCTCAGCTTAATGCTGGCCATCATTGGCCTCTGGGTGGAGGGGCTTGGCCTCCTCTTCCCTTTCCATCCTCTGACTTGACTAGAAATGTTTCAACCTTTCTTTCACACTTCCTCTCCCAACCCTCAGATTGCACACTCAAGGGCTGGAGTTGTGTGTCTGCCAATAGCTGCACAACCACACTATGTCCCCAGCAAAGGCAATTCCATTTTCCTAGCATCCTGTTTGTTTGGTATTTTGAGCGAACAGAGTCCAGTCCTCCCCGCTTTCCCTGCTATAACTGTCCCCAGCCTGTGTGTCTTCTGCAGAGTTGGCCAGGCTTTAGCACCCTCCCTCTGGTGTGATCCCAGACTGATGGGCTGGCTTTGAAGGTGACCCTTGAGGGGAGATTGCGGGGCTGGCACTCACAGAGCCCAGCAGAAAGCTTTTGATGTACCCACTCACCCTCCCTTCTTGCTAATTTGAGTCAGTCCAGATCCCAGAAACGGAAGCAGACGCCATCTCATCTGCCTAGCCCGAGCCCTGCCATCCCCAGTGTGAGTGAAGACTGCCCAAACCTTCTGCATGACCACATGGGGCTATCTGAGCTGCAAGAGCAGGCTCCTGGTGTAGCAGTCAGAGCCACTGAACAGGGACATGCATCTCCCTGGTTCTTTGTTAGGGGCCTCAGAAAGGAGGGCAAAGCTGCCCCAGGGTCTGGGAAATACTTGCTGTCCCTTGTTTGGCAAAGGGTTTCTTATCCATGCGTTGCCACAAACCACACACTTCACAGCCACAGAGATTGGTTCTGGGGGCCAGAAGTCCCAAGGCCAGGTGACAACAGCACACTTCTCCCTCTAGGAAAGGTACCCTCCTGGAGTCTCCCAGTGTCTTCTGGCTGCTGATGGCTATTTGAGTTCCCTAGCTTATAAATATACCACTCTAATCTCCCTCTCCACATTCACTGGACATTCTTTCTAGGTACGTGCAAGTCCAAATGTCCCTCCTCTTACAAGGACACCAGCTATTGGATTAAGATCCTCACAATCCAGTGTGATTTCCTCTCAACTAATTCTAGCTATCTGGTGGGGGGAAGGGTTTGGTTTGAGGCTGCTTCTCTAGTTCCCTTACTGTTTCTAGGTTCACCCCACAGAGAGAAGCTCCCTTCTCATCCGCACCTGCACCTTGCTCTCCTGCCTCACCTCCAGGAGTTTAGCTAGACATAGGATAGGAGCCCATGTCTTCATGTATCAGTTAGAGTTTTCTAAAGGGACAAAACATAAAATGAATATTATTAGAGTGGCATACAGGCTGGGATCTGGGTAGTTCCACAATGGCCACCTCCCTACAGGAAGGCTAAGAATCCAATAGTTGGTCAGTCCACAAGGCTGGATGTCTCAGCAGCCCTAATCTGTTGCTGGAGTCCCTGAGGATTCCTAGATTTGCTGGTCTTCAGTCTATGCTGGAATCTAGAAGAAGCAGGTTCTAATAACATCGAAGGAATGTCTCATCAGCAGGATAGATGAATTTGCCAATAAGTGTGAGGACAAGCCAGCAAAAAGCTTCATTCTTCCATGTCCTTTTATGTGGGGCTGCTACTAGAAGCTGTGGCCCAGGTCTAGGATGGGCCTTCCGATCTCAAATGATACATCAGTAAAATCCCTCATGCCCAGCTACATGCGTTTTAGTTGATTCCAGATGTAATCATGTTGGCAATCAAGATTAGCAGCCATCATATCACATACAAGGTGTGAGCAGGCTTCACAACTGGCCCTGAGTCTGGGATGGCTCATCTTTTCCCTTTAGTAATCTCAAACCTTTCCTTCATGTGTGTGTGTGTGTGTGTGTGTGTGTGTGTGTGTGTGTGTGTGTGTATACACACACAATAGTCATCATAATAAAATACATGAAAAATGATTTGTAAATGGAACCATAGGCTAGTGACTCTTCATGGTGGGCTAATTACACCAGGGTGGAGGCTACTAAGGCTTCTATACATACTGACTCTGGTAATATCCCCAAATGGCTGAGGGTACAATGTCTTTGCAGCCTCCCCGGGATGAGAGCCTAAATGGCCTTCTGCAAGGCTACAGGATCTACTACCGTGAACTGGAGTCGGAGGCAGGCATGGGCTCCGAGGCCAAGACACACAAGAGTCCCTCTGCCTTGCGTGCTGAACTCACAGGTGAGTCTTACGTGTCTGTCTGCTCCTTGGAAGACATGCCAGTAAATACTATAGAGGAGCCAGGCAAGGGCACAGTGAGGGAGCAGGCATTGTAGTGTGAATCCAGTGGGGCATAGATGGAGGCAGTGGACCTGGAAGCTGAATTGGGGGAGAAGGGGCCAGCTCTCCAGGGACACATTGTGTGGAGAATGACCAGGAGCCTGGAGCCTGAGGTGAAGGCCACACCCATCTAATCTATGTGTGGGTGCCTCCTGATCTCTGCTGAGACTGTACCCCACCACAGCCAGATCCAGATTAACTGCAGAAGACCCTACCTCTCTACTCCTTCTGCCCCCTCCAAGGAAATTGTCCCTAAATAGTGTCATTGAAAATTCCCTTTTTGCCAGGCATGGTGGCGCACACCTTTAATCCCAGCACTCAGGAGACAGAGGCAGGGTGATCTCTGTGATGAGAGACAGACAGGGCAGAACACTTCCTACCTAATTCACCCCATCAGGCCAGGAAGCTGCCTAATGTTGGTTTACCCAGCATGCAACAGGCTCCCTGCTCCATCCCACCCTTTCCACCAGGGGCACCCATGCCAACTGTACACAAACTTGTCCCTGGTGGCTTGCAGGTGTGTGTATGCCTGGTCTCAGAACACTTGATTGGTGACATTTTCATCCTCTTCAGACTAGAGTCCACAACTTGCAAGAATCAGTCATCTGGACAGACCTGCAACCTAGAAATGCCTGGAGGAAAAACAAAAGCATGTCTGTGTCTTTACTGTTGTCTCTATACTGCTACCAATGCCCTTCTATGTGTTTCCTTCTATCAGAGGGCCAGCCCACCACCACCTGTCTCAGGCTGGTGTGTCTTGTTTAATGTATTAGGTAGAAGTGTGGTAATTCCCTGGAGCTAATGAGAAGCCTACAGTCTCTGTAGCACCCGGGGAACCGTGGCAGTCAGCACAGTATACCATCCAGCTTGCATGTGCCTCATGTCCACCCCATACATGGTTTACAGGCACAGTGTCCCTCTGCACTAACTGCCTTCCTTACCCCTTACAGCCCAAAGCAGCTTCAAGACCGTGAACAGCAGTTCCACATTAACGACATATGAATTAACACGTAAGTTGCCAGCACCTCAGGCCCCTGTGACTGCGCGCCATGATGCAGGGGTGC
The DNA here is from genome assembly GCF_003668045.3 of Cricetulus griseus. Taxonomy (NCBI): domain Eukaryota; kingdom Metazoa; phylum Chordata; class Mammalia; order Rodentia; family Cricetidae; genus Cricetulus; species Cricetulus griseus. The sequence goes on from NC_048597.1 coordinate 78,724,313, forward strand.
ACATCCCTCTCTAGAGTCCAAGCAAAACCAGCCTGGATCGTGGCTCTAATTACTGGAGTTCCCCTCTTGGCAATTGTGTCTCAGCATGCCCACATATCAGGGGAACTTCTAGAGGCAGAGACTGGTAGGGTCCCCAATAGTACCATCTAGCACCCCATCTGGCTGGGATGGAAGTACAAGTCAGACAAGGCAAAAATCTCTCCTGTGGCTCTCTTTGTGCTCTCTCTCACACTCACCCACCCATCCATGCACGCACACACAATTATAGTGAAATACACAGGCCAAAATTTTGCCATCTTAACCATATTTTTTCAATTTATGGATAATTTGTCTGCATGTATGTATGTATGTCAGTGTACCATGTATGTGCCCAGTGCTCAAGGAGGCCAGAAGATGGCATGGGATCCCCTGGAATGGGAGTTATGGATAGTTGTGAACCTCCATGCGGGTGCTGGGAATCAAACCCAGGACCTCTGGAAGAACAGCAGTGCTCTTAACTGCTGAGCCAGCTGCCATCTTAACTATTTTAAAGGCAGTGGTCCACTTGCTTTCTCCCCGAACTAAAACATTGAATGTTGATCACAGGGGCTGAGTTTGTAGCTCAGCTGGTAGAAAAATGTTTGCCTATCACAGAGAAGCCCTGGATTCCATTCCCAGCATGGCATAAACCAGGCATGGTGGTGCACACATGCAATCCCAGCATTTAAGATGCGGAGACAGGAGGATGAGGAGTTTGTAAGTGCCTGAGTCTTCATCTGCTGCCTCTTTCCAGGAGAGAAGCTGGACATAGACATGTTGAGACATGAATGCTTTGTTGACCTTCACCTGGGCACAGGTGGGAGGAGTCATGTCTTGACTGACAGCAGCACCAGGAGGCAAGATGAAGGCATTTCCTATTCCTTCCAAGAGCAGGCTACTCCTCTCTTTGGGGGTCTCCACTGCCTGGGTGTGGCCCACAGAGGAAATCTAAGAGCAAAAGCTGGTCCAGCTTTAGGATGACCCAGTGTGTTTGACCTTGCAGATCTGAAGAAGTACCGGCGCTATGAAGTCATCATGACCGCCTATAACATCATTGGTGAGAGCCCAGCCAGTGTGCCGGTGGAGGTCTTCGTTGGTGAGGCTGGTAAGCTCAGAGCCTGTCACTCATCTCTCAGCCAGACAAGGGCCACAACAATCAATCAGATAGCTGCAGGAAACATAGAGACTCACTTCATAATGAGAACACTGGAGACTGAATTCATTAAGTGGGGAGGGGTAGAGCAACTTCTTCATAGAGGAAGTGAAAGAGTTGGCCTACATCACAGGCTTCCTCCTCCTTCCCCTGTGTCCCTTCAGGTAGCCCAGCCTACAGGATGGTGCTGGCTGCATCCTAGGCAGCTATCTGCCCTTGCACACAAACCCAGAGGCAGCTTTATTATGCTAGGAAATTATCAGTCTCATCAAATTGACACCATATCCATTACTTTTCTTATTGCTACAACAAACATCTGACAAAAAGAACTTACCAGAGTGTATATTTATTTCCTCATGGCAGTGACATAAACAGCTGAAGAAAGACAGGTTAGTTTGGCTCACTGTTTGAGGGTGCCATTCATCACGGTGGGGAGGCATGGTGGCAAGAGCCAGGCAGCTGCTCACATGGCATCCACAGTCAGGAAGCAGAGAGAGATGGATGCTGGTGCTCAGCTGGCTTTCTCCTTCTTATTCAATCCAGGACCCAGCCCATGGGATGGGTTACCCGTCTTCCCACCTCAGTTAGTCTAATTGAGGTTTATCTCCTAAGTGATTCACCTGTAGAGTTGACAATATTTACCATCCCAGAGAGGAAGGATTTATTGTGGCTTGCTGGCTGAGGGATGTAGTTCATCGTGATGAGGGAAGGCATGGTGGTGGAGGTTATTCATGGCTTTGTCAGCAGGAACACGAGGCAGCCCATTGCATTTGTTTCCAGGAAACTGGGCACTTGGCATGAACCAAGGTCAAACTATAACCCGTATGCTCCATCCTCTAGCAACCCACTTCCTCCGGATAGGTCCACTCTCCAAATGGTTCCATGGCCTCCCAAAACAGCGCCCCCAGCTGGGGACCAAGTGTTCACACAAACCTGAGTACACTGAATATGGAAACCACCACAGCAGTCATTATTGACCACCACAATGTCCTTCCTGCTTTGGGATGCTGATGTTGTCATTTGATTGAATAGATGGACACACTGGCAACAAGGTTTCCTGTGCTGTCTTCCTTGCTCTTGGCACACATGGGCACAGCCATCCTTTCTTCAGCTATGAGGTTCTCCACGGGGGACTGTTTGAGTCAGAGTTCTCTAGAGGAACACAACCCAGAGACAGAATGTATCTCTTGAGGAGGTTCTATTAGGTTGGCTTATATGACAGGGCTGGGCAGTTCTGCATGCTGAGAATCTGTTAGCTTTTCAGTCTATAAGACTGGGTGACCTAGCAGTCCCCATCCATTGGTAAATGCCTGGAGGATCCCTGGAAAGCTGCTGTTCCTTCGTGCATATTGGGAGGCTGAAGAAGCTGGACTCTATAGTGGTGGCAGCAGCAGCAGCAGAAGAGATAGATGCATTTGCCAGCAAGTAGCAAAGGCAGGCAGGGGAAAGCAGCAGCTTTTCTCTCAGACCTCCTTCTATGTTGGCTGCAGCCAGAAGGTGCTACCCACTGTGGGGGACGATCTATCCTGCTCTGCTAAAACTTCCTGCAAATGCAAATGCTTTCACAGACTTCCCAGAGACCAGTCTAAGTTGATGCCCTATTTAACCAAGTTAACAACCAAGTTCAACCATCACAAGGGACTTGTGGGCCTGGAAGAAAATGTACCTAGGCCAGACAAAGTGGCCAGAGGAGCATCTGTGCTGTCATCCCTAGTAGTTTCTGATGGGGAAAATAGGCAGAAATAGAGCAAAAATGTCACCTACCCGAGTTTAGACAGTTGACAGTTCCAGCTGATCCAAAGATGGGCCTTCTCACTCTCCTCACCTCCAAACAGGCCACCCCGATTGTAAATCTCCATTGTCATCTTCACCAGATATGGGAAACACCTCTGGCCATGTCTGTGAGGGATTATCCAGATCAGGTTGATTGGGGTGTGAAGACCCACCCTCAATGTGAGCAGCACTACCCCATGGGCTGGGGCCCTGAACTGAATAAAAAGGAGAAAGTGAACTGAACACCAGCATCCATCTCTCTCTCTGTTTCCTGACTGTGGATGCCATGTGACCAGCCGGCCTCATGCTCCTGCTGCCCTGCCTCCCCGGCCATGATGGGCAGTGTACCCTCAGACTGTGAGCCAAAAATCAACCCTTCTACCCTCTAATTGCTTTTTATCAGGTCTTTTGTCACCTTACTAAGGGGAGAAACTTGTATACCAGTTTCGTGTCCCCCTACCTCTCTCGTGGGGTTGTTAAGATTTTATCACTGCCTATGTCTCTCTGTGCTATAGTGAGTTTAGTGTCCCCAGAAGTCCCACCTGCTCCCCCACTACCATGCCAGAGGCAGCCCTTCTGTGCCTCAAACAATACATGTAAGTTCCAGGTCCCAACTCGCTTCCCTTTGCTCCACATCTTATCCTGGGGAGAGTTCTCTAGAAGGAGGAAGTAGTGAGCCAATGAAGTATCCCTTCCAGTTAGTTACCACCATTCTCCTCTGCTCCTCACATTCAAGCACCTCCTGGCTGCAGTAATGGAGCTCACGTACGTGTGTGTGTGTGTGTGTGTGTGTGTGTGTGTGTGTGTGTGTGTGTGTGTGTACATGAGTGTAAGTGCACACCTACAACAGCACATGTGTACAGGTCAGAGAACAACCAGTGAGAATCAGTTTTCTCTTTCCTTCATGTGGCTCCCAAGAATTGAACTCAGGTCTTCAGGCTTGGCAGCAAGCACCTTTACCTACTGAGCCATTTTGCCTACTCGTTCCTCCATTACAACAACCCTCAGAGCATCCCAAGCAAATCAGACTGAAATACTCAGAGGCTGTTATGGAAACGGACCCAGCTGTGGTTTTGTGAGCAAATTTGTGGGTCTGAGTGATGACCCTGACTTTTGTTGGCTGTGTGACCTTGAGGACATGACTCAACCACTCTGGCCTTTAGCCTGCAGTGAGGATACTCAGGTTCATATCCCAGCAAGGCTCCCAGCCCATCCACTCGTGGAATGAATCTGTAGAATGGCATAATCCCTCTTCGTGTTTACTGAGCATATGCACAGCTCCTGTATGAGTTACCTGAGGCATCTGGTCAGCTATGGCACAGGGCTTAGATGGAGAGTGGGTGTTCTCTCTATATCCCTTCTTGATCAAATGTGTCCTGTTTACCTCTGTGAGCCTCGGGGAGAAGGTAGTTTGTAGATGCCTTTTCATAGGTGTCTGAGCACCCGTGGTACAAATCAGGAAGAAAAATGAGTCTGTCAAGAGCCAGTGCACAGAAGGCAGAAGCCAGCCCCACCATCTCCAAACAAGACTCAGATGGAAGAGTCCCATCCATGATACTTGCATGAGCTCAATTCTGTCATAGGGAAACACCTACTTATTTATTTGATACAGCATCGTACAGCCCAGGCTGGCTTAGAACTCACTGTGTACCTGAGGATGGTTGGGCTTAATCTCCAGATCTTCTTGCCACCACCTCCCAAGTGCTGGCATCATAGGCATTCACCATCGAGTCTGGGCCATGCAATACTGAGGATGGAACCCAGGGCCTGCTCCACACTTCATGCTTGGCAAGCACTCCTGCCATTAAGATCTATAGTGGAGTTTGGAGCTTGGTAGAAAGTGAGTTTCTCCAGATGCTTTGAAAGGCAGTCTCCTATCCTGAGCCCTGAGCCCCAACCCATGACCCCACCAACCCATCCACAGTTTCTCTCCTTTTTATGAGTCTCAGTGGCTATTGGATGCTTACACCTGGACTAGTCTGTGTCAGACTTTCCTTTGTTCTGCAGGCTCCTTTGCTCCTTTGTTTCCCTCCATACTTAGCAACTCTGGTCATGTTCTTGGTTTCCAAAATTTTGCAGCCATTTTATAAGTCTGACAGTCACTTTAGCAAGTGCAAAAAAAAGAAAGAGAAAGAAAGGAAGGAAGGAAGGAAGGAAGGAAGAAAGAAAGAAAGAAAGAAAGAAAGAAAGAAAGAAAGGAAAGGAAAGGAAGAAGGGGGCAGGCAAATTCTGGGATTTTGATGGAAAGTGAATTAAATGACAAACTGATTTGGGGATTCCTGTTGCTTTCCTTCCACCCCTATGTCCACCCAGGAATTGGCTGGAGTCTCTTCACAGCCTACAGTGTGGCTGGCAGTGTTCTCTTATATAGTCACTGCCAACAGGTTTTCCTGCAGTTACTACAAAGAGGCAGAGGTGACATGTCTCTTCTCTGCTCATAGCTGCTCACAGCCTAAGGCAAAGACTCATATCCTTGCAGACATGCAGTCAGTCTTAGTCCAGCAGGAAGAGCCATCCTGAGGCCAGGGCATAGTTCAGGTAGAGCATATGCTTTGAATATCTAAGGCTCAAGGATCTAGCCCCAACACCATACAAAAGCAGTGGTTGGGGAGATGGCTCAGTGGGTAAAGGGCTTTGGGAGAAAACAAGCATAGGTCCCATGTTCTGTCCCCAGAGCACATGAAGAAACAGGCAGACCCTTAAGGATCAATGGCCAGCATAATCTAGCTTACATGGCAAACTCCAGGCCAGGGAGAGAGCCTGTCTCAAAAAAAAAAAAAAAAAAAAAAACCCAAGGCATACAGTGCCTGAAGAACAGACCCCCCCCACACACACACACACATCACACACAAAGCCTTTTGAGTTCTCTAGGAAGGAGCCTAGTACTCACCCTCCTCCACTTAGTGGGGACCCAATACTAAGTGCCCACTAGCAACTGAAGGACCAGAACTTTGGTCATTGGCTCCATGAATTTTTCCAGAAGAGTGGAGACAACACACACTTGGTGCTCACAGCTGCTCAGGTTCAGTGGGGTTTGTGACTTTTGAAGTGCACAATGCTATGGAAGACAGGACAGTGCCTTGAAACTGTGACTCCACTGTTACCACAAAGCTGTGTCTTTCAAAAGTTACATTTCAAGTTTTATTTTGTGTGTCGAGAGTGCATATGTGCTTTTGAAGGTCAGAGAACAACTTTGTGGAGTCACTTCCCTCCTCCCACTATGTGGGTCCCAGGGGTCAACAGGTTTGGCTGCAAGAGCTTTTACCTGCTAAGCCATCTCACTCACCAGCCCATCACTATTTTTAATAAACTCTTTGTGGTGTTGGTGTGTAGATTTGTGCACATGAGTGTAGTGCTTATGGGAGCCAAAAGAGGGCATCAGATCCCCTGGAGCTGGAGTTGCAGGCCATTATGAGCTACCTGGTGTGGATGGTGCAACCGAGGGTCCTTTGCAAGAGCAGTAGATGCTCTTAACCACCAAGCTGCCTCTCCCACCCCAGCCCTACATAAACTGAGTATGATGGTGTCCTCCTGTAATCCCAGCATCTGGGAGGTGGACACAGGATGATCAGGAGTTGAGAGTCATCCTCAGCTACATAATGGATTTGAGGCCAGCCTGGGATACACAAGGCCCTTAAGTGATGGGGGAAAAGTCTTGCTGTAGAATGTGGGTTTTACCTTTCCTCTAATCCTACAGGTTTTTAATTACTGTTGGTTGGAAAGAAAGAAAAGAAACCACACTTCTAGCTGTTTCAGCTCCCTCTAGTGACACATTAAGCCAGTCCTGGAGCCCATTAAGTGGAATTAAAAGGATTCAGAACTGTGCTAGTTAGAATATGTGTTTATAATGAAGAGAGTGGCAGCCGCTCAGGGGTAATTAACGCAGTTGCCATGCTTCCTGGGGCTTCACTAGCCCATCAAGCTCACTACCCTCAGGTTCTCGGTGCCTGGGTAACCTTTAACCCAGAACACAGTAGTGACATCACAGGTACCACAGGTGGTCCCAGCAGCCAGCCAGTCTGCCCATGTTGTATGCAGGGCTGTATGCAGACAGGGCCAGTCTTGCATCAGGAATATGAGGTGAGTATTCCATGAGAGCCCCCTAACTCCATAGATACCTGGCAGTGAACTATGGTCTCCATGATATACTGGAGGCTCTGATCTCAGAGGGAAGCAACCTGAGCATTGTGAGTCTAGGGCAGAGTGTTTAGGGACACCTAGAAGGGAAGGAAGTTTGGGACTGTGAAATGGGGTCACAGTGTTCCCACAGCTCAACCTTAATGCACAGAGGAAGGCATGGCCCTAGAAGAGAGGGGAAGAAAGGAAGATAGCACTCCACTCCTGAGCTACACCCCAGCCTCTCACTGGGGGACTAGGCAGGTGCTCTACCACTGAGCCACACGCCCAGCTCCAATGTCTTCTCTGTAGCCTTTTCTATCCTAGGCTTGTGAGCTCCAGTGCCCTTCCAGAAGTTTCCACCTCAACTGTAGGAAAATAGCTGGGGTTTGGGAGTCAAACAGATCTGACCTGAAATATAGATCATTCTAGGGCAAGGCATGAAATCCATATGAACCTCCAAGTTGCCTAATGAGAATAAGGCTTTTTTTTTCCCCAGCAGCCTGAGTCTCATGAGGGACCAGGAAACTGACTTGCATGGCTGTTATTTAGTATAATCATGATCTGTCAAGACCTGGTTCTCACTATGATGGGAAACTCTATGTACAGGCAAGGGGAAAAAAACAAACAAACAAACAAAAAACCTCAACTTAGGTAGAGAGCTGGCGAGAGGCTTTCAACTTTGCCTGTCTTACAAAGGGTAATAACAGCTATTGAACAGAGTAGGAGTCTAAGCTCCCAGTGCTTAAAGAAAATAAAGGTCATTATGGTGGGATCAAAGGCTGGGTTTGTCTGCAGGGTGGAGAGTTCAGAGCTAACTTTGAACACTGAAGTATCTATAAGGGACCAGATGTGATGGCTCTTGTCTCTAATGCTAGCACTCCAGAGGCTGGAACAGGTGGATCAGGAGTCTGAGGTCAGGCCGAGCTATAAGAAAGAAAAAAAGAAGTACCTTCAATTCTAGATAACTCTGGGGAAATATTCTACTGCTGAGCCTAACTCTAGCCTCTCAAATTCCTTTCAAATTATTATTAAATCACTGATCACAAAAAAACTGAACTTGGCAACCTAGTGTGGCCTGCTGCAGTCTAGTGCCAAAGTGGGAGCCCTGTGTGACTAAGAGCAATTTAGGAGCAGCAGAAATTCTCAGTATTGCCTAGGACAGTCCTAGCAACAGTTGATGCCTGATGTGGCCTTGTCAGTGGTGGTAGGGTGGCCCTGACAATAGTGGGTATCTGGAGTGGCTTAGGGTAGTCCTACAAATAGTAGATGCCTAGTGTGAGGCCTCCCTCAGAAACTACATTCATCACCTTCTCATTGCTGTGACAAAATGCCTGACAAAAGCAACTTAAAGAAGGAAGATTTATTTGGCTCACAGTCTGAGGATACACAATCCATCATGGTGGGACGGCATGGCGGCAGCAGCATAAGGCCCTGGGCACATGGCATCCACAGTCAGGAAGCAGAGAGAGATGGATACTGGCGCTCAGTGCACTTTCTCCTTTGTATTCAGTCCAGGACCCCAGCCCTTGCCATAGTTGGTGCTTCTCACATTCAAGGAGGGTCTCTCCTCCTCAACTAAGTGAATTTAGGTAATCCCTCACAAAAATGCCTAGTCTTGTCTCCTAAATTATTCTCGCTCCCATCCAGTTGATGACCCACACTAGCCATTTTAGGTAATCTGTAAGTCAGGTGGATGGATGATCCCACACACACAGTACAAGTTTGTACAAGAGCTCTCAGAACTGAGTGGATGAATATCTGTCTCCCTACAGGATTAATTCCAGGGCTCTGGGGGTTCCTTGGCTCTCTGGAGGCTCCACTGCCTTGCCAAAGACCGAGTGAAGCCACCTGTAGAAGTTAGCTCTTATTGACACCTTATGCAAACTAGACCTGGGATCAGGGGCCCTTGAGTGAAGAATCGCCTCCAGCAGATTGCCCTATGGGCATGTCCATGGAGCATTTTCTTGACTGCTAATTGCAGTGCCACCTCAGGGTAGGTAGTCCTCAATTGCATAAGAAAGCTATTTGAACATAAGCTAGTAAGTAATATTCCTCCATGATCTCTTCTTCAGTTCCTATCTTAGCTTCCCTTGGTGATGGACTGTAAGGTGAAATGAACCCTCTCCTCCCCAAGTTGCTTCTGGTCATTGTGTTTATCATAACAGAAAGCCAATTAGACTACCCATCCTCTTCCTTCCTTGACTCAATACATGCCAGAAGCTGCCAGCAGCTCCCAGCCTGCATGTCCTGTGTGTTTCCTAAGTTCTGAGGATCTTAAGTCCAGGGCTTCAGTGAGGGGACCTATCGTGGTGCAGGCTCACCCTGTGTCCATCCCAACATGGCGTCAAAGGCAACAAGGCAGAGCTATTCATTCCCCAACAAACAAAATGAAATCTGAACTGAGGATAGCTATGGCACACAAATGGCTATGATTGTGTGTGTGTGTGTGTGTGTGTGTGTGTGTGTGTACACTTGTGTTCTTGTGTGTTCAGGTACATTGCAAGTGCACATGCACATAATTGTGTGTGTGTGTGGAGGACAGTGGAAGACTCAGATGTCAGATATCAGCTTCCCTCCACCTTGGATTTTAGACAGAGTCTTTCACTTTTACCTTGAACTCAGAAATTCAGTTAGGCTGGCTGATGAGCCCCAAGGGATCCTCCTGTCTCTGCTTCCCCAGCACTGGGACTTCAAGCATGTGACTGATTTTTGTGATTGTTGTTTTGTTTTGGGGGTTCTATGAGTGTCAGCTGCAGAGCACCCCAGAAATTCCTGGGGTTCTTTATCAATACCTGGAGGAGATCTGTCTCCAGGGCCATGTAGCACCATGGCAAAGGTGATGTAACGACTGCCGGTCAGTCTATGCTGGTGTTGATAGCTATACATAGGCATGCAGAGCCAACCTCAGCCATGAGCATGACTTTCCTGTTTTACAAGTGATGCTTCTTGTGGGCACCTAGTCATCAGATGCTGGAGAAAACTGCCAGGTAAATGCTTTAAGAAAACAATTTCTTGCATTAAAAAATATGCCAGGGGCTGGGGAGATGGCTCAGTCAGTAAAGCACCTTCTTGAAAGAAGAGGTCCTGAGTTCTGGCCCCAGCACCCACCTAAGAGTTGGGCGTTCTAAGGTTTATCTGTAACCTCAGCACTGAGGGATAGGGGAGCAAGCTAGGAGGATCCCGGGATCTAATTGCTGGGCCAGCCTAGTGAGTCAGTGAGCTCCAGGATCAGTGAGGCACTATCTTAGTTAGGGTTTCTTTGGCTGCAAAGAGACACCATGACCATGGCAACTATTATAAAGGCAAACATTTAATTGGAGTTGACCTACAGTTTCAGAAGTTTAGTCCATTATCGTCATAGAGGGAAGCATGGCATCACGCAGGCAGATATGGTGCTAGAGAAGTAGCTGAGAGTTCTACATCCAGATCTGCAAGAAGCAGGAAAAGACCATGAGCCACTGGCCTGGCTTGAGCTTCTGAAACTTCAAAACCTGCCCCCAGGGACATACTTCGTCCACAAAGCCACACCTACTCCAGCAAGGCCACACCTCCTAGTAATGCCACTCCCTGAGCCTATGGAGGCCATTTTCTTTCAAACCCCACAGAGACCCGGTCTCAAAAAATAAGGTAGAGAGAATTAACAAAGAGACCTGACCCCTGGCTTTTACACATGTATGTGCAGGCACACCCATATATCCATTTGCACACACACATCAACATATACATACACTACACACATACACACACTGGTTGACGTTTATTTGTGAACATCTTACACCATGAATGTCAAGACTGGAAAGCAATCAGACAAAGGCTAGCATGTCCTTCCTTCAGCTCCCGAGTTACACACTTTCCTTGGGTGAGGCTTGCATTCTGGATAGAGAACAACAGCTCTTCCTAATGGCTAAATTCTCCAGGCAGTCTGAAAGCCCTGAAGCTCTCAGCACAAAAAAAAAAAAAAAAAAAAAAAAAAAAAGTGTTGGATCCTAGACTATACCATGGTTCATCTATTTTCCTCCCTGCATGTGCCAGCAATATCCTGTTACCTGCAGTATCTTTGTGGCACAAAACACCAGGCTGCAGTAGAGCTGACACAGGCGTGTCTCATCTGGGAGCTTCATCCAGTGTCTTTCCACCCAGCCAAAAGGCACCAGAGACCCTGAGTGCTAGGGAATCACACAGAGTGTATGGCTCACCCAGCCACCTGCTACAGACGGACTGTCACGGCCAGGGCCATCCTGGCTTTGTTCTCTGCCAAGTCTGTGGAAAGCCAACCTTGGGGGTGCCGAGGAGGAGGGATCTGTGCACCGGCCTACCGGAGTAACGGCCATGCTCCATTCCGCCTTTCATGATTTTAATTGTACAACAGTAATTTTGTGATCGAGTTGCCGACGGCGAACATGCAGAAGACATTAACTTTATTTATGTTTTGGATTATTAATGCGGCTGTTAAAATTCCTCCAGTTAGTTTTGATTGAATTGTTTTTTTGTGTGATTCTGTTGTTTAATGGAGCGGTAAATAAGAATTTCTGATAATGAGACCCAGCATCTGTCACAACAACCTGGTGTGGGCTATTAACATTTCCATTAGCGGCAGGGTGGGCAGCGATAATACAGAAGCACACAGTTAGAACAAAATAAATAGTCATGTCAGGCTGAGCGGGTGTTAATTACTATTTTATTCTGCATGGGTGGGGGAGAGAGCAGGAAGCAGGGGAGGGAGCTTCGATCAAGGGGTGACCTACTACTCACGAGGTCATCTTATCTCTCCAAAGGAGTCCCATGCCAGAAAATCTCCTTAGGCAGTGATGGCTTTGTGGCTTCCATTGATGGCCTCTAGACAGACTCAAATCAAAAGGCAGCCAGCAGAGCCTGTGCAGATGGCTCAGTCGCTAAGGGACTCGCTCTGCACACACAGCTTGAGGACCTCAGTTTGGATTCCCAGCACCTATGTAAAAGCCTCAGTGTTTCCAGAGGTGGAGCTGGGAGGAGACAGGTGAATTCCCTGGATCCCATTAGCTGGCTAGCCTAGTGACTCACTTAGCTCTGGGTTCAATGAGAGACCCTGCCTCAAAAAATATGGTGGAGCATGAGATCATGGAAAACATCTGGCCTCCATGTGCACATGCATAGGTGCCCATGCTCAGACACATGCAATAAGATGGGGACTGATCAATGAAGACAACACCAGCATTGACTTCTAGCCTTCACCTGCACATATACATATACATATACATGCCTACATACACATGTGCACAAACATATACATACTACATACATGCATGTACGCACAGAGAAAGAGAGGGAGAGAGAGAGATAAAGGGCAGTCAACAGTCAGTACTCTTGGGCCCATAAGCTGAGGCTGAAGGAGGTGAGGCGGGACTGGGCTAGCCTCTGCCTCCCAAGAGCTAGTTCCTTAAGATAACTCCATGCAACTCTAGGGTTCCACCAGGGACCAGATTTTCTATGAGGATCCCTCAGCGGGAGACAGGACTACACTCCCAAGAGAAAGTGCCCCATATGGAATTCAGAACCATGAGGCAACTGATGGAGAAAGGACAAAGCAGTCAGAGTGTGGCCCCTGCTCTTCATTCCCTAATGGCTGTGAGGGACAGAGTGGGCAGCCCACTGCCCTTCTGGTCACCCCATCTTTTGTTTACATGTTGTACCTGTGATAGGATAGAGCACCCTAGGAGTGTTCCAATGGGAGGGAGAAAGAGGAAGAGTCCCCTATTCGGAACTTGCAATCTAGTTTGTCTTGGTGTTCCAGACACCAGTATTCCTATGCATGTGGACGGTGGCTGTGTCTCTAGATAGTTTTCTGGAAGCAGGCATCATTATAGAGGCACCTGAACTTGCAATGACAAGAAAGTTGCATTGTGTTCTGTTTCTTCCATTGGAAGCATAGCGTTCTCACCCTCAATCAGGGATGTCTTGCTACCTGTGGCTCCCTCACCCACAGAGTCTCTTGGGCCCCAGGTGCTTCTGGGACCTCCAGTTAGGCTCCGTGTCTCACTGTTTTATCTCCCAGTGGGTAATGTCCCAGCCCATATCACATGGATTGCTAGATAGTGTTTGTCTTTCAACACTCGCTAACTGTATCTCAGCAGAATCAATGTTCTTTTTAACTCTGTGTAGTTTGTCTTGTGCATTTAGAAGGCCTCTGGGAGCTTGTAGCCTTCCTTGGCATCAAAGGACTACAAATTGCCTGGGACACAGAGTCTGGAACTGGAAAGTGAATACACCTGAGGCCTCCCAAACTTGGGTGGTGTCCAGGACAGTTTCCCATGCTGTCTATCACAGAATTATGTCCTGTGTGAGACCTGGAGACATGGGTTGGTGGGTCACAGCCACTTATAGAAGGTCATCCCAGTTATTGTCCTATTTTTCTCCTCAGCCCCAGCGATGGCCCCACAGAACGTCCAGGTGACTCCACTCACAGCCAGCCAGCTGGAGGTCACATGGGACCCACCACCCCCAGAGAGCCAGAATGGCAACATCCAGGGCTACAAGGCAAGTTCTCATGCATGATTGGGCTCTGTCTTCCAGCTCACTGTGTGCCCAGGCCCAGAAGGCTTTGGCTGCAAACTGGCTACACTGTGGGACTGCTGTGTCCCCAGCAGCAAATGCACAGCATTGAAGCAGGCCGCATATGTCTGGAGCAGGCTTGGTGGGAGCAACCCCTGGGATAAAAACTGCTTAGATAAAAGCCAAACAGGAAGCAGCTTCCCATGTGGCTGCTGTGCCCACCGCAAAGTATACTTGGCTCCTCCAAAGGGGCCCAGGACCACCAAGGAACCTGACCTCTTCCCATGCCCACACCACAGCCCCTAGGGCATTTGCTGATAGTAACAGAAGTGGTGTCCTCACAAAAGCAGGTTCCAAATCCCAACACTATCCACTGCACATGGAGATGCATAGTTTCCATAGGTGTGGGGTAGAGTCTCTGTGTGTGTGTGTGTGTGTGTGTGTGTGTGTGTGTGTGTGTGTGTATGTCTATCTACATGTCTCTTTGTGTGTACATGTTCATGTGCATGTGTGTATCTGTGTATCTCTCTCTCTCTGTGTCTGTGTATATGTGTCTGTGTGTGTTGTGTCTATTTGTCTCTCTATGTGTGTGCATGTTCATATGCATGTATGTATCTGTGTGTGTATGTCTGTCTGTGTGTGTGTGTGTGTGTGTGTGTGTGTGTGACCATGCGATTCTTTAGGCCTCAAGCACCATGAACATTTTTTTAATTTTAATTTTAATTTTTTTTTTGTGGGAGGAAGACAAGGTTTTTCCTTGGCCTGAAACTCACCAGTTAGATTAGGCAGACTGGCAGGCAGGCTGGCTGTCAAGCCCCAGGGACCCTCCTGTTTCTGTCTCCCCAGCACTAGAATTACAGGCAGGGGCTACTGTGCCTGGATTTTTTTTTTTTAATGTGAGTTCCAGGATAGCACTCAGGTCCTCAGACCTGCGCAGCTGGGCCATGTCCTGAGCTCCAGGAGTCCCACATGGTGTGACTTCGGGGAACCTCATTTTGAGACAGGCTCACTATAAGAGCCATTGAGTCTCCATGAGCCCAGTGCTCACTTTGCCAGCCAGTATCAGGGGAAATAACACCTGTGGGCCAGCTTCTCCCCAGCTGCCCTCCCCCCTGCACTCTCCCTTGCTGCCTTCCCCCCTGCACTCTCCCTTGCTAAGGGCACCCAGGAGCTCTAAGCATCACCAAAACCTCCCTGGAGGAGATATCCCATCTGGAGTCTCCATTCTTCCAGAAGTAATTTCCTTGTCTGGCCTCCATGAGCCCTACTTGATCAGTTATCAGAATCTCGGAGCCATCCTGCCTTGATGAATATTGGCCCAATTAAATGTCCATTTTAAAATGATTCTGGTAGGTGTGTTATGAAAATGAAAGAGCCCTGCCGGCAGGGCTCTTACGAAGATGAATGAGGTCACAGAAAGTCCCCTGAGCTCCGAGGCAAGGCACTATTTATGCACATCCAAAAATATGTTTTCTCATTTCCCTAATGATAAAGACATTGAACTCGGATATTGATCACAAGTTAGCATGGCCTGTCTGAGGGAAGACTTTCCTGCAGTCAGCTCTCTCATCCACCATGCAACTGGGGCTTGGGGTGGAGGGGGAGGGCAGTCAGCATGCTCACATGTTGGGCAGGCTTCACCACAGGTGTGACCTGTGAGGCTGAGTGTCTCTGCTGCCTCCTGCAGCGTCTGTACTGCTCTCACAGAGGGCACACTGCTCTTGTGGCCTGGCACAGGCTCATGTACACAGAGCCAAGGGGGATTTTCCAGCCAGTGTTGTCTTTGGGCAGCCCAGCTGGCACAGGCTGGGGGCAGTGGTTGCCAGACAGCTGTTTAGGGAAGTGGTTCTGCTAACCATTGAAACCTTTGTGCTTGGACCTCAGATCTCCCTATAAGCAAAGCAAAACTAGATGAGAAGAAATGGTACCTAAGGGAGGTAAGGTGCTCTCCCCCAGCCCCAGCTTTAGGACTCTTTCCTGGGGGGAGGGCATGTATGTATGTATGTATGTATGTATGTATGTATGTATGTATGTATGTATGTATGATCAGGTTCATGTGTGTGCGCACATGTGTTTGGAGGTCAGCTATTGTTTCTCCTTTTCCCTCCACCTTTATAAAAATGTATTCCTAAGTTGTATCTGGGTATGCACTCATCAGAGCAGGTGTCCATGGAAGCCAGAAGAGGGCATCAGATCTCCAGGGGGCAATTGTGAGCTGCCAGATATGGGTGCTGGGATCTGACCTCAGAACTGGAGGGGCAGAACATACCCTTAATTGCTAAGCTGTCTCTCCAGCCCCCTTCCTTGTGTTTTGAGACAAACTGTTTACAATATTGCTGGCCTATAAGCTAGGCTGAGCCCCAGGGATCTGCCTGTCACCACCACCTCAGAGCTGGGATTGGAAGCATGCACCCCCATGCATGGCTTTTTTTGTTGTTGTTTTGTTTTAACATGGGAGCTAGGGATCAAACTCATATCCTCATGCTTGTGCAGCAAACACTGATTGATCCATCATGCCCCGTCTCCTTGTTGTAATGTTTGGTGTTTTCAGCCTCAAAGTGTTTTTGCTACATTGATGGAAGACTTAGGTGTTGGCTTTGAACAAAATGTGTGGTGTGGGATGAGATTTTGGGGCTTGGTCTATGTGTAGGCAGGAACAGAGGGCAGATATTGGTGCCCCACTCAAGAAGACTATGTCACAGGTTTTACATAACCAGTGTTCAAACCCGTGAGCCTGGAGCAGGTAGTCCCCATCTTAACCACAGCAGAGGCTGTGGCCTCTGTATACTGGCCATCTTCAGATCCCACTCTGAGTAGTTTAAGTAGATGATGCCCAAAGTTGAGATAACAGGTCAGAATCCCTGACATTGTCCAACACCCCACCACCCTGGACCTCCTTTACCATACCAGCCTTCCATGATCACTGTTCTTCATACTAAGGCCTGGCATATTCCAACCATGCCCTGTGTGTGCTCTGCCCAACAGATTTACTACTGGGAGGCAGACAGCCGCAACGAGACTGAGAAAATGAAAGTCCTCTTCCTCCCTGAACCCGTGGTGAAGATCAAGAATCTCACCAGCCACACCAAGTACCAGGTCAGCATCTCTGCCTTCAACGCCGCAGGTGACGGGCCCAAGAGTGACCCACGACAGGGACGCACACATCAAGCCGGTAGGTGGTCCTGTCTGTCCTGTCATAACATCAAGTGTGCTGCTCAAGAGCCAGGGTATAGCTCATTTGGTAGAGTTCTCACACGAAGCCCTGGGCTCCCTCCCAGCACCTCAGAATCTAAGTTGGTATTGTGCATGTTTTGAATCCAGGCCTCTGGGAGATGGAGGCAGGAAGATATGGAGGAGGATTGATAGAGTTCAGTCCTCTTTAGTGACATATTGAGTTCCAAGCCAGCATGAGATACAAAAAAAAAAAAAAAAAAAAAAAAAAAAAAAGAAGAAGAAGAAAAGAAAAGGAAGGAAGAAGGGAAGAGCGTGAACACACACTTGGAATTTGGAGTACAGGGGTGATTCATTGGTCCCCAATGCCTGTGCTAAGATAGTTTGTCTAATTTGGAGCTGTGCATTTTCTCATAAGCCTTCAAAGTCACCAGAAGGAGAAAGGGACTTGTCTGTGGCTTAACTCCCTTCCTGACCCACAGAGCTCCTTCTAGTATTTTCTCTTAGAGCTGCCCCATGTACATCTTGGTCTCTAGGAACTAAGTTCCTTATACATGGAGGCCAGGACCCAAATCTGGGCTCAGGCTACTACTGTCCCCTCCCCCATGGGCCCCAGTCAAGATCCCTAGACCATGCCTGCAACAGCTCAACAGCTGCCCCTCAACTACCTGCCTCCCCCTTGCAGATTTTGTTTCCTTTTCCTGCTATGATAAAATACCCCAACAAAAGCAGTGTAAGGGCAGAGGGAGGCCATGTTCCAAAGGATGCACTCTATCACTGCAGGGGGAACACATGGTGCAGGGGCATGAGGTTGAGACCCTGGTCACTTTGCATCAGTGGTCAGGAAGCAGAAAGTGAGCAGGAAGTAGGTCCAAGTTACAAAGCCCCAAGGCCCACCCCCAGTGACCTGCTTCCTCCAGTGAAGCTCTAGCTCTTCACAACCTCCCCAAACAGTGCCATCTGCTGGAATGAGAGCCTAAGCACCTGAGCCAGGGGGGACATTTCCTATCTAAACCTCCACCTACCACCGCCCATCCACCACCCATCCACCACCCATCTAAAACCACCACCACTACTACCCACCCCACCTGCTGCCATGGAAAAGGAGGGTTGAAAAGAGAAGGGAAAGGGGAGGGGATAGACAGGTGAAATGAGGAGGGGAGAAGAATTGGGGGGGAGGGGAGGGGAGGAGAAAGGTGAAGTATAGAACAGAGAAAGAGCAGGGAAGAGAAAAGTGAAGTGGGGAAAGGGAAGGAGAGGAGAAGAAAGGTGATTTGGAGGGAGGAGGGGAGGGTTGGGGGAAAACGGGGGAGAAGAGCGGGGAAAGGGAGGGCTGAGTTGTGGAGAGGAAGAAGAAGGGAGTTGAGAAAAGGAAGGGAGGAAGAAAGTGTTTCCTCTTTCCCAGAGGGCCAGACCTGCATCTTGCCACAGCCTCTGGAGATCTTCGGCTCTCTGTTAGTCATGCTGGCCTTTGACCCTTCTCCTCGAAGCGCCTTGTGGCTCAGCTGCATCACCCTTCCTGATCTCCTGCAAGGGCCCATGCTACCTGTTGATCCCAACAAGCTGAAAGCCATTCAATGTGTCTCCCATTCTGAAACATTAGATAACACCTAGGAGCACTGCCTGTCCCATAGAGAGTCAAGTGTGTGCGGGTTATCGACAAAGTCGCTGGTCTTCACTCTGCACCCCTGTGTTCTATTTTCCCAGCGCCTGGGCCTCCCAGCTTCTTGGCATTCTCAGAAATAACCTCCACCACACTCAACGTGTCCTGGGGGGAGCCATCGGCAGCCAATGGCATCCTACAGGGCTATCGAGTGGTATATGAGCCCTTAGCACCCGTGCAAGGTAAGGCCTGGGGGGCTGCAGTGGGCTCTGCTCCAGAATACCCAGAGAGAAGTTGGGGAGATGGGTCAGCTGCTGGTACTTGAAGTGCAAACATGAGGGCCTGAATGGACCCTCACAGCCCATGTAAAAACTCCAGGGGTGCTGTTGCTCACCCCCCCCCCCCGGTGCTGGGAGCTGGAGACAGGCCTGGGCTTCCTGACCAGTTAATTAGCCAAACTGATGGGTTCCAAGTAAAGAGTAAAAGACTCTGGAGCTTGTTGGTGAACGTCATGGTCTGAATACCACAGGTGTGGTAGTTTGGATGTATTTGGCTCATAATGAGTGGCACTATAAGGTGGTATAGCCTTGTTGGAGGAAGTGTGGTCTTGTTGGAGGAGACTGGAGCCTTTAATCCAGACCTTGAGGCTGGAGGGCACACCTTTAACCTGGGCCACACCTTCTGTTAGAAGTGTGTCACTGTGGGGGTGGGCTTTGAGGTCTTCTTTCTCAAGCTTCATTCAGTGTGACAGTCAGTTAAGATGTAAAACACTCGGCTATTTCTCCAGCACCATGCCTGCCTACATGTTGCAATGCTCCTTGCCATGATGGACTGACCCTCTGAACTGTAAGCAAGCCACCACAACTAAATGTTTCCTGTATAAGAGTTGCCATGGTCATGGTGTCTCTTCACAACGATAAAAACCTAACTAAGACAACAAGTTAGAAAAGCAGGTTGTTGCTCCCCCAGAATGTGCTTGCAGATAAATAACGGATGGATCGCAGAATGAAATGCAGATGGCTTTGGGAAAGTAGATCTAGGGACCACATAGTGACTGAGGGAAGACAGCCCTAGAGATGCTGCCTAACATTCTGCCTGGAGGGCTTGGAGAAGGCAGTGTGGTAGGAAGTGGCAGATAAGGGTGTGGCTGCAGAGGACCAGTAGGGCTCCTAGTCACATTCCAGGTACCTGATTGTCATCCTTGCCCTGGGTGTTATTTGAATTCCATCTATGATTATGTCCTTTATGCACTTGTTCCTGTGTCCACTGAGGGCCTTGTAGCCTTTCTTCCTTACTCCACTGCATGCCCAGAGACAGCTCCAGCCACGCCTGCATGATGAACCAGGTTCAGATCTCCCTCTCCTGGTCATATACACAGATAGATGGTAAAATGTGGAGGTTATTCAGTGCCTAGGAGGAAACAGTACACCAGCAGCTGACTAGTTTACCATGGCTCTCCATTAAGCCGTAGTCAGTCACGTGGGGCGAGAAGGTGATTCTGAAGGGAACATTCAAACATTCAATCTTTTTTTTTTCAAACATTCAATCTTATTGCATCAAACCTCCAGTGCCTTTGACAAGAAGATTTGCCATTATTTTATGATACTCTAAGAAAGAAAGAATGCTCACCATAAACTATGGCCTCAGGCTTTTTCATCATCAATTCCGAGCCACATCCCAAGTCAGAGCCGGGGGAGTGAGAGAAAGAAAAAGCCAAGGATGTCTGGGCCGATCAATGAGCTTCCTGCACAGCTGTGGGGGTGATCTGTGGATGGAGTTCTAAGAATCCAAGATGGCACTAGCACGGTGGGAGGACAGTGACTGCTGTGGTCCTGCTGGGTGGCATTCTTGCCAAAGCGAGCAACCTGTCCAGGAGCAGGTGGCTTGTACAGGACTACCTGCAAGATCCCAGGACAGAGTTCCAAAAGACACACTCATGGTCAGCAGATTGAAGACTTTCCAAAGACCTTCCTATCTGTTCAGTGGGGTTCCTTTTATCTCCAACACAGACAGACAGACAGACAGACAGACAGACAGACAGACAGATACACACACACACACACACACACACACACACACACACACACACACACACACACACACACACACACTGCAAGCATCTTTTCAAGGACTGCAAACAACTGGAGCCATTCAAATGAGTAGTGGTTGTCAGAATCGTGGCAATAATTGACCCATGTGCCCTTTGTAATCAGAGCTAACTTGATATCTCATTCGTCCTCAAACAAGCAACTGACTCTGCCATGTCCTGTGGCCTGTGTTAATGGCTGCCTGGATCTCCAGCAATCCTGTGGCACACACTCTGGGAGCACAAGGCTGCTGCTCTTAGCTGACTCTAGTACCTTTCTTAGTGGGATCCATGGCACAGGAAACTTGCTGTCTTTGGTGATTTGTTCTCTGTACTTTCCTCAGAGACAGTTCTGGCTTTCTGCACAGATGCCATAGCCCCTTCTCCCAGCCAGATAGCCCCCTGTCTCTGGATTCCCTGTGTTGTCAGGGCTGGAGGATACTTGTTCATCTTTCATGACAACATATTATGTCACATTCGATCCCTTTAGACATGCTCCTATCTGGCATCATCTCAGTGATGGCACGTGTTGCTGAGCACTCACTGCAGTGATTCTCAAGTTGTGGATTGGAGACCCCCTTTGGGAGTCAAATAACCCTTTCACGGGGTCACCTAAGACCAGAAAACACAGATATTTACATTACAATTTCTAACAGTAGCAAAACTACAGTTATGACATAATTTTATGGTTGAGGATCACCACAGCATGAGGAACTGTATTAAAGGGTTTCAGCATTAGGAAGGTTAAAACCCACTGACTTACAGTGTACCTGCACAGTGTTGCTTGTTAGGTGTCAAACCTGGGACGAACAGCTGCTGTGCCTATTTAATGTATCAAAGCAGATGCTGGCACCCAGGCTCTCCCTGTATCCCTCAGTCCCTCCTGGCTGGCTGGCATATCCCACCTCCTACCCTAAACTTCTCCAGCCCAGGTATTGAGCTGGCCTTCCCTCCCCCCCACACACTGTCATCCTTCCCTATATAATCCAGATATATTGGTTACCTGTCTTCCCCACCCACCATTTACCCTCCTGCTCTCTTGGTTTGGCTCTCCCTTCCCCTCCCCCGTCTCCTCACATGGTCATGTCCACTCTGGACTCACAGATTTCTCGGCCTCTGGATAGGCTCTCCCTTCTATCTACAATAAACGTTCTCCTCCAACATACCTCGGAGCAGCCATGTCCCTCCTTTTTTTAGTCTTTTCATTCACTCTTCACCTGCCATCCACCACCCCCACATCCGTGCCCCCGTGCTGAACTGTAGCCTCAGTATACATTTTGCAAAGAAACGGAGTTCAGGAGGCTGGGAAGATGGCTCAGTTCGTAAAGTACTTGCCTTGCAAGAATGAGCTCGATCCCCAGCACCCACATAAAAACAAGGGTATGATGACACATATTTATAATCCCAGCACTGTGGAGGAAGAGGCAGGAGAATCTCTGGGACTCATTGGCCAACCGCCTAGCCTACTCAGAGAGCCTCAGTTCCTGTAGGAGGTACTATATCAAAAATCATGATGGGCAACACCAGAGGAGGGATACCCAACGTTGACTTGTGGCCCCTGCACACACATAAACACACATGCACGCACATGGTTGCCACCCCCACCACACATGTACCCATACTCACAAAGAAACTGAGTTCAGAGCCCCTATTTTTTAAATTACATGTAAGGTTTATATTGTATGTATGTATGTGTGCATGTGTGCACATGTTTATGGGCACTCACACACGCATGCACACCCCTGAGGCACAGCACGCATGTGAAAATCAGAAAACAACCTCAGTCATCACTTGTCTTCTTCCACCATGTAACTCCCAAGGATCAAAGTCAGGTCACCAAGCTTGGCGGCAAGTGCCTTTATATATGGGGCCATCTATGGGCCCCAAGAGCCCTCCGTTCATTGACTGGACTTCTAGACTGATAAGGAAGGGTGTGACTTGAACCCAGGCAGTCCAGTGCATTTGCAGAGCTCTGAAGGAGCTGCCGAAACTGAGGAGCTTGTGTTCCTGACAGCCCATTCGAAGGCAAGCGTTGGAGATGGAGTGCCGGGTGATTCATTATTTCCTATTCCAGGCAGACCACTGGCTGCGCAGCCAGGTGTGTGCTTGTCACTCCCCAAGTGACAGCCAGTGGAATCACTTCAGTTGCACCCATTTTCACCTCTTTTCATAAGTGACGCGATGTTCTGTTTCTGGCATTGCCTCTCTTTGTGTCTGACTACTTCATCACAAATGTTCCTGCCATAGGCAGTGGTGTCTGTGTTGTGCTGAGAACCGGGACCAGAGGTCAGGATTGTGACTTTGTGGCCCCTTATTGGCCCTATAGGTCGATGACAGTCAGGACTCAACACAGACAATCCAAAAGCAAGTTGTCCAGATACCCAGATCTTTGGTTTTGCTTTTGCTTTTGTTCTGAGACAGGATTTACATTGCAGCCCAGGCTAGACTCAGACTTACTCTGTACCCTAGGCTGGCCTCAGACTCACTCTGTAGCCCTGTATTTGGACCCTGCACCGACCCGACACATCCCCATCTCCTCCTGCATGCCTGTCATGGTTGATCCCAGGCTCTGCCTTCCAGCTTGTTGGTGGCCAGAAGCACACAGCCCAACCAGTGGCACTATTGAGTTTCCTTTAAGCAGCAGCAACTGAGCCACAAGACCCATGAATGGCCCTGCAAGAATGAGGTGACCATGGACAAGGTCTCACCACTCTAGCATCCTGAACCAATACCCCTCAGCAGCTTACTCTGGTTGTGGCTGCAGGACTCACATGGCCAGCAGAAACTCAGCCATCATGAAGCAAGCAGAGATCAACAGATAGACATGGGACAAACTGGTGCCCTGCCACACACACACACACACACACACACACACACACACACACACACACACACACTTTCATGCACTCACTCTGTACATTTGTACAGGCATATACACCTGAACATGCCTGCAGGTTGACCCAGCACCTCCCTTGCCTTGATTAACAGGCAGGTGAGGGTGACATGACCCCGCCTCAGCCATTCAAGCTGAGCCTTGCTGTGTGATGCAGACATAGGCCTGAGTCAGCATCAACTTAGCCAGCCCACAGAGACTGGCTAGAAAGAACAAGGCCAGGCCAGATGGTGATAGTTTGGTTTTGAGAAAGAATCTTACTGTAGAGTCCAGGTTGGTCTAGAATTCACGGTATGGCCCAGACTAGCCTGGATAGTTCAGTGATCCCCCTGCTTCGGGCACTTACAAGGTCTGTTTTGAACCACTAGGCTGTGGAATAGGTTACAGAGAGGTACAGGAGGGGAGGGTCCTGGGTTCATCACAGAACTCAGGTGCTCCAGGGACTCTGAGTTTCACAACAATAACCTATTTGGGACCCCTGCTGCTCAGTGAGCTGCCAGTATATCTCATTGACTCCCATGGAGACTATCAACCTCTGAACAACCAGGAAAGCTGAGCCTGGTGAAGCAAGCCTGTACTCCCAGCCACTCAAGAGGCTGAGGCAGGAGCACAAGTTAAAGGCCTGGCTGGACTCCAGAGAGTTGAAGACTACCTTGGACAACTTTGTGAGACACTGCCTCAAAACAAAAAAGTAAAAAGAGGGTTATGGTTTGATTCAGTGATAAAGCACCTACCTAGAATCCTCTGTTTAGGGGGTAGGGTGTGGCTCAGTGGTAGAGCACCTGCCTAGAATCCCCCAGTGAGGGGCTGGGGTGTGGCTCAATGGTAGAGCACCTACCTAGATATGTAATGTCTGGGTTTCATCACTAGTACTTAAACAAATTAATTTAAATAATTAGCTGATGAAACAGAATCTTGGTCTTACCCAGAATTACCTGGGACTAAGGCTTCCCCAATTTTTCACCTGCTGACCTAGGACTGCAAACTTCCAAGAGAACCTCTCTTGGCTGAGTGGCAGACAGGAAGTGTTTGTTTTTTCTCTTCTCTGCCCTCTGCTTTCATGCATCTGTGAGAACTTTTCTTGCTGCTACCAGGAGTGGGGGAAGCAAATGTTCATGTGGATACACCATGAAATCACCAGGAGCACTACCCCCATGGGGAGTACTACCCCCATGGGGAGCACCACCCCCATGGGGAGCACCACCCCCATGGGGAGTAACACATGATTAGGACCATCACCCTTCTGGAAGCACCACTTCATTAGGATCATCACCTCCACTGAGAGCATCCTTACCCCACTGGGAATAATAGCACATTAGAGCACCACTCCCACTAAGAGGGGAGCACCCCATGACTGGGAAATTACTCCACTGGAGTACTACACTAGTGGGATCCCAACACCATGTGAAATATTACCAAACTGGAGAACTGCTTCACTGGGAGTAACCAAACACTGGGAGGACCAGGGACATCAATACATTGAGAACAATCACCCTGCTGAGGGCATTGCACCAGCTTAGTACCATACCACTAGGAGAACCAGCCATCAGAGTGTCATACTACTGCAAGCACCATGCTACAAAACACCACACACTGCATTTCCACACAACTGCAATACTATAGGACTCATCACCATGCCCTACAGAGCATGCCCCTGGAGCACTGAGCTACGTGCAGCACTTAAGCCATTTGAGCACCGAGCCATGTTTTAGGGAATCTGATTTTATGGCAGAGATATTTTTATGTTTCTTAAATATGTTTTAAACTGTAGTAGTTCTATGAGATTATACCCCAAGGCTTCATAGTGTAGGGCATGGTTTTAAAATTGACTAAATAAATAAAATTCTGACACACTTGAGATGGAGGGAAGGTCTGGATGGCTCCTCCTCTGGGTGGGATCAAAAGTCCCTAAATGGGTTTGCATCTGCTCCAGAGAGAATTAAGCGTTTCTAAGAACAGAAGGAGCCACTGCAGAACAATCTTACACCTGAGAGGACCCAGCTTGTTTGCAGTGACAGCCACCCTGTGTTACCCACCATCCTTGTAACCTCTTTCTTGAGTAGCATGTGTGATAGTAGGGTCCAGATCCCCAGGTGGAAGTGACCACATTTTTCTTTGGTCAGTGAGGAGGGTAAACGAGAAGTTGTTAAATAACCCAGAAATAATTCAGAAGGCCAAAACTCAACTGACACAAACCTATACTAAAGACATAATATGAGTGTAACAAACCAGCTAAGAGGCATTTTGGAGACCTGTGGTCTACAGATCCATGCTCTGATGGCTTGGAACAATGGACCAGTTTTGAATCAGATGGTACTTTGGTTCCTCTGAAACAAGCCCATGTGGTATTAAAGAGACACATTTCACTACGATTCCCTCATACTGAGGGCAGACTGGGAGCATCAGTGCTCAACAGGAGGCTCCATCCCCCATGCCCAGCTCTTCACAAGGCTCCAGGAACATGCATCATCTGCTGACCTGGAAGACATGGAAGAACTACTTCCTCCTGTCATCGTGAATGTGCCTGGCAGAGATGGTGAATGTGCCTGGCAGAGATGAGTGAGAGCTCGGAGAAGTCACATAGCCAAGAGCCTTACCTAACTTAAAAAAATAAACACTCCATTGTTTTCAAACCCAGAGAAGCAAAGAACCTCATTTGCCCTCCTGGGAAATGTGTGTTTATGTAATTTTCAGTATTTATTCTTTCCACCAAATGTTAAATCTCACAGTCTAATTGTATAGCAATGCTCATTATTCTTTCTCTGCAGTATCACTTACCTGAAATTAACCACAATTCAAAATTATTAAATTGGGGAACTAAACCATTTATAAGTTTTAAAGTGTGCACAATCCCAAGCACTTCAACTAAATCTCCCTCCATCCTCCTGCCAAGATGTGAATTGCCTTTGTTCAGAGTATCACTGCTGTATGTGCTACCCTCCTGTTAGCTACCCAGTGGCTGTCTCAATCACCAGATCAATTGCTGTTTAGCATATTCATGCTTAATGTGTTACCCTCCTGTTAGCTATCTGAGTTATAAGATAGATTCTTTCCCAGAATATCAATGCTGTATGCACCACCCTCCCATTAGTCACTCAGTAGCCACTCAGTGTATCCATGCATTGTATCTTGTGGTCTCATTAGTCAGTCTGGCTGTCTTGGTGATCAAATGGACTCTCACTGTTATTGCACAACACTCAAATGTATCTCAGCCTTATTTTACTTAATAAACCCTTAATAGTTGAAGCAAAATAACACGAAAAGAGTGCCAGCAATATAACATGGAAGAACAGATTACCTCTGGTTGTATGGAAAAGCCATGCATGTCTATATATACCCACACACATATATCCTCAGTCTTGGAAAATAATCAGAGGTCCTGAAACATACCCATGAATTAGGGGAACTTCAGCTCTTCATGAGACATTATGTGTTCACTTATATATTTCTGTGTAGAAATGTTGTCTTGTGTGGTTCTCATCCTCTGAGGGTCAATTCTGAGTAGCATGGATTTAACATCATTTTCACTCCAAAGTCTGTGGGTAATGTTCCCAAAAATTGCTTGAGGCTTGCAAGCCACATGGTTATCTAAGTCAGGCTGCAGACCCATTATTGGGGGAAACTCACCTTTGCACTGAAGCCAGCCTCCTCCACACGTTGCCCTCCCTACTGACTAAATCGGAAATGTGCGGTCAACCTCTGAAGTGAGGGAGGATACTGTAGCTGGAGGCAGAGTGGAAAGGAGATGGTCTCTAGGATGCAGCTTGGGAGACTTTTTTGGGCACTTCCCCTTCTCTCCCACTGTCCTCAGTGAGGCCAGTGCCATTCCCCTTGTGACTGTCACAGGCTTGGTGGTTTCTCGGACAGAGTCACTTATCAAAGTTAAACTCTAATTACATGTATCTGGACTGAAAATTGGCCGGGATCACCGTTTAAACGCCTCCTAATTGTAAGCAATGCTCCCTTCGTGAGCTGCCAGAGCCGTCTGCTTTCTTATCGCCACAGATCAGACATGCTCGATTGCTTCTCCAATCTCAGGCCCCTCTTCCCTGCGTTTTTTTGTGGCCATTCCAGGTGTGAGCAAGGTGGTGACTGTGGACGTGAAAGGGAACTGGCAACGCTGGCTGAAGGTGCGGGACCTCACCAAGGGAGTGACCTATTTCTTCCGAGTCCAGGCACGGACCATTGCCTACGGGCCAGAGCTCCAAGCCAATGTCACTGCAGGGCCAGCCGAGGGTGAGTGAGCCTGCACTGAAGACTGCAGCTGAGCACCATAGCTCTCACCTGTTTTGTGGGTTGGCGATTCAGGGACATTCTCAGACAAATAAAAATGCCTTGGAAGTTTCCAAAACACATTGTAAGCCAGGCACAGGGGTGCCCACCTGGAATGCCAGCACTCAGGAATGCAGGCATGAAGCTCAGAAGTTCAAAGCCATCAGCTGCAGAGTTGGGAACAATCTGAGCTCTATGGCAAAGCAAAATGCACATGCCATGAGCTTCTGTGGGTAGACTCATTACATACACAGAAACAAGTTCTTAAATGTTAAGCACATAGATTTTGTTTTGTTTTGTTTTCTGGCAAAAGCAAACAAAAAAACACCTTAAAAGAAAAATAAATAAAAATTTTAAATTTTTTAATATATGCAGTCTTTACATGCAGCCCAGCAATCCTCCTTTCTCTGCCTCCTCTGTGCTGGGATTGCAGGAGCACAGCCAGCCCCAACTCTTATTGTTTTTAATTGTGTGAATGTATATGCATGTGTGCACAGGTGTCTACAAGCACAGCATAAGCCTGTAGATGCCAGAAGTCCGTGTTGAGTGTCTTTCCCAATCACTCTGTCACCTATCTTTGGAAACAAGACCTCTCAATGAACCCTATACCCACTAATTGATGAGACTGGGTTGCAGGTAAGCTCCAAGAGTATACCTGTATCCACCACCTCTTGTGTGCTAGGACTGAAGAGGCACACAATGGCCTTTGTGCTTCATACCAAACCATGGTGCAATGAGGGAAGGAAACCTGGACAGAGTTAGACAGGGTGACACGTGCCTGTAACACTTAGAAGTCGAGAAGGTCACATTGTTAAGGCTGTGTACCTTGGCTGTGTACCAAGACCCTGCCAAAAAAAAAAAAAAAAACAGTCTAGGGCTGGAGGATGGCTCAGTGGTCAGGAGCACTTGCTGCTCTTGCAGAGGACACAAGTCCATTCCCAGTGCCCATGAGGGTGACTCATGATGGTCTATAATTCTGGATCTAAGACAGAGAGAGGTTCTCAACCTTCCTAATGCTACCACCCTTAATATAGTTCCTCTTGTTATGGTGACCCCCAACCATAAAACTATGTTTGTTGCTACTTCATAACTGTAGTTTTGCTACTGTTATGAATCATAATATAAATGCCTGACATGCAAAATATCTGATATGTGACCCCAAATGGGTCGGACCCGCAGGTTGAAAACCACTGATCCAAGAGATCTGATGCCTTCTTCTGTCCGCTGCAGTCACCTGCACACACACACACACACACACACACACACACACACACACACACACACACACTATAAATAAATAGAAATTTAAAAATCTCTTATACTTACACAGAGAAAAGCCCCCCTCCAAAATCTTTGATACGACTTTAATACAAATGAGTTCAACATTTATTTCTGTCCCCACTGAGGGGTCACCAGTCCCTTCAAGGCCAATGCTTACTCACTTCACTCTTTATCCCACAGGGTCCCCAGGCTCTCCAAGAAATGTCCTTGTCACCAAATCTACCTCCGAGCTGACCCTGCAGTGGACAGAGGGAAATGCTGGCAACACTCCCACTACAGGCTATGTCATAGAGGCCAGGCCATCAGGTAGGAACAGTGGGACCGTGTGCTCCTGCCTGGACACTAGAATCAGGCACTGCTCACATGGCTGTATCTCTGTCACACTGAAGGTTGTGGTCCGTGGGGTTTCTGGCCTTGTCTCCCTGCATTCCCCTAGCAGGGCTGAGGGAGGGGGTGTGTGGAAGATGAGGCTCATTTATGGTTCCTTCTTAATGCCTAGTAACCACAGCTGTGTTCTTAACCTCTCGGGCATTCAATTTCTGGTGCCTTAGCCGCATGATACTCAGAGAGATGATAATTGTCACTCTCAGTAAAGGGTAGATGAGAGGCAAAGGACACTCGAAGACATTTCAGCTCATCAGGAAGATAGAGAAGTGTTTCAGAGACTTGTCTCAGGGGTCTAAAGCTGGCAGCCTGTGGAAGCAGCCTTGCTCACTTTGGATAATTACAAACGTCCTTATTAATAGAGAAAATGACATGGCAAGTGCTGTACCTTTCAGGCTCCTGCAAATGAGGGCTGAGGTCCCTTCCTGGGCTTGGAGAATGGCTTCCTGGGTAAGAAGGCTTGCTGTACAAGCATGGGGACCTGAGTTCAAACCCCCAGCACTGCATCAGAAGCAAGACATGGCTATGTGTGCATTTGTACCTGTAACCCCAGGGCTGTGGGAGGTGGAGACAGGAGGTGGGTGGGGATAGCTGGCTGCCAGCCTCACTG
Source organism: Cricetulus griseus (assembly GCF_003668045.3). Classification (NCBI taxonomy): domain Eukaryota; kingdom Metazoa; phylum Chordata; class Mammalia; order Rodentia; family Cricetidae; genus Cricetulus; species Cricetulus griseus. The sequence goes on from NC_048597.1 coordinate 78,754,204, forward strand.
AAGGCTCAGTGAGAGATCCTGTCTCAAGAGAATAAGTTGAGGGTGACAGAGCAGGGCACCCGATATCCTTTTCTAGCCTGGTGTGGGTGCAGAGCTGCAGTCATATGTACATACACCACACACATGCACAGAGACACACTCCTGCCCTACCTCCTTCCTTCTAACTTCTATATAGCTTGCTCACTTTTTAAAAATTATTTTATTTTTTATTTTATGTGTATGGGAGTTTTGCCTGCATGTGTGTCTGTGTACCACATGTGTGTCTGATGTCTGAGGAAGCCAGAGTGTTGGATTCCCCAGGAACTCAAGTTACAGAGGTTTGATTAACCATTGATGATTAATGAGCCACCATTTATGTACTGGGAGTTGAACCCAGGTCCTCTGGAAGAGCAGACAGTGTTCTTCTCTCCTGAGCCATGGTTCCATCCCTCTCTTGCTCACTCTTAAACACCTATTAATTGCATATATTAGTGGGATTCAGTAGGATTTTTTTTTGAGACAGTGTACATGTAACTCAGGTTGGCCTTGAACTCTACATGTAGCCAAGGGTGATCTTCCTGCCCCCAACCCACAGTGCTGGGATCACAGGTGTACAGTATTATGCCCAGTTTTATGTGGTGCTGGTGATGGAACCCGGTGCTTCTGGGATATGATGTAAGCTCTCCCACCTAATCCGAATCCCAGGTTCCAGTGTGGTATTTTTCTGAATGCTATGTTTGCTACCTTCACATAGGTGGGACTAAATTACCAGACAAGAGCTTAAAGAAGGAGAGATGTATCTTGGCTCATATTTCGGAGGGTTCAGTCTACTGTCACTTGACCCTATGTGCTTGGCAGTACTTGGTGGCAGGAGAGAGTGGTGGAGGGGTGCTGTTTACTTCATGGTAGACAGGAAACAGACATAGGGGCAGGAAGGGGCGAGGGACAAGGGCTAACCTGCAGTTGCCTACTTCCTCTAGCTAGGTTCGCCTCTGAAATAGCCAAACATTCAGCACACAAGCCGGTGGGAGGCAATTCATATACCAACCATGATACCAGATAGAGCAGACACTGGCAATACCCAACCACAGCAATCCTCCGTAACTAGCATTCTTCAAGTCGTATTGTTTTGTTGGTTCCCACATTTGAGGTAGAGTGCAGATATGTGTGTTTCTGTGACTGGGTTATTTAACTTAACATGGTCTCCTCCAGCTCCATACACTTTTGCTGCAAGTGATAGAACTCTTTTTTATGACTAAGCAATACCCCATCATGTGTTTATAGTACACTTCCTTCTTCCATTCCTCCATTGACAGGCATCTAGGCTGAGTACCCATTATAGACAGAAAAGCTATCTCTTGGACATGCTGACCTCACTTTCCTTGGCTGTGTACCCAGCACTGAGACCGCTGGATCATCCACAGTTTTGTTTTTAGGTTTTCTGAGGAGGCTCCATCTCGTTCTCCATAGTGACAGACCTAATCTACACTCCCACCTACCATGTGTGAAAGTTCCATTTGGTTTCAATAATGAAGGGTGGCCGTTATTGGAAAATGAGTTTCTGATGGTTTCAGTTGGGTATTACCACGGGGAGCTGGGCTAGGGTGGAGGAGGGGTGTCACCAGACATGGGGAATGCTAAATAGCTTCACCATGACCTTCAGATGCTTGCACAGCTCCCAAGGAACACCTGAGTGTGAACACAGGTGAAGCACCAGGCGCACTTCAGGAAGTGGCTTCCTTCCCAGTGCCAGATGGGGCTATGGTCTTAGGAACCATTCTGGTCTGGTATTTAAGGAGGCTGTTAGGCCACGAGAGGAGAGCCCCTGTGTCACAACCTGTGGCAGGCAGTTCTCCCTTCCCCTTCCATGTTGCCTCTGGAAGCTTATAAGAAGTGCCTTCTGGAAGCATCTAAGGAGAAAGAGACTGGGAACGTGGGCTGGGAGATTGCCTAGTGGGTAGAGCACTGGCTGCACAAGTGTGAGGACCAGAGTTTAAATCTTTAGAACAAAGGATCTCAACCCATGGGTCATGACCCCTTTGGATGAAAGACCTTTTCACAGGGGTCACCTAAGACAAACAGAAAATACTGGTATTTACATTATGGCTCATGCAGTAGCAAATTTATAGTTATAAAGTAGCGATGAAAATAATTTCATGGTTGGAGGTTACCACATGAGGTACTGTATTAAAGGGTGGCAGCATTAGGAAGGTTGCAAACCTCTGTCTTAGAGCATGTCTAACCACTGGACACATCAGAGCATCCCTCGACCTGATGCTCCCACAGCAAGCTGGCAGGTGGAGGTGGTGGGGGGGTCCCCGAAAAGTGTGTGAATCTGCTAGCTGCTGATGTAACATCAGCAAATGAGATCCTGCTTCAGATGAAGTGGGAGATGAGGACCAACAGCCAAGGTTATCTTCTGACCTGCACACATCTGCCACAGCATGCCCTGTGCATGTTTTCATGGACATGCCTATGTGCACGTACACACACACACACACACACACACACACACACCAAACACACTTGCAGCTTCTTCCTGGGTGGAGGACAGGGGGAAGTTTTTTAAGATGAAATTGTCAAAGAATGAAAACACAAAGGGAAGGATAGAGAAAGGGAGAGGGGAAGGGAGGAAGGAAGGAAGGAAGGAAGGAAGGAAGGAAGGAAGGAAGGAAGGAAGGGGAGAGAGAGGGGAAGGAGGGAAGGGAAGGGAGGGGAAGGGAAGGGAAGGAAGGGAAGGGAAGGGGAAGGGAAGGGAAGGGAAGGGAAGGGAAGGGAAGGGAAGGGAAGGGAAGGGAAGGGAAGGGAAGGGAAGGGAAGGGAAGGGAAGGGAAGGGAAGGGAAGGGAAGGGAAGGGAAGGGAAGCTCTTTGGCTCCAGCTTGCTGGGCTGGGGGCACTAGATAATATATAAGGAGTGAGGCACTGGCCAGCTCTAGAGATGGACTCCCAAGTCTTGAAGGTTCTGGGGCCTTTTCTTCGGCCTCAAAGACAGTCAACCAGCTCTCTACAGTGACTCTATGTTCAGAGTTGACTTTTGCTGCTGTCTTGCCACTGACACTGAAAGACAATTGCCACCCATGCCCCCTTGTGATTCTTGCTAACTGACCATGGTGGGATGCTGGAGGGGACCTTTCATTGAACACACACACACACACACACACACACACACACACACAGAGAGAGAGAGAGAGAGAGAGAGAGAGAGAGAGAGAGAGAGAGAGAGAGAGAGAGAGAGAGAACGATGCCCCATCCCCTCTGCAACACAGGCCAGCCACAGCTCACAGCAGCATGCAAGCTTTTATAGATTGTCAATATTTAAACACCTTGCTGGGACCCAGGGGCCTCTGGATCTCAGCTGTCATCTATTTCAGGCCTCATTACACAAACCATTAAACACTGTATCTTCTCATTTTCTCCACTGAAGCTCCCTGGCAAGGCCTTCTCCGGGTGGAGCCCTGGTTTGTGCAGAGCCCTGCCCGCCTGGCATCTAGGGGGATAGAGACACTTAGCGGTAGGGGTCCCATGGCCCAAATGGTCTGTTCAGCCTGCTGTGTCCCTGCCCAGCCACATCCTTGCCTGCCCTCCTGAAGCCAAACCCATCAACACTGTGTCCCCATCTGTCCCTATCCCTGAAGATTTTGCAGAAGAGCCCATGGTCACTGCACCCAGCAGTAGCATCAGGCTAAGTCACAGACTCTCTTAGTCCAGAGAGGGTGGTCCCTGAGTGTAGCCTGAGGACATGGCCATCAAGCTCCACCAGGACGGCTGACCAGCTGGTTCATTTCTCTAAATTGTAAATGACTAAACGAGGATCGCCTGGAATCCTGTCGCAAAAGGCGCCTGGAAAGCAGCTATGTGGTGGGCAGACTCGGATGATTTATTTACGCAAATTATTCCAAGGCATTTTGCTGTGTAGCTCTTGGAGCCTAATTTACATATTTACACAATACACTGGAATGGCACTAAAGGCACTATAAATATACTTTCCTCTCCAAAGAGGCCATGAAATATATATTTAGGATGCACCCAAGGCAGGCAGACATTGTATTGCTGTTTTCACAGATGATGTCCTAGCCTGCAGGCAAGGGACTGGGCCTCTCTACCCTCATCCCTCCTCGGTGCACCCCAAGTCCTTTCTCATTCATGGTGTTCATTGTCAGTCCTTGCTGAGGAGAGTTTAAACTGAATCAGGAAGAAACCAATAGTTCCAAGCTGGGCATGATGGTGCAGGCTTGTCTTGTCAGCATTCCAGAGGATGAGGCAGGAGGATGGTGAATTCTAGGCCAGCCTAAGCTACACAGGGAGACCCTGTTTCAAAAATAAACTGGTACGAAACTGGAGAGGTGGCTCGGTTGACACAGTACTTGTCATGCAAGCATGAGGACTTGAGTTTGACTCCTATAACCTCCTATAAAACCAGACGTGATGATGCGTGCTTGGAATCCCAGTGCTAGGGAGGCAGAGACGGGCAGTTCCCTGAAGCTCTCTGGATAGTCAGCCAAATCAGCAAGCCATGGGTCATTGTGAGACCCTGCCTCAAAAACCAAGGGGGACACTACCTGAGAAATGACAGCTGAGGTTTTCCTCTGGCCTACACATGCACACACGTACACGCATACTAAACAAACAAACAAACAAACAAATAAATAAATAAATAAATAAATAGGTTCATATTCTTTGAAGGTTTGAGATCTATGAACACCCCCATGTCAGCAATATAGTATGTGGGCCTCAGCTGGGGCTATGCCTCATGCCACCCTCCACTCTACCCACTTCTCCCCCAGTGCCTGGATATCCTACTGGGTCAGTCTCCTTCCCTGACCAACCCTGCTATGAGACGTGCACCAAGTGCTGTCTGCTACCCTGGGCAAGGACCAGACAGAAGGCATTTTTATTAGCAGCTGTATTTAGCCTGTTGTTTAAGCCTCACCTCCTAGCTTGACCATTTATACAGAGAGAAACGGCAGCTCTTAAGAAATAAATGACTGCTGGCCGTCCACTTGCTCAGTGCTACAGGCTGGTGGTCAGGCTGTTGGCTTCTGAGCTGGTGGAACCCACAGTCTGGGTGGTGAGTGACAGTTTCATTCAGCATGGAGACCCTGTTTAATTGGCCGTGAAATCAAACTTTTGTATTGGCATGCGTCTGCCCTGATACCTGCAGCGCTTATGCCTGGGCGTTGGAGGGATACATCCAGTGAAGGCCCCTTGGTCATGCTTCATTGGGCTCTGTCCTGGTTTAGAAAAGATGGGATAGCATATGGGAGCGAATGCATCCCTTACATTGAGGCTGTGGAGATGCTGGCATTGAGAGATAAAAGCTGACTCATTCCGTCCTCTAGAAACAAGCATAGACTTTAACAACAGATGTGTTTGTACTGGAAGAGCCTTCAGTTTTTAGGGTCTCCATTCTCTTTCTTCTGGTAAACAACACAATGGAGGAAGAAAATCACAGTCTGTCTTCTCTAAGGAACACCCATGCAGAGAGCTGAATTCTGAAGTTCCACTCATCTTTGGGGGATGTTAGGTCTGTGGTAACAGTGCTGCTTTCTTAGGAACATTTGCAGTGTCTATGTCCTGGTGCTTCCCTGTTGTCTTAAGACCTCGAGGCTGACTTTCTCTGATAGTGTGCTAAGAAACAAGACTGATAATCCAGGAATCGGCTCCCCAGAATCAGTCAATGGGGAGGATTATCCAGGGGTCAGTCACCTGAGGATCTGCCAACAGTTCATTTGAGAACCAGTCATGCAGGGGTCAATTACCTAGGGTATCAGTCATCACCCAATAGGTAAGCCATGCAGGGAGTCAGTCACCAGGAACCAAAAGTCACCCATGGCTGTTACCTTGTGACTGTCAGAGGACCAGGCAACTGAGGGTTAAGTAGGAGATCAATCAAATGTGCTAATGACCCAGGGTTCATCTAAGAGCCCCAGAAGAACCCTCACCCAGAGATCAGTCACCCAGAAGATGAATCAGTCACTCTAGGGACCAGTGAGTCAACCAAGTCAGTCACCCAAGGGACTAGTCACCCAGGAATTCGCCCAGGAATCTACCATTCAAGATCAGCCAGTAGAGACCTGGCCTTGTGTGTGATGTGGAATGGCTATTCTCTTTAGCCATGTCCCAGCTTTCTTGTGCTGATGACAAGTGGGTCACCTGCATGAAATGCCCATGGAAATGCCCACGGTTTCTTGTGGCAAACACTGTCATGCTGTCTTCTCTTGCTCTGATTGAGATGCAAGTCCAGGCACTGGGGATCTTACTGATACAAGGAAAATCAGTTGCACAAATCTCATTATTGTTAATAGTTCTGTAATGTTATTTTTCTCACAAATTTGTGGAGGTATTTTCTCCATCACTGATTTATTGAGATATTTAGCAGCATAATAAAAATGAGAAAAACAACCCACAGTTGGGAAACAGTGGCCGCTCTCACAGCTGCCAAGGGTTTTTTGTTGTTGTTGTGTTCCCCCCACACCCCCACCCCCACTGGTTATCACCATGTAAATATTGGCGTGGATAAATAGCCCAGTGAATTATAATCCAAATACGATATGCTAATTTCAGAAGGCAGAACTAAGCAAAATAAAAAATGCAAACATTTTCTTCTGTTAATTCAGAAGAAAATCATCTTGGCTTGACACCACCCTCCCCCATTTTTGACTGTAAGTGGACTGCTGAATAAATCGCTCAGTGTTGAGATCCTATATCAATATTTTAAAATGTTTTTATAAAAAATGCACAGAGTTCCTGGAGCTCTGACAGAGCTCTTAAAGTAAAATGTGGTTTTTGGGTGACGATAGAAGCAGGGGAAATGGTGTTTGTCCCTGGCAACAGGAGAATATTAAGTAAACATGAATGCGGAGGACACTGGGCACTTAACACAAAGGTGTTCAGACCTCAGATGCAATGGAAATCCTCCAGGCTCAGGTGCTGTCATCTAACTTTTGTGCGTTTGAACAACACCCAGTTTGCAAGTCTGTATTTCTATGTTTAGACTCTTATAGTATAACATTATCTTCTTAGTGGAAAACTCACCACAGTGCATTTAACATTTAGGGCCTTGGAGCTAAGCGTGAAGTAAAATAGGAGTAGTTGTTATCTATGGAAAGTCTGATGGAGTTGGGGCCTGAGAGAGGCCATGGGAAGCAAAGATGGCTGCCTGGAGGGGTGATAAATGGGCAGGTAGATGAATGAGTGAATGATTGGTGGGTGATTAGGTTGGTGGGCAGAGAGATGGATGGGGAGATGGATGGATGGATGGATGGATGGATGGATGGATGGATGGATGGATAAGTGAGTGAATGAGTGAGTGGTTGCAGCAATGGTGTGTGAGTGAATGGGTAGATGGATGGGGGAGTTGGTAAATTGGTGCATTTATGAGTGAATGGGTGGATTAACCTGTGGGTCGGTAGGTGGGTTGATAGGTGGATAGGTGAGTGAGTGCGTAAATGGGTAGATGGTGGGTGGGTGAATCAATGCATAGGTGGATAGATGAGGGAGTGGGTATGGACAGGTAAATGGACGGATGGGTGGGTTGTGGGGGATGGGTGAATATATATAGGGAGGTTGATGGGTATGGGGATGGATAGATGATAAGAACCAATGTTTAATGTGTTCTTTAAAAAAAGTTCAAGAGCCCTGGGGTATAAACAATGAAGTAAACTGAGCACTCTTGAAGCTTTGGGTAGAACAGCTGTCCCTTCCTGGAATGTTGGGGGGGGGTTGGATATGTTCTTGCTTTGCCTTTCCTACCTGTCCTAGACTGTACACGGCCTATGAGAACAGAGACACCTGACCCCTGAGGAGCAGAGGAACATTCCACCACAGAGTGGGCCCTAAATATCTGTAGGTGAACAAGGGAACATCAGAGGAGTTCCAGTACTCAGCAGACTGGCTGTATTAAGTGCACTATCACTCCAGACTGTTCGTAAGCAAAATTCATGTAAGAAACATAAACCAGGGCTGGAAAGGTGGCTCAGTGGTTAGGATCACTTGCTACTCTTACAGAGGACTTGAGTTCAGTTTCCAGGATGCTTTTCAGCTGAACAGCTCACTGCTGCCTATAACTCCAGCTCCAGGAGATCTAGTGCCCTCTTCTAGATGTCAAGGGTACCTGCACATATGGGATGTACATTCACATACACACATACATATAAATAATAACAAATATTTTAAAAATACATAAACCCCACTGACATCCATTTTGTGCACATAGACTGGTTATTTTAGGTAGAGGGAGGGATCACCTATGCTATAGTTTGCTGGAGTGACATTGCCACCCCCGATGGGTCTCCCGATGAGCAACAACCAAGGATGTGAATATGTAGTAGATCGCAAGGCTCCAGCCTCTGCTGGTGCCTTTAAAACCATCAGCATCACCTCGTTCATTAACCTGTGACTATCGGGCTTTGCCAGGGCAAAGTCTCAACCCTGAGCAAACACAGACTCACACACCAGCAATCTCCTTCTGTTTACCAATGGGCTAATCCATCCGAGTGCATCTTCTGTGAAGGAGAGGTTTCGTTTCCCATCACTCCCGGGCCATAAAAACAGCGAGTGTGTGCACATGTATATTCAGTGGACTTTTCCTCCCCAGATCACCTGCTTTTTCAAGTCCTGCCTGTAAGAGGAAATTGAACTTAGGAAGGATTTCTACACCATAGTAACAATTTAGGCTCTGCGCCCACCTTTTTAGCAACAGCCTCCTTGGAGAATAATTTATATTTTATTTGCAATCACTCATGTTGCACTGACTGTGTGTGAAGCAGTGTGCTAAGCACTTTATGAAAAAAAACATATTGAATCGTCAAGGCAGGCCTACATGGTACGTGCCTATGTTATCACCATTTGACAGACAAAGCACAAGAGAGGTTGAGTGCTCTGCCTAAGGTCACACAGCCAATGCCAGGACCAAGGCTATGCAGTTATAGACAGTTTGTTCAGCCACAGTGCTTTGGATTTTCAGCTTGTTGTTGTTGTTACTATTGAAGCTTGGCCTTGTGTAACCCAGGCAATCCTAGAACTTGCTATGAAGCCAAAGACTTCTTGAACTTCTTCTGATCATCCTGCCTCTACCATGTGAGTGCATGTGTCATCATGACCAATTTCCCTGGCTATATTTCCTTCTCTCTGTTGGTTGGTGCTTTGGAATCAAAGCCATTGGCCTTTTTCTTCTTTTCTACATAAGACATTTTCTGGCTTTAATCTTATTCACATTTTTCTAAATACCAGAATTTACATAAATTTAGTATTTACCTACTATGGAAACCTATGCATAAAATGAAAGCCACCACTTTGGTGTGTGTGTGTGTGTGTGTGTGTGTGTGTGTGTGTGTGTGTCCCTGTGGAGGCCAGAGATCAACCTCAGATGTCATTCCTCAGCCACTCTTTCCAGGGTCTCAAGCCTGGAGCTCACCCATAAGGCCAGGCTGAAGGGCCATCAAGCACTAAGGATCATCCTGTCACTGCCTCCCCAGCCCTGAGACTACAAGAGTGCACCTCCATGCCCTGCTGGGTATTGAACTCAGGTTCCCATACTTATGCAGCAAACCATATGCTCCTGAGCCATCTCCCCAGCCACGATTTAACTGTGTTAAGTGTACGGCTCAGTAGCTTTGAGTGACTTCATGGTGCTGTGTACACATCACCACTATTCACCTTCCCTCTTGGAAACCAGACTGTGTCACCACTGATTCTCACTCCCTGGAACCCACCACTCTACATTCTGTCTCCAGCACTTCATCAACCTGAGGACCTCATCTAAACAACACTGTGCCGTATGTGGCCTTCTGTGACTGGTTGGCTTCACTGGGTGTCTTGTCCTCAGCATCCATGCATATTGTCAGAATCCCTTCACTTTGAGAGTGGAGTGATATTCCATTGTGTGCACATGCAACATTTTGTTTAGCCCTTTGTCTGCCCATGGGTCACTTGGGTAGTTTCTACCTTCTGGCATTGTGAATATTGCTGAGAACAAGGATTTGCTAGCATCTGTCCAGAATACAAAATCTTTGTAAAAACAACAACAAAAGCATATTGGTCGCACCAGACCATTGACTAAAAATGCCAGACTGGGGCAGAGCTCAGCAGTAGAAACCTAGAAACCTTCAGTGAGGGGCTGGGATTGCGGCTCAGCCACGAAGCACTACTGGGTTTGCTCCCTAGCAGTTGTGGATGCTAGTAAAACGCTCACTCTGCATTTAGGGCAGGCTTGGTGCTGTGGGTGCTCAAGATACTTGACAATGATAGGATATTTTCATTTGGGACGTGGCCTTCAAGGCAGAAACCAGGGTCTAAATCCCAGCAGAGAACATGGAGCTCTGACAGTGTTGTCCCCAACCATGTACCAGGCCTCCACTTCCCACACAATCCAGCACTTTGCTCTGAAAGAGATGAGCCCTGAGATAGATGGATTGCAGCCACTCCAGGAGCACAGATGTCCGTTCTGTCCACAATGCATGGAGAACACCGTGCACTGCCGCAGTGATGGCAGCAGTGACAAAGGAATCTGTGCCTCAAACTGTCCCCTAACCAGCTGGCTGGGTTTTGTTTCCAGGCAGAACAGGGTTGGAACCTATAATGAGTACAGGCCAGCTGGTGACCAACTAGTGCCCAGTGGGGAGCTGTCTCTAGGTCGAGAATGGGATCAAAAGAGTCAGCAATGGGGTTTATGGCACAGGCAGGGAAAGCATTGCGCCAGAAGGGAGTCAGAGATGACATCAAGTGGGAAGCCCAGGGGGCCCTCATGAGAATATGATAAGAACTCAGGAGAATATGATAAGAAGGTGAGAGATAAGAAAATGCCGCTCCCAAATGTTTTGGTGCCAGAGCTCACATGGTGGAATTCAGTCCTGCAAGTTGTCCCTCGATCTCCACACATGTGCCATGGCATGTCCATACCCACACACAAAATAAATACATGTAACAACAAATAAAGAAGTCATCATGCCCAGCTCGATACTCTGGGATTTGCTGATGAAGGAGACATGCCTCTCTACCCATGATCCTCTCCAGCCTCTGAGGCGGCTGGCATCAGATGCTCTGTCCCTGGCAGGTGTAAGCTGGCCAGCTAGGCAAGTAGGCAGCCAGGTGCCTAGGGCTCATCTCCAGAAAAGCTGCCCTGACCTTTACTCCATCTCTGGTCCCTCTTGCAGATGAAGGCTTATGGGACATGTTTGCGAAGGACATTCCCCGGAGTGCTACATCGTACACTGTGGGCCTGGACAAGCTGCGGCAAGGGGTGACCTACGAGTTCCGGGTGGTGGCTGTGAACAAGGCAGGCTTTGGGGAACCCAGCCGCCCTTCCACAGCGGTGTCAGGTAAGCCCTTCGGGACACTTGAGGGGTGCTGTCCTTTCTTCAAAAGACAGAAGCATAAAGTGGAAGCACCCATCACATGTGAGAGGGGAGGAGGACTGAGAGGATGGCCTGCCCTCCAGCTGGGTGGAGGAGCTGCTGCAGATTGCAGTGGGGAGCACTGTGTAGATCCTCCATACTATGCAACTCCTCCCTGGGACCGCCTTCTTCAAGCAGAACCCCAGATCCTGAGCCACTACCAAGCACACTTTACAAACAAGGTGAGATTTCTGTGCCATATCAAAAACCCATTCATGGTGGCTGGCACTTGCAGTCTCAGCTCTGCATAGGCAGAGGGAGGATCCCTGGGGCCTGATCAGTGAAATTCTGAGGCTATGAAGGACCCTGTATAAAAAGGATATAGGTGGTATTCCTGAGGATGACATCTGTGGTTGATCTCTGGCCTACATGGATTCACGAGCGCGCGCACACACACACACACACACACACACACGCACAACACACACGAATACAAAACATTGCTTGATCTGTGAAGGACTTGTATGAAGCACCTTCATGCCCACGTGGCCTTGAACCACACTCAACAGACAGCAGGTGGAATGCAGCTCCCTCATTTCTTCCATGGGGCATTATCCACAAACACTTCTAAGATGCCACAGCATCCAAGCCAGCCATGACTGCCATCTGGACCAGTCAGCTCATGACATCCTTCAGAAATGCTAGCCACCGTCACCCACTGGCCTCACATCAGTACTGAAGCCCTGGGATGAGAACTCCCCACAGGACAGCTGAGGCTGCTTTTTCCTGCCAATGGACAGAACTGACCAGCACTCCTGGGTGGCCAGCCTGAAAGTCACGGACTTGCTACGTGGGATATTGAATACACAGCCAGACGCCACACTTACATCCTTTGGATTCAAAACACTGTCATCGCCTGAGAAGCCCTGTGGTGCACCATTATCCAAAGCCAATTTCCCCTTTATTCCCAGCATGCGCTCATTCGTCATCCAGCCGATGAGATACTTAATGTGAAGGTGGAAGTGTTTTCTGCAGGTTCTGGCAGCTGGAGGCAGGCTCTGCCTGTAAGAGGTTCATCATTTAGGACCCTCGGTGCCATTTAACCAGCTCCCCCACAGGGACACCCTGAAAGGCAGGAGAGGGACCCTATAGGCCCAGCACCTGTAGAGAAGACATTTTTCCATTTTCCTCACTTCATGAACAAATAGAACAAACAAGGGTGCATACCCTTTGCCAAGGCAGCTTTTACACGAAACATTTTTGAATATATGTCTCAAAAGCAGGTTTGAACACAAAGTTCATTTTTGCTAGGGACATAATATAACACACAGCCCCAGACTTCAGGGGCTCCTGGACCAGTGGAGGAGGCCAACGGGTAGCTAAATATGCCCAGTGGGCTTCAGAGACTTCGAGGGCTCAGCCATTACCTTGTTTGTCACCAATGGAAGCCAGTAGAGTAGGTGGGTGGGAGCGGGGGTATGTTATTTCCATCGAGAGAGATTTCTCCAGTGACAGTGTTAAAGGATGGATGTGAGGGGATAGGATAGTAGAGAATGATCAAATTGGTTGGGACCAGGTTGCCATGGTGAAATCAACAAGGGTAATGAAGCAAAGCACACAACATCTCTTGAGGGAAGGCTGAGCCAGGGAGGCGAAGCTAGGTCACACTTTAAGTCAGTGTTTCTAAATGGGTGGGATTAGGAGAGGCATGGCGGTTGTTCTCAGGGGTAAGGTCAGGAGGAGGATAAAGGGGTCTGGAGTACATCTGTCCTTCCCTAGTTTCTCTTCTTGTTACCATGACACAGTACCCTGACAAAGGCAACTCAGGGGAGAAACAGTTTATTCTAGCTCCCAGCTCAGGGTACAGAGCATCATGGTACAGAAACCATGGAGGCAGGAGCTTCAGGCAGCTCATCACACCACATTGACAGGCAACCAAGAAGCAGAGAGCAACGAAGCCATGCTCAGCTCCCTTTCTTCATTTATACAGTGTGGTAGGGTTTCTATTGCTGTGCAGAGACACCATGAACACAGCAACTCTTATGAGGGAAAACATTTAATCGAGGCTTGATTACAGTTTCAGAGGTTTAGTCCATTATCATCATGGCAGGAAGCTTGGTGGCATGTAGCCATACATGGTGCTGGAGAGGTAGATGAGAGTTCTAGCAGCAGGAAGAGACAGTGAGACACTGGGCCTGGCTTGAGCATCTGAGACCTCAAAACTCACCCCCAGTGACACACTTCCTCCAACAGATCCATACCTACTCCAACAAGGCCACACCTCCTAATAGTGTCACTCATTATGGCTGGGTGGCCACTTTTATTTAAACAACCACATATAGTTTAGGACCCCAGCCAGGGAATGGTGCCAACGACAGTTAAGACTAGAGAGCTTTTCTCCTTCCTGCTACTAGATTCTGGGGAGATGGCTGTATGGAACTGCTGTTGAGCCTCATCCTATATGATCTTTTCCACAGCACAAGCTGAAGCCCCATTCTATGAGGAGTGGTGGTTCCTGCTGGTGATGGCACTCTCTAGCCTCCTCCTTGTCCTCCTGGTGGTCTTCGCACTGGTCCTCCATGGGCAAAGCAAGAAGTACAAGAACTGTGGCACAGGTGTGACATCTGCCTCTCCCCCATGGTGACCTGGCATTTGGACATGAAGCCTGATATTTGGTTTCTCTGCTGGATCTGCCAGGGTATCCTCTAAAAGTGCATAAATATTAGGGAAATAAGTTGTCTCAGTGTTAGAGCACCTGTATAGATTCCCCAGTGAGGGCCTAATGGTATGTCTCAGTGGTAGAGCACCTGCCTAGAATCCCCCAGTGAGGAACTGGGGTGTGGCTCGGTGGTAGAGTACTCTCTTAGGATGCCAGAGTCCCTGAACTCCATCCCCAGCACTACCCAAGCAGGAGAAGAGCTCCAGGACTGGCAATACAGTTTCTGCCCCTTATATTAGCCATGTGTCTTGGCCATGGTGTTGGATTTGCTGAGTTCTCTGAATCTTCTTTCCCACCCCTATTTCTCTTATGTGCTCACATTTTTAAACAGGACTGGGAAGGATGAGTGTTAAAAAGAAAAGTCTCATCCCAGCCCCTCTGATGTAGGAATAAGCTGGGACCCACCTTGGGTATTTGGGGTAGCTCACAGAGTGTGATGGAAAGTTCCAATGGTAGGATCACACTTTCCATCCCCTCATCCCTCCTCTAGCTCTGACCCCTCTGAGGGTCAGTTCCCTCATGGTCAGCAGAGCTCAGTTCTGGTCAGCAGAACTGAGCTAGTTCTCCATCCTCCATGTGTGCTGTTGGACTGATCGCCATTGTTATGAAAGACCCTCGGAAGCTCAGGCCCCCAGGATCTCAGCCCAGGACCTCAGCCACCCCAATCACCATGCGGAGGCAGAAACTTGATGCAAACAGCATGAGGCTTTATTGTAGTTGTTTAACGAGCTAACCCCATGTTAGCTCCGGTCTTTCATCCACCCACCATGGCTGATGGCTAGAAAGACAGCTCGAAGTGTCTGCATAGAGATCTTAAAGGGCAGCATAAGGGGAGTGTCTAGGGGTATGCACAGGCTCAGCATTGGTGTGCCTCCAGGCTGGGAGGGTTTGCTCTGTGTTGATTGGTCAACTGGTTGTTATGGCCCATAGGCCCTCCCAGGGTGGTTGCTATGCTCTGCGCATCATTGCTGTGCACTTGTCCATAAAGCACACCCAGAGCCGTAAAGCATAGCACCACCAGCTAACTTCTGATTGGTTTCTTGCCACGAGGCAGGCATCTGACCTCCTAGTGACCAAGACAAGGTCAGACAAGCACGTGTTCAGCTGTTATGGCTGCCAAAATGGGGAGCTGGTCCCTTCAGTTAGAGAGATGAACATGTAGGCAGGAACACTCATTCATGTGGTGTGGCTTCTTACACATGGAGGTCAGGAGAAGGCCAAGTGGAAGTGTGTTTCTGGAAAGCAACGCTATGGTTGCATCTTGGGGGAGAGGAGCAGAGTGGGATGGTGTGCGAGTCAGCCTTATAGATGCTAGGCAGACTCCATTCCTGCACAGAAGTGCTGCACAAGATGAGAACATACCACTCCACACACTATACATTAATGCTCTTTACTGTCCTCAATTTTTAAAAGCCCCATAACGACCAGGAAGACCATTTCTTAGCATACCTAGAAAACAACTTTACATCTGTGGCCTTTCACTGCACAGCCTCAAGGCCCTGCCCTGCAGCAGTTATTACAGCTATGCTTGAGCCAAAGAACACAACAGGGCTGGGGATGTAACTCAGTTGGTAAAGTACTGACTGTAAACTTGTCGGCCAGAGTTAGAACCCTAGCACTCATGTAGGAAAAGCTGGGCTTAATGCTACCTACTAGTAATCTCAGAGCTGGAAGGGTGGAGACTGCTGACCAGCCTAACTTGATCTGTAAGCCCCAGGTCCCAGTGAGAGACCCTGCCTCAAAAAAGATGGTTGGTTCCTGGGGAATGATACCCCAGGCTGACCTCTTGCCTACACACACACACACACACACACACACACACACACACACACACACACACACACACACACTACAACACAATTACCAGGCTACTTGGGCCTACCTTTGACTCGGGTTTCCACTGTTAGTCTGTCTTTACTTTCTAGAAAGGTCTGTCCTTGCTGAGGGGCTGTTAATCTGATAATGGAGATCACAGCCATGCTGATCCCCTGGGGCAAAAGTAGTGCTCCAGGGATCCCTCCGATCCGGGCATCAGTACCACCGGAGGGGTTAATGAGATGGAGCACCTAAATCACCTGGACATTAGCAATCCATCCCTGAAAGGAAAGGGTTTATTCTTTTTCTTCTCTGTATAAATTCACTTCTAACAAGTGTTCATAAATCAGATTTTATTCCCCTAGGATTTACAGTGTATGAATGGCATGTCATTTTAGTGAGTTAATGCAGTTACAGAATAGCATAAAGTCTTCCTATGTGTCTCTCTCTGCTCTTCCATCTGGGAAACAGTCTAGAAAAGACACATCAGACCTGCAGCTTCCCATACCCAGCCTCCCCCTAGGGTATTAATTTAACATCATAATTGAAGCCTGAGGGGGTGGGGCTAGTCTCCCAGAAGGTGACTGGGTGGGGAGGAATTTATGCCTTTTCATGTCCTTAGTTGTTTCCTAGCCTGATAACCCCTCTCATTTTGTCCTCACCATCCCTGAGCAGAGGCAAACGTAGCATCAATCTACTGCACTGTGGGCTTTTAAGTCTTGGCATCCAGCCACATGGAAGGTGCAGGGTGCCCATTGCAGGGAATCCTCTCAGGGTGAACATATACCTTAACATGTCTTCGGGGCAAGGTGACACTGTCCTGGGGCAGCAGGATAGTGGGGAACATGACACATAAAATCTTCACCTTCAAAGAATCTCTCAGCCCACATTGGAAGGTAGAAGACAGAGTCTGAGCACCAATGTGCCAGTGCAAACTTCCTGGATAGGGGCTGGGGAGATGGCTTAGTGAGCAAGAGTGCTTCTATACAAGCATAAAGATCCGAGTTCAAATCCCTAACACCCATGTAAAATCTAGGGCATGGCAGTGCCCTTGTCTATAACCCCAGGGCTATGTGGATGTTAACCTAATCTAGAAAATCCTCCACAGACACGACCAGAGGTTTATCTCTTGGGTGATTCTGAATTCCAATAAATTGTTAAGCAAGATTGACCATCACATAGGGCTGGAGAGATGACTCAGCAGGTAAAGGCACTGCTGCCAAGCTTGAAGACCTGAGTTCAATTCCCAGGAGCTGACTCAACTCCTAAAAGTTGTCCTCTGACCTCCACACAGGTGCTGTAGCATGCACACCCACAGAAACACACCAAATAAATAAATAATAGTTTTCAAAGTGTCGCCCTCATAGTTACACATTTGTAGATTTATTTAATTTTTTCTAAGAATTTAGTCATATGTGACTCACTCCTTCCCACCAACTCACACTTCTTTTTACTTTTTTAGTTTTTTATTTTAGAGGCACTCATATTTGCATATCTATCCCCCATTCCCTCGCCCTCCCATCCTCCCATATTTCCCCCCAACCCCCCCAACCCCCATCCCACTCCCCACCTCTTCCCCAGGGATAGTGAGGCCCTCCACAAGGGACCTTCAAACTTTGTCATATCATTTGAGGGAGGGCCTAGGCCCTCCTTGCTGTATCTGGGCTGCAATAGTATCTCTCCACAGGGAATGGGCCCCTACAATCTAGCAGTTAATGCAAAGACACATGCGGCCTGCACCACCATCCATTTGGGACATCTTTATCACTTCAAGGAAATCCTTTCTTTACCTATCTTACCCATTTAAGCATGTGTCTTACTTCCAATTTCATTACATGATTGTGAGTTTTTTAATTTTGTGACTAGTGAAACATCTGACTTCCCTGACTTTTAATGAGGGAATGCATTCTGAGCACATTTTCATAACCTATTGGCAGGGACGCTGGCATTTTGGCATCAGTCAAGATAAACCCTGAAATGTTAATATCGCTGCTCCTCTCCAGTGTTGCAGTGCATGCTTTGCTCCTCATGTCAGCCCCAGCTGCCTCTCAGGCTGAGGCTGATGCCATGTGGCTCTGGGGGCCACAATGACTGGGGCACAGGAGCTGGTGGTGTTGACTGACCCGCCCCGTGTCACCGCAGCGGACACATCATTAAGACAATGCCACTTTCCCATCGGCTCTAGGTAAGGGCATCTCCAACATGGAAGAGTCAGTGACCCTGGATAATGGAGGGTTTGCGGCCTTGGAGCTCAACAGTCGCCACCTCAATGTCAAAAGCACCTTCTCCAAAAAGAATGGAACCAGGTAGGAGGCTTTACTGAGCCCCTGAAGGACAAATGACTGGGATGTTCCCCCAACCATCCACAGGTACCTACCAAATGAATTCCATATAAAGCAATGTGTGTCTGTAACTGGAGGCTTAGGGGTCAGCTAGCCTGGTATACACAGCATCAAACAGAGTCCCTGTCTTGAAGATGGTAGAAGGTGAGGACTAACACCAGAAGTTGCCCTCTGACCTTCACATATATGCTTTAGCATGTGCACAACTGCATACACACACACAAACACACACACACAGTCATAGGCATTAGCACCTGTACATTGGCTCTTAGATTTGTGAGGTTCTGTGGCCCAGCTCAGGAACAATAGTTTTGTATGAAAGCTCAGGGGACTACAATTTTGGAAGGGTGGTAGGTGTCAACAGTGGGTCCCCAGGCATCTGACCCTCAAGCACCGAGGCAGTTTCTGCAGAGGAAGTCAAGTCTTCAGTCCACATCCATGTGTTCAGAACAGAGTGCCACCTTGCCACTTGGCCATCTGAGAGAGCACAGGTGTGACACTAGGTGGTCTGAAGCAGCCAGGGGGTCTCAGCTTAGCTACTCCACAGCTGCCACAGTTCCGGAAAAGAAAGGGCTCACTGGGTTTGGTTTGTTCATCCACAACCATTGGCTTCTTTCTCACAGGGTCAGGTGCCATCATGAGCCCACAGAGAGCCACAGACAAAACCAAATTGAGTCAGAAGGGACAACTAGCCATTTGTCCTCACTTTGATAGTCCCAGGTTCACAAGTGTGAGCTACAAAGAGCCCTGTGCTGTTTATATTTGGTCTGTATGTTCACAGAGCCCTAAGAACAAGGAAGGCCTGGCAGTTACATGGGGTCACCCTGACTGCTCCCTCTAGCTGAAGTCTCACATACCTTTAAACCAAAGCCTAGAGCCAACTGTGGTGGTGTAGGCATGTCATGTCAGTATTCAGGGTCCATGGAGGAGAATTGCCAAGTTTGAGGCCAGCCTGGGCCACATGGTTAGACTCTGTCTCAAAAGAGAATAACAGAGACTAGAGTGATAGCCCACTGTATAAGCGCCTGTCATGCAAGCTTGATCCTGAGTACAGATTCCCAACACTCATGTAAAAAGCTGGGCATCATGGCACACATCTGTAGCCCCACCACTGAGGAGGGTTGGTTAGGGATAGGGGGATTCCTGGGGCTCCATTTGCCTGCTAGTCTAGCCAAATTGGTAACATACTCGGTCTTAAAACTAAGTTATAGAGTGATTAAGGAAGACACTAACATCAACTTCTGGCCTCTACATGCATTCACATACATGTATGCATGTACAGCATGTATATAGGCTTGCATAAGATACACACACACAAATAAAAAAACTTTTGAGAGAGGCACAATTGGCTCAAAGCTGTCTGGTCAAGCAGTGCTGCTTTTATGTGGGAAGGCCCCATTGTAGTGCCTTAGATTAAAAAGAAGAGGAAAGATTCATCTAAATGGTTAGATGACAAATGAGTCTCTCCCAAAATAAGTCATTTTTGAGGTTGGGAAAATGGAGGCCCTGAGCCCAGTAAGATGGCTCCGCAGGAAACGGTTCTTGCCACCAAGCCTGATGACCTGAGTTCAATTGCTGGGACTCACATGGTAGAAGGAGAGAACCAACTCCTGCATGTTGTTCTCAGACCTCTGCACATATGTCAGGCACATGCACATGTGAGCACACAGACATTCACATCAAAAATAATAATAGTTTTTAAAAGGAGGCCCTTGAACCTCCCTTTGGGCTTTCCTGGGAAAAGTATGGCAGAGCCAACCCCACAGGGGTCATGACAGCCAGGATGCCAGACTCGCTGGGAATAGGGCTTTCCCATGCTCATGCCACTGAGGATGACTTTCCCCATTGTGGTGGGAAGGGTCACCTCTCTATAACCACCACTCAGCTTTGCACACGTCTTCAGCTTGAGGGTCCTGCATGTAGGAATGGGCAAGTGCACCTTGCCCATCTAGCTGACCACAGTCACAGGCACCCCTGAAGAGCCCCAGGATGAAAAAGATGGGCTGTATCCTGACTCATTTAACAATTCATTAATGCTAAGCACAGAGTTTCCCTCCAGGTTATAATGTCTCCATCTCAAAAAAGAAACCAGGGGAGTGGAGAGATGGCTCAGTGGTTAAAGCACCTGCCATGAAAGCATGGGGACCTGAATTTAGAACCCTTGTCAACACCAGGCAAGAATGGTGGCCTCCCTGTAATCCCAGGTCTCTGGAGACATGACTCTGTCACTAGAGCAAGGAGTCACTAGAGCAAGTTAGCTATACAGGCTGGCCTTGTCAGTGAGCCCAGGGAGAGACCCTGCCTCATAAACAAAGTGAAGAGCTATTGAGGAAGATACTTGACATCATCCTCTGACCTCCAAATGCATGCATGTCCATCCACACACATGCAGATACACAGATATGCACACATGCTCAATATACTCAAAAGAGTTGGCCACGCTTCACACTCTATCTCCAGCTGGCCAAGATGGCCTCCATACAATGTTATGTGATTGTGACCAAAGGAAATGACAGCTCCACACTTCCTATATAGTATAATGTGACCCATATCCCACTAGTTACAAACCAGACACGGGCTCTGCCTGCTGCTTATAGTCTGAATATTACAGGGAGCAGTGACTGGACTAAGGATTCTTTCAGTCATTAAGGGCTAATGCCACAGAGCCTTCTTGCCCTTGGGCCTCAGTGGTGTGGGAGCCCAGGCTAGTGCACACTTCCCTAATCCCACTCATCCTCATCCGCAGGAGACTATCCACAAATCCCATCCTGACATGTCAAACTCTTCCCCATAGATTCGCCCTCATCCCTGGCCAGTGTGTACATCCTCCCTCTGTGCCTCCTGCTGGCCCAAACCTCACATGTTCTTCTTGTTGAAAGTTCCACTTGGCCAGGACAGCTTGTCCCTAGTGCCCTGGCCTTGCCCTGAAGCCTACAGGCTGTAGAATCACAGTAACCAATGCTTGGAGCTCCATATCAGCCATAATGTGAAGTCACTGGAGGTGCTTTCCTCGTTGTTCCCACATGAGCTGCCAGACAGCAGCTTAGGAGCCCCACCCCCAGGGGACTGTCCTGTGTCCAGAGTAACTTGTGGCATCATCCTGTTTTAGATCCCCACCCCGACCAAGCCCCGGAGGTCTGCACTACTCCGACGAGGACATCTGCAACAAGTACAATGGCGCTGTGCTGACCGAGAGTGTGAACCTCAAGGAGAAGTCGGTGGATGGGTCAGAATCCGAGGTCAGTGTCATGCCTGCTTCCGAGCAGTGACTGCCATGCTTGCTTCATGAGCCTTCTAATTCCTCAACTTAGCTCATCTCATTTGGGTCTCGCAGCCAGTGATGATGCTGAATGTGGGATGATCCTGCCCACATTCAGGGTGGCTCTTCCCACCTCAGTTAACCTAATCTAGAAATTCCCTCACAGATAGTTTTGTCTCCTGGGGGAGTCTAGGCCCTACCACGTTGGCACTCGATCTAAACCACCACATGAACCAGTGAGTTTATTGGGGCTCCTTATATGAGCTCAAGTGACTCTCAGACAGCTTCACCCCCAAAGAGCCCCCACCCCTAGTCAACTACCTATCTTCTAAATAATCTCAGGACACAGAGGGGCCTCGTGACTGTTGTGAGCTCTCCAGCTCCCTCCATGAGATCATGTTAATGGACTCACTCATGCATGTGGAAGGGAGCTTCAACTGGGAAAGCCAGCAGCTGGGGGTGGGCAGGTGTTAGCCACCCATGTCTCTGTGCCCCATGTTGACCAGCATGAAGGGTTCAATCAGTAGTTCCACTGTGTGTCCCCAAGGGTCCTATTTGCAAGCCTCAAGAAGAGCAAGAGCCACAGGCCATTCGCTGAACATGTATTCCTGGCCCATATCTCAGCACACACCTCTAAATCAATATCTAATCTACAATACACTCTCACCTTCATTCTTGACCTGATTTTGGGCCTTATTGAGCCCGAAGGCTCAATAAAACAGTTCCTTTTCAATGTGGCTTATATACGAACTCCAGTGAGTTGGCAGTGGGTGGGCGCTGGCAAGGTCCAGCTGAGCCTCACTTAACATGTCCTGTTTACAAAGGACTCGGAGTCTATAACATAGCCTCAGGCTTTCAGGAACAAGTAGCAGTGTGATATCTGGAGAGGTGTGTTTGTCTCTGCTGGAGGGCTGTCACTGAAGGCCTGCAGGAACAGGCCTGCCTCTTCTTGACTGAGGTTAAGCAGTGTTACCTCATGGTGGCTGCTCTTTGAAGAGCAGCAGGAGGGGAGGCAGCAGGATGGCCTTGCATCAGGCTTCCTGTATCCACTGATAGAGCTGGGCCTTGTGAGCAGGATCCTTAGCTGCTGGCCCACTGTTCCCTGCAGTACTGGGCATGTCGCTGGTGGTGTCTTTGTGACGTGTGTGTGTGTGTGTGTGTGTGTGTGTGTGTGTGTGTGTGTGTGTTCCCTGTACATTGACACATATCACTCTGCCGTGCTGAGCACCTACTGTGGGCCAGGCCTCATGTCTCTCACTCTGCACATGCTTGGTTCTCCAACAGACAGAAAGTGTGCTGGGTAGCATACCCATCCTCAGGTCTCCAGAGCCCAGCTTTACCCCATCTCTTCCAGTCCAGTTCTGGATAGTAACTAGCCTATCTCAGATCAATCTAAATTGAACTAAAAAATTCTCAGTTGTTTGTCTGCTCATAAAACGATTCTCCAAATGAAGACTGAGATGCAGCTCAATTGGTAGAAGTTCTGGGTTCCATCCCCAGCACCACATAAACCAGGCTTGGTGATGCACACCTATAATCCTGATACTTGGGAAGTGGAGACATGAAGATCAAAAGCTCAAGGTCATCCTCGGCTGCTTAGCAAACTTGTGGCCAGCCTGGGTTCATGAGAACTCATCTCAAAATTAATAAATTGCTTCCTTAATTAATTTTTTAAAAATAGGTTCATAAGACATGCCTGCATCAGTCTGGCGTTGGTGACACATGCCTTTAATCCTAGCACTTGGGAGGCAGAGCAGGCGGATCTCTGTGAGTTCAAGGCCAGGCTGTCTCCAGAGCAAGTGCCAGGATAGGCTCCAAAGCTACACAGAGAAACCCTGTCTCAAAAAACCAAAAAATAAAAAAAAAAAGGCATGCCTGCATCTACTTCTCTCAAATGCATGAGATGGCTTGAGGTTCAAATTCAACTGATTCTTTTTAAGAGATAACAAGATTTACCTAAGCACTGAGCTAGGAAATAATACATACATACTTATATGCACACCCGCACAAATACATATATATGTATACACATGCATAAATACACACATATATACATTCTCTCACACATGCATAAATACATATGTATGTAATCATTTACACACACACACACACACACACACACACACACACGTGCACACGCGTGCGCGCTCAGAGAGAGGCAGAAAAGGAGGGAATGAGCATGGAGAAGACAGTGAGGAAAGTTGGGAGGGCAGACACAGGAGAGGAGGGACACTATAGGGGGACACTGTAGAGGAATGCCAGTCTGCTAAAAGGAATCAAAGGCAGTTGTATCACCCAAAGTCCAGCCCAGTGTGGGTGACACCTCAGGAAAGCTGCACCACCCCCAGAGCTCCCTGCATGCCTTGCAGGCAACCTGGCAGGTGGGAGAGCCTCCTCTCTCTTCCCAGCAATTGTTGGTTTCTATGACATTGGGAAGGGGCTTTGGGGATCTTGTATGTTTCACGAGTTTCCTGCGACTTGTGAATTTTGTGTATCTCCTGAGTCTTCTTGAGCCTCCCTCCGGGAGCACAGGTTTCAGTGTGGAGGTAAAAGCTACACATCATCCACATGTAATGTTCAGGGCTGATAGGTTTTGGAAGCTTTTCCTAGGTACTCACTGATGAGCTGGCCAGAGCACCTGGCTGAGTTCCCTCTCTCCTACCACACCTGCCTCTGGGAACCACTGAGGCACATCTGTGTGGCTGAGGAGGCCAGGGGCCTATGAGCTTGGCTGCCTGCTACTATCACAAGCCCTGTGCTGTGTGGAGAACATGCTCTTGTCACTCCCCAGGGGTGCCCTATGGTTTACAAGGTCTTTGGGGTAGCAGTTCCTTCCAAGAGCCAAAGAACTACATAAACATGCAGAGCCTCCTAAGGCCTCAGGGTCCTGGGCCCTGAAGCCTCTCAATAGCCTTCCACCTGAGGCCTCATGACTGCCAGCTAAGAATCCCTGGGCCGGGACCACTGGGGCTCCCTGGCTCATGAGTGGATGAGTCCTTGGAGGCTGTCTGTTTTCCAGGGTTCTTTCTCTTGCTGTTTCTGAAGTGTGTGCATTGAGGGAAATTGCAAGCACTAACCACCCCAGGACCTCAACCGAGGGAGCCATCAGATCATTCTGGAAGGGCCAGTTCAGGCGAAGTTCACTTAGATCAACCTCTTACTTCTGTCTGGAGTGACAAAAGATGCCATGGTGCTATGTGACACTGGTGGCAAGACACTGACAGCTAACACCAGACAGGCCCTGTGTCCCCATGAGCACAGACTTTTCACCATGCCAGTGTTTGTGGAAATGGGTTTTAGATGCCCTGGGCAGGAAAGGTCCTTTCCCAGTGACACATCAGCTTCTAGGAAGGGTGACACTTCCAGCAGAGATGCAGTAGGATCCCAGCCTCCTTGTCTCTTGGAGCTCTGAAAAACACAGGGACACTGGCCAATTCCTGTGTCCATCTGGTATTGCCATTGGCATGAACCCAAGGCAAAGCACTAGTTTATACTGTAACCCTAATACTTGGGTTTTTGCATTTGAATCTTCAAACTGCCTTCTAGAGGATCTTGTGGTCTATATGCCAGGCTTGGGGGCTTAGAGTATGTTCAGTTGGTACAGGGCTTGCCCAGCACATACACACATACACACATTCACATACCCCATGTGGTAGTACACACATGCAGTCTTAGCACTCGGGAGGTAGAGGCAAGGCAGAGAAGTTTAAGGACATCCTCAGCTACATAGGGAATATGAGGCTATCCTGGGCTACATGAGACCCTGTATGAAAAAAAAAAAAAAAAAAAAAAAAAAAAAAAAAAAAAAACCTCAAACATATTTGCAAGTGAGTGCTGCAGCATTTGGTTGGATGCTATTGCCTAGCAACCCTGAGTGCTTGCTGGTCTCTCTAAGAGCCTCATCCACACTTCTGTTTCAGCCAACCTCTAGTTAATGGCCTAGATCAGAAGTCAGTGCTGTGTTAGGAAAATAAGCATCAGGGTTGAGCCCTGTTGACCACTCTGAAGGTCAGAGTCATCCAGCCTGGAGAAAAAGCCACTTGTGAAATAGTGAGCTGGAGCCTCCAGAAGATGTTGTTTCCAGTGGGACAATGAATTAACCAGGGAAATGATTTTGTAAACATCCACCTTCGAGTCTTTGGAAACAGTACTCAGGGAAGACAGTGAGGAGAGATTTGTAAAAGATCCACTGGGGCTGAGGAGCCAGCTCAGTCAGTAAAGCAAGAGCCTGCTGAGCAAATACAGGACTCTGAGTTTGATCCCAGAACCCTAGTAAATGCTGGTATGGTGGCAAGGGCTTGTAAACCAGCACTGGGGAGGCAGAGACAAGTGGATTCCTGGAGCTCACTGGCTAGACAGTCTAACCAAATCAGCAAGCTTCAAGCTAGTGAGAAACCATCTCAAAAAATAAATCAGGGTCTGCAGAGATGGGTTAGTGGTTGAAGAGTTCGCTGAGCAAGCATGGAGACCAGAGTTAAGATCCCCAGAACTCACAAAAGCCATGTGTGGTGGAGCATAATCTGAGTGTTCAGGTGTGGCCAGAGACAAGAGGACCCTGGATGTACACTGGCTGCTGCTGAAGCCAAATCAGCAAACCCCAGGTTCAGAGAGAGACCTTGTCTCAAAAACTAAAGTAGAGAGAGACAGGGGCGGGGAAAGACATCCGTCATTAACACACCAGGCACACACACCACACACACACACACACACACACACACACACACACACACACACACACACAGAGGCATGCATGCAATGCCCCCCAGAAATTTAAAAAAAAAAAAAACAGTTTTCAAAATTTTTCTAGCTCTCACTAATTGGAATGATCCCTCATACCTAATTGCTTCCCTGGTAGTGCAGGATTTTTCATCTTTCTGGTGCATCCCCAAGTCCTGAGCCCACCCCCCTACAGCTCAGCAAGCATTCATAGTAAGCCTGACAGAGCACTCAGTCACCTTCTGTCCTTTCTGTGGTTTCCTGGGAAACCAGCACACCAAGACTTCACATCACAGGCAACAAGAAAGAGGGAGGGAGGGAGGGAGGAAGGAAGGAAGGAAGGAAGGAAGGAAGGAAGGAAGGAAGGAAGGAAGACCCTGGGGCAACTCTTTTGCCAAAAATTCTCAGTCACTAAAATACATCTGCATTCAAAAATAATGTCAGATAAAGAATAAACAGGACTGGCAGCAAAGGAAGAACAGTATCTGGATGTAGCCCCATCAGAGAAGCCACAGCAAGGCCTGAGTGGGAGTCCACAGTACCAATCATCTCTAGCATCCTGTGTCTTCTCCCATAACAATAAGTAAGAAACAGTCTTGTTCTTTCTTCAAAGGTGCTTTCTGCACAAAGGTAGAGTTCCCTCCAATTAGCTTGGGGACCACTTGCCCATCAAACTGTACCCTACACTGGTAGTCAGTCTCTCCAGCCACAAGCACTTTGCAGACTCCCAAGGCAAGGCTCTGATTGGTCAGGGCAAGGCACACACACCATTCTCTGATCCTATGAGCCAATCACTGTCCAGGATGGCTTCGTTCCAAGTGGTCCAGGAGCAGACACAAGAACTGAGACATGGCTGTGTACAGGGCAATGGCCCCTGTGTTACTCATTTTGTTGGTGTGAGAAAATACATGAAAAAAAAAAAAGACAAGGGAAAGGATTGGAAGGTAAGGGGAGGGAGGGAGGGAGGGGAGGAGGGAGGAGGGAGGGAGTTCTTCCTCTATGACCCCCCCAATCTACCAGCTGGGCTTCATATCCAAAAAGTTCCAAACCCCCAAAACAGCGCCACCAGCCAGGACTAAGCACAAGAGCCTATGGGGACATTTCGTATTTGATCCCTAATTAAAATTCTGAAGACATTTTATAAATGAAATGGCATCTGGTTGATCTCATATGTCTACTGTATGAGCATGTTGACAGCATCCGTTGGTCCCCTACAGTACTCAGGACACACTCAGGCTGGCGTGAGAGCTCAGTCTGTAAAGTTCTTTCTGTTCATGCATGAAATTCTGAGTCTGATCCCCAGCACATAAGTAAAAAGCTGAGCCTGGCAGCACATACTCACACTCCCAATGCTGAGGAAGTGGGGGCAAGAGGACCTCTGCAGCTCGCTGGCCAGACAGCCCAGCCAAAATGGACATGCAACAGGTCCCAGTGAGAGACCTAGTCTCACAAATCAAGATAAATGACTCCTAAAACATGACACCTAGGTTGTCTTCTGGCTTTCATGTGCATACACCCACACATATGCATATCCATGCACACACACACACACACACACACACACACACACACACACACACACACACACAATTACAGACTTCCACAAAACTGTAGCAGTCCATTCCAGCCCATCAGAAGTCCAACCTGCTCTTAACACTGCTTCTCTACAGCCCCATGGCTGGAAAAAAAAAGGGGGGGCTGGTGGGAGTTTCAAGATAGCAGAAGGAGACCCCTAGGGTTTCCAGGTGGAGGCCAGGCAAGCTCACAGAGGCAGAATTTACAGGTGTGGTTCCACTGATGGATGTGACTCCTTCATTGCTTGGATTCGTTTGAGCTAAGCCACACCCACACACTCTCATTCTCCCAGTTGCCAATAGCTAATAGAACTGACCGAAATTGTCCAGGAGTCCATAGCAAGTGCTTAATTTCCACTGCCATTGGCTGAGATTCCCCCATGGACATGGCCTGAGAAGTTCTTTTGAATTTGTTGATCTTAGCCAGCAGATAAGGAACCCCACTCAAGGTCAAATCTTGCATACCACCTCAAGGAGAATAAAGTTAGTCCCAGTTTGTGGAACTGGGGAACAATATGGTCTTCACCCAATCCTGGGGACCCAGTGAAGTCCCCATGAAGAAAAGAGATGGCTTCTGTGGATCTCAGTGTCCTCCCCCAGAGCTTTTAGACTCCAAGACAATGTCTGAAGACTTCACAGCAGACGACCACACAGAGTCCTGCTCTTGCCTGTCTCCATCCGCTTGCCTTCCAGTCCTAGTTTACAGAGAGCATTGCCTCCTAAGCCTAAGGCCCCTAGAGAACAGCTGGAGAGTATATCTTAAACACAGCCATAAATCCTGGTCCCAGGAGCCCTGCTTGGAAGCTGTGGAGGCTAAAACGTGTGTCTAGAAGGATGGAGTGTCCAGTGGGGAGCCGGGAGTCCACTGCAGACTCAGTAAAATCCCTTTCAGTCTCCGTCTACTTTAGCGATCTTTTCCATGACAACTCAAAGAGCAGAAAATAATTTTACCTAATTTATGAAAACAGAAACTAAGTGAGACATTGTTTTGGTTTACACATTTTACCCAAGAACCTGAAGGCTGAGGTAAGAAGATGGAAATCACAAGATAGAAGCCAGCCTGCACTGCATAGGGGAACCTTTCTCTAACAGCTAAAGGGAGGAAAAGGGAGGGAGGGAGGGAGGGGAGGGAGGGGAGGGAGGGAGGGAAAGCACACTGAATAACTCTTACAGGCATTGCTGGCTTGTTGTATAAAATGAACTGAGACCCTCAAAGGGACAATCCTTAGCATCCCCAGGAGATTGGAGTGTGCTTGGGGTCCCAGCACTAGCGCAGATGAAGATGCAGGCGCTGGCATATTCCAGCAGCTTCCTCTGCTGCAGTATCTAAGCCTCCATGGGCAGTATGGGTCTGTGGCACTGAGAGTGCCCCCTCCCCCGGCATGCTGAACTTTTCTCTTTGGTCCCCAGCAGCTCCCATTTTGGTCGCCTATACATCAAAGGCCAGGAGCACTCCCAGGCCTTCACAAGTGTGTTGTGAGGCAGAATAGAAAGAGGATGATGGGGAGAAAAGGAAGGAAAGGGAAAGACACTCCCACTTTGGAGCCTCCCCAAAGCTTCCCACCAGCTATAATTAAGAAATGCTACATTAAAGGTGACAATGGTGACCCATGCCTTTAATCCCAGCACTCAGAAGACAGGGGTAGGCAATCTCAGTGAGTTCCAGGACAGCCAGGGCTACACAGAGAGACCATGTCTCAGAAACAAACCAAAAACAAACAACAACAACAAAAAAAAAAAAAACAAGAATTGTAGAATGATTGACATTTACTATGAAGCTTGTGAACATAGAGGCAATATTCCTCCCACATAAAGGTATTTTATATTAAACAGCATTGAACCAGGCTTAAGGTTTAAATGCATTGACCTCAGGTGGGGCCTCATTCCTCTCCCAGACATTTCCTGGGAATCTCAAAAAAAAAAAAAAAAAAAAAAAAAAAAACAGCTGAAGTCCTGTCAGGTGCCACTTGGGACCCACCTGTGACCTCACTTATTTTTCTTAGCAATTCTTTGAGGATAACAGCACCGAACCCAGCAAAAAGGTGTGTGTGGGTATTGTAGAGATGTGGAAAGGCTATTCTTCCTGGAGAAGCCCACACCCATGCTCTCAGGGTGTCTTGCTTTCCCCTGCCCCCCAGTGTCTTTCTCTTAATCGTAGTGCTTCTGATCAATGTTGACAATGTCTTTCACAGGGCTGGAGAGATGGCTAAAAATGTGTACTACTTACTGTTCCTGCTGAGAGCCAGATTTTGGTTCCCAGCACTCATATAAAACAGCTTACAGCCACTTCTAACTCTGTTTCCAGGGGTCTTCTGCCCTCTTCTGGACTCCATACAAACTGTATGGACATACACACAAACACACAGAAGTAAATGTACAAAACTAAAAATGAATCTTTCAATTTTTATGTGTATGGGTGTTCTGCCTCATATATGTCTGTATCCATGGATATAAAGTACCCAAGAATGTTGCTGGAGGTTCTTGTCCCTCCAGGTCCTGCCACCCTTCTCAGCCCCAAATAAACACACAGAGACACTATATTATTAATTAAACTGTTGGCCAATGGCTTGGGCTTCTTATTAGCTAGCTGTCTCTTAATTATTAACCCATTTCTATTAGTCTAAGTATTTCCACGTGGTCTTATCTTACACGAGAAGGGTCCGCACCAGTTACTCCTTTGGTGGCCTACATGGCATCTCTTCTGGCAGGCTCTCTCTCTGCCTCTTTTCTCAGAGTTCTCCTCATCTCCTAATCCTGCCTGTCTTCCTGCCTCTATTGGCCTAACCGGTGTTTTATTCATCAACCAATAAGATAAACATATATACAGAAGGACATCCCCCATCACAAGGAGGCCAGAAGCAGGTGTCAGATCCCCTGGGAGCAGAGTTACAGATAGTTGTGAGCTGCCATGTGAGTGCTGGGAATGGAACTCCAGCCTCTTGGGAGAGTGGCCAGTGCCATCTCTCCAGCTCCCAAATAAAACTTGCGTGTGTGTGTGTGTGTGTGTGTGTGTGTGTGTGTGTGTGTGTGTATAGAGAGAGATTTGGGCTGAGAAGATGGCTCACTTTGCTGTGAAAGCAAGAAGACCCAAGTTCAAATTTTGAGTACCCATGCCCAGCATCAGGAGGCCGAGACAGGTGGATTCTGGTGACTTGCTGGCCAGTCAGCCAGCCAAGGTAAAATGACCCGCTTCAGATTCACTGAGAGACCCTGCTTGAAAACAATAAGGTAGATGGGAAAATAAGAAACCACCACATCTTTCTCTGCCTTCCAGAGAGATATGAGAAGACAGATATGTAACCGCCCCCCCTCCACACATACACACACATGCACAAATACACCACCCAAAAATAAATAAGGTAAAAACAAACTCCAACTCTGCTTCTCGCTGGCTCAGTCCTGAAGATCTTTTTTGCGTTGAAGCCAAGGACCCGTTTTGCCTGAGTGGACATTGATGAAGGGAGCTCAGTCAGTATATTAGTTTCTTTTATTGTATCAGTTAGTCAGTGTGTTCCTTGCTTTTAGTGTATTAGTTACTCAGTGCATTGTACTTTTAGTGTATTGGTTACTTTTAGTGTATTAGTTACTTTCCTGTTGTTGTAATAAAACATCATGACCAAAGCAACTTATAGAAGGAAGAATGTATTAGGGCGCAAGGTTCCAGAGGGCTCAGAGTCCATCACCGTCGTGGTGGGAAGACATGACAGCAGGCAGGCATGGCAGATGGAGCAGGAAGCTGAGTCCCACACCTGGAACCACAAACATGAAGCAGAGAAGGGGGCGGAGAGGAGGAAGCAGAGAGACTGAGAGTGGAAATGGGACCAGTCTTTAAACTCTCAAAGTCCACCTCCAGGGACATAGTTCCTCCAACAAGGCCACACCTCCTAAACCTCCTCCCCAAACAGCGCCACCAACTGGGGGTCAATTGTTCAAATACATGAACCTGTGTTCTCATTCAAACTACCATTGGCTGCTACAGGTGACACTGCCTCTGTAAACGTCTGCCCTTACAGTCACTGTGGGGACTCTGTAAACCTTTTCCAGGGTGGGACACAGCATAGGCCTATCCTGGGCTTCCAGGAAGGAGAAAGCAGACAACAACAGGTGACCCGCAGGTCACCCCCACCTTGGATGACTAATGGGAGTCTTCCTGTTTCCCTCACCACGTCCTGTTCTTTCTCGCTGTGGCTCACTCTGTCCCCCTGTCCTATCCTCAGGCCTCCGACTCAGACTACGAGGAAGCCCTGCCCAAGCATTCCTTCGTCAACCACTACATGAGTGACCCCACCTACTACAACTCCTGGAAGCGGCGTCCCCCTGCCGCAACACCGCACAGATACGAGGCGGTGGCAGGGGCCGAATCGGGTCCTCACCTGCACACAGTCATCACCACACAGAGCGCGGGTGGAGTCTACACACCAGCTGGCCCTGGAGCCCGGGCCCCCCTCACCGGCTTCTCCTCCTTCGTGTGACATCACGCCTCCATCAGGGTAGACGGGTGCAGAACTTCTGGAGTCTATTTTTGTTAAGACAATCAACTCCGATAACTGAGCTGAATTTTTTTGTTTCACAACAAATAATAATAATTCTGATAAGCGATCTTACCTACTGGTGAAAACTAGGTTTCACTTAGGGAGGTTTTTTTAATGGCTTTTTGTAACATCGCTGCAGGAAGCGGGTTTCTTTGTTTTCTTTTCTTTTTAAGAGAAGGTATCTCCCTGGTGCAATAGCTCGGCACCGCCGGCGGGGGCGCTCTCGACACACCCCAACCCTGGGCTTCTCTGGCCTCCAAACCATCTGGGGAGGCGAGGGCTGGCAGGAGGGCGGAGGGGGACAGGTAAATCGCATCCTCGGCCCACTTCTCTCTCTACCTCCTTTGGGAGAACCAGCCAGCCTGGATCACTTTCTCCATCTTGCAACAACTTGAGGCTCCTTGCTCTCGCCTGTGCTTCAGACAATTGATCTTACCCCCTGGGTTCTGTCCGGTTCTCACCAGAGTCCGCGGGATGCCACTGCGCAAGTAGCATCTAGCCGTGGAGGGCTCAGCTCTGCAGTCCCTCTTTAGGGTGGTGCAACCCTGGGGCTTTTCCATTTCCCTCACTCTTCCTCTGTTCTCTCAAGCTGACAGTTACAAATACAGGAAGTCCCTCCCCCAACTGGCTCTGGAGGCCACCCTGGCTCATCCATGGCCAGCCAGGTCCTTCTGGTGACCACACAGCACAGCACAGCACACAGCCCACCCCTGCTGAGCAAGAGAGGAGCGGAGACGCGTGTTTTTGCAGTTGCTTGTGGCAGTAGCAGGTGTGCATTGTTGAACCAGAGTATTTTTTAAACCTTTTTATCTTTTTTTAAACTATGTCACATGAAATGAATGCGTCTTTGCTGTCTCCAGGTGCCTTTTAATTCATTGTTCAGCTTTGTACGTGGGAAAGACGAGAAGCGATCGTGTCTCCAAATAAAACAATCGGCTCTGAGAAACCAGCCTGGGCCGCGAGTCACCTAGTGCACCCCACACCGGCGCACGGGGGGCGGGGGGGGGGGCGGCGACGACCCTTCCCTTTCTCCTCCTAATGTCCCGCTTCTGACCCCTGGTGCTGCCCCCTCTACCCTGCCATCCAAGGCCAGCTTTTTAGCCTTAACAGGTTTTCTGACAATATTTTCCTTTAATTTTCATTGTTTCAATGATTTGTTTTGCTAAATGCAAAGAGTACCAGCTAGGTGGCACTCAGGCCCCATGAGCGTCCTGCCACCCCTAGCCCAGGCTTGGGGTCTGGATGTGACCAGCTGGCCCCAGCCAGGGTGTGCCCCAGAGCTGGGGTGGCTCCACATCCCAGAGCACTCAGAGAGTGAGAAGCGTCTTTCATCCCAGGGGTCTTGGCGCTCTGAGGAGGGGACAAGCTATTTAATGTCACCAGTAGGGGACTTTGCAGATCATTTGCCTTCCCCGAGAGGCAGGGCACATGGATCTTGATCGGATGCCTTGGAAGTTGCTGGTGTGGCCCCAGGACACAGGAAGTTCTGCTGGGGGTTAAAAAAAAAAAATTAATGGCCTTAAAAAAAAAAATTAAAGGCCATTCAGTTTTTCCAAAACCCATAATAAAAAATTCCAGCCCTCTTCTTTCTTCCTCCTCCCCTGTCCTCCACCTCCTACTTGCCCTCCTTTTCCTCCTTCCTTCTTTCTCCTTCCTTTCCTTATCCTTCCCTCCTCCTTTCTTTCCTCCTTTTTACACTCCTTTTCACCTTCCTCCTTTACTTCCTATCTCCCTTCCCTCCCTCCTCCTCTCCTTCCCTCCCACCTCCTATTGTCCCTTCTTCTGCCTTTTCTGTCCTCCTCCCTCCTTCCTTCATCCCTTCCTTTTTTGGGGCTGAAAGGGAAATACTCTAAACCAAAAATCCTAATGCTCTGCCCAAAGCCACTCCTGTGTAGGGACTGCCACCCTGACGGTCCACAGGAGGGACCGTGTCACTGGACAGCACCACCTCCTCCCTGGCCCCCAAAGAGTGAAGTGGACAGAAGACCACATGCCACGAACTGAACTTCTTGGAAGGCAGCACCCAACAGAGGACAGGGACCAGACTGGCTCTGCTTGCGCTTTGCTCTCTTAAGCCATAAGGACTTGATTGCTTTAACCAATGGGGAACCTTGGGATGGTCTGGTCTGAGCTGAGACTCTACAACTGGGTTTCCTCACAGTGACTCACAGTTTGCTGCACTGCCTGGGTCCCCTCTGGGATCAGTAACTTGTTTTCTATTGGGAGGTCTTTTCAGGATACCCTGGCCCTGTGACCTAGCTGTCAGCACTTAGCGCAGTGGTTCTCAACCCGTGGGTCTCGCTCCCCCAAGTGACCCTTTCAACAGGATTATATATATCAGAGATCCTGCACATCAGATATTTATATTACAATTTGTAACAGTAGCAAAATTGCAGTTGTGAAACAACAATGAAAATAATTGTATGGTTGGGGTCACCACAGCATGAGGAACTGTATGAAAGGGCCACAGCATTAGGAAGGTTGAGAGCCACTGACTTAGAGGGACTCTGTCAAGTGCCCTGCACCAAATGTAGGGGTTGAGGGGTTTTAGTTAGATTTCAGCCTCCCACAGCTACTGGGCATTGGCAAGTGTCCTTCCTAACCTCTCGCTGTAGGAACAGGATGGCCACATCACAATGGCAAAATGGACATTGGATCCAAGTCTGGGCTCTGAGAAAAGAGTCAAACAGGCAGGATATAGATGTCCTTCTGGCTTTTCCTGTCATGTTGAAAAAGTCATCCCCATGGGTGTCTAATGATGAGTAACAGCCAAGTCTACCCACTGTGGCCTCAGTGACTCCGTGGAGATTGCCCTGACCTGTGCAGCCTTCTCTCTCTCCCAGTGTGTCTGCTGAGCCTTGTGGGTGGCTTTACAGGGCCCAGACATCCTGAAAGGATGTTAGCATCTGGGCTGACATCTCCCAGCCTCCTGCTAGCCTTCCTCAGCATCTCACCAATTCAAGCAGGAAAATATGTGGTGGTATGTGGAGTGTCTCCCTTCACTAGAGCCCTGGGGAGAGGCAGAGAGCAGCCTCTGAGGATGATGTGTGTTCTGGAAAGTTCTTAGGATGTGTGATGTTTGAACTTGGTCTTGATCAGCTAGAGCATGGTGTGTTTGCATAGAGGTTCTTAGCATGGGCTTTCATTATTCCTGACTCACAGCATGGCTGCTCACCTGCTGAGCCCCAAGTCCATAGAATAACAGCAAGGGACCAGTCTGAGAGGCCAGGACAGTGTGGGGTTCCCCTGGGAACTCCCAGCCTCAAGGCTGGCTTAGGAGAGTCCTGAAGTTTTCCCTATGAAACCTTCTGAGATGGCACAGAAAACCAGATCCAATTAAAGATAACCCCCCCCCAAGTCAACTTGTAGGAAGACAGAGCGGTGCTATGGGTACAATTTTTAATAAAAAAAAATATTTTGTTCCTTATGCTTGTGAGTTTTTAAATTTATAATTTCTATTTACGAGCATGTGTTCATGTGTATTCAAGTGCAAAGTGTACAGGGGTGTGTGTGTGTGTGTGTGTGTGTGTGTGTGTGTGTGTGTGTGTGTGTGTATGCACATGGGTGTGGAATCCCAAAGACAACCTCAAGTGTTCTTCTTCAGGTGCTGCCCATCTTGTTTTTGTGAAGTCTCACTGGCCTGGAACTCCCTGAATGGATAGGCCAGCTGACCAGTGAGCCTGACTCTGCCTTCCCAGTTCTGGGGTCACAAGTACACACCAACATGCCCTGTTTTGTTGTTGTTTGGTTTTTGGTTTTTGTTCTTTTTTACACAGGGTCTTGGAATCCAACCCAGGTCCTTGTACTTGCAAGTCAAGCATTTAATTGATGGATCCATTGTCTCGGGTAATGGAATGGTGCATGGTGCACAAGTTTGCCACAGCATGCCTGTGGAGGTCAGAGGAGGTCCTTCCCTTTCCACCTTTTTGGAGACAGAGTTCGTTTGTGTACACTCAGCCAGCTGGCCCACTCTCCCGTCTCAGTCTACCATTTCCTGCAGGAGCACTGGGATTACAGATACTAGCACTGTACTGCCCAGCTTTTCTATGGGTTTTGGAACTCCGGAACTAGGAGGTCAGGCTTGGTATGACAAACATGTCACTCACTGAGCCTCTTTTTACTGAGTTCATGAAAATGACCTGAAATTCAGGAACAGTTATGCATTCTACAATTGTGAATGCTAACCTTGGAAATTAACCTGCATATGGTCTTAACCAATTCTCTCTCTCTCTCTCTCTCTCTCTCTCTCTCTCTCTCTCTCTCTCTCTCTCCTTCCCTCCCTCTCCCTCTTTGTTTCTCCTGCTGAGATGCAGTATGTCCTATGCTGATGAAAGAAACAGCTCAAGGACTAAAAGTTTCTTCTAGAATCAAATGAGTGATCATGACCTGAGAACATAGGTTTCAGCCTCCCCAAGTGCATGTTCCAATTAGGGAGCAAGTTCATCTGTTTTTGACAATAACTGAATGAAGAAAGTCATAAAGTAAAATACTTTTCAAATATATTGATGGATCCATAGCTAGGTGGGTTACAGCAAAGCAGGGGAAACTCTGCTACACGCTGTAGATGCCGTCTGACAGCATTCTTAGCCCTTTGGTTGGTGGACACTGAGGGCCTGTTCCCACAGGCCAAAGGATGTACCCAGGGCAACAGATGGCTATCAAGGAGAAGTCAAAGATGCCTCAACATCTTTTGGCTCTGGACTTGCAACAGTCCACCTTCTTCACATTCTGACCAATCCACCTTTGCAGGCACAGCTTCCTTCCAGGAACTGCCAAATGTGAATCCCTCCCATTTAGAAGAGAGGAGGGAGCAATCCCACAGGGAGCTCCCTGCCCAAGGTGTGGGTGGCAGCTGGAGCTTACCCCTGGAACCACTCTGAATGGACCAGCAGTCATTTCCAGATGCACAACCCCACCCCCAACCACCGTCTTGTACCTCCTGAAAGACAACAAAGGTGCCTTGAAGTGAAAGGCCTGACCATGAGCAACCTTGGCTGTGCTTGGGATGAACTGGGTGGCCTGAATCACTCAAGCATGCCCACATGCTGGGGCATCTAATAACTCTTGGTCCAAGGTAGGATTACAGCTTGGAGGGAAGGGGGAGATGAAACCACCTGCCAACTCTGGGTTTATGGGCATCATTATGAGGCCACCAGAAGAGGACACAGCTGTACCTCTGTGATCCACGGGCCTCAGAACACAGTTCTCAGCTCTCATCCTTTTTAACACCATCAAGGAGCAATTAAGAATTCCAGATCCCAGACCACACCCAGAGCATAATGTTATACCACTTATGTAACCTTGGGAAGGGAGGAGCCTTGTGAATCTAGTATGTTTTAGGGGCTTCCTGAGACTTATGAGCTGCTTGCTTCCTGGATGGAATGCTTCAACACAAAGAAAATTACTACATAATGCATCTGAGTTAGAACCTCTGGGGATGCAGCCCAAGCATTGGTTTGTCTTGACAGGTCCATCAAGTGACTCCAAAACTGAACCATGTGTTCAGAAAAGATAGCCAGTTTCCAGCTGCAGGAGGAGAGGTCAGAGGATGGAAATCCAGGCTTCTGACCACTCAGCTCTGCCTTTTCCTCTCTAAATCATTGCCAAGAATAGGAGATAAGAACCCTTCATTCCTGCCCCTCCTCAACCTCTCCCCAGCATCATCCTCCTACATTTCAACTACTAGTCATAGCAAAATAAAATTCTCATATTTTTCACTGTTTCCAACAGTTGGAACATGGTCGCTACTGTGCAAAATATAGTGAAGGATCACAAGGGGAGGAGACCTGTCCCCTCCCCTCCTCAATCTGGGGCCTTCCTCCAGAAAGCAAAGCCCCAAGCATGGAATGGAGAGATGCAGGACAAGGGACCACTATCACATTACATGCTCACAGAGCCTGGTGCTCTTCCAGGCACCTCTCATCCAAAAACGTTCTTCTACCAGAACTTCAAAAAAGAACTAAGGCCAATACTTAGAGACTTTTCAAACCCCAGCCTGTTGTTTTACCTTCCGCACAGTGGCTGCACTTTAAATTACTAGCACTGGCCACTAATTCTGTTCGCCCAGCAATGGCCCTGCTTCTGCCGCTAAAGGTAGTTCTCACTAAATCTCTATCATTCTAATAAAACTCGAGATTCACAGGCTAGGATGAAAACCTGCAAGCTCAGAGAATAGCAACTGGCTAACTTTCTCTTTGCTAGAGTCACCCCCCCCAAAGCACTCCCTTGCACAAAGCCCCAACTAAAAACCCATGCTAAGCTCCTCTCTGCTACTTCCTGTCAACCAGTTGCTAACCCCATCTTTCTGAGCCCAGGTTAATTTTATTTAATTAATGCAAATGCAATATATCTTTATATAGTTAGCAAATGCAGCATGAACAAGTGTAACACATCTTGCCTAATTAAAACATATTCCATGGCATCAGCCTCATTCAGAAACACAAAGAAACACTGTCTCTTAATCTAGTCAGCTGACCTTGGGCCCACTTTCCTGTGGCACAGTGCCGCTGCACCCACCTCTGCCTTAATGGTTAATTTGATTTTCAACTTGAATGGACCTAGGATCACATACATAGGAGACAAGCCTCCAAACATGCCTCCAGGGGATCATAGCTTGGGTGCCTCTGGGCATGTCTGTGAGAGAATTTCTAGACTGGTTTATTAAATGAGGCTAGAAGACACAGCCTAACTGTGGCCAGCACAATCCCAGAGGCTGGGGTTCTCAAAGGAAAAAGAGAGCTGAGCCCCAGCATCTCTCTACTTCCATACTATGGATGCCCTGTGACAAGCCGCCTCTCAATCCAGCTGTCATGATGTCACCACCATGAGGGACTGTGTGCCCTCAGACTGTGAGCCAAAATCAACCCTTCCTTCCTGTATGTCCTTTCACAAGGGACTTTAAGGATCAAGCACTTATCTCCCTAGGCAGGAAAGAGACCTTTCTTACTTTGGACTACCCCTCACTCTGCACTGTGGACTTGTCTTACTACTGGAGTCAATAAAGCTTTTGCTTGAAGAACAACTCAACTCAGCACCTCCTCTAGAACCACCCTGGTCCATGAGCCTCAGTGTACTTCGTCGACTCTGTTCATTGTTCTATACATTTTCCAGCAGGCCCCTGTGAGGTGGACATAGCAAGGAGCTCATTGCATAGATAAAACATACAGAGGGTGTTCTAGCTTGCTTTCTGTTGCTGTGGTGATAAAGACCATGACCAAAAGCAACTTGGGGAGGAATGTGTTTATTTCATCTTATGCTTCAGGTCATGGTCCATCATTGAGGGAGGACAGAAGGAACTCAAGTAGGAACTAAAGCTGAGACCATGGGAAAACACTGTTTTACTGGCTTGCTTCCCATTGGCTCAGCTAGCTTCTTTATACAGCCCAAGATCTCCGCCTTAGGATGGTACTGCCCACAGTGGACTAGCATGCCTACATCAATTAGTATGGGGAAAAAATGCCCCCAACAGAGGCAATCCCCCAAAAGAGACTCCCTCACATGACTCTGAGCTGTGTCAAGTTGATGGCTGAAGCTTGCCAGGAAAGAGGGGTGAAGCCACTGAGCCTAGGGCAGCCAGCAGTACAGGGAAATTCCAGGCCCAAGCTCCATAGTTGGGGACAGCAGTAGAACCTATCCCCGAGTCTCAAACTTTGTTCTGTGCTACCTTCAAAGGAACCATGGCTTTCCTCTAGGAGTCTCTGGAATCCGAAGGTGACTGCCCCTGTAGCACACTAAATGTGCTCCCAGAAGCTCAGAGCCTGGCCGGCATCTCTGTAGACAATGTAGGTGCTATGTGAACTTTCCAGGGGAGTTGTGAACAAATATCTACCCACCCCAGATAAGACACTGATGTCATACCAAAGGAAACAACTCTACCTAAGTCACCTAACTGAACAAGTTAATTTATGGAATTGCTTATAGGAACATGAGTGAGTGTTTGTTACAGGTTGTGGATGACAACTCATGAAAGTGGCATCTCTGGAGCTCCCTCCAAGACTTGCAGGTAGCTCAGAGGCCAGTGAGTCCACTCTGCCCAGCAATCCTTACTGTTTGCATAATCTTGAGGCAGGGCCTTGTGGGTCTTGTAAGCTTTTGGAACTTCCTGAGAATTGTGAGTTTTACTCTCCAAAGTTTTACTTACCTTCTGAGTCTTAAGGAACCTCCCTTTAGGAGGTTAGGTTTCAATTAGATACAACAGCCACACAACATCTAAGGGATGTGTCTTTTCATCCCAGGTAGAAGGATGACAACAGACTCTGGCAGATGAAATAATTCTGAGTCTACCTTGGGGAGCCAGGGGATTTATTACAGTCACCTACAGGCAGCTGCATCACCCAAAAGCCCCAGGACAGATAAAGACTTACAAAATTACACCAGAGACTTCCCTGAGCAACTTGCAGGCAGCTATACCACTGAAGGATCTCATCTCCCTCAGTGATTATTTGCTGCTGATGGGATCTAGGGAAAGGACCTGGTGAGTCTTTTTCTTGGGTGTTTATTGAGCCTCCTTCCTCCCTCCACAAGGGAGTTTTGTGATTCTAAAGGAAACAGCTACACAACATGGGGATAGAAAAATGTTGTTGCCTGTGCACACTCCACTGCTATCTTGAGGTGAAATGACTCAGTTAAGTCCAAATGTGATACAATGCTCTGCCACTGTTATTATTGAAAAGTTAGGGGAGGGCATTTTGAAATGCAATCATTGTTTACAGGAAAAGGAAATCTCCATTGTCTGGTCACATGGTAATTAGTCAAGACCTGCAGGAGAAAGGAAATTGCCACTGAGGCTTCTAACTAAATGAGGAGAAGGAGTTAAGAGGCTTCAAACAGCCTTGCTCCTCGTTTCACTGGACAGCACACTAAAGGTTAAGGGGAGGGCAGGGGACACCTATTTTCACAGTAGCACCCATGGCACTGACTGTGAGATCCTCATCACCCTGGTCCCTACCAGAGGTAAGGGACTCCTACATCACCAAGAAGAAGGCACAATAAGGATGACTCTGTGCTGGTTGGACATGTTAGTGAGGAATTAGGATTCCCATTTATGAGATATTTATCTTGTTGACAAAAGACTTTTAAAGGCCAATAGAAAAGAGCTTAATGGGCACTTTATTAGCACTTGAGATTAAAATAACAGGACAGGCAAGTTATAAATCTTGGCATCTGCCAGGAGGATGGAGATAGAAAAAGAAGAAGACAGTCATCCCTTTTGAGGTAGAGTTAGCAGTGGAGGTTGACAAGTAGCTATAGAAAGGGGGTGTCTTTCAGAGAAAACAAATACTAAAGTGTCAGAGCAAAGGCACACAAGCTTAGGTATGTGAGAGAGAGAAATGGAGGTAAAGTTGGGCTTTTGGGTCAGATCGCAGAGATGCTCCATAAGCAACTGCCCCCAAGAAGCGCATTGTCTCATTGTGGGGATAATTATTCCTCCCATTGCCTTAGAATGCCTTCATGTGAATCAGCCTTCCTGTGGACAAATAAATGAGAGGTGGGGTCTGAAGCTGCCTGTGAGGCAGGAGGTCTACCCTCAATGACCTCCAAGTCTGCTAACCCTGACTAACTGCCTACCGACCAGCTCTTAAGACACTTTCCAAAACAATCAAAAGGCAAGTGCTAGGTGGTCACAGCTCGGATATCTGTTGAATTCACGCTTCTGCTTCAGAGATACGATTATGTCACAGGGCAGAAGCCCTTTCAGAGTCCCTGAGAGCACAGACCCTTTTGCAGATCCACTGTTGGAAAAGCCTAGCTTTTCTAATATCACTGGCTCACTCAGCACTCACTTCAAAATGATTTGAACATGCCTGTGTCTCCACTTCTATGAAAGGCTCAGGGTTTGCCAAAAACGTCTCTCCCTTTAATGCTTGAAGTCAATTAACAGCCAGCATGGTGGAAATTCCAAGCCGTTAATTCTGGGCTCTGTGGTCTTAAAAATGTCCTGCTTCTCTTCAGATGAGACAATATTCTGCAGTCATTAAGCAAATCATTACATTATGGGTTTGACTCGGATCCAGGCTCAAATATTTTAGTAGAAAGAAAATCGTATCTGGGACTGATATCTGGGAAATGGCTCAGCAGGCAATGTGCTTGGGGTACACACATGAGAAGCTGACTTTGACTCCCCCAGACCTCATGGTAGACATGGTGGTGTGTACTTGTAATTCCAACCCCAGCAAGGCAAGGCTTAAATACCAGACTCCTAGGGTCCAGGTTTTGCTTGAATACCATGCATAGCACCAAGACCCAAGAAAGTCTCAAACTGAATGACAAAAGCCAACAGATACCAACACTCACGAACGGGCTGTTAGAATCACCTGTCATAGAAGTAAACCAACCATTAAAAAAAAAAATCCTCATTGCCAGGGGAGATGGCTCAGCACATAAAGCGTTTGCCTTGAGTCCTAGTTTCACTTCTGTTGCTGTGATAGAAGCCTTTGATAACAAACTACTTAGGGAAGAAAGGGATTCATTTCAGCTAAGAATTCTGGGTTACTGCCCATCATCATGGGGAAATCGAGACAGAGGCTTCCAATAGCTGGTCATGCCACACCAGCAGCCAGGGATGGAGAGTAATGTATACACACCCGCTTGCTTGTTCATGTGTGCTCGGCTCAATTTTTCCTCTCTTCAACAGGTCAGGAACCTTTTACTTTGGCCAGATTGTCCCTCTCTGTGGTCTTCTCTGTCAGGCCAGAGAAGTGAGATGACACCAGAATGAATTCATAGCAAGGAGGAGGAGGGAGGGGGAAGGGAAGGGAGGGGAGGGGCAGGGCAATATAGAAAGGCCTGAGGGTACAGCCACTCAATGGTAAGGCACTTCCCTAGCACATGCAACACCCTAGGTTCAACACCCGCCCCCAGGAGGGGGGAACGCAATGACACAGTATGTAAAGCCACAGCCCATGGTGAAT
Source organism: Cricetulus griseus (assembly GCF_003668045.3). Taxonomy (NCBI): domain Eukaryota; kingdom Metazoa; phylum Chordata; class Mammalia; order Rodentia; family Cricetidae; genus Cricetulus; species Cricetulus griseus. The sequence goes on from NC_048597.1 coordinate 78,797,384, forward strand.
GCACATAGACATGCAAGGCTGGCTCAATCATCAAGAATCAATCAATCCCAGGCTGGAGATGTAGCTCAGGGTTAGAGAGCTTGCTTGGGAAAGGGGATAGGGAAGGGGGAAGGGAGCAGGTTGGTGTGAGGAGAGAGGCACACTCAGTGGTAAGTCACATGCACCACACTGGCCACTTTGAAAACCCTTGGTACCTTTCTCTATTAGTTTCCTTCCTGTTGCTATGATAGAGTTTGTTTGTCTTACACTAATTCCCCCATCACTGGGGCAAGTCAGGGCAGAACTCAAGCAGAAACAGAGGCTGGAACCGTGGAGGAAATCTCACTGCTCTGCTCCCTCGCTCTCATTCAGGTACCTTTCATACACAGCCCAGGCCCCCCACCAAGGGATGACACCACCCACAGTGGGCAGGAAACTCCAACATCGTTTATCAATCGATAAAAGGTCCTACAGACACTCCCATAGGCCAATCTGACAGAGGCAGTTCCTCAACTGAGGCTCTCTCTTCTCTGGTACGCCAGGGTGACAACCAATATTGGCCATCACACCATCTCACCCACGTTCCACATTCAGGGACATGACATTAACACTGAAAGCTAGCCACAGAGGAGAACTTACACCACTGTAATGATCAGGACCTCAAGTGGGAGATCTTTCCTCTAGAACTACCTGATGAGCATTTCCCAGCATCCTACCTGCTTCCCTCTGCCTCGAGTTTCATCTGTTTTCCCTCTGGGAGTTGTCATTGCTCAAACTAAGACAATCGTTAAATCCCATTAACATTCACATCTCTTGATACCATGCACGAACACAGGAAAGTTAGTTCAAGCTCCCAAAACTGTAATGAGTACATAAAACTGCCTTACTCTTAGGCCTGCTGGTACAAGACACTTGGAAGACTGAGGCAGGAGGACTGCAAATACAAGGCTCACTTGGATTGCACAGTGAATTCAAGGCCAGCCTGGATAACTTAAGGAGACATTATCTCAAAATAAGTAGTAAAAAGAGAGCTAATGGTATAGCTCAGTGGTAGAGCACCTGCCTAAAACCCCCAGTGAGGGGCTGGGGTGTGGCTTAGTGGTAGAACACCTTCCTCGGACATGAGAGTCCCTGATTCCCATATCTGGTACTGGAAATAAGAGGTGTCTGGGAATGATGCCATAAAATGAAGGAGCCAATGTGGCCTTTGGGGGAGGAACAGAGAAAAGCTGGCTCTCCGGGGCCTTTGGGAATTCAGGGGGTGTGCAATGGAGGTCTAGACTTGTGACTCAGGAGTAAACACCCAAGGCTTTCATACATATTCAGAATCCCCCCCTTTTATAGATAGACATGAAGGACTCACATCTTATTTGCTCGTTCCCCAGTCCTGCCTGTCACTAGCAGGGACTCAAAGTTCCAGAGCACATTTTAGAACAGGTGTTTTAAAAAAAGTAAAAATTTTACTAGAGTGAGGAATTATGAGTGAACACTTCAGTTCCCACCTCCTCCTCCCCAGGAGCACCTGTAGTCCAGGGGGCGGGAGTGTGGAGATGGATCTATGCATAAATGCCACCCTGTGTGTCTGAGAGCTTGGTGACTGGAAGAAACCAAGGGAGCAGAAACTCAGGGAAGAGTGGTCCTCCTGAGATGATGACTCCCCCATGACCCCACAGACCCTCCACGCAGGTCCTTTGGGGCAGAGAGACAAGAGTAAACAACAATAGGGGTATACTGCAGAGATGGTTCAGTTAGTAAACAAATGTGAGGACCTAAGTTCAAGTCCCCAGAAGCCATGTTTTTTTGTTTTGTTTTGTTTTTAAAGTGCACATGCCTATAATCCCAGGAAGGTAGAGACAGGTAGATTCTGGGCTCACATCGTGGCCAGCCTAGCCTGCTTGGTGAGTTCCAAGCCACTGAAAGACCCTGTCTCAAAAAGACAAGAGGAAAAGGAGGTAGATGGTACCTAAGGGATGACACGGAGGTTGTCCTCTGACCTCCACATGTGCAAACCAATGCATGCACACACAGAAAAATAAATTTTAGAAAGGAAGCAAATATGCTTTAAAAATCATATTCATGAATGAAATTATTGAATAATTAATAAAATACATATTTTTAGAGGAGGCATGGGCTGAAGGTGATGGCACATGCTTTTAATCCCAGCACCTAGAGACAGGTGGATCTCTGTGAGTTCAAGATTAGCCTAGTGAGTTCCAGCCAGGGCTACAAAGTGAGACCATGTTTCAGAAAAAGAAAGAAAAGGGAAGAGTATGTAGGGTGGTGAGGGATGCCCTGCCTAGCCCTGGCTCCATGCTGCTTGGCAGCCTTTGACTCCCAGCCTGCTTCTCTTCCTTCTAGTCAGTCAATCCCATCAACCCCAGGGCCTTTCTGAACACCTCCCATGGGCCTCAGATTTGATGCCAGCCCACTCAGCCACTCAGACCACATCCTCTGTGTGACTAGCAGGACAGGACGGGAGTCTGCCCCAGCCCCCTGCCGACCACGGCGGGAAGCCATCAGAGGCATCATCAGCTCCCTGGCTCTGCTGACATCTGAGGGAGGAGAACCTGGAAGCCTCTGCCTCTGGTTTTACTGAAAAGTAATGTCATCGTGCGTCCCAAGAAGATATGCTCAGCAGCCCTCAAGCACAGGGCGCTGTTTTTAGAAAGGAAATAAATCTACATATATCCAATCTCCCAAACACATCTTGTTCAATGAGGCTTAAGGAAAGGACAATTTGGCTTTGGAATGCTGATGCTCAGAGTCTTCCCTGGCAGCCTGGGACTGACGATGCCTTTACAGCCCTTAGCCGTTTGGAGTAGGGTGGGGATCCGTCGCCTCGGCGAACGTTTTCCACAAGATAATTCTGCTTCAGGAGGCTGAAGAACAGCTCACAGACAGAGACTTCGGTTTCTCCAAACAACCAAAAGATGTTGCCATACTGAATTATGGAGCAGCTGCTGTAGGTTAGCCCATAAGAGGGTACTGGGGCAAAGGGTTAGTCTCCAGTCTTGGGTGCTATTGGAACCTTTCAGAGGTGGGAGGAAGTTATGTCATTGGGGGGCATGCTCATATAGGAAACCCTGACCTTCCTCCCCTGTCTATCTGTCTCCTTCTCTTATTTCTCTCTGTGTGTCTCTCCATCTCCTTCCAACTTTCTGGGTCTCTCTACCTCTCTATCTCTCTCTTTCCTTCCTGGCCATCATAATGTGAGCAAGTCTGCTCCCCTCCCCCCATCTGCTCACTAAAACAGCCACAAAGTAACAAGATCTGTGACCAGTGTGGACTTAACCCTTTGAAACTCTGAACCAAAATCGATCAACCTTTTCCTTCTTTTAAACCGATTGCTTCTGGCATTTGATTATAGTAACTGAAAACCAACACAACACTGTAGGGTTAACTGAATTGTCATTTTAACTTGGCTTGGTGATATTTATTTGTAGTATTTATTAAATTGTGTGTGAATGTGTTTGGCGGGAGTGTGTATGCACCTGAGTGCCTGTGGGGGACAGAAGAGGCCATCAGATCTCTGGGAACTGGAGTTGTAGGCAGTGGTGAGCTGCTCAACATGTTTTGTTTTGTTTTTGTTTTTGTTTTTGTTTTTCCCAGAAACCAAACTTGGGTGATCTGCAAGAGCAGCACATGCTCTTATATACCGAGCCATCTTTCTAGGCCGTTACTTATTTTTATGTACCATTTGATTGCTGTGTGCACCTCACATAGAGTACACAAACTCATCTTGAGCATATAGTTCAGTGGTGTCCACCCACGGAATTGAGATATGCACTGTCTCTTGATGTTTGAAGGATTCCTCTCCTGTTGATCGCCAGTCCTCTGACTGCTTCTGTATTTTATAGATGGACACTTGTGCCCTCATTGTCCTTGTTGTCTGTGACGGTTACTTGACTCCTACACAGCCATAGCTTATTCATTTTCACACCGTACATCCCTTCCCACCAAAAGCAACTGTGGAGCCCAGCGTGATGGTGCACACACATTTCCAGAACTTGGGAAGCAGGAATGGGGGTTCATAAGTTCTGGGCCAGCCAGGGCTACATTTGTGAGTCCCAGACTAGGCTTCACTATGTAACAAGTTCCAGGAAAGCCTAGGTCACATAGTGAGACTGTCCTAAAACAAAAGGGTGGGCTGGAGAGGTGGCTTAGCAGTTAGGAGCATGTACCTGCTCTTGCAGAGGACCTGAGTTTGGCTCCCAGCACCCATGTCAGGCAGCTCACACTGCCTATGACTCTAGTCCCAGGGAGATGTGACACCTCTGGCCTCTGAGAGTACCTTCAGTCATGTGCACTGTGCCGTCTGGTTGACACATTGTCAAGTTGGCACAAGCTGGAGTCATCTGAGAGTCAACTGAGAAAACGCCTCCATATGATCCAGCTGCAGGCAAGCCTGTGGAGCATTTTCTTAATTAATGGTTGGTGTGGGAGGGCTCAGCCATTGTGGGTGGTGTCATCCTTGGGCTGGGTGGTCCTGAGCTCTATAAGAAAGCAGGCTGAGCAAGCCACAGGGAGTAAGCCAGTGAGCAGCTCCCCTCCATGGCCACTGCATCAGCTCCATGCCTCCAGGTTCCTGCCCTCCTTGAGTTCCTGCCCTGACTTCCTTCAGTGATGGACTACAGTGTGGAAGCATGAACTCTTTCTCCCCAACTTGTTTTTGGACATGAAGTTTCATTACAGTAATAATAACACTAAGATATGCATGTACCTTCTAACTTACACATGTGCACATAACTAAAAATAATTAAATCTTTAAAAAATGAAGAAGGGCTAAAGGATGTAACTCCTCAGAGACAGGGAGCTTGCCTAGCATAAGAAGGCCCTGGATTCCATCCCCAGCATGAGAAGAGGACCAGGGAGGGGAGGAAGGGAGGAGGGAGGGAGGGAGGGAGGGAGGGAGGGAGGGAGGGAGGGAGGAGAGAGCATACTTTTGTGCCCAGCACTGACCCCTGATCATCTCCAACTATTTTTTTTAGATTTATTTGCTCAGAGGAAGGCATCAGATCTTCTGGAAGGGAGTCACAGATGGCTGTTCCCAACATGTGGATACTGGGACTAGAACTGGTACCCTGGGCTCTTTTTTAAATTAGTCAACCGTTCTGTATATAAGACCATTTTCCCTTTTCCTTTGTTTTTTTTTTTTCATGTTTTGATCATGTTTTCCCCTCTTCAACTCCTTTGAGAGCCTCCCATCTCCCTACCTACCAACTTTAAGTACTCTCTTTCAAGAAAAAAACAAAAAAAAATGAAAAAAATGAAAATCAAACCAAACTAAAACAATAAGACAAAAGATGCTGAAACAAAAAGCCCTCAAAAAGTTTGTTTTGTGTTGGCTAACTTCTCCAGGCCATGGGGCCTTCCCTGGAGTGTGGTTGATATGCACAGTGGCACTCCATTGAAGAAAACTAACCTTCTTGATTAGGGGTGGGACCCTGTGTCCCTGCTCTCGCTCTCCGTGCAGCCAGTACACTTATCCTCTGAGTCATGATCCAGCTGCACCCCACCCTGTGGCCATATTTGAAACCCCTAATCACACTGCTCCCTCCCATGAGCGCTCACCCCAAAGGAACCCCATGGAGCCAGCTTCCCCTTGGGGCCACTGTGGGTACAACATAAGGTCAAATACGGGCAAAACAGGGAGGCAACTCTCACATCACTAGACCAACCCCTGCACATATTAGCTCAGGGTTTTAAAATAGTTCCTTTAAATGGGGCAAACCCATCATACCCAATTCCAGCACAATCCAAGGTCTCCAAGATCTTTGGCTCACGTACCCATGTGAGCAACTATTTTTTTGAACAAGCATCCCAAATATATGTGTATTTATTTATTTATGAAGCAGCCCATGAGCCGCCGTGAGAATATATTATCTGCATAATAAAACATAGTCTGAAAATACATATTTTATTTTACAGGAGAAAATTTTATTTTACAGGAGAAAATAAAACTCAAACAAAGGGATGTTTGTAAGGTCTTTTTTTTGTGTGTGTATAGTGGATTTTTCTGAGCATCCCCAGATAGCCAGTCTGTTTATGACACAGTCTTTGGTGAATAATGAGGTTCTCAGAAAACAATGTTTTATCAATAGTTTCTCTGTCTCTTTTACAATTTACAAGTCTTTGGGGGCTTTATCACCTCTGGTCTCATATTCACTTCCCCCGGCTTCACACCACCCAGCACTCAGACGATGCTTCAAAGAAACATTTGTGGGGCCGGCAAGATGGCTCAGCAGGTAAAGGAGCTTGCTGCCAAACCCACCTAAGCCAAATCCACCAGGATCCACATGGTGGAAGAGAGAATCATCTCCTGAAAATTGTCCTTCAACTCTATATGCACACGGTGGCACACATGCACCTTCCCAGGCACACAATAAATAAATCCGTGTCATTTTAAAATAGAAGTCGCATATGATAGGTAGGATTTTAGTTGGTGGGGTGGTAGGGGAGGAAGGGAGGGAGAAGGGAACTGGGATTGTCATGTAATTCAATCTTGTTTGTAATTCAAATATATAAAAAATAAAAAACTAAGAAAAATAAATAAAATAAAATAGAAGTCGCATATGTGGGGCTGGCGAGTCGGCTCTGTGATTAGAAACACTTGCTGAGCGGGTGTGAGGACCTGAATCTAGATTCCCCAACTCCCACGTAAAATGCACACTCCTCTCTAAACAGCTACGATGGTGACAATTGCCTGAAGACTCGTGTGCATGTTGAAGGAGATAGAGCAGGGATGTTCCCAGCACAGGGTACATGGCTTCCTCTGTTGCTCTTAGCAGTAGCCACACATAGTCTGCTCCTTCTCTGGAGGGCGCCATTTCAGAATTCTCATATCTTTAATGTCCCCTCTACTGGGAACTGAACACACAGTCCAAAAGTTCCACAGGTTGTATGGACTCAAGTGTGATGCTGAAAATCTCTAATCCCAGCACTTCAAAGTCTGAGGCAGGAGGATGGTGGTTTCAAGAAAGGAAGACAAAAAGAAAGAAAGCATTCATGTGTTGGTCTTCTCCAAGTCCAGATGTTAGCAGCATCTGAAACTGGAAGATAATTTGGTCAGATGGGATCATGGGGATGGAGCCCCTGTGATATTAGTAGCTTTAAAAGAAGACCCCGTCTCACATGGGACACTCTCCACCAAGGTGTAACAAGATGGTCCTCATCAGATGCCACTCCCACTCTCTTGGACTTTTCAGCCTCCAGAACCATGAGCTACATAAACTTCCATTTTGTATAAATAGCACAGTCTGTGGTATTTAGTGACAGATGCAGAAAATGGGCTAGGGAACCTCCAGAGACCTTGTGTGGCTCTATTCTTGATATCCTAATGCCTTCCCTCCTCTTGTCCCCTCCAGTGAGGCTCTCTGGGTTTGTGTCACTGATGAGGAGTTAGATTTGTGAGTTATTGAAGGACATTTAATCACACTGAGAATCCCAAGATTGCCATATATACTGAAAAAAAATGTTTCTAGTTGTGGTGTGGCTCAGCCCTGGCACACACCTTTAATCCAAGAGCTTTCTGCTTGAATATTGTGAACAGGGTTAAATAAAGTCAGCCATAGATCAAGAAATGCAACAAACAACCAGTTGACAGGAAAACAAAAACCATAGAGAGTCAGGATAGAAAGACACACAAGAAGTAGAAGGGCGGGACAGTCCATTTGAGAAGTTTTGTTTGAAAAAGTGTAGGGGAAAGGCCTTTTTTTTTCTGGGACATTGGCAGAGAAGGAAGAACAGCTGGATGCTTTCTCTGCCTCTCTGAGCTAGCAGGCTTTCACCCCAGCATCTGGCTCCCCAGTCTTTATTGGCAAAATTGAACATTTGAGACTTTGTTAAAAAACAACAGTGATTGTCACCCAGTTCCTTAGGAGGAGTGATAAGTCAATGGTGATTTCTAAGCCCTGGTTAATGTCCTCCAACAGACTCAATCAAATACCACCTGGAGACATCCCAGAATACTCATGCCATGTCAACCCACTAATACCCCCACAGGGCCCCTCCTCAAGCCTTCACCTGACCCAAGTCCTTTCCACTTCCAAATACCATTAACAAATGCATTTGGGAATTGTCTCTAACACATGAATGTTTTATCCTGAGCCAGACACGGTTCTAGGAAGTGCTTGTCCTTGTAGAGCTGGCTATTCCTGGGAAGGACCAAGTCAACATGGAGGCATTTACAGATGTAGGAGCAGACTATCCCAAGAAAGGAGAGACTGAACCATCATTGAAGGTTGGGCGCTCTGAGAGCCTCATCCCCTACCCCACCATCTTCACACAGCCCAAGAGATTGTGAACACAGGGTCATAACCCCAAGATATGGGACAGTTCTTCCCAATGACCCAAGTCTCATAACATCTGTTCTAGAGATATAATTGTTGGGGCTAGAGAGATGACTCAGCAGTTAAGGGCACTAGTGGACTGGGGTTCAATTCTCAGCACCCACATGGCAGCTCACAACTGTCTGTAACTTTTAGTTTCAAGGGAACTGACACCATGGCAAAAACACCAATGCACATAAAATTAAAAAGGTAATAATTTAAAGAGAGAGGGATAATTATTTTAATGGCTCTGGGACCATAGAAGTACCTTCAGACATCCCTGGGTAATAGGATTCTGGTTTTTTTTCTCAGCCTCCAGCAGAAGACACATTCAGTGTCAGTTAATAAATACCCCATAACTGTAACCTGTCAATTATGTCCTCCATCTAGTAAAGATCCAGACATGTGTGAAGATCACAGAGATCAATAGGTGGCCATCTGTGTTACACTTTACCATTCTGTAACAACAACAACAACAACAACAAAACCAGAAGAAACAGGTTCAGAGGGAGACGGGTTTGCTTTCACTCATGGCTTTAGGGGTTTCAGCCCACAGTGACTTGGTTCTATGACTTCTGGGGCTGTGTGCGGTGACGTGTAACATACGGTGAGGGCAAGTGGTGGGTCAATGCGACCCCTCACATGGTGGGCAGCAGGCAGACAGTGAAGATAGGGTAGGACCGAGTAAGGCAATTCACTCAAGGATGTACTATAGTGGCATCTTGCCTTGCCTTGTAGTGGCCACACGCTTTGGGCATGGTTTCAGGTGCAGATGTGACCCTTTTAAGGTAGAGCTGTGGGTGTGTGCTCTCGTGGGTTGCAGAGATCATCAGAAAGGCAGAGATTGCGTCTTCTGGAGCAGGAAGGCCACGGCGGCTGTTTACCCTTATCTACTACAAGTTCATGGGCAAAGCAAGATGCCACTACAATATACCCCTGTTGACCTATGTCCTCCAGCTAGGCCAAGCCTCCTTAAGGTTCCAGAATTGCTCCTTGGGCTAGAACCAATCACTCAACACAAGAGCCCATGCAGCCATTTCGTATTCAACCCATACCACTCTCCCAAGGGAGGTGGTGGTGATGGCCACAGATATGGGCTGCATGGCCACTGAGTTTCTGGGCTTTGGTTCTGCCCTGAAAGACAGGAGGGATGAACACCGTGATTTTCAGTGGACATTATGCAACATTTTTAATGTTATAAATATAAGGGAATGTCTAGATTTTTAATGCATACATGAATAAGTTCTAACCAATGTATCTATCTGCCAACACCACACCAGCCAAGATAATGACTTATGGGGGAAGTCCTTCTGTGTATGTTTATCTTATTGGTTGATAAATAAAGTACTGTTGGCCAATAGGAAAGCAAGATAGGTGGAACTAGGAGTCAAGGAGGATTCTGGGAAATGTAGTAAAGAAGTCTGTGATCCAGGCAGGAAGTGACATAGCAGGCAGACTCAGAATATAAGCAGGAAATCGCTCTCTTGCTCTTCCTCTTCATCCTGCTCTCTGCTTTGGAGCTGCCATGTGAGTCTAACAAGAGAGGACTCATACCGCTGGCTTCCTCCATCAGATAAGTCTTTATAAATATATAGATTATGATTATGGTTGATAATTAAGACTGAGTTAGCATGTAAGAAATCCTAGTCAATTTGCCAGCAGCATTGTAAAATAATATAAGACTCTATGTGTTATTCTAGGTGCCCACATGGCGGCAGGGCTCGGGCAGATGGAGTAAAGACTTATTGTTACAAAGGACTGTTCTCACTACCCACATGTTTCACTGTGTTCCTGCCCAGCACATTTCCAACCCACCATAGACCACAGCTCCTGTTCTTGTGGCTAGAGATTCATCCTGTGGATTATTAAGCTTCATAAAATGCCATCCTTCTGCAAGGACATATTGTGTCTCCTTTTTTTTGTTGTTGTTGTTGTTTTTGTTTGAGACAGGTTTCTCTGTGTAGCTTTGGAGCCTATCCTGGAAGTAGCTCTTATAGACCATGCTGGTCTTGAACTCACAGAGATCCTCCTGCCTCTGCCTTCTGAGTGCTGGGACTAAAGGTGTGTGCCGCCACCAGCCCTGCTTGTCTCTGTTCCTCTGTATTGCTGTATTGTATGGAATACCACAATGTGAGGCATTTACTGTGTGGACATTCTACAGTCCCAGGATCCCACTGCACAGTGTACTGGGTGGTTTTGTGTGACAACTTGACACAAGCCAGAGTCATCAGGGGAAGGAACCTCAACTGAGGAAATGCCTCCATGAGATTCAACTGTAAGGCATTTTCTTAATTGATGGGGGAGGGCCCAACCCAATGGTGGGTGAAGCCATCCCTGGGCTGCTGGTCCAAGGTTCTATAAGAAGGTGGGCTGAGCAAGCCATAGGAAGCAGGCCAGTAAGCAGTTCCCCTCCATGGCCTCTGCATCAGCTCCTGCCTCCAGGGTTCTACCCTGTTTGAGTTCCTGTCCTGACTTCCTTCAGTGATGGACAGCAATGCTGAAGTGTAAGCTCAATAAATCCTTTCCTCCCCAACTTGCCTTTTGGTCATGGTGTTTCATTGCAGCAATAGAAACCCCAACTAGGACACACGGATATACCATAGTCCAGGGAACCCTTTGTAGAGGGTTATATATAATTCAAGAACCCTATAGCATGAACATTCCACAGTCTGAGGAGCCCACTGTATGGATGTGCCACAGTTCAAGGACATTACTACTGTATAGACGTACCACAGTCTGAAGTGCCTTCTGCAAAGACTACCATCCTCTGCCTCACCATTCTCCTGTTGACAGACAGACACTTGGGTTGTCTCTAATGGAGGCTAAAATCAATAGTACCACAATGCTCATTCCTTAGCAAATGTCTTACGGACCAACAGCTTCATTTCCTTGGGTAACTACCTAAAGGTAGAAGTGTCAGAGGATTTTTAAGAGGATCTTAGCAGTGTGGTCTCTCCACCAATCCCAGACAGGCTCCTTCCACTCTTCATTGACACCTTTGTTAATAAATAAATAATCAGAATGTTTGCACAGCTGCCGGTCAAGAGCATCCAACCCTTTCTCTTCAGCCAATGAGTTTTATAACCTCTATTCACGCCCTGTGCTCTCAATTTAATTAACTGCATTGAGGAACATGACACTAGGCCCAGCTTCTAGCAGCTGTAACATTGAGGAGTTTATGGCCAGATATTAAAACCAAAGCTATAGGGAGACTGGCTTGGAGCCAGGCAAATCAGCAGCAAGAAGGGTAAAGATGTATTGAAAATAAAATTTAATTTTCCAGCTGTGGTGATGAGCAAGCTGGATCCTGGCTTCACTGTGGGGTCGAAGCCTAACAAAGGAGGCGGGCACTGAGGATGGCATCGGAAGCCCTAGCAAGCAGTGGACCGAGGAAGACTGAACAGTCACAAGGGCATACTCCACAGAGGATTTGAAGTCTGTGTCCTCTTTTGCATAATTCCTCATGGTCACAATCAAGGGACTCACCTGGAACCCATTTAACTAAATCGTTTTTTCCATCAGGCCAGGCACAGCAGGTGTTAAAAATTCTGCATTCATCCTACAGAAAGAACACTGCAGCATAGCCAGACCCAGCTAGAGGCCCAGCTCCTCACTGCAAGAACCAACATGGCTAACTCCAGCCTGCCTCCTGGAGCCAGACTCTGATCTGCTATTAGCTGTCCACACCCAACATGGTTATCTTCTCCAGAGAGGCCCACATGCCATGCCTGAGCTCCCTGGTGCATGCTGGCCCTTTCTTCCTCTCAGCCTGCTGCAGCGTCACTTTCCTCTGAGGCTGTGTGGATTCCTGAACACTTGATGGAAGCCATTTTGACTCTTGTCTGCCATTATTGCCCCTGAACAATGGTGGCAGGTTTTCCAAGCAGGGCTTCTATACTAGTTATTTATCTGTTGCTGTGATAAAAAACACCCTGACCCCCCAAAAAAAAACCATGGGGAAGAATATTCATTTGGCTTACACTTCCAAGCCACAATCTATCATCCCGGGAAGTCAGGGCAGGAACTCAGGACAGGCACTGAAGCAGAACCATGGAAGCATGCTGGGTACTAGCTTGCTTGCTGGCTCATGCTCAGGTAGCTTTTTTACGCAGCTCAGGTCCATCTGCCTAGGGATGATGCCACCCACAGTGGACTGAGTCTTCCCACATCAGTCATCAATCAAGACAAATTCTTACAGACATGTCCACATGGCCTTCATCTAATGAAGGCAATTCTTAATGGCGGTTCTCTTGCCACGTGGCTCTGGATTGTGTCAAGTTGACAAGAAAATCTAGCTAAGATAGCTTCCCGGCACACAATTAAGTAAACCAAACAGAGAGAGTCAGACATGGAGCTTTATACAGGAACCTGAGATGAGCATTGCTCCACCACTCGCCCCCACTGTTACACTCTGCCTCAGCACAGGTCCAAATGCCAAGGAACCACGTGACCACTGTGACTTCAAAACTAGGGATGGGAAAATGCCCAGCAGATAAAGGGCTTGCCATGGAAGCCTGAGGACCTGAGTTCAGACCCCATGGTCACAACATGTCATCGTCACAGCCTATCTGTAACCCCAGCTTTAGAGGTAGAGACAGAGGATCCAGGAGAGCCCTGCCTAGCCAAACTGTCCAAAATATGGAGCTCCTGGTTTAACAAGAGAGGGACTTAGTCACAAAAAATAAGATACAGAGCAATAAAGAGAAACATGTCAATCTCTGACTTTCACACATGCACATACCACACATACACACACACACACACACCACATATACACCATACACCACACACACACACACAGAGCAATCTTCCTTAAAGTTGACAATCTCAAGTTTTTGTCAATAGAGAATAATTTTAACACACTGATATATAAGATGTAGAACTTATTAATGATCGAAAGATAACTGACACAAACTGTTGGCAAAACAGTAACTTGTTGTGACTTTCAGAAAAAGCAGCCTATTAGGTATTAGGGTGATTATTGTGGAACAAAACTCCTGCTAATGCTCACAGAAGAATACTAGATTATTCCACAAAAGCATGTTTAAAATTAGAATTTGCTTGAAAAGTGAACTAAGTAGTTTTATTTTTCAATTCATCCTCAAATGGCAACTTTTTTTAGTTTTTTATTTTATTTTATTTCTGTTTTGAATTAGAAACAAGATTGTTTTACATGACAATCCCAGTTCCCTTCTCCCTCCCGTCCTCCCCTACCACCACCCCCAACTAAAACCCTACCTATCACATATCCTTTCTGTTCCCCCTGGATGGTGAGACCTTCCATAGGGTCTCATCAGAGTCTATCGTATCCTTTGGGATAGGGCCTGGGCCCACCCACTGTGTGTCTTGGCTCAGGGAGTTATTCCTCTATGTGGAATGGGCTCCCAAAGTCCACACCTATGCTAGGGATGAGTACTGAACTACTACAGGATATCCCCTAGATTTCTGAGGTTTCCTCACTGAAACCCATGTTCCTGGGGTCTAGATCAGTCCCATACTGGTATCCAGCTATCAGTCTGGGGAGCAAGAGTTCCCCAATGTTCAGGTCAGCTGTTTCTGTGGGTTTCACCAGCCTGATCTGGACCACTTTGCTCTTCACTCGTCCTTCTCTGCATCTGGATTCCAGTTCAGTTCAGTGATTAGTTGTGGGTGTTTGCTTCTACTTCCACCAGCTGCTAGATGAAGGCTATAGGATGGCATATAAGTCAGTCATCAATCTCATTATCAGGGGAGGGCATTTAAGGTAGCCTCTCCTCTGTTGCTTAAATTGTTGCTGGTGTCATCTTTGTAGATCTCTAGACATTTCCCTAGTGCCTGATTTCTCTGTAAACCTAAAATGTCTCCCTCTATTATGGTATCTCCATTCTTGTTATCTTCTATTCTTCCCCTGACTCAACCTTTCTGCTCCCTCATGTCCTCTGTATCCCTCCTCTTCTCCCCTTCTCATTCTCTTAGCTCCCTCCCCCCTCTTCCCGTGCTCTCAATTTTGCTCAGGTTACCCAGCTTTTCTATTTCCATCATTCCCTCAGATTGTGCTTTCTTTATTGTCTCTATTTCAGTTTTTAGGTCTTGAACTGTTTCCTTGAGAGATTTGTTGATATTTTGTATTTTTTGGTTTGTTTTTTCTTCCATTTCTTTAAGGGATTTTCTCATGTCCTCTTTGAGGTCCTCTATCATTTTCATGAAGATGTTTTTAAGGTCATTCTCTTCTGCTTCATCTGTATTGTGATGTTCAGGTCTTGCTGGTTCCTAGTCTCTGGTGGTGTCATGTTGGGTTTTCTGTTGTTGAATGTGTTTTTACATTGTCCTCTTCTCATCCTTTCTTCTGGTGGGTGTAGCAGGAGTCTCTTCCTCTCCTGGTGGGTATGGAACCAAGGTTCCCTTCTGGTAGATGCAAACAGTTCCAATACTCTTATGTCTGTCCTCTTATCGTGGATGGAGGTGGCAATGTTACCAGGGCCTCGGCAGTGTCCGGGTGTGTTGGATCCCGCCGCCGAGTATGGATCCGGTGAGCAGACCCCTGGAGTTAGATGTTTCCGAGCAGGGCCGTTAAACAGGAACAGGAAACAGCCCTGGCCTACCTGGGCCAGTGGATGGAGGCAGAACTGCCACCGGGGCCTTGGCAGTGTCCGGGCAGTGTCCTTCTCTGTAGGGACAGAGAAGGTATTTAGAAGGCAGTTTGGTATTATGTCCATTTAGTAAAATAATAGTAGCAGCTTTACCCCCAGGACCTACACACTCCCAACCACAGTCCTGGCCAGATTTACAGTACCAGGTACGGATTTCTTTCTGTGGAGAGGACCTTGAATCCAATCAGGAAAATGGTTGGTTACTTCAAAACATTCAAGCCACTATTACACGCTGTCTTAGTTAGGGTTTCTGTTGCTGTGAGAAACACCATGACCAAAAGCAACTTGGGGAGGAAAAGGTTTATTTTGGTTTACAGCTCATAGTCCATCTTCCCGGAAGTCAGGGCAGGATCCTGGAGACAGGAAGTCATGCAGAAGCCATGGAGGACCACTGTCTACTGGCTTATTCCTCATGGCTTACTCAGCCTGCTTTCTTTTACTCAGCACCCAGGGCCACCAGCCCAGAGGTGGCACCACCCACAATGGGCCCTTCCACATCAATGACTCAAGGACCAATAGAGAATATGCCTCACAGGGTTGCTACAAATCAGTATTATGGAGGAAATTTTTTCAATTGAGATCCCTAGGCTTAGATGACCCCAGCCATCCAGATGGGAGATGAGATGGGAAGGAACTGGGGGAGGGGGGGCATAACCAGGATATGTTGTGTGAGAAAAGAATCTATTTCCAAAAAAAAAAGAAAAGAAAAGACACTCACAGGCCTTCCCATGCCAGTCATTACTGTGGCCTACAGGGTTCACAAATGGTTAAGAAGGGCAGTGGAAGCCGAGCCACAGTGGCACACACCTTTAATCTCAGCAGGGGGGAGACAGTGGCAGGCGGATTTCTGTGAGCTCTGGCCAGTCTGGTCTACAAAGGGAGTTCCAGGAAAACCAGAGCTGTAACACAGAGAAACCCATCTCAAAAAAAAAAAAAAAAAAAAAAAAAAAAAAAGGAAGAGAATGGGGTATGACAGAGGAGGGGGTGGGAAAGGGAGAACGAACACAAACTGCATTTGAAGAAACCATATGAAAGCCTATTTTATGAGATTCCTAAAAATACACATATATGCATGCACACACACACACACACACACACACACACACACACACACACACACACACACACACACACAATTTTAACTGAGGTCCCCTACACAGGGGATGACGCTCCTTGAGGAAGTTTTAAGTTGCCAAAACAAAAAACAATAAAACAGTGCCAGACACGGAGTACCTCCTCTTGAGCTGTTGGACAGGGGGTCACAGAGACCCCTTAGAAAACGATACAGGCTGCTGGCATTGCTCTTGATGATTCACCAGAGCTTGCCGGTAAGACCCTATTGGTGAAGACACCACACACTTGGGTCACGGCTGCTCTTCCAGAGGTCCTGAGTTCAATTCCTAGCAACCACATGGTGGCTCACAACCATGTGTAATGAGATCTGGTGCCCTCTTCTGTTGTGCAGGCAGAACACTGTATGCATAATAATAAATAAATCTTTAAGAAAAAAAAAAGACAGGGTTTCATTCATAGTCCACTCTGTCCTTGAACTCAGTATGTAGCATAGGTTAGCCTTGAACTGAGATATCCAGACTGACTTTGAAATCATGGCAATCCTCCTATCTTAGCCGCCCAAATTCTGGGATTGCAGACATGCACCTCATGCCCAGCTTCCTGTAGCAATGAAAAGAACACACGATTCGTGTACAGATGATAGACTGGGACCCTCCTAAGTGGGTACAAAAGTAAACAGCCAAACAGATCACAGTAAGTGTATTCTAGGACTCACAGAATGAACTGCCAGTAGGGGGCAACTCTAATTTTCTCAGAGAATCCCAATTCAGCAATAAATAAATGTGTTGACAGATGCAGAGCTAAGGGGAAAGGGCCAGTACTTGGCACACAGTAGGCACTCACTTAACATGAAATGTTTAAAAATGAGATTGAGAGTAATGAACAAAAAGATGAACACTTCCACCAGGAGGCTAAATGTGGAAGGATACATTATTTTTTCTGTGATCTATGTGCATTTTTTGAGTTTCCTTAAAAACCAATATAGATGCCAGGTGGTGGTGACACATGCCTTTAATCCCAGCACTCAGGAGGCAGAGGCAGGTGGATCTCTGTGAGTTCCAGGCCAGCCTGGTCCACAGAGTGAGTTCCAGGACAGGCTCTAAAGCAATACAGAGAAACCTTGTCTCCAAAAACAAAACAAACAAAATTCAATATAGATTCTTCTTTTTAAAATGTTATACTTGTTTTTGTTTTGATTTGTTTCTTTGTTTTGTATGGTTTGAGGATTTTTAAAATTTGGTTTTGATGGGGGGAGGTTGCAAGAGCAGAGGGCAGATTCAAGGAGACTGAATGCATGATGTGAAATCCACAAAGAATCAATAACAGTCAAAAAATTTATTTGGGGGCTGATGAGATGGCTCCTCAGTTAAGATCTCTAAATACTGTTTCAGAGGACCACAGACGGCTTCCCAGCAACCACCTTGGGTGACTCACAACCATCTGTAACTCCAGTTCCAGATCTGATGCCCCCTTCTAGCCTCTGGAGACACTTGCACACACACCAGAGGCAATCTCTCTCTCTCTCTCTCTCTCTCTCTCTCTCTCTCTCTCTCTCTCTCTCTCACACACACACACACACACACACACACACACACACACACACATTCTGTGTGTGTGTGTGTGTGTGTGTGTGTCTTGGTTCTTGGGTAGAAGAGAGTCCTCAGCATGGAGTCAGCTCTCTTTTGTTATTTCATAAGACCCAAGAAGCAAACTCAGGTCTTCAGGCCCACGTGCAAATGCCTCTATGGACTGAGCCAATTCACCAGCTCAGACACATTATTCTTATAGTATAAAATAGCATGATTAATTTAAAAACACCATATTGATGTCATAAAAGATCTAGATACAGATCTAGATCTAGTTGCAGCTCGGTCAATAGAGTGCTTGCCTAGCATATATTGACCCCCAGCACCAACCACATAAACTGGATGTGAACTGTACATACAGCTGCCTATAATCCCAGCACCTGGGAAAACAGAGGCAAAAGATGGGAGTTCAAGGCCATGCTCAGCTACATAGCAAGTTTGTGGGCAGTCAAGGATACAGAGGCCATGCTAAAGGAAGGAAAGCAGGGAGGGAGGGAGGGAGGGAGGGAGGGGAGGGAGGGAGGAGGGAGGGAGGGAGGGAGGGAGGAGGGAAAGAGGGAGAGGGAGAGGGAGGGAGACTAAGACATGTTCAACAAGTCTGTGAAGACAAAATTATCACATAAAAATCTTAACACAAATAGGCATCCACCTGTAGACTGTAACAAAGGAGTCTGGAGTTCATTTACAGCTCATTTTCCAAGTGAGATAAAAGTCAAAACTGTTATCCCACAAAAAATAAAAATAACATTTTAATGGGTTTTCTTTACTTTCTGGTTTCCAGGCAATAACCAGCATGACTTCCATCAGAGCAGGTTATCACCTCTGGCTGCAAAGCAGGTGCAATGCTGGAGATGTTTTAGAATCAGGAGAGCAATTCACAGGCAGGCCCCACGTGCTGTACAGGGCAGGTGTGGACTCTCTGTGGCCTACACTTTCCAGACGAGTTCTGCCCACTCTGTCCCCTTTGGCCACCAGCATAATCACAGCAAAGGATCACCATCAATTCTTCATAATACAAAGAAAAGAGAGAGAGAGAACCAAATTTCTACACAGATGTGAAATGGAAACATGAAAGCTTGAAACCCCCAAACCTTCTTAGTAGGGCAAGCCGGGCTGTGCCTCCTCTACCATAAAGGGGCTGGCAGACATCTGAGGCCCAAATAAGAAAGATTAGGGAAGCTAGCTCTGTGGAACCAAACAAAACACATGACTCATAACAGCCAGAGGCATTCTGAGCCCCAAGTCTTTCTGTCTGGTTTTGTTGTTGTTTGTTTTGTTTTGTTTCCCTAAAACCTGACCCCCACCCACCCACACCTCAGATTTGTATTTTGTTCCTTAAACTCTCATTTCAAATTCTAAGGGTTTGGAGAAACCCAAAATGGCCTGGAGCCCTGTAACTCCTCCTGTGCCCCTGTGGAGGTCATAAGGACACAGAAATGATAGCAGAAGCCAACATCTACCAGCTTGGTGGCCCATGAGCTCCCTCCACCACTCCTGGCTGAGCGGGCACCAGCTGTTGGCTTGTAACTCAGTTCCAAGGTGGTGTTTTCCCACCACACCAGACATTTGTGCATCACCGGAGAACTGAAACTCAAGCCAGGTTAGACACAAATGAAAATATGGGCGCTGAGGTTGGAGGAGGTCCCCACTTCACTTTGCATATGCCCCACTAAAACAGTGGTCCTCAAGCTTCCTAAGGCTGCAACACTTCAACACAGTTCCTCGTGTTGTGGTGACCCCCAACCATAAAAGTATTTCATTGCTACTTCAGAACTATAATTTTGCTACTGCAACAAATTGTAATGTAGGCTTATGATATGCAATATATCTGATGTGACCCCACAGGCTGAGTGAAACCTGCTGCACTAAAAGGAGCCCTGAGTGGCAAACCAAAATCACCAGAACAGAGGGCTCTATGTTTTTTGTTGTTGTTTTATTTTTAAAAATTTGTGTGTGGGCATGTTCATGTATGTATGAGAGCATGTGGTGGGGGGGTGAGCATGCTCCATGGAGCATGTGGGGGCCAGAGGTCAACATTAGGTATTTTCCTTAATTGCTGTCCTCCTCCCCTGTTTTTGAGACAGGTTCTCTCTCACAGAACCTTGGAGTCAGCCAATTTGGCCAGGCTGGCTGGCTGACAAGCTGGGGAATCCTCCTGTCTATGCCTCCCCAGCAATAGGCTTACAGGTGTATGTAGCCATGCTCAGATTTTGACACAGGTGCTCAAGATCTGAACTTGGGTATTCATGTTTGTACAGCAAGCATTTCACTGACTGAGTCAGCTCTCCAAGCCCCTATAATTTGTTTTATCAAATTAGATGAGATTTAATGCAGCCCAGGCTGGCCTCAAAATCACTGTAACTGTAACTAAGGATGACCTTGAACTCCCAATCCCGCCTCCACCCATGGGCTGGGATTACAGGTGTGTATCATCACCACTCCCACCTGGACAGAGGATGCTATGTGACTTCACACCTCAGATTACAGCAGTTTTAAAGGACAGTTCATGGACAGGAGAAAGACACAGCTTCTGGGCTCCAAGCCTGCACAGCTCCACGCAGTGAAACAGTATCCCAGAGCCATGAACCAAAACAGCATCCTTCAGCAGGCGTCTGTTTCCATGGTAATTTCAAAAGGCAGCACCTGCAGTCAGGTTAAATGTTGGAGTTGTTT
Source organism: Cricetulus griseus (assembly GCF_003668045.3). Classification (NCBI taxonomy): domain Eukaryota; kingdom Metazoa; phylum Chordata; class Mammalia; order Rodentia; family Cricetidae; genus Cricetulus; species Cricetulus griseus. The sequence goes on from NC_048597.1 coordinate 78,817,652, forward strand.
GGGGTTTCCATATTCTATTGTAGACACACTTTTTGGCTGTCACTCAGTCTAACACACGGATGTGCTCTTTATGGGACATCCGGCCAGAGCCAGCATGATACATGCCAAATACAAGCTTGCCAGTAAAATCTTGAACCAGGACTGCAGGATCTGTGTGTGTCCATGAACTCTAAAGCCAACAAGTGGTGATTTTCATGGCTACAGGCACTGGCCATCACAGCTGCTATTGTAAGCCGCAGTGAGGAGGTGATACTGGTGCCCAGGAAGTGACTCCAGTGGTTTGTTGTGCAAGCTGAGGACCTCAGTGCAATTCCCAAGTCCCCATGACAAAGCTGGGTGTGGTGGCACACATCTCTGGGGAGGCAAGCTCTGACAGGCTAGCTGATTCCATGAGCTCCAGGCAGGTGAGAGACAACACATGAGACTGACCTCTGATCTCTATGCGTGCACATACCTGCACATGCATGCCAGTGGGGCAGGGGGAGCACATGAGTGCTCAAGAAGATGTATAAATCACCCAGGACAAGGAATAGACTTTACTGAGACATAACTCAACCCTTACAGTGTCCAGACTTAGTGTGTTCACACAGCTTTTCAACCATCAACAAATACGATTCTAGAACAGTCTACATTCAAGAAAAAGACCCTGGCTCCATGAGTACTTTTCCCCACCCCACTCAGAGCCAACACTACGCCGCTGTCTCTGTAGATCTAGGCTGGATATAAGTAACAGTATAGATAGATAACAAATAAATAAGCAAACAAATATACCTCTGATCTCTGAAGCCAAATATGAGTGGCCAGGGCCTAGGAACACAGATTCACAATTCCCCAAATTTCATGTTCCAGTGTGGCAGCAGTTTTTATAGTCACAGAACAAGGAAAGTCATGAATCAAGCCATTTTTCAAATACATTGATAGAAAAAAGTCAAGCAGGCAGTTAGAGCAAAAAAACCATAGGCTTCAGACGCTGTCTGATGACATGCCTAGTCTTTGGTGGGGTAGAGGCTGGTGGTTCGTTGATATGTTCCACAAGGTTTCATCGTTAGTCATAAGAGGTCAGGTCAGACACAAAGGGGGGCATGGATATATGGATGAGTCTGAGGCTAGCCCAAGGTAAGCTGTAACTAGGCTCTGGGACCTGCAAGTTCCAACCTCCCCATAGTCACTAAGTCCTATTCAGTAAACCAACCTCATTGGAGCTGTCGTGGGAGGTGCTGCTCTTCCAGGAAGATTCATCCATGATGGACTCCCACACCCTGCTGTGGAAAAATCCTTTGTACACTGTGAAGATGTGTTGCTCTCACTGGTTTGATAAGAACTAACTGGCCAATAGCTAGGCAGGAAAAGGTTAGGCTGGAGAGCCAGACTGACGCAGGAGTCGCCAGCCGCATGCAGAGGAAGGAGATGAACAGGCTTTGCTGAAAAATGGTGCCGCCACATAGTAGAGCGTAGTTAAGAAATACGTGTTAATTTAAGTTGTAAGAGCTAGTAAGCCTAAGCTATCGGCCGTGCATTTGATTAATATGAATTCTCAGTGTGGTTACTGGGGAGCCAGCAGTCCTGATGAAAAACTCCACCTACACAACGTGTGGTATTTTCTGACTCATTTTCTTTAGCATGAGGCCTCTGCGGTCCATCCATATTGTAACACATTTTGGTAATTCATTTCAATTTTTGCCAGAAAATGTTCCCCTGCCACTAGGGAAATGTCTGGAGATCTACAAAGATGACACCAGGTAACAATCTAAGCAACAGAGGAGAGGCTACCTTAAATGCCCTCCCCTGATAATGAGATTGATGACTGACTTATATGTAACCCGATAGCCTTCATCCAGCAGCTGGTGGAAGTATAAGCAGACACCCACAACTAATCACTGAACTGAACTGGAATCCAGTTGCAGAGAAGGATGAGTGAAGAGCAAAGGGGTCCAGACCAGGCTGGTGAAACCCACAGAAACAGCTGACCTGAACATCGTGGAACTCTTGGTCCCAGACTGATAGCTGGGAAACCAGCAAGGGACTGATCTAGACCCCAGGAACATGGGTTTCAGTGAGGAGAACTTGGAAATCTATGGGACCTCCTATAGTAGTTCAGTACTTATCCTTAGCATAGGTGTGGACTTTGGGAGCCCATTCCACATAGATGGATACTCCCTGAGCCAAGACACACGGGGGTGGGCCTAGGCCCTATCCCAAAGGATATGATAGACTCTGATGACACCCTATGGAAGGTCTCACCATCCGGGGGGAGCAGAAAGGATATATGATAGGTAGGGTTTTAGTTGGGGGGCTGGTGGTAGGGGAGGACGGGAGGGAGAAGGGAACTGGGATTGTCATGTAAAACAATCTTGTTTCTAATTCAAATTTTAAAAATCTGCAAGAAAAATGTTCCCCTGCACAAATGTAGCCCCTGCTGTTTCACGTTTCATCTTTTGATGGACATTTGGTTGTTTCTGCCTTCCACCTGCTACTAAAGACGTTCCTGGGGAGCCTGTGTGTGGAGTTTTGTGCTGTCACTGGGTGAGTATCTCAGAGGGGGGCTCTGAAACTTTGTGATGACTCCACACTTAACATCTTGAGGTAGACAGTGTTTTCCAAAGTGGCCAGACACTACATCTTTAAATGGTGCTAGGGACTAAACCCAGCCCATGCCAGGCAAATGCTCTATGGTCGAGCCATGTCCTCAGCCCCTCACTGGGGGTTTATAGACAAGCACTCTACAGCTGAGTCACGCTCCAGCCCTCTTTTCATTGTTTCTTTTGAGACAGGGGCTCACTAAGTCATATGAGCTGCTCTTGTAGAAACCCAAGCTCCAGCCCCCACATTAGGTGGTTCAGGACCACTTGTAAAGCCAGCTCCAGGGGCTCTGACACCTCTGACCTCTGTGGGCACCTACACTCGTGACATATCACACACACACACACACACACACACACACACACACACACACACTCAATTAAAAAAATTGTTTGTTTTCATTTTGGGTTTTGGTTTTTGGTTTTTTTGAGGCAGAGTTTCTCAGTGTAGCCTTAGCTATCCTGGAACTCATTTTGTAGACTAGGCTGGCCTTGAACTCACAGAGATCCACCTGCCTCTGTCTCCCAAGTTCTGGGATTAAAAGTGTGCACCAACACCTGGCAAAATAAATCTTTTTTTTTTAAAGCAAGCTTAGGAACTACAGAGATGACTCAGTAATTTATTGTTCACAAGTGTGAGGACCTGAAGACCCATTGGGGGGGGGGGAACAGCTCTATGCCATGCCATTTGGCTAGGGTGAGCAGGACTCAACCAAGTACCACCTGGGGTTTCTAGCCCCAAGCCCTTGAGAGGACAACAGTAACAGCTCCATGCCAACCAGGAGCCTCTGGCACCAGGTTGTTGAGCACCATTATGGTGAGGGAAGATGGAAGAGAGACAGAGAGAGAGAGAGAGAGAGAGAGAGAGAGAGAGAGAGAGAGAGAGGTGGAGCGGTTCATGGGCTGGGGAGAGAGGTGGGTCTGAAGAGTGAGGGTGCTGAGAAACAGGCTAAAGTGAATGGCCTGCTTGCCGATCGAGTCCAGGCTCAGGCCTGGACTATAGCCAAGAGCCAAGTATCGGTTGGAGTCCCTGTGAGGCAGTGAGGGAGTCTGAGTTGACGTCTGTAGCTCCTGTCACCACCGAGGGCCATGAAGAGGCCTGTGGGTCCAGGCCACAACCTGTGGTCATGTTGGTATCCAAGGGCCACAATGTCATGGGAGCCATGCTGATCTGAGTGGCCTGGGCTGACACCTGGGCCATGGTGACATCGAGGCCTGGATGTCAAAGACCTGGATGCTGCAAAGACCATGTCTGGGTCTATGGTCCTACCACAGCTGGGGTCTGTGTTGATGTCCAGTAGCCCATGTTGCCTGCAAAGGCCACACAGATGCCCAGGGTCTAGGCTGCAACCTGTGACCATGTTGGTGTCCACCACTGGAGCCATACTTATTTGAGTGGCCAGCACTATCACTGGGGACCATGGTGTCATCCTGATACCATCGAAGGCCATGCCAATGCCAGGGGTCTGAGCTGCTACCTGGGGCCAAGGTGACATCAGAGCCTGGGCTTCTTCCTAAGACCATGTCTGGGTCCACAGTTCTACCATAGCTGGTGTCTATATTGATGTCTATGGCCATGTGCCACAAAAGACCTCATGGATGCCAGGGATCTAGACCACAACCTATGGCCATATGGGTGTCCAAGGGCCATGCTGCCACCAAAGCCATGCTGATCTGAATGGCCTGCCCTGTCCCTCTGGACCACAGTGTCATCCAGGCCAGGGTTGCTGCCAGAGGCCATGTCTGGGTCCATGACCCTACAGCAGCCAGGATCTCGGTTGCTGTCTGTGGCCTCTGTTACCACTGAAGGCTGTGCAGATGTCCTGGTGTAAATGGAGGGTCCTGTCCTGCCTGGTCCCACAGCTGCTTTGCCCCAAGTAAACACCCAAAGACTTACGTTAATTAGAAACTGTTTGACCAATGGCTATATCTTCTTACTGGCTAGCTCTCTCTTAATTATTAACATAACTATTAATCTACATATTTCTACATGGCCTTATCTTACCACAGAATGCCTAACATGTCCAATTTTCCCCGTAACTACAAAGCGTTTCCTGGTAGCTCTCTCTGCCCCTCTCCCCAGAATTCTCCTCATCTGGTAGCCCCACCTATACTCCCTGACTGGCTACTGGTCAATCAGTGTTTTATTCATCAACCAATAAGAGAAACATATATACAGAAGGACATCCCCCATCACACTGGGTCTGGTCAGTCACCTGAGACCGCAGTGTCCACTGCCAAAGCCATACTGATGGGGGGGGCTGCGCTGCCACTCAGGGCCATGGAGACATCAGGGCCCAGGCTGCTATGTAGGGCCATGTCTGAGTCCATTGTCCTGCTTCAGCTAGGATCTGTGTTGATGTCCATGGCCTGTGTTACCACAAGGGGTCATAGGAACCATGTGCATTGAAATATGAGAGTCACGCTACGCTAACCACACCCTCCACTGGCCCTGGGATAACTGGCCCTGCCCCTTTCTGGATACTGCAGCAGGAGAGATGGCCACCACCACTCAGGAAAACATTGCCCCAGCACTCACCATGGGCTTGCACCTCACGTGGGCAGCACACTAGAGCTGACCCTGTTGACGGTGGTACAGGTGAGAAGCAGGGTGTGAGAACAGCGGGGCTGACCCTGTCCCCCTCATCTGCCATCCCCCCACCCCTTGCTACCTGCAGCAGGCTAGAGAACTAGCCCCGCCCCTCACCAGCTGCAGCACACAGGAGGGCAGGACCTGCAACCCACTAGGGCAACACACCTGTTGTTGGAGGTGCGTGTGATTTCAGTCCTGAGGGCACAAGAGCAGGAGAACTGGCACCGCCCCTTTATGTGCCCCCTACAGTAATATTGCTGGAGGAAAGGCACCCAAGCCTGGCCATGTGGACTTACACACACATGAAAGTACACACACATGCATTTGCACACACATGAACACATATTCACATGCAAAGAATCATCCAATGAGCTCCTGATTGAAGGTCTCCCCAGGACAATCAAGTCATCTATCCCCACCAATCAGGGACCCAACAACAACCCATGGATATCTTGGTCCTAACTGGAATTCTGAAACCTTAGCACTAGGAAAAACCAGACATTGGTATCCCACAACCAGGCAGAACAGGGACCCAGAGGTGAAACTAACCCAGTTTGTGATCTCGGAGACACAGGACACTCCTGGCACAGTTAGTTATGGATGAAGGCTCTGGGTCCCCTGACACCCCCCACCACCACACACACACGATAATAAATAGCAAATGGAAACACAGCCCTTGGAAGAAGAAGGAGGAAGAGGAGGAGGAGGAGGGGGAGGAGGAGGAGAAGGAGGATTTTCACCAAATATACGAGCTGCCAATGCCAGGGAGGCTTACTCAGACAAATGATTAGGTTGTGGTTTTATTTCTAAGTGTCTTTTTAGCATCACAGTGACACCTAATAATAAAGTGGCATTTCCTGTCCAAGTAGTGGAAGATCATAATTGGCCCTGGGGAAGGCATTTGTCACCTGTTTCTGGGGAAGGTCGAGCAGCAGATGCTGTTACACTAATGGTTTCATTTTTTTAAGACACTGAGCATTGTTTATGCGCCATTCTTATTTTATTGTGCTTGGATTAACAATCGCTCATTCCCAGCAGAAAGCCAAGCTCTGAGCACATCCCATTTGCTGGTGTCCACTCCCGGCCGCCTGATCAGTCTGTCTGTGCTTCCTGGAGGACAGCAGCCAGCTCTGGTGGCGTCTGTTCAATCCATCATCTGGGATTTGTCTCATTCTTTGAGTTAATTAGGTCTTCAAATAAATGCTCCAATAATGAAAAATGTGTTTCTCCTTCTTCCGTGGTCCTTCACTTTGGACTTGCCACTGTCTTCGGGCAGTAGTGATGTGTCTTTGTGTGCTGCTGCTGGGACTCACAGAGAGATGCAGATGGTTTCTGTTATTTGCCTTTCCCTTCCTTTTCTTTCTCTCTTGATTGATTGGTGTGTGTGTGTGTGTGTGTGTGTGTGTGTGTGTGTGTGTGTGTACCTGTCTGTGTGGGTGCGCACAAGTGTACATGTGGCTTCCTCCATCACCCTCCTTTGATTTTTGAGACACTGACCCTGGAGCCCAACAATTGGGCCAGGATGGATGCAGTGAGTTCCAGGGGTCTGTCTGTCTGTCTCTGCCTTCCTGGTAGTAGGATTACAGATACATTGCCATGCTCATGGCTGCCAAGGATTTGAACCCAGGTTCTCCTTGAGATTGCACTGCAACCATCTTATACAATGTGGACAGGAAGTGAGGGAACATCTTTGTTGCCATGGCAACGCATCAGCGAGCTGATGCCATCTGCACCTGAATGTAGATTGCATCTTTATAGCACAAGGAATGATGTATTCCTTCATCTTGTTTTTTATTTGTTTGTTTGTTATGAGACAAGGTTTTGTTGTGGAGCTCAGGCTAGCCTTGCCATGTATAGCCCAGGATGGCCTTGAATTCATGATCCTCCTGCTTTAGCCTCCTGAATGTGGAGATGATGGAACTGTACCAGCCCTGTTCCTGTCATTTTTTTATCGTTGTGTGTATGTTCTGTTATGTATGACATGTGTGAGTGTGGGTACATACATGTCATCCCACATGCATGAAGAAGACACCCTCAGGTGTCAGTTCTTGCCCTCTACCTTGTTTTAGACAGTTCTGTCAATCATAGTTATGTATGCTGGGCTAGTGGTCCCCAGGTTTCTGAATTCTCCTGCCACTACCCACCATGAGATGATTACATGTGAGCATGCTACTGACTCCCACCTTACATGGGTACTGGGGGCAAACTCCAGTCCTCACAGCAGTTAACCCACTGAGTCATCTCCCAGCCTTTTTTTTTTTTTAATTCTTTTTATTTATTGAGCGGGGTCTCATGTAGCCAGTCCTGATTGGCCTCAGATTTGCTACATACTGCGAACGATCCTCCTGCCTCCACCTCCTGGATGTTTCGATTACAGGCATACCCCACCACACCCAGTCAGCGCAGTGCTGAGGGTGGACCTGGGGCTTCCCACTCACTAGGCAAAGCACTAAACCAGCTGAGCCATATTCCCATCTTCTCACCTTAGAAGACTCTGTGAAGTAGAAGCACCCCAAAGTCCTCACTGCAGGAGGACCTCCAGCTCCTGGTAACATCTACAACCAATTCTCATTATTCTGGTGACCTCACTCTACAAAGACATACAAACACTCGATTAGCAGGTCTCCAGCTGTCCCCCTTAAGAAAATGCAGGTTGTGGGCCCACAGGCATCCGGTTGCAGCACTTAAATCAACCTGATGGATACGTACCAAATGCCGTGTGTATTTAACACAAATTGTTGACTCATTAACATTGAACTAAAGGTTTCAATGGAGCTTACCTACCACATACATTTCATTTTCCAGAAGGCATGTCATAACCTTGTCACATTTGGCTCTGTGCCTTCCTAATCACTCTCCACCTTACTTTTTGAGACAAGGTCTCTCACTGGACCTGAACTTGTCATTTTCACTAAGCTGGCTTGTCAAAGAGCTCTAGGTAGCTGCCTGTCTCCCTCCACATACAGCCCTACCCCAACCCCAGTGTTAGGTTTACTGACATGCAATGAGGAATATTGTATTGACAGTTAATTGAGGTGGACGGTCCTATTCTATGGGCTGTCCCTGGAACTGCATAAGGGTGAAGAAACCTAGCTGAGTAGCAGCACACTGTAGGTTATGTTATGTATATTATGTTCCATACTCGACTTCCCCTTAATAGTGTACTCTAACCTGTCACTCTAAGATTTAAGCTGCATTTTGTCAGGATATCATATCACAGAAACAAGTTGTTCTCTTACTGGTCTAGAATGCCACCAGCACGGTAGGCTGGCTGGCCAGCAAGCTCCCAGGAATCCCCCCACCCCACCCTGTCTCTTCCCATCCTATCATCGCTGGGTTTGTATACCCAGCCACACTCAGCTTTTTATGGGAGTTCTGGGGTAGGGAAGTCAAACTCAGGTCCTCACACTTTGGAGGCAAGCAAGTTACTGACTGAACCATCTCCGCAGCCCCTCAATGGGGCTTTCTGGGCTCCCTGCAAAATGGGAAGTCTCTGGAGGCACAGAGCCTGCCTTGACAGGGGAAAGCAACAATGTCAAGAGGCAGACAAGGATGTTGAGGCCAGCTGATTGGCTGAACCATGAGCTCCTATGGCAGGGTCAACTCTGGGATCCGAAGAGCCTCCATGTTTATGGGACCATTGAGGCAGCAAGTTGTGTGTTTGACCTTCTTAGAACCCAGAGCCCCTCTCTGATATTTATAGACAGTTAACAGTTACTAGGGTTGAGGGGATCCCCAGACTCTCTCCCTCCTTGAGGATATATGAAGTTATAAGTCACTGGTCAGGAAAGGATATTTTTATAGTTGAGTACCCACCCATGCTCCTGTAAGGGGGCCCTTTCTTGAGCTTTAACCAATAAACTCATTCATCCACCAAGCCAGACTTGAATGCCTCTTGTCGTGCCATGGGCACCCTATCTCAGGTGAACATACGTTTTTTTTTACCTCCCTAAGAAAAGTGCATTTAACTTAGTACCATAGTGGGCATTGATCAAATGCCCTTCAACTAGAGAAGGAGTGAGTTCATGGCTAACTGAATGTTGGGTAGGGAAGGCAGGATCTTGACTCAACAAATCAACAATACTAGCTGGTGGTAGTGGCGTACACCTTTAATCCCAGTACTCAGGAGACTGAGGCAGGCGGATCTCTGTGAGTTTGAGGCCAGCCTGGTCTACAAAGCAAGTTCCAGGACAGGTTCCAAAGCTACACAAAGAAACCCTGTTCAGAAAAAGAAAAAATAACTCAACAATACTTTCATTATTGAAAGAAAACTTCTGTGTATGAACATTGAATACACTGGAGAAGGGAATCCCTGACCATGGAAATATCACCAAACAAAAGCAGGGCACCCAGAGGTTCATAAAGGCCCAGTGCGGCTGAGTGGAGCCACCATGAGAGGTCACTGTGGGAGCCCAGAGTAGGAGGATGAGCTGGGGTGGCCCTGAATCACAGTGGGTGCATTGGTGATTTTAGTGTAAAGTGATGTGACTGTATTAGTCAGGGTTCTCTGGCGTCACAGAACTTATGAGAAAGAATATATATATATATATATATATATATATATATATGAATGACTTACAGACTGCAGTTCAACTAATCCAACAATGACTGGTTGTAAATGGAAAATTCAAGAATCCAATAGTTGCTCAGTCCCATGAGGCTGGGTGTCTTAGCTGGTCTTGTGTATATGCTGGAACCCTAAAGAAGTAGGTTCCAATGCCAGTGAAGGAATGGACATGGTAGCAAGGTGAGGGCAAGCAGGCAAAGAGACAAACCTTCCTTCTTCCATTGTCTTTATATCGGCTTCCGGAAGAAGGTATGGGCCAGATTAATGGTGTGTTTTACTACCTCAAAATCTGGATTAATTGTCTGGGTCATCCAGCCTCAAGATCCAGATCAGAGGTAAAAGTAGATTTACCCATTCCAATTCAAGCAGAATAGCTCTCACAGGTGTGCCTTCTGTTTCCAGATTATAGTTCGTTCCAGGTATAGTCACATTAACAACCACGAATAGCCATCAAGGTGACAATTGTGCTTTAGGGACACTCATTCTGTCACTGGGGCATATGTATTATAGCATCTCACTGTGCATGTCATTGAGTCTGTCCCTCATGCCTCAACTCTCATGTCTATTTTTGGGACTCTGCCTCTGTCTGGAAACTGCTCTGTCCCTTCTGTCATCCTTCCTGGGTAGCTATGTATGGACGGGTGCCTTGGGCTCTAATCTAATTGTCAGTGCCCACAGAAGGGCTTTGAGCCAGAAAAAGGCAAGAAATGGTCTCCTCCTGCCCAGACTGGCTACAGAAGAGCAATTGTGCCCCATGTCAAGAGCCAGCAGGGGCAGCAGCTCCCAGTGTGGGGATAGGAGGAGTCAGGCTAGCAAATCCCATGGGGACCCCAAGGATCAGCTGCAGCATCTGATAGCCAGTGTGGCTTGTGAGGCTTGTCGGTGGCTAAGCAGCTTCCAAACCTGACTCTTAGAAGTTCAAGAGGTTCCAAGAGTCCCCAAGTCCCTTCTCTGCTCCAATATACCACATTCATTTTGCTGTTCACAAATAAAACTCATGGCCAATGTTGGACCCAAGCTGCAAGTGCTCATTCTGGATGTCTCAGTCTCCTGCTCAGTTGTAGAGCACCTGCCTGGAATCCCCCAGTGAGGGGTTAGAGTGTGTCTCAGTGGTAGAGCATCTACCTAGAATCCCTCAGTGAGGGGCTGGAATATATGGTTCAGTGGTGGAGCACCTGCCTAGACGCCCCCCCCTCCAGTGAGGGGCTGAGGTGTGGCTCAGGGATAGAGCACCTGCCTAGAATCCCCCAGTGAGGGGATGGGGTGTGGCTCAGTGGTACAGTGTGTGTCTGACAAATGAAGGGCCCTGGATATATCTGATATGATAGTAAGGGACAAGAAAATATTAGAGAACTATCTAAAATCTCTACTGGGACAGGTAAAGGTTTCCTGAAGTGACTAGTTGAAGACAAGAGAACTGCACCAAGGGTCAATCACAGTACCATGGGATATCATTGTCATCACACTTCACAGGGACATAAAGGTAGAATCATAGAATGAGGAGAGAAGAAATAGGAAGAGATGAAACAGAAAAAAAAAAAACAACAGAAGCAATAAAGACTAAGAACAGTATACACAGTCGTCATTTGGTATTCATGGGGGAATTGGATTTCCCTGCAGCTATCAAACTCCACAAATAGTCACATCCCTAGATAAAAAAAAAAGCATGGCCTGCATATAACCCATGTACATCTTCCCATCGGACACTATACCATGCTGTTTAGGAACATGAGGAAAGCACCTGCACATGCTCAGTCCAGAGGCAGTATTTCCATCCAGTTACTACAGACATGGAGGGGGCGGGGAATGAAGGGAGCTCCTTCCTCCTTTAGGGACCAAGGTTGCTCTGCAGAGATTAAGTCTCTTTCACAGAGCCAGCAAGGCAGAGAAGGTGTGTAAACATACCAATACACAGGAAGTCATGAACACCCAGGAAGTCACAGTTATGGCATAAGGAACTTGGAAATTGGGTTCTGAACCTGGCTCTTATTATATGCTGTATCTAAAGATTCATTTAGTTTCAGTGTCTCTAAGGCTCTTCAGTGAGATAATATGAACTTTGTAGCAGGAAGCCAAGTATCCCTACATCTACAATGCTGTGGCTATAGCATACTCAGAGAGCTCTGTGTTCCATCCCTAGGGCCACAGAAACTGGGCATAGTGGTGCACACCTATAATCCCAGCACTCTGAGGTAAAAGCAGAAGGATCTTAAATTTAAGGTCATCCTGAGCTTTTAGTGAGTTCAGAGCTAACCTAGGCTACAAGACAGCCTGTCTCAAAAAAATATATTTCATGTAGTTAGAAAGATAGCTCAGCAGTTAGGAGTACCTCTGCTCTTCCAGTGCCCAGCACGCATGGCAAGTGGCTCACAACTTCCTGTAACTCTAGCTCCAGGGGAAATGATGCCCTATTTTGGCCTCTGAGAGTACCTCCACACACATGCACATACTCACACATATACATAAGTAAATGATAAAATCACTTTTTTAAAAAAGCTTTGTATGGCTCTGATTATAGTGACTGTAGACAAACTCCTGACAGAAGCAACTCAGAGGAAGAGTTTGTCTTGGCTCAGGGTTTCAGGTGAGTCTTTCATGGCAGGGGAAGGCACAGTGGCAGGAAAGAATGGCAACAGAAATACATGATGGTGAGTGTCCACATCTTGATGGTAGGACACAGAGAGGAAGGAGCCAGGACTACCGCCCTCAAAGGCCTGCATCTAAGTTTCTGTCCTCTGAACCCCATTTCCAGAACATTCTAAAACCTTCCATCTCCTCAGGCCCCATCTAAAGATATCTGCAATTCCCTGGGGCCCACACTAAGGTGACTCATAGCTATAATGATACTGGCATGTCCTTCAGTTGTAGCTACCCCACTGATGGAATTTGGGGACCACTTGAAGTGATACCAACCCAGATTCCTACCGTGTATAAATCAGTGGCTTGGTTTCGAATTCTCTCTTTTGACTCTCAAGCTTCCCCTTCTGGTCTAAACCCAGAGTAGAGGGGCCAAGGGTCTCATCCCATCCTATGTGAGAACCGGGTTCATCTACAGTTTCTTGACTTAGCCAGTGGGTCTAGGAGATGGGAACGCTAGCCTGGACTGTCAATGGCAGAGCTAAAAAATAACAATTTCTAAATGTCTTTTCTAGTCTCATCACTAATTCTGCACACAGCAGTCTCTTTGAACTTTATTATGAAAATATTTTAAAACAAATTTGAAATACATTTATAATAAATGCATGTACAATCTGACCTAAAAAAGCTCTTGAGGAGCAACACCCAAGGTTGACCTCTGACCTCAACATGAATGCACACACATGTATGCACGTGCACACATAAACACATACATACACACGCATTTATACCCATGCACACACACCTACACATACACAAACTGAAACTCGTGTACATATACACGAGTATACACACAAGCATTGACAGATGCGCACGTGCACACCTACATACATGGACACTCTTCTCCCCTCTCCTCTGCTTTTCTCATTCATGTGTATTCATGTGTTTCACACACCCAGACAGTCCATTATCCTCCACTGTACTTCAGGCACCCATGGTAGTGTGTGACTTTTCTTGGGAAACTGTGAACAAACAACTCACCCCAGATATAGGACCAATGACAGGCCAGAGAAGCAATTCTACTAGTCCAAGTTTTCGTGACTAATGTCACCACAGGAGTGGGGGGGGGTGTCACAGTATCAGAGATGACTTCAAGGGAGCTGCATCTTCAAAGAGCCCACACTGGCTTGGCTGATGATTTATGAAGGATGGAGCCCTGGAACCCTCTGCAGGACTTGCAAGCTGTTCAGCAGACTAGACCTTACCCAGATGTATCGGTCCTTACTACCGATACAGCCTGGGAGCAGTAAAGCCTTGTAATCCTGCAATTTTCAGGACTTTCTGGGACATGTGAGTTGTTCACTTCCTGAGTCTTGAGAAGAGAAAAAAAGTTCGAGATCAGTTCAGGAATATTTTTGTGCAACACCAGGCTTGTCCCCACACCAGAGCTTTTGCACAGGCAATATTTCCCCTCCCCTGATTACTGCATCCCCCCTCCCTCCCTCCCTCCCTTCCCTCCCCTCCCCCTCTCTGTCTCTCTGTCTCTCTCTCTCTCTCTCTCTCTCTCTCTCTCTCTCTCTCTCTCTCTCTCTCTCTCCCCTCTCCACATTTTTGCTCAAAAGCCACTTTTTCGATGAGAGCCCTCCATTTGGAAGAACAGCATCCTCAACACTTCTGGCCTCATTTTCTCGGCTACACCTTTTAAAAACCAGATGTGTATTTTTTTTCCTTCACTTACAACCTTCTATCACGTTGTCCCCTTATCTGTGAGCTATGTTGACTGTTTATCACATGCATCTCCTTGGATGTAAACACTGGGCCAGTGGGAATTTTCACTCTCTTCTTTCCCTCAGTAAATCACACAGAGAAAGGCCAGGGGCAGAATAGGTGCTCAGTAAATAATTTTTTAACAAACAAGTGGAGAAATATTTTATTGAAAATCGGTGATATCTCTCATCATGTCCTACATTTGCAGTCGGTGGTCATCAGAGTCCCTTGTCTGCAGCTCGGGGGTTTGAAATATGAAGATGTTTCATTTTGCTAAAACGGTTGTCGTTTTTTCTGGTCTTATCTGCTCTGTGTAGAGACCTTCTGCTTGGGAGAATTCAGCTGATCGGTTACCACTGAGAGCAGCACTATTTTTCTTCCTAGTCTAGACTGAGATAATAACTGTGAAAGGCCACTCGGGACATTTGTATCCTTAGCTGCACACTCCCAAAGATCACAAGGTTGTACCACACTCAGTAACAAACAGCCCTGAGAGTTCAATGGCTTCAAAAGCCAAGAGCTTTGGGCTGGTGAACTGCCTCTGTAAGAGTGCTTGCTGCAAAATGTGAGGCCTTGAGTTCCAATCTCCATTAAAAATAGAGGCAGGTGGGCCTGAACCCCTGTAAACCCAGCGCTGGGGTGTGAGAGGATGGAGACAGGGGGATGGCTGGCACTTGCTGGCTGCTGACCTAGCTCTAGGTTCAGGGAGAGATCTTGTCCCAAAAACAGATTGTGGCAGAGTACCTCTGATCTTCACATATGTGCACAGCACACACACACACACACATACACACACACACAGAGAGAGAGAGAGAGAGAGAGAGAGAGAGAGAGAGAGAGAGAGAGAGATACACATATATGCACACACACAGACACATACACACAGAAAGAGAAACACACATATATATGCACACAGAGAGAGAAACTCACATCGATGCACACACATACATATACACAAACACACAGAGAAATGTGCATATATATGCACATGCATACACACACACACACACACACACACACACACACAGTTCCCCAAGTGCATCCAGTAATAGCTTATTTTCCACATGCATTTCTATCTGAAACCTGCCTCTGCTCAGAGGCTATCAGGACAAATTTTGCATCCATTTAGAGAGTATTGATGCACACTCCAGGCATGTTGGAAATCATTTAGCATCTCCATTAATATTAATTAATGGTATTGATATTTATCAAGCACCACTCTGGGCCAGGTGCTATGCTGGGTGCTGTAGGTCTGACATCACCGCAAAGGGACTTGGTGTCTGGCTCACTGGAGCTTGGGGTCTCCAGAGAGTCAGATGCTAATGATGCAAAGATGTATTAACAGTGATCAATACAATGAAAGAAACTGCAAGAGAGAAAGACAAGAACAAAGTCAGGCAGTTGATGCTTAACTTTAACCATCAACTTGACACGACCTAGAATCACTTGGGAAGAAGTCTTTGAGTAGGGATTGTCTACACTGGGTTGACCTGAGAAGGCATCATTGAAGGATTGTCTTAATTACGATCATTGACTTGGGAAGAACCAGCCCACTATAGGTGGCACCAACTCCTAGGCAAGAGGTCTGCACTGTACAAAAATGGAGAGATAGAACCAGGCACACGCAAGCAGTTGAGCATGACTGCCTGTGTGCGGTTTCTCTCTGCTCTTGACTGCAGATGTGATGTGACTAGCCAGCTGTCTTAGGCCCTGCTGTGACTTCCCCTCAGTGATGGACCATAACCTGCAATTGTGGACTAAAATCAGCCCTTTCATCCATAAGTTGCTTGTTGTTGGGGTGTTTTGTCACAATAAGGAAAGGAAACTAGAATAGACAGGAATTCAGTGTAGGGGCAATACCAGAGAGGGCATGAGAGCCAGGACTAGCACATTCCACTGAGCTTGTGTGGAAGCTTGTTCCCCAGCTGTGAGGAGTGGGTAGAACTTTTAAGAAGTGGGGCTTAGCAAGGGAACATTTAGGTCTGTGGAAGTGTACCCTTGAAGGGGATATTGACATCCCAGCTCCTCCCTGGCTTTAATTCCCTGCTGGCCAGGAAGGGTACAGACCTCTTTCTGCCCTGAGTTCCCACTCTATCTGTGTGATGTGATGGCAGAAACCTATGAAAACAGGGGACAGCATTCATTCTTATCAGTTGCTTATTTCAGGAGAGTTGGCTACACAGTCGAGGGGTGGCTGTGCCTACAGTTTAGACAGGATCTGAGGGGCATTCTCTAGCCCTTAAGTGAGAACAAAGGAGAAAGAAACAGCTGGAGGAGACATTACATGCCTGTGTGTAACTGAAGAAAATAGCTGTCCTTATCAGAGATGTTAGGACCCAAGTCTAACAGACTAGACTCAGCACATGCCTTCAATAGGCCACTTACAGAGACACTAAGGAAAGAAAAAATGGAGATGTGCTCAATGAAGCCACATTGGCACAAACAGAAGTCTGATGACCCATCCACCCCCAAACCCTCAAGGCTGTCTTTGGGGTCCTGAGATAAGAGGTATGGGTATCTAAGCAGTTCCCATCAAAGTGTGATCCTGCCAACCACTAGCCCATCCTTGTGTCAGCCTCAGCATCCCCTGTAAGGTGCTCTAACAAGTTGTCTGAACTGTGTGGACCCCTCCTGGGAGACTCGTTCCTGTCTGACTAACACCAGGCTTCAGCCTTTTCCCCCTTAGGCCCAAAGTAATATATCTGGTAAAAACTCCAGTTTCTAGGTCTATGGTTTCAATAGCCTAATAGCCATGAGAGACAGAAACTAGTCAGGCAGTTTAGGGAAAGGCAAACCTCAAAAACAAGACCGTCTTGAAGTCAACCTTTGTCTGTGGCCAGAGGCTGGAAATCCCCCTGGTTCTGTCCTGACCAGAGGCCAGTGATGTCAAAGTGTCTAGCATTTTGGTTCCTGTCAGTTTGCTGGCTTTTCACACATCCTAAATGAGCTCCACTCTCTGGGAACATTACCGGGGTCTATGGCCAAAACAGAGCTCAGTGAACACCCCACAACTAGGACAACTGGACTGACCCACTCACCCCTTCCATGCTCCTGCCTCTGTCCAGCAAAGCTTTCCTAACTCCAGGTGAGGACCATTCCAGTTCCTTTTTCTGTTGCTGTGTTGTAACACCCTGGCAAAAAGCAGCTTAGAGAAGAAAGAGTTTGCTTTAGTTCTCAGTCCATCCCTTTGGGAAGTCAAGGCAGGAACTTCACACAGCTTGCAGCATTGCATCCACAGTGGAGAACAGAGAGAAATGTGAGTGTGCTCACTTGTTTGCTCATGCTCAACTCAATTTCTCTGCTCTTATAAAGTTCAGGGTCCCCTACCTAAGGATTGGTGCCACCCAAGGTGGACTTAATTCAATTAATTTAAATTAAGAAAAACCCCCACATACAAGCCATCAGGCCAACCCCACATAGACCATCCCTCATAAAGACTCTCTCCCCAGGCAATTGTATGTTACATCAAGTGACCCTTAAAAGCTAACTGTTACAGGGACCCTCAGTGGGAACCCATGCTTGGGACTTACTCCAGCTGTATGGGAGCTTGCTTCTTGTCTCTTTTTTTTTTATTTTTATTTTTTATTTTATTAGTTCTAGTTAGGGAACAAGCTTATTTCAAGTCCCTTCTCCCTCTCCCTCCCCTCACCCCCAGCCCTCCTCCCCCACCCCCAGTCTACCCCCCACCCCATCCACCCACCACTCCCCAGGCAGGGTAGGGCCCTCAACTGGGGCTCTGCAAAGTCCACCAAGTCTTCCTATGCTGGTCCTGGGCCCTTCCCCATGTGTCCAGGGCCAGAGTGTAACCCTTCATATGGGATGGGCTCTCAAAGTCCCTTCTTGCACCAGGGAAAAATACTAATCCACCACCAGAGGCTCCCTGGAGTGCAGAGGCCTCCTTATTGACATCCATGTTCAGGGGTCTGGATCAGTCTTGTACTGGCCTCCCAGACAGCATCTGGGGTCGATGTGCTCTCCCTTGTTCAGGCCAACTGTTCCTGTGGGTTTCTCCAACCTGGTACAGACCCCTTCACTCTTCATTCCTCCCTCTCTTCAACTAAATTCCCGATTTCGGCTCATTGTATATCTGTGGATGTCTGTCTCTGTTTCCATCAGCCACTAGATGAGGGCTCTAGGATGGCATAAAGAGAAGTCATCAATCTCATTTTAGGGGGAAGGTTTTTAGGTTATCCTCTCCGCCGTTGCCTGGATTGTCAGATCATGTCATCCTTGTAGGTCTCTGGAGATCTCCCTAGTTCCAGATCCCTTCTCAGGCCTATAGTGGCTTCCTCTGATATTGTATCTCTCATCCTGCTTTTTTTCCTCTATTCTTCCCCCAACTCAATGTTTCTGCCCCTCGCTTCTTGTCTCTTAACCTCTCACCTGTAGTAAACTCCTTCTGAACACTCACCCTCCCTGTCTGTGGTCCTGAACTTCATTTTTCTTTTTATGTTCATGAGGTAAAGACATGGGTCAAATGTGTCTTTAGTGGTGGTTGCTTTTCCACCCCCGCTGTCGGGGACCAAAAAATATCAATTATGGTGTTTCAGATACAGGCCTCAAACTCTATCCCAGAAGCTCGAATTTCACATTGTCTTTTAGATGTCGGGTGGTTACCACCAGATGGCTTGGCCTCAGTTGAGAATGTCTCCTAGTTTGCATAACAACAGACCTGGGCCCTGACTGCACAGCACCTGTTCTGAGGGCTTGTTTATGTGCCTAGGTACTGTTTGGGTGTGTCTCTAGGGTTAAAGGATATGTTTGATATCAGCTTTATACATGATGGTAGATGTCTTCTGTGGTCACCACCACTGTTGGAAAGCTATTAAAGAGGATGCTTGAATAAATGGGAGACTCCAGCATGGACTGAGAGCCCTCCTGAGATGACAAGATGTGTCTGTGTCTCGTCCTTAGCACTGCTGGGTAGCTAAGAGTTTCCTGGTCCAGTACTCCCTGACTCAGGGATGCACCCAAGGCCATTTATCTGGCTCCCCAAAGACATCAGACTGAAATAGATGGCCCCTGTAGTGTGGGACTGGCACAAGCCGGGCCCCGGCACCCCCCTGAGCTATTTATTGCCCACATGGAACAATAAAGAATCTGTCGCTCTCAGGGGCCCCTACTTTCCTCAGTATCAATATAGCCAAAGGGAAGGGTACAAATTTCTTTAGAAAAATCAACATTTCTCTCAGGGTAGTTACCACCCCTGTGTGGGAGTTGAAAACATAAGTACAGCTATTTATGCAATCAAATCCTGGGCAATTTTCTTGTTGTTAATTAATAGACAGTAATAAAACAATCATTAATTTTAATTAGTGCATTTATTGATGTCATTTCGTGTCCATCAGCTCGTATACATGTGTCCATTTTGCGGCTGCTGCTTCTCATGTAAGGCTGCACCATGTCCTGCCACTCCCAGTCATTTTGCAAAGAGCTCACCATTCAAAGTCTTCCCTCACAACAGTGTGTTTCTTCTCTCCTGAGCCAATCCTGAGAAGTGTTCCCACTCACTGGACATGAAGTGCTCCCACTCATTGGACATGAGCATTGTTACTTTGAATAGAACACACCAACTGTTTCCCCAAATCCCTCTTCCTAAGAGTTCCTCACCTGCTGGAACAAGCCATCACCCTGCAGGGGTACCAGCATCCAGCATGGTCTGGCTTTATGTTTCTGCAAATGCAATGAGGAAATTGTGCTTAATTCTGGTCTAATTTGCATCTTCCTGATTACTGACCACACAATTATTTTCAGATTGAACATAAGCAGTAAGTGGTCCTCAATAAGGGACAATTTTTTTCCCCACTCAAGGGACAATTTGGCACTGTCTCTAGACATTTTGGGTTGTCACGTGGTGTCTGTTGGTTAGAGACCAAGGATGCTGCCCAGCATCCCACAGTGTACCTAGCCAAGAATGTCCACAGTGCCAATGAAGAGAAACTTGGGATCCTCAAACTGCTTGATAAACACTGTCGTTTTGTCTAAACCATGGAGCTGAGACACATGGCTTTGAAACAGTCTCTGGGGTTATTATAAAAAAAAAGGGGGGGGGTCATAATGAGACATTTCTCAGCCAAACCTCATCTTTTGTATACATGCTTTGGAATATTGCCCTCCGACACTGAGTAACTTTGAGCCACACTGGCCGAGGGGACATCCTGTCATGGCAATTAACAATATGGCTGTCTACAGTGTGGTCATATGGCGTGATAGAATCATTGCCATCTTGAAGTAGAGATTAGCTTGGCTCAGTAGCCATGGCAACAAAATAAGCGGAAAGATACAGAGGCAGCCAGGTCTATGGTAATGGTAGCAAAGCTATTGACACTCTCTGATAAAAAAAGGAAGGGGAGAGTCAGAGGAGCCTCACCTGGGAGTCCAGCTTCACTTCCTCCTGCCCTCTCACAGCTGCAAGTGATCTTGGGAGATGCCAGCCTACAGGGGACATGGAATGTTGACTGAAAGGAAGACTCCATGTTGCAGCTTCCATGAGGTTTCAGTGATGCTGTGATGTGACTTTGCCATGAGGCAGCTACTTTGGGGTCACCTATACTCCTGTCACTCACCTCTTACCTGGGCTTTGTAAGGAAGCTCAAGTTGGATTTTTGTGCATCATTGCTTTGGTCTTTCATCATTGGCCCATCTGGGGCAAAGTGGGCATTTGTTCATGTCTCCCTAGGAACAGTTCATACAACAATGAGTAATTGATAACGCTAGTCCATGCAGTAGCAATCTGTGAGTTATCAAAATCAAGACCACCCATTGCTCAAAATGCCCTTCCTGGCTTTCCTCCTCCTCCCTGTAGTTAGTGAGGTTTCTTAACTGCACCTCAGACAGCCCTTAACTCTCTTTAATTCTCCAGCAGATTTTCCAAAGTGCCAACTCAATTATTCAACTTTTCTGCCACGTAATGAAAATCTATTCCCCTCTAGTTTCCCCCCAACATTTTAAGCACAAGAATTAAACTGTTCAGGAAATAAATATTTATGAATATTATTCCCAACCTATGATTCTCTAAAAATTATGAAGGCAAATGCTGTACCAACCCAACAAAAAAAATGAACCTTGAAAACAAATCTCATTGCAGAAAAAGAATATCCGAGATTAACGTCTATGAACAGGAACCTGGAAAGAGCCTCATCCTCTTTGGTTCCTTTTAATAGGATCCCACAAATAATCAAAAGAACAAACATTAATAAAGGAACAATAATGAGCCAAAATATTTGTTCCTCCACCTGATTTGCTAATAATTCCCACACAGATGCCAAAACCCATCTCACAGCGACAGCCTAATAAAATGAGATGGCCTGTGAGAATTTAATATGGCTCCTGCCTTTGCTCCCTTTGAGGGCCCAAGGGAAGCGTCAGTAGAGAAAGTTGGAGTGGGAATGAAAGTGGGTCTTACCCGGATGTAGTTGGCACAGTGGAGGATGGCCTGAGTCTATGTCACCAGGACAAGCTTTAGTCTCCACCCTTCAACTTGATCAGCAGTCAGTGAGTCACGGTTCATGAGAAACTGAGCTGGGGCCAGGGCTGGACAGACAATACAGTTAGTAAAGAGTTCCCATGCCATCAGGGGGACATTATTTGAATCCTCCAGGAGTGGTAATGTGAACTTGTTACCCAAGTGCTGGGCCTGATTCTAGGGACTCACTGGCCAGCCAGTCTAGCTAAACCAGCAGAAGCCAGATTCAGTGAAAGACCCTGTCTCAAAAAATAAGGTGGAGAGTGACTGATGAACATACATCAACCTCTCACATACACACACACACACACACACACACACACACACACACAGAGAGAGAGAGAGAGAGAGAGAGAGAGAGAGAGAGAGAGAGAGAGAGAGAGAGAGAAATACAAGCCTGAGCAGGGTAATGCTAGGGTTATAGCAGCCTCCCTGTATTAAGCTGTTTTCATTGCTGTAGCAAAACAAGCAAGGCTAGATACTTTGTAAGGAAAACAGATTTGTTGAGCTCACCAGTTTAAGGGCTGTAAGTCTATGGTTGGTCAGCCCAATCAGTTTGTCCTCTGCCTATATCACAATATAGAAAAGGAGAAGAGAGAAAACCAGCCATATCCAGGATCTTCTGGCTGTTTTGGTGTGGCTAAATCGTGGGCACCAGTGGCAAGTGACAAAAGAATGACTATAAACACACATGCATGCATGCATACATACACACATACATATATACCATTCAAACCAGAGAAGATAGGGCTGGAGAGATAGCTCAGCAGCCAAGAACACTTGCTGCCCTGCAGAGGACCTGTGTTTGGTTCAAGTACCCGCATCAGGCAGCTCTATGAGATCCAACTCTTGTCTTCTGGCCTCTGTAAGCACCTCTCTCACACACACAAACCCATGCACAGACACATATGTACACATAATTGAAAATAGAAGAACAAAAAACCAAAGCAGTAAACCTCAATGTTCACACCAAAGGATCTAACACAAACTTTTAAGATGACTGGGGAGAGAGACTGAAATCATGGAAGAAAAATTCAGCTGGAAAACAGAACAACAGCAAATGAAAGCACAAACTTAGAAGGTTCTAGAACTGCTATCAGAGGCTTGACTTGCAGGCTATGCTTGAGAGAGCCTGACCAATGGTGGAGGAGGCAGAGCATGTCATCCAGATTGACAAAAGTAGAAAATTTTTAAAAAATGGAAGAGAAAGGAAAAACAGACAGACCTGGTAGCTCAGACCCATCAACCCAGCTTCTCACAAGGCAAAGGCAGAATGGCAAGTTCAAAACCAGTCTGGGCTACAGAGTGAATTCAAAGCCAGCCTAAGAAAATCAGTGAGACACTATTAGAAAATCAAAAGTCAAAACAGGGCTAGTGATGTAGCTCAGTTGATAGAGCACCTGCCTGAATTCCCCAGTGAGGGGCTGAGGTGTGGCTTAGCAGTAGAACCCTTGCCTGGTACATATTAGGCCTTGTTCCATTCCTAGTATCTTTGGTCATCCGTCCCCCATTGTAGACAGGAAAGATGAAGGCAGTATCTGCAAAGCATGGAAAGTGACCTTAGCTTCTGCCACTGCTCCGCTTTCTCTTTGAAACACAACTTTTTAAAACAGAAAGAACTCAATATGCCATTTTTTATATGAAATCCGTAATCTGTGGGTCTTAAAGAGCTTCTGGAGACAAATTGGAAGAGTTTTCATTTCCTTTTCTTCTATTTAGCTTACACTTAAAATGCTTAGTTCTCTGTGCTTCTCACCTTTGGACATGGTCTATTCTAAGTCCACATCAAGCAGTGGCCAACCATTCTAAATGACACAATTAAAGCTCTCTTAACACATGTAATAGTCTATTACACCCCAGTGGCCTCACTCACCCAGCAGTGACAACACAGATGGAAAAGTAGCTGTCATAGCCACCCACATAACACTATCCCAGAGGTGGGATCACTTGATGTATAGCTGGGGAATTTAAAATAGTTCTAATTTAAAGTCATGAGAACATTTACACAAGGGCTGGGGAGGTGGGGGAGAGGCAGGTCCCTGAGACTCGCTGGCCAGCCAATCTAGGCAATCAGAGAGACCCTGACTCAAAGAATAAGGCAGAGAGAAGCTGAGAAAAAGGCACTGATGTCAACATCTGGCCTCCATGGGCACCAACACACATCTACACAAATATCTACATGTACCACACACACATGAGCACACAAATATTTAAATAATAATCTTACTCAAGGTTTTCTTACTGAAATGAACACGTATGCCATGAGCATCCTAGCCATTTATGAGCACTGTTTACACATGTGAGGCTATGGGGTGGTGGCAATGGGCTTGGAAACACTGGTTTCATATATATATAAAAAAAAAAACCCTTGTTCATTAAAGAAAAATGTTGCTGTAACTGTTCTAGAGAAATATTTAACTATTAAAAATATGTGGGGTGGGGCTGGAGAGATGGCTCAGAGGTTAAGAGCACCGACTGCTCTTCCAAAGGTCCTGAGTTCAATTCCCAGCAACCACATGGTGGCTCACAACCATCCGCTATGAGATCTGGTGCCCTCTTCTGGTGTGCAGATATACATGGAAGCAGAATGTTGTATACATAACAAATAAAATCTTTAAAAAAAATATGTGGGGTGTGTGTGTGTATGCACAAGCATTGTGTGTTTGTCCATGTGAAAGTGGACAAGCAAGCTTTAGTAAGAGATATTGGGGAACTGGGGATGGGGTTGCACACCTTTATCTGTGTATTCAGGAGGCAAAGGCAGATGGATATTTGTGAATTGAAAACCTGCCTGGTTCTACATAGTGAGTTTAAAGTCAACCAGGACTACATAAACCTTGTCTCAAAAAAGAAGTGGAGGAGGAAGAGGAAGAGAGAAGGAAGAGGAAGAAGAAGAGGAGTATTGGAAAGCGGGGGAAGAGGAAGAAGAAAAAGAGAGGAGGAGGGGGTGAAAAAAGAATAGGGAGAGTGAGAGGAACTCCCAGAAGTGGGAGACGTTCTGTAGGCATTGGGCTTCCCTGTCTACATGTTTGTCATAGTGCCATGACAGCCACGATGCAAAAGCCAAGACCATTGCTATGAGACTCCTCCGCTTCCTGGGCTATCAAGAGACAAGCCAGGGGAGGGCTCACATACTCTGTGTCTCACTGGCACCACCAGAGAGATGATGATCAGTGTTCATGCACTGCCCACCATTTGGGGGTATTGAAGTCCTTTCTCTTCATCTCGGACTTGTGTTTTGTTAGCAGTCAACCTTGTATCTCTTAGTCACCTCACCCACATTGCTAACCTCCATCTTTGCAGGTGGTTCATGCGCTATTAATTATACAGAGCTGTGTTCTCACTGCCACCAAGAAGCAGCTGTAGTTATTAGTCAGCTCTTTGCCTGTGGAATGGCCTGGGGTCTCTTTCATGAAATGGGGGAGGCTTGCTTAGAAGCTGTCTTTATTGGATGTGTTTCAGTTAGCTTCATTAAAAACAAAAATGTATATGGGAAGGCAATGGTACCTTGCATATGCTCCTCCAGGGCCTCCACCACTGGCCTTGTCTATCACACCCAGGCACAAGCTTCTCGCTTCTCATCCCTAGTTTCCCTGGCCCCATCCTTTTAATCCTGAAGGCATGTTGGTGTGTGGCAGCTTCTTCTCAGATTAAAACACTAAATTCTAGAGGAAGGCACAGTAAGACAGGAAGTAAACAGCTCAAAATGGCTTCAGGAAGTCCCCAAAACTGATCAGATTCATTAAGGCTCTCCTCCCAGCCCCCCAGAGTATATATGCAATATATACTCTTATAAGTAACACTTGAGCATCACTTCCAGACAAGATGAGCTGCTCAGAAGAGGCTCTGACCAAGCAGCCTGGAAGAAGCAGAGACCCAATGAACTGACTAGAAGAGACAAAGACTGGCCAACCTACCTAGGAGGCTGAGCCACCTGGTAAAGATACCCTCCAGCCTGTTGAGCTGCCTGTAGGCTGTGCAGTATAGGGTAAAAGGTCTAAGTCCACTTCTGGGTTTGAATACTTACCAAAACCCACCAATCCCTGAGCCCCAAAACCCACCAGTCCATGAGCCCCCAAACCCACCAATCCCTGAACCCCAAAACCCACCAATACCTGAACCCCAAAACCCACCAATACCTGAGCCCCCAAACCCACCAATCCCCGAGCCCAAAAAAAAACCAACAATTCCTGAGCACAAAGAACTCACCAGTCCCTGAGTCTGAAGACCCACCAATCCCTGGACTTGGGTTGGAATCTCACCAATCCGCACTCTGGAAAACTCCTCCCCCAAGAAACCCTATATAAAACTGTCTTCTGCTCCATTCCCTGCTGCTTCTCACCAGAGCAGAGGCAGCCACCCTCCTGTGTTTTCCCCTCCCAATAAATCACTTGTGTGAGGTTTATTGTGTGGTGTGACTGTGTGGTGCTCTTTGGCTCCAAACTGCCAGGATACCTTTCCCTTCACAGCTGTAACACTTGCATTAGGGAAAACTTTCCCCTCAGAGCTGTAATACTTGCACTGGGGAAATTTTCTCCCTCCCAGCTGTAACACCTCCACGGAGGAAGCCTTTCCCCTCATAGCTGAATCGCTTATGTGCAGTGTGCTCCAGGTTCCCAGCTTTGTGAGCTCACCCATCCTTGGGTGGGCTTTGGCGCTACTGTAAGTGACCCTTCACCCACATTCCTGTAAGGAATACCCATAAAATTCATTGGTTCACCAAGTTGGACTTTGGTGGTATCCATACTTGGTTTATTGTCAGATCCTTCTCTGGGGTGAATAGACATTTGTTCTTGTCTCCCCAGGAATAGTGTCAATATGGTGAGGAGTGAGTTAAGGAAACTTAGGCAAGTAGAGAAAGAAAGGGCATCACTCCTTAAAAGGTCCACTTCTTATTCCTAGAGGGCTCTGCAAACTGCAAACTGCAAGCATCAGGAAGAGCCCATCCAACGGAGGATAGCAAGGTGGGACCAGCAAGAGAAAAAGGGAAGAGAGGTTTATTTGGGCTAAGGTTTAAAAGAATCTGTAATGGCAGGGTGGCTCCCATCTGCTGCCATGGGAGTTTGTAATGTGTCTTGCTACATTTCCATAGATCATGAAGCAGAAATAGTCTGGAAGCTGGACTAAGTGAAAGCCCTCAGACCTTCCCCAACTTGACCCATTTCCTCCAGCAAGACTCTGTCCTCCTACAGTTTCTAACTTCCCCCAAAGACAGTCACCAGATGAAGACTAAGCATTCAAATATATGAGCCTGTGGGGGACATTCATATTAAACCATAGCACATAGCACCACCAATAAACCTTGAGGACAGATGCCAAGTGAAATAGACCAGTCACTAAAACACAAATGATGTGTGGTCCCACTTCTATGAGGTCCCTTGAATAGTCAAATCCTTCTAGAAAGAATGGTATGTGTGGAGATTGTCCTGGTTAGTTTTTCTGTCAACCTGACACAACCCAGAATCACCTGGAGAGACAGCCTCAACTGAGGGATTTATCTAAATCAAGTTGGTCAGTGGCCATGTCTATATGAGAGGACCCAGCCCACTGTGAGTGGCATCATTCCCTAGGCAGGGCTCCTGGAAGGTACGAGAGAACAACAAGCAGACAAGTGAGGATCCATGTGCTCATTCTCCCTGCTCTTGACTGCGGATGTGTTGTATTAAGTTCATGCCTCGACATCCTCACAGACCTCGTCTGTAACCTGGAATTGTAAACCAAGTAAACCTTCCTTTCCTGGGTTGCTTTGGATCAAGGCATTTTATTGCAGCAACAGAACTGAAACTATGAAGAGGGTGTTCATTGGGATAGAGCCCTAATTCAGGGGATGGTGGTGGCAGTTCTATGACACTGCCAGTTGTTTAAAGTCACTCTAAATTCTCACTTAAAGTGGTTATCATGGTAAGTTTAGGCTGCAGATAATTTACCACAATGATGTAGCTCACAGTAGTTGTTAGTGAGGGGAAGGATCTAGGTGTAGGAAAGACTGGGTCTCATTATAACCCCCATGATTCTATTTGATTTTAAAGTTGCAAGTAATGCTTTGATAAATGTTTTAAAATTTAAACACCAAGCAGGGTAAGTGATACCTTTTAGCTGGAAGGAAAGTAAATCTTTATGAGAACGTACCCTTTCATCTCCTCTCTCTGTCTGTCATCTTGACAGCATAAGAAATAATGAAAAATTCTTCCCCAAAAGCAGCGATGTCAGAAAGAGACTGAGAATGAGCGAGTGGGCAGCACACCAGGGGATCTTTGTCTCCTGGAAAGAGAATGCTTCACCTGGCATCCTTCAAAGCCTGCTCACAGGCATGCCTTGTTTGCATTTACACTTTTGCAGGATAGCTTAGAAGTGGTGCCTTCTTTCTCTTCACTTTAAACATAGAAAAGCTGAAACTTAAAGAGACTGACTAGATGCACCAGAGTAGAAAAATTCTTAATATAGTAATCCAAGACTTCACAGAAGACCAAAAGAATGAACTCCACCTGCTCGTGATTCACGGATACACACACCTTGGCTGCAAAGGAACAATTAGCAAAAAAAACTACATGGTCTGATTATCTGCCTATCATCTGCACGTTATCTATCATCTACATGTCAGTCTATCATCTGTCTATCCATATGTCCATTTATCTTTATCAATCTATCATCTACCCATTTATCTATCCACCACTTTTCCTATTTATCTTTCTATTTTGCATTTGCATTTACCTATCTACCGTTGTCTATCATTTTCTATTTATTTGCCAACATTTATGTGTCTATGTATATACTTTCATGTCTACAATCTAAGTTTCAAGACATCATCTATCCATCCATTTATCATTGATCATCCTTCTATAAATGCTTTAAAAACAATCACCTATCTGTCTACCTACCTATGCATCCAATAATCATTTATCATATTTCTATCATCTATATATTAATCTAGCACTGCTCTGCCCATAGACTCATGTGTTAATTATCTACTTAGCTATATTCCTATCATCCATAACTTCTCTTTCAGCAATCTTTCTATCATCTACCTACTATTGTATCATCTGCCTGGCTATCACATATCTGTCTATAGAGAGACCAGACTTCACTTTTGCCAAGACAGTGCTATCTTTTCTAAATCTGTGTTAGATTTGCCTATTAGGAACAGAGTCCCCATGATTAAATCTGTAAGCTTATCAGTCATCATTGGTGGCTTGTTCATATATCACCTCTGACACTTCTTTTTCCAGAAGATATGCTGATGGGTTGAAGTGGACAGTGAGAAAAGGAGGCTGGGCATGGCTCACCTTGGAAGTGGAAGGAAGTTGGTGCAGCTATGCCAGCCCATTGCCATGGATGGCCAGATGTACACAGCCTTTTTGGCTCTACAAACACAGAGAACTCCCAAATCACTACTGGTGTTCATCCGAAATATCAAATCCCCACAGAGGATCTTGAATCTTATGTGGGCAACATTCTGGTGTATGTCCTGTTCGAAAAACCTGATACTCAACGTTCCCCTGCAGTGGTAGAAAAACAAACTGTATGGAATAAATATGCAGCAAGTAGTGGGTTTGATGTTTGTTGATGCCTTTTTTATTTTGGCAACAGACCCTTATGAATGCAAGAAATGAAAAAAGATAAATGACATCTGGGTGAGATCATGTATGCATGTAAATCAATCACTCAGGAGGCTGAGGCAGGAGGATCACTGCAAATTAGTGGCCAGCGGTGGCTACATAATGAGATTCTGTCTCAGAAACACAAAAGAAGGTGTCTTAGTCTGTGTTTCTACTGCTGTGAAAATACACCATGACCACAGCAACTTTTTCCTTTTTAAAAAGGAAAACATTTCATTGAAGTGGCAGCGTACAGTTTCAGAGGTTCAGTCCTTTTTCATCATGGTGGGGAGTATGGTAATGTACAGGCAGACACGGTGCTGACTACATCTTGATCAGAAGACAATAGGAAGTTGACTGTGGCAATAGGCATAGCTGGGCACATGGCATCCACAGTTAGGAAGAGATGGATGCTCAGCTCGCTTTTTCCTTTCTATTCAGACAGAGTCTTACCCTGTGGGATGGTACCACATTGGATTTGATGGTTCATCTTCGGTTCAGACCTCTCTGGAAATGCCCACATGGACATAGACAGAGACCCCTAGAACAACGGTTCTCTCCTTTCCTAATGCTGTGACCCTTTAATACAGTTCCTCATGTTGTGATGACCTCATAAAAGTATTTTCGTTACTACTTCATAACTGATTTTGCTACTGTCATGACTACTGTTATAAATCATAACATAAATATATGTATTTTCTGACAGTCTTAGGTGACATCATTCACCACACCCCCTCAAAGGGGTCTTGATCCACAGGTTGAGAATCACTGTTCTAGAAGAACAAAACCAGATAAAGATTTCATTAAGTCAGCTGACATTGAAATAGTGACAACAGCAGCCCCACATCTGAGTGTCCAAGAACCCAATAGTTTCTCAGTCTTTGAAGCCTGGTACTCATCAGTCGGAATAGCCACACATGACTATTTTACACTGGAGAAGCTGACATCCCAGTAGGTGCTCCGTCCACAAAGCAGGGTGCCTCAGCATTCCCCACCTAATGCCAAAAGACTACAGATTTCCTGGAATGACACTGGTTCGTAGTGACTCATGGAAAGATGGAAATGCTGGTCCCTCTATCAGTGAAGGAATCAGAAACAATAGGATGAATCAGCTCGGCTGCAAGAGGCAGGCCATGGGAGAAGCAACACAAAATCTTATTTCTACCATGTCCCTTTTTCATCTGGGCTGCTACCAGCTGGCACTACTGGGGGTAGATCTTCCCACATCAGTTCAATCAGGACAAGTTCTCCATTGAGGTGATTCTAATATATGGCAAGTAACATTAAAACCAACCATTGCCCTGTGTCTCCTAGGTGACTCTAAGTCCTGTCAAGTAGACAATGACAATTGCCGATAACATATAGGAACATACATGGTGACTTGCTTGCAGAGTTTTTCAAATTTTTGAGTCATCCCAATTTGTTGACTGCTTCGTTTTTAAGGTAAATGGAGGCACAATCAAAGACTCCTTTTAAATGTTCATTTGAGTAAAGAATGGTTTATGAATTAATAGATCCAAACCAGAAATGGATGGGTCATAACAAAGAGATAGCAGCAAGCGATAAGGCCCCTGTGGATAAAGTACTTGCTATGCAAGCATGAGGACTTGAGTTCAAATCCCCAACACCCACATGAAAAGCGAGGTGTGCTCCTTTGCATACCTATGACCCCAGCACTGTGGGGGGTGAAGACAAGGGTCAGTGAGAGACTGCATCAAAGGAATAAAGAGGAAAGTGATACAACAAGGTGTTCAATGCCCACATCTGGCCTCTGCTCACACATTCACAGGCCCACAGATGTGCACATACAACACACACACACACAAACGGAGGGAGGGAGGGAGGGAGGTAGGGAGGGAGGGAGGGAGGGAGGGAGGGAGGGAGGGAGAGGGAGAGAGAGAGAGAGAGAGAGAGAGAAAGAGAGAGAGAGAGAGAGAGAGAGAGAGAGAGAGAGAGAGAGAGAATAACTAAAACATAGAAAACACACACTTAGTTACAGCAGCAGACTTCTCTTCGGTCTGTTTCCTGGTGATGCTCCTAATCACACAAAGTACTCAACTACTTCTGATTGGCTGAGCTCACGTTCTGTTTTTCTCTCATGTAGAGAAACCACTCAACTTTAGTTTTACTGATGCTTTTACACCAAGCATTGTCTGGGCCCCTGGTGAAGCTGTCTGGCTTTGTCCACTCCAGAATGCTTCTGCCTGCATCTGTTTTCATTTACTTTAACATATCCAGGGTCGAGAGATGTTCCTATAGGAAATCCCATCATCCAAATAACAGCTGGATTTTCTTTTTCATCTAATTTCTACAGTTGGAGCCTCTGAAACTCCACCCTGTGGAAGGGGAACCATCTAAGATCATCATGACTCTGATTGAAAATTCAGTTTACAAACTCACTGTGGAAGATACAAGCTGTCTTCACACCATGTATTTAGTTTCTGGCTGGTGAAGGGGTACATGGTCAAGGTGAAAAGTTCGTTCTAACCAGAGTGAAAGATCCACACTCAGGGCCAGTTGTTCTGGGTGTAATATAGTTTCCAATGACATTGGGATATTCTAAAATAGAAACTAAAATAAAGCTGTGCCTGCTGCAATTTAAACCAAGAGTGAGCTGTGAGAAGAGCTAATAGATGATAGATTGTTTCATTATTGTATGTGACATATTTGTGTGGATTTGGGGTAGGGCATGCAGTATAGGAACATGTGTGTGCTCACAGAGGCCAGAGAAGGAAGTTGGGTATCCTGCTCTATTGCTCTCTGCCTTATTGCTTTGAGACAGGGTCTCTCACTGACCCTGGAGCTAGAGTGGCAGCCAGCAAGCCCTAGAGAGTCTCCTGTCTCTGCCCTCCACAGTGGGTGGCCATGCCCAGCCTTTCTCATAGGTACTAGGACGTAAGTGCAATGCACATCATACACCCTTACCCACGGAACCATCTCTCCAGTCCCCCGCCAAAGAAATATTTAAAGACTAATATTTTCTCACTTAATTTCCTATCATCAAAACATGTTAGAAATGTTTGAATCTTGTAATATCTTTATTCAAATGAAGCAGCCTGCAACCATGCTGGGTGTTCTTTTATTTTTATTTTATTTTAGTCAATGAGGCATCTAAATTGTAGACACATTATTTTTTTCAAATCAGTTATAAATTTTTAATTAAGGTAATCAAGGAGTTTCAAAAGACCTGCAATGCTTGACGATCCTACCACAGCACAATTATTGGGAATAAGGTCTGCAATCAAGAAGGCATTGAAATTTGTCCCCACAAAAGCCTTTCGGGAAGTAAACAACTTAAATGGCATAAGCACAAGCCATGTGAAAGATTTAATTTTAAACTTCGAAGACTGTGATTGGGAATATCCAAAGTTGGGAGGGGCATCTTTTGATGGATACAGCTCTTATTCAGGATTTGAGAAGTGCATACTGAGTCCCTATAATTTCCTAGCATGTTTGATTAGTGAAACACTCCAAAAGATCTGAAATATGGAAAGCTTATTTCACAGATTTTGACTCATAAAAGTGTTTGTCAACAGAAGGTAATCAGGAAGAGAAAAGACAGAATCCATTTTTTTTTCTAAAAACTTAAGACTAAAGTGTTTACCTATTGTAGCAATTTTACAGTGTTAATGTTGGGTCCTGGCTTCCATTAATCACAGCTGCTCAGAGCTTACTAGACACCTCAATATCTGTAGAGAAGTGTTTACACAACTTAAAATATTATGATTGACAGAGAAGAATCTATTGAAAGCATCAAGGTTTTCAAATTCAGTAAACATAACAGTCACTTTGACAAAGATTGCAGGCAATTTGATGAAAAAATAACACAGAGCAGTATTTTAAAACTTCATTTTCAGAAAAAATACTAGTGATACTGTATAAAAAATAATAATAATGGGATCTTGGTCTAGTAGTCTAGGTCCTTTTTTTCTAGATATTGGGGAGACTGGGGCAGTAGCATCATGAGTTCTAGGCCAAACTGGGCAACTTGGTGAGATCCTCTCAAAACGAAAAGTAAAAAGAGTCCTGAGACTCTTGGCTCAGTGGTAGAGCACCTGCCTAAAATTCCCCAGTGAGGGGTTGGGGGTGTGGCTCAGTGACAGAGCACCTGCCTAGGAAGCACAAGGACCTGGGTGCAATACCCAGTCACATCACCCTCACCTTCAAAAAAAGATATAGCTAATAAAACAAAATAAATATATAAATAGTCATCAAGAACAAGTATTCTCCTCACATCATTATTCAATATGCTTATAAAATAAGCAAATATAAAGGTTTTAAGGTTGTCTTACTTCAATGCCCAGTGATTCATGTTTTTAAAACATATTTGAAAGGAACTAATTTCTGGTCTATCGACATTTTAAAAAAAAAAAACAGCTTTTCAACCAATAAATAAAGCTTTAAAAGGCTGTCTAGATTTTAGCATCTCTTTTCAAAGTTTTTTGGACCCTGAACCAAAATTTAAATGACAACCGCATCCACAGCAATTGTTCCAGAAGAGGCATCAATATTAAAAAATACAGGATATACTTTCAGTACCACTTCATCAGATTTTTTGGTCTGGAAAATCCATTTTATGGTTTGCTCTGATTGCAGCTAAGGTGGCCAATTCCCAGCTAAAATAACTAGCACTTGATGGTGTTATAAATTGAAATTAAGGTCACCCAACTGCTTTGATTCTGCTTCATAGTCATCCTAACTCCTGCTTACTATCAAGAAGAATGCTAGGGAGGTAGTCAGGACACACACGCATAATCCCACACTCAAGAGTCAGAAACAGGGGGGTTACTGCTACTTTGGGGCCAGCCTGAGCAACACAGTGAGACCTTTCTCAAGAAGAAAGGGAGGAAGAGAAAGGAAGGAAAGAAGAGGGGAGGAAGGGGAGAAAGGGGAGGCATTGGGAACGAGTGTTCATTATCAGTAGACAATTTATGTATAGCATTAACTTGAAAGTCAATCATCACTAAGAATAATCTACCATCCCCATGCAGCCCATGGCTTAGCAGATGTTTCTCAAATACACAAAGGGCATAACATGTCCTTTTCCCAAAAAACAAGATGTGTGTGGTTCATGGTAACTCCCACTTGTTCAAAGGGATTGCCCAGTCTCAGGTGGAAATCAACTTTCCCTTCTCTGTGTTCTCTGACACATGGATGTGTGGTCAGGACAGGGGGGTCCATAGAGACATCATAGGGCATGTGGTGGGAAAATCCTTCAACAGCTGGTGATGCAGCTGGCTTTCTGGATTGCTAGCATTTGAGTTTCAGTTTGGAAAGCAACCATGTAAGACCATGATCCTGAAATATCAACCATGGCCAAGGAGCAGAGCACTGAGGTTCTTGACACCAGGTGCAGGGAATCTAAGAATGGGGGGTCAGTTCTTGCTCCTTAGTATTTATGGGGCAGGGAGCCTTCAGGGATAGCCCAGGGATTGCTGGGAAGTTCTCAGGGAGCTTGCTGCATGTTCCTACATACCAAATGTAGAAGCCTGAGCATCTTGGACCCAGAGGGAAAAGAGC
The DNA here is from genome assembly GCF_003668045.3 of Cricetulus griseus. NCBI lineage: Eukaryota > Metazoa > Chordata > Mammalia > Rodentia > Cricetidae > Cricetulus > Cricetulus griseus. Next base: position 78,852,315 of record NC_048597.1, read on the forward strand.
AATTAGCCACATGAAGATGAAGTCAGCTGAGAGTACTACTGGGCAGTTGTCTGCTTTTAGTTGCTGGGCAGAACTGGAAACATCTGGGACAAGAAGCAGAGGCTAGGGATGTGACTCAGTGGTGGAGTACTTGCCAGTAGCTTGGCTATAATTCTCCAAGGCCCACCCCCCAGTGACCAGCTCAGCCAGCTTTGCATCCTGGACCCAAAGTTTCCCCAGCCTCCTGAAACAGTGCCACCAGCTGGAGACCAAGTGCTCAAATACATGAGCCTGTGATGGACATCTCACACTCAAACTGCAACAGAAGGGTGGGAGAACCAGGCTTGTTTTCTCACTGGTTTCCAGCAGGGGATGTTGCAAGACAGCAATGTGATCTGATCAAAAATTAATTAGACAAGAGTGACCACAAAAAAGTCATTTTACCCTGAAGCACCTCTACCTGCCAATCCGAAACCACAGGTGTTCACAAAGGATACTTTGGGGTCTGCAACCCTAAAAGCCCTTTCTCTGTACCCCAGAGAGTACATGCTGTATCATCATGGCCCAGGCTCTGAGTGACAGTTATTATTGACATCATAGTGTCATTTTGAGCAAGGCTACCATGAGCATCCTCCAAGAAAGCCTGGGGAGCACTTAATATCCTCCGAGGTCCACATCTGGGCTGGGAAGGTTCTGAGATGGCATGAGGGTACCGTGGGGAGTCCTGGGGGTGGCTTTCCAAGATGAAGGGCTCACTGCCACCTTCTTGGCAGAATATACAGGTTCCTGCTCATGTCCTCTGCCTTACTAAAATGCCACCAAGCTGTCACCTTAATTTGCATATCTATGATCATTAATGAGGTTAGTCATCTTTCCTTGGGCTTACTGCCTGAAAATCAGGCAGACTCAGGTGGAGCTCAGCACTGGAGTTGGAACAATGGGTTTATTTCTCCCATTTCTGGAAGCTGGGTATCTGAGATGAGGGTCTTGGTGGGGATGGAATGTAGGGAGGTTGGTCTGGCCTCCAGGTTTGCCCATGGAGAGTGATTGCCTTCTGCTGTGCCCTCCTGCAAAGGAGGAGAATATGAAAAATGGGAGAGAAAAACAAAGAGGAATGGAGGGAGAGAAGAGAAAGGGATGGAGAGGGAAGGAAAGAGGGGAAGGGAGGGGTGAGAGGGACAGAGGAAGGGACGGGGAGGAAGAGAGAACAGGAGGAAGGAATGAGGAACATAGGTACATACCTCCCTTGTGTTTTCTTAAACAGGGTCCTGCAGTGAGCCCAGAGCTCACCAATCAGAGCTAGCCAGACTTAGCCCAGAGATCCCCCTGACTCTGCGTGGTGATGGGATCACAGATGCTGTACCACCTCAGGCCAGCTTGCACATGGGTGCTGGGATTCCAAACTCCAGTTCGCATGCTTATGTGGCCAGTGCTTTACCCACTGAGCCATCTCAAATGGAGGAGGAGAGGGAAGGGGTAAAGGAGAGCACACACTGTAGAGAATCAATCCTATCACAAGGATGCTAACCACCTCCCCAGGGTACCATTTTCACATAACACACTGGGGGTTCCTGCCTTCAACATAGGAATCATGCCAGCATCGATACCCCAACCCCAGCCCCAAGTGGGCTTCTTGACCCCATCTAAATTTTCCCTAATTTTCAATGCAAAGGTCCAGGGGACAGTATTTGCCTTCTTCCACCAGGAACAGGCCGATCCCTGGACTCCGGCCAGCCAGCCTAGCCTGCTTGGTGAGTCCCAGGTTCAGTGTGCCACCTTGTCTCAAAGAAAGTGGGTGTTTGCCAAGTCATGACAGCTCAGGTTGTCCTCTGGCTTCCACATGCTCACACACACCCTCACACACAAGTGCACCTGCCCATACAAACATTCACACATACACACACACACCAGTAAAATAAAATAAATAAAACTCTCAGTACTGAGGGCGGTTTGTGCCTCTTCCTACTTTGAATTTTTTTACTCGTTTTTCCTCCAAATGTCCCTTCTTTTAATGGCCAGATAAAAAGTAGTGAGCACATTTGTTTTTACTGCCCCAGAACTACTGTGGTCACAGCGCCTGCCTCCCCACTTATAAAATATATGTGATTTCTTTTATTCCACCCAAGTTGAAATGTATCTATTTTTTTTTTATTGTTATCCAAAAGTCAGCAGAGAGCGTCCCTGGAAGAAGAGACAGTTTAGGCTGCAAATGGGGAAGGTAAGAAATAAAATCTGATGGCTTGTTTTCAAAACAAAAGTGCCTTGAGCCAGCCTACGTCCAACTAAAGATGAACAAGAAACACTTGGTCCCCACTGGCAGCCTGCTAAGCTCAAATTCCGCCAGGCTAGCCAGCCCCCAACCCCAACCTTGCCAAACCAGAGACTCACAGCAGGAAATGACTAACAGCCAAGCTTGCCTGATGACCTTCAGATGTGAAACGGGGAGGGGGGGTGCACAAGCCCCTGTGTTAGGCTTATGAGAACTGTTGTCTGCTCTCAGATGCCTGACTTGGCAAAGTTGTAACGTAAACTGCCTTCCTTTGGCTCCTCTGGGTGCCAAGGGCTTGTGACTATGAGTACTGGATGGTCCCTGTTCCCCACAGAGAACAGAACAAAACTAAACCAGGCTGTCCACTTGGCCACCTCCCATCAGGTGCCACTCTGCAGCCACCCATTGGAACAAAACCACTGTGTAAAGTTTCTGGACATGGAGGCTGGGGAAAGGGCTCATGGATAGAACTCTCTAAGGACTGGAGTTCAGATCCCCGAAACCTAAGAGCCATGTGGGTGTGGCAGCTCACCTCTAATCCCAGAACACAGAAGACAGAGACTAGGAATCCTTGGGACAAGAAGGCTGGCCAGAGGAGCTGCTCAGTGAGTTCTTAGCTCATCAAGAGACCCTGTTTGGAAAATAGAGTGGAGAGCTAGATGATGACACTTGATATCATCACACACCTGTACATAGGTGCATAAGCACTTGCACATACATGTGTGCACCTCCACACGTGTGAACACACACAGGAGAACACACATCCAGTTTCCAGACACTTGATAGCCAAGGCAAGACATTTCATACACAGACAAGGCAATGACCCTGTCCACGTGTCTCCTGTCCCTTCTGTCACCTTCTGTCTCCTTCCTAAATGTGTAAGGTGCTGACTAGTGCCCCTCTCTTGTGGAGACACCTGTGGAGCTTGGAGAAAGGAGGTAACTAATTTACCCTGCTCACTCCCATAAGGCTGGAATTCAGACAGGGGCTCTCCAGCACAGGATGACTCTGTTTCTCCGCCATGCCTAAGACTGGAACAACTCAACAGCTGATCAATGGAAAATTTTAGAACAGTCCATTCCAGTATAGTAACATGTGGCCTGTGCAAATAAAGACCCAATTTTAAAATTGAATTTCAGCCAAGAGTGGTAGTGCATACCTATAATCCCAACGATTGGGAAGCACAGACAGGTGAATCTGAGTGAGTTCCAGCCCAGCCTGGTCTACATGGGGAACTATAAGACAGCCAGGGCTACACAAAGAGATCCTGTCTCTTGTCTCTAAATAAATAAATAAATATAAATAAATGGAGTAGAAAGAAAGAAAATTTAATTTCAATTAGTTTAAATTTGAATGGTTACAAGTGGTTAATGGCCTCTATTTTGAATAGTGCTGATCCAGTCAGATTACTCTATGCCTCAGCCTATTGACTTGGACTCAGCTGGGCTGAGGATTTTGTGTGTGTGTGAGTGTGTGTGTGTGTGTGTGTGTGTGTGTGTGTGTGTGAGAGAGAGAGAGAGAGAGAGAGAGAGAGAGAGTTGTGTAAATATGCTTGTAGAAATCAGAGAATAACCTTCGGTGTCATTTCTAATGCACCATGCATTTTTCTGTTGTTGTTGAAACAGGACCTCTCACTGGCCTGGAGTTCTCCAATTAGCCTGGGCTATCTGGCCAGTGAGAACCAGGAACCCAGGAACCCACCTGTCTCCTTCTAGCAAGTGCACGCCACCACACCCAGCTTATTTAATGTGAATTTTGAGGGTCAAACTCAGATCCATATGCTAGCAGACAAGCATTTTTACCGACTGAGCTATCTCCTCAGCCATAGGTAATGGATTTTGTTGGTCAGCTTTTCGTTGCTGTCACAAAATACCAAAGACAGTAAATTTATAAAAGGAAAGGCTTGTTCTGGTTCACAGTCTCAGATTCTCAGTTCACAGTCACTTGGCTCTGTTGCTTCAGTCCTGTGTCAGCACTATACATTGTGTCAGAGAATTCATGATGGAGCAGGTTGTTCACATCACGGTGGCCAGGAAGCAAAGAGGAAGTCAGAAATGAATGGCTTGGTGTATTAGGGTTTCAATTGCTTCAACAAAACACCATGACCAAACAGCAAGTTGGGGAGGAAAGCATTTATTTGGCTTACACTTCCAGACCATAGTCCATCATCAGAGGAAGTCTGGACAGGAGCTCAAGCAGGACAGGAACCTGGAGGCAGGATCTAATGCAGAGGCCATGAGAAGGGTGCTGCTTACAGGTTTGCTTCCTCTGGCTTGCTCAGCCTGCTTTCTTTTAGAACCCAGGACCACCAGCACTGGGATGGCACCACCCACGATGTGCTGGGCCCTCCCCCATTGATCACTAAATGAGAAAATGCCTTACAGCTCAATATCATGGAGATCCCAACTCTCTGATGACTGCAGTTTATATCAAGTTGACACACAAACTATCCAGTACAGTTAGGTTCCACACCTTAATCCCCTTAAATTTACCACCCCAGTGACCTAGAAATTTCCTGCCAGGACCCACCTTCTAGCTATGCTACTCTGGGACCATGCTGTTAACACTTAGACTTTTGGTGGACACTCCAAATTCTACCTTAGAGTCATCATTGTCTCAGCAGATCCAGTTTCAAGTGTCTCTCATGTCACATTCCCATGACAATATGGCGAGTCAAGCAAACTCTCAAATAACTTTGCATGTGAAATATTGGATAATGCATGTACCAGGCTACATATCTATACATAAGCATCATATATTATGCACAATAGAATCAGCAGTCTAAGCACTTGGGAGGTGAAGGCAAAAGAATCAGAAGTTCAAGGCAATCCTGGACTACACACCAAGTTCAAGGCCAGTCTGGTTTACTTGATATTGTTTTTAAAATTTTTAATATAAAAATTAGGGGGCGATAGTGGTACACGCCTTTAATCCCAGCACTTGGGAAGCAGAGACAGGCAGATCTCTGAGTTCAAGGCTAGCCTGGTCTATAGAGGGAGTTCCAGAACAGTCAAGGTCACACAGAGAAAACATGTCTCAAAAAAAAAAAAAAGGGAAAGATTTTACAGAGCTGGAGAGATATCTCAGTGGTTAAGACCACTGGCTGCTCTTCCAGAGGACATGGGTTCAATTCTCATCAGCCGCATGGCAGCTCATACCTGTCTGAAACTCCAGTTCCAGAGGATCTGACACCCTCACACAGATGTACATGCAGGCAAAACACCAATGAACATAAATTATAAAATAATTGAGAGTTGGAGAGATGGCTCAGCAGATAAGAGCACAAATTACTCTGGCAGACGACATGAGTTAGCTCCCAGTACCCACACTTGAGCAGCTCACAGCCACATACAACTCCAGCTCCAGAAGATCTGGCGCCCTTTTATGTCTTCTGCAGGCACCTGAACTCACATGCACATACCACCACACAGACATAAGCACATGCACATAATATTAAAACAGCAAAAATAAATCTTTGAAATATATATACATTGTGTATAATACACTAATGGCATTTGAATAAAGCATCATTAATTATACACTATTGCTACCTAATCATATTATACAGTTATAACTATTAATGGTAATTTTTGAAGGAATTGACTAAGTCTAGGCTGGTGAATCCAGAATCTGCGTGTGCATGTATGTGCATGTGTGCTCATGCATAAGGAGTGGAGAAGACAAGCTCTGAAGTCATCCCTCTGTTCACCTTTGACTTTGCTTTTGAGACAGATTCTCCCCCTAGTTAGGAGCTCATCAAGTAGATTAGATGGGTCACTTTCCACACAGTGCTGTCGCTACAAGCCTGCACCTCCACCCCTGGATTTCTGCATGGGGGTGGGATGTGAGGATAGAACTCAGTTCTTCATGCCCAGCCCCACCAGAATCTGTGATGTAAGCCAGTAGAGTGGGGACTCAGTCAGGACTAAGATGTGATCTTAAGTCTTAAAGTAGGAATTTCTTCTTCTCTTAACCTCTGCTTTTGTTCTCAAGTCCTGAAACTGATTGGGCAGAGTCGAGAAAAACACCAAGATTAATCTCTATTACAGAGAGCCAATTGATTGTAGATGTGGAAGCAAATACCTTCGCAGTGACTCTAAGATGAGTGAGGGATTGAGTACCCGGCTGCATTAGCCCAGTCAAGTTGACATTTCATAGCTTCTGCACATGCAAGAACATTCCAAGGAGAATATTGGCTGAATTTGGGCTGGGGAGATGGTTCAGTATTAAGCATTTACCACACAAGCATGAATACCTGCTGGTTCAGATCCTTAGTGCCCATAAAAATATCAGGCGGACACAGCAGCCTGCCTGCAATGTCAGCCTCTAGAGATGGAGAGAAGGCATACCCAACATAAGCTGCCTAATTAGACCACTCCTATCAGTGAGCTCTGGGTTTGGAGAGATCTGCCTCAGTGAGTAAGACAGAGAGTGATGGGAGAATGATTCCCAGAGCCAACCCCAAGACCTCTACATGCACAATCTCACACATGCACACGCACACCCATGAGTGTCTGCATACATGCAAACATACATACACGTAAATACATACCACACACAGAGAAAAATGAAAAAAGGGAAACATATATTGACTGAGTTTGACTCCTCAAGCGTGTTCGAGCACGCGCGCGTGCACACACACACACACACACACACACACACACACACACACACACACACACACACACACACACGAGCGCAGGTTCGTCCTCACTCCTGAACATTACGTAACTATTCATCATGATGATATTCTGGTAATCAATTGCAGGCATCTTGGAGGAAAATTACTCTATCCCTTAGTTTCTTTTTCTGTTATTCTAACAAAATGAGGGTGAAAAGGTTGCTTTGGGCTCACAGTTCCAGGGTTCTGTCCATCACGGCAGACAAGAGCATGAGGCAGCTGGTCATGTTACATCCTTAGTCAGTAAGTAGAGAGAGAAGGATGCTTGTGCTCAGCTCACTCTCATCTATAGTCCAGGATCCTCTGACTCTGGATCTTCCACCTCAAGGAATCTAATCAAGAAACTCCCTCACAAGCCCATTCCACATAGAGGGAGACTCCCTGAGCCAAGGCACACGGGGTGGGCCTAGGCTCTATCCCAAAGGATACGATAGACTCTGAAGACACCCAATGGAAGGCCTCACCCCCTGGGGAGCAGAAAGGGTATGTGATAGTAGGGTGTTAGTTGTGGGGGGGGATGGGAGGGAGAGGGAACTGGGATTGACATGTAAAACAATCTTGTTTCTAATTCAAATAAAAAAATGAAAAAAAAAAAAAAGAAGATGATGCACAAAAAAATAGAAAGAAAAGAAACTCCTTCACAGTCATGCCCAGGGCTTGACTCCTACATGATTCTAGAAGAGTTGACCAGCTGTGCCAATCATCGTACTTGGAAGAGTGAATAAGTCAGCAGGTCACACTGTCAAGTTAATTTCCCATCACTGTGGCAAAATCAATGCTATTATCCTCGGACTCAGATGTCCCTTCCTGTAGCCACTCCAGCTAACCCCACCCTCGGCCACTCCAGGACTTATGACCTCCCAGCAGTCTCTAACCATGCCAGGCAGGATCTAGTTCCCTTCCTATGTCAAAGTTCATAGAACATTCCACACCCTCCTCTTATGTCTGCTGCCCCCATCCCTTGCTGCCACCTAGACTCCAATACAACCTCACCTAGGTATCTTACACCGTATTTCACAGCTAGGGTGAGCTGTGCTGGTATCAAAAAGAGCTGGCAACTCCCAGGACAGCCGTGCTGAGGTGGTCCAACAGACACTAGAAGGTGGCTGAAGCATTCAAGAGGGCAAAAGGCCTTCAAAGAGTCTAGGCTGAGAAAAAGCTGCTAGCCCCAATTGCTGGGAGAGTTCTGGAGTGTAGATTCAATTGAACAGCCACCATGCGCCATCAACATAGATGTTATCTCTAGCTTCTGGGTGCTGAGCTGCTGAACCTAGTAGCCTGGGGCTCAAGTTGTAAATCTGTAAGCCTCAGGCCCTCAGTCCAGTAGTGATCAAGAGAGGTACACCTTGCCTCTCTGAGACTTCACCTGCACAGAACAAGACTGCCAAGCCCACCTAGAACAACAGAATGAACAGTGTGCATGGTTTGTGGCCTTAAATAAACAGTAACTAGGGTTAAAAAAAGTAATCCAGTCCACGGAGTCCTCCTCTAGCATACACAAAGCTCTGGATTAGTCCCCTGCATGGAGTAAATTTTGCATGACAGCGCATGCCTGTAATCTCCACACTTGGGAGGCAGAGGCAGGAGAATCAGGAGTTCAAAGCCATCCCCTATCCTTTACTTCAGGCTTCAGGCCAACGTGGGGTACAGAAGGCCTTGTCTCAAAGGAAAAAGGGGGTGGGGCTAGACAAGGGCTCAGTGGTTAAGGACAAGGAACCTAAGTTTGGTTCCCAGCTCACAACCACCTACAGCTTTAGCCTCAGGGACTCCAACGCCGTCCTCTGGCCTCTGTGGAAAACGGCACCCACATGTACAAACACCACATAAATTTTTTAAAGAAATCTATACATCTTGTAAGTGAGGTACTCTTAACAGGTGTAATTTATTTCTGAAAACTCTTGTAGTGAAAGAAAAAAGGAACTGTTAAATAAAATAATAAAAATTTTTCCTCATTTTTATAGAAAAAAAAAAGATGTGTTACGTTCCATCCCACGTGAACTACCTAAACAATTTTCACAAGCAAAAAATATGGGTTGAACAAAGAAAACAAGGTTAGAAAATAACTCTTGTTAAAATAAATAGTTTTTCCATAACATGAAATGTAATACAGTTTTATTATGTGCACTTGTTTTATTCCCCCTTTCCCAGTGTCCTTTACTGATTCTTCAGCCTTCTGGAGGCTGTGGGTAGCAGAACCTGCACGTCAAAATGAAATCACAACACACGACTCCACCTTGAGGCAAACAGGGAAAAGAACGCTTCGGAACAAAACTGTAGAAGACTGTATCCATGGAGCAGACAAAAGATATGTTGGTCTCCAGGCTCTTTCCCTCACAACCAGCAGATCTGGGCAAAGCCAAACGTTTTGTACTTTTGTTTTGTTTTGTTTTGTTTTTGTTTTGTTTTTCTCAAGAGAAGGTCTCATGGGGCCCTGGCTGACCCCAAAGTCACTATGGGTCTGAAGAAGACCTTTAACTACTAACCGGCTGTCCTCCATCTCCCAACTGCTGAGGTTGCAAGCATGAGCCACCACACTGTGCTTATGCAGTGCTGGGGACAGAAGCCTGGGCTTCCTCCAGCCTGGTGGTCGGGGGTGAGGGTCGTCCCACTGAAAGCCCTTAGGTAAGTCCCTCCATTCTCAAACCAAACTGGAAGACATCATGCTGCAGGCTCCCTTGCAAGACCACCCTGCAGGACAGGAGTGACAGCACCAACTTCTGATGTCATTTGAAAATTGATTCTTTCCTGGAATCCTGGTGGGAACTCCAAGTGTCATCCAGAGCTGCCTGGGCTGGATAGTGAGTTCAAGGCCATCCTGGACTACATACTGAGTCTCTGTGCACCTCTTGTACTATTTCTGTCCTTGTAGCATTCTCGAGAGGCTGCCTGTGCTTGGCATGTGAACAAGTGTGATTTAGAAGCCTGCATGCATCGCTCTTGTCATTCATATGTCCACAGCACCAGGAGGCTCTGCTTGCTGCATGGCATCTTTTCACAATTCTCTTCCAATGTCACTTATTGATCCAGGAAAGAATTCTGGCTTGTCATTGGGGATCTGGCTTATGTGCAACACTTTAAACCAAGGAGCTGGGAATGTAAGGACAGCTGTAAGAAAATACAACATGGGACAGAACAGAGGTCTCCAGCAAGACACCTGTTACCCAATACACTCCTGAGGGCCCAGTTGAGGGCTCATTCTGATTATGATATTAGCTGGTTATAAAAACTCAGGGCAGCCAGGTGGTGATGGTGCATACCTTTAATCCCAGCACTCAGGAGGCAGAGGCAAGCAATATCTGTGAGTTCAAGGCCAGCCTGATCTACAGTCTACAGAGTAAGTTCTAGGACAGCCAAGGGCAAAGAGAAACCCTGTCTTTAAAACAAACAACAAAAACAGAAACAACAGGGCAGTACCAACAATTTGATTCAGGAGTACAGCATCTACCTAGAACCCCCCAGTGAGGGGGTTGAGGTGTGGAAAATTGTTAGAGCACCTGCCTAGAAGCACCCCCACACACACCCCAGTGAGGGGCAAGGATGTGGCTCGGAAGTACAGAATATAGGCAGAACTATGTAGCTCTACCTCTACCTACAGTCAGGTTGTTAATATTCCCCTATGTGGGTGTTCGTGGCGACCCTCACCTAAGGTTCTCATCACCACTCCCTCCAGTTCAGCTGTGTATGGTCTTGGCGGGTGCTAGAGTATATAGAGGCTGGAGTGGAGTGGGGATGGAGGACTTTTAATACCAGTTTCAAGATGAACCCACCACATTGTGAGTGGGGCTTGTTGGTAGTAGTAGTCCAGTTGCCCAGGTGTGCCCATGCCCTCCCTCTCTGGGGTGAACAGATGTTTCTTTGCACCTCCCCAGGAAAACTCCCACAATTTCCTGTTCTCCATGGGAATTTGACTATATAATGAAGATTCTGCAGTGTTTGGGGGGCAAGAACATAAGCTGTTGCTTTCCTCCCACAATCCTCTCTGAAGTGGGAGAAGGGTGAGGTATTTGAGCTTCTCTTCCTGTGTGGCTTCCTTGGCTCTGGGCGTGTGTGTGTGTGTGTGTGTGTGTGTGTGTGTGTGTGTGTGTGTGTGATGTGTATGAAGGGCAATAGGGCTGCTGCCCTCCTCTACCACCCTCTGCCTTATTTCCATGAGATGGGGACTCTCACTGAATCTGGAGGTCACCATGTGATCTAGCCTGGCTGGCCAATAGCTCCAAGGATGCACCTGTCTCTGCCTCCCCAGCACCAGGGTTACAGATGCATTTCTGCTTTTGCAGGAGTTCTGGGGATTTGAACTCAGGTCCTCATGCTTGCACAGCAATCACTGTACACACTGAGCCATCTCCCCAGACCCTTCCTTATCTTTCTAGTAAAGATGGTAGTGATCATGGCTAAGTGCAGAACATGTGACAGAGCTCATAACAGTGCCTGACATGTGTCCTGTGAGCAGCTGGTCTATGTCACCTTTCCTTTCTCTATAGTGACAGGTATTGCTTGAGACTCACTTTCAAGCACAATTTTCTAAGAATGACTAGTATATAAATTAGGGCAGAGTTTCTTTAGCCCATTTACTCCACCTATCAGGCAATCAGTATTTACCCTTAATTACACCCTGACTATTACATCTGCTACCAGCACTATAGGTACTGGGAAAAAAGAAACCAAACCACAAGGCCTTCTTCCCTTGGGGCCCCTAGACAACTCCATCTCACCCACTGAGCATTCTGACCTAAGTTCAAGGACAAGTGCTGAGGCCATGGCTCAGTGGAAAAGTACACAAGCATGAAGACCCTATTTCAGTCCCTAGCCTAGCTCTGAGCAAAAGCCAGGAGTGGCCTGAGCCTGGTGTGGCACATGTGCCTGTCACCCCAGAGCTGCGGAGGCAGAGAGGGAGAATCCCTTCAGCTCACAGACCAACCAGTCTAACCAAATCAATGAGCTCTCTTTTACTGAGAGAATCTGTCTCAAAAACACAAAAAGGCATCTGGGTGTAGTGGTGCACTCAGGAGGCAGGGGCAGGTGGACCTTTATGAGCTCAAGACCAGCCTGGTCTACACAGAAAGACTATGGAAAAAGGAGGAAGAGGAGGGAAGAAGAGGAAGACAAGAGGATGAATGGGGAGGAGGATGGAAGAAGAAAGAAAAGGAGGGGGAGAAGGAGAAGAGATGTACACACATGGGTATGCAAACCAGCATGCACATGTGATTTACAGCACACACACACACACACACACACACACACACACACACACACACACACGTATGCACACACACATACACACACATACACACATACACACACACACATGCACGCACACACACATACACACACACATACACACATATACACACATACACACACACATGCACACACACACATACACACACACATACACACACACATGCACACACACATACACATGCACGCGCACACACACATACACACATACACACACATACACACACAAATGCACACACACACATGCACACACACACACACACACACACACACACATACACGCAGGCACATGCACACACACACACACACACACACATACACATGCACGCGCGCGCGCACACACACACACACACACATACACACATACACATACACACATACACGCATAAACACACACATACACACATACACACACACACATGCACGTACACACACATACACACATGCACACACACACACATACACACACACACACACACACAGGCACGTGCGCACACACACACACACACATGCACACACACACATGCACACACATACACACACACATGCACCCACACACACATACACACATACACACATACATACACACACACACACACACACACACACGCATGCACACACACACATACACATACACACACACATGCACACACATACACACACACACACATACACACTAATTATTCGATTCAGATTCAAGAAAAGGCTGAGCAATGGTTTAAGTGTAGATTTTCAGACCATGTAGACACTCACTGTGTTGGTCTGGAGGTTCTAATTTCCATATGTGACAGCTCAAGGAAATTTATGGATGGGCATCCTGTTTCCTGGGAGACACAGGAGCAGCTGTGTGTGTCCTGCAACTCAGCCAATACTCCCCAAATGTGGCTGAAGACATATGGGTTTTCTCCGTGGCTCAGCCTGGTGGAGTCTCACTCCTTCAGAGACCAACCCACTCTTCTTCCCTCTGAGCTCCTCCACATCGTAAAGGGTGATTTACGATGTGAAGCATCTAGAAGTCATACTACCTTCAAGACGGTGACGCATGCTCTTTATAGGCATGGCTGCCCTTAACAAGGAAAATGGTCTTAGTTACGATACAGTCAAGTTGTCTCCTGGGGGCAATTGGCAAGGCTTGAGACACCAACCACACCAAGAATGCAGGCAGGCTCTGCTCAGCAATGCGTCCTTTTTGTTATTATTATTAATTAATTTTTTTCATTTATTTTACATCCTGACTGCAGTTCCCTCCCTCCTCTCCTCCTGTTTCCTCCTCCATGCCTCCCCTCTGCCCACCCCCATCCACTCCTCCTCTGTTTCTGTTCAGAAAGGTGCAGGCCTCCCATGGGTGTCAACAAAGCATGGCATATCAAGTTGAGGTAGGACTAAGCTCTTCCCTTTGTATTAAGGCTAGATGAGGCAACTCAGTATGAGGGATAGGTTCCCAAAAACCAGCTCAAGCGTTGGGCACTCGAAGGGGGTCACATGTAGCCCAGGCTGGCCTTGAACTCAACATGTAGCTGAGGGTGACCTTGAAGTTCTGATCCTCCTGCCTCCGTCTCCCAGGTGTTGGGATTACAGGCATGAATCACTACATGTAAAATCCAGTGCCGGCAATGGAACCCAGGGTTTAATGCAATGTTAGGCAAGGTGGACCCAGAGTTTCAGGCCGCTATTTCTTGATAAGCTGTCACACTTTTATCTAAAAATACATTGAGAGGGCCGGGGAGACAGGTCAGTTGGTAGAGTGTCTGCCTAGCATGCACAAGCCCTGGGTGTCATCCCCAGCACCACAGACTCCAGATGCGGTGCACATCTGAGCTCCCAGCCCTATGGAGGTGGAAGCCGAAGGATCAGAATTTCAAAGTCATTCTCAGTGGCGTAGTGAGGACAGACTTGAGACACATGTGACTCTTGCAGAAGAAACTGCACTTTACGCCCTTAGCATAAAACGAGACAAACACGGAAAAAAAAAATTTTGAATGTATGTGGCTGTTTATTACCTTGAAGTGTAAAAAAGAAAAAAGAGCTCCATGTCATGAGCCTTGTAAGGGGACTGCCCTCCTTTTGTGTGACCTGTTTGACAGGGCTGACCGTCAGTAAGGAAGACCATAACCAAAGGCCAACAGCTTTTTAACTATATAGCGTCTGTGAGCTTCTTTGGGGCAGAGAAGGGCGATGGGAAGTTTCTAGCCAGGCCAAGAAACTTTCACGTTACAGTTTAGTCCTTCATAGCAGGGAAGGCATAATGGAGCAGCGCCTTGGGAGTAGAAACAGGAAGCTGGTTCACATTGTGACCCCTGACCTGAAACCAAAAAACTAGACCAAAACTAGAGGTGGGTGTCTCTTTCAAAGATACATTCCTATTGGCCTAACTACTCCAGCTATGTCCCACTTTCTGAAGGTTCCATAACCTCCCAGAACAGCACCACCAGCTTAGGACCAACCATCCCAACACCGGAGTCCATGGGAGACACTGCACATCCAAAGAATAATGCTACCTGCTGGCAGAACTTAGGCCTTTATAAGCTACCTAATCTGTCCTGTGTTCTGAGGCAAGCTCAATTTTTTCCAGAATTGTCTCAGAAGTTGAATGTCTATAATGGGATTTTTTTTTTAACACTTATATGGAGAAGTCGAGAGAATCAGTGGGTTTACTCCAAAGTAGGAAACCCTGCAGGTCATGACCTACATCTCTTACAAACTGAGCAGAAAACATCCTAATTGGGGAGACAGCTGTGAGGGTCTGAGGCTGCCAGCGCAAAGCTGGCCCCACTGCTGAGCTTGGAGTTTTTCCTTCTCTGTACCTGATGCTTTCGAGGAATTAAACTGGGGTGAAGGGCGGGATGCTGATCTTACTCTTTTTTTTATTTTGCCTACTTCTCAGAGAATGTGTCGGAAAAATTCTAGAAGGTTGTGTACGATTCATAAGGAAGATGCTAAATTAAATGTTTGGCTTGGTTTCTTTTAAGGTTTGGCATCTGCTGCAATCAAGTTTGATATCACACTTATTAGAGTTGAATCACACTTTATATAGCTTGGTCTTAGGGAGCTGTGCTAATTATTTGCCCCATTATTGTGACAAAATGCTTGACCACAGCAAGTTAAGAGATGACAGGTTTATTTTGACTTAAAGTTTCAAGAGACACGGTCAATCCTTCTTCTTTCATGCCACATAATTATATATCCATGTAATATGCACATCCATATAACATATCTATATAGAGATATGATATAATATAAACATCCAGTAAAATACGTCTATATAATATTGTCCTAGTTGGGGTTTTGCTAACTTGACATAAGCTA
This sequence comes from Cricetulus griseus, assembly GCF_003668045.3. Lineage (NCBI taxonomy): Eukaryota > Metazoa > Chordata > Mammalia > Rodentia > Cricetidae > Cricetulus > Cricetulus griseus. Next base: position 78,867,788 of record NC_048597.1, read on the forward strand.
GAGTCACCTGTGAAGGGGACCCCTCAACTGAGGAAATATCTCCATCACATTGGCCAGTAGGCAAGTCTGTGGGACATTGTCTTGACTAATGGGTGATGTGAGAAGACCCAGCCCACTATGGGTGGTTCCATTCCTAGGAAGGAGATCATGGAGTATGTTAAAAATCAAGTTGAGCAAGCCATGAGGAGCAAGCAATAAGCAACACTCCTTGGTGGTTTCTGCTTCAGTCCCTGCCTCTTGGTTCCTGCCTTGATTTCTCTCAGTGACGGACTAGTACCTGGTAGTTACTTTCGGTCATGGGTTTTATCATGGCAACAAAGAAACCTAACTAGGACACCATGTAATATGCATATCTTTGTAATATACATCCATCTAATAAATACTTTAATATACAGAAACACGTGTCTAGATTACTCATGAGAGAAAACATATTTAGTATCTCACCAATTCACCCTTTCTTCCCCCTTCCTCCTCTCAGCCCCTTTCTCTCACAACACAGTTGTCCCTGTTTTCATATCAAACACACATGCATTTATCATGAAATTTAAATGTATGTATATACGTATATATTTAAATCTAGATTCCATACATGAAAGAAAGCATGCCATGCTCCTCTGAGCCTGGCTTATTTCACTTAACACAATGATCCGGGATTCTCCTGCAAATCACATGCTTTCCTTCTTCTAGGCTGCTGCCTAAAACACCACTGTGTATGTGCACTGAGTTTTCTCTACCATTCTGTTGACGGACATCGGGCTGCTTCCACAGCTCGCCTGTTGCAAACATTGCCTCAATAGAAACAGGCTTGCAGGCATCCCCGTGGCATGCTGGCTGAGAGTCCCTCAGGTACCAGGAGGACAGCTGGGTCACATGTAGTCCTTCTAAATTTTAGTTCTTTGAAGAATGAAGCCAGTGAATCTCTGTTTGCATGTCCCATAAGAACTCCATAGAGGAGGCTGTGGGGCACAGTCTTTTACCTTCTTCTGAACTGCGTGCCTTGTGGGAATCAGGACAGAGACACCTCTATGCAATATTTTCACGCTGACTCGTAGTCCAGGGTGAATATTGGTGTCTATCAACTATTTTTCTGCTGAGGAAGAATTTTGGCTGATTCTAAATGAATCTTCCCACCTGTGCTGAGCTCTCAGACAGAAATGTCCTTAAAGAGAATCGTCATTCAAAGTGGGAGAGAAGCTCTGTGCAGTGTGAGGGCATGCTCTTTGAAGTAAGCCCTCACTCCTGAAGGCAGCTTCAGATAACTACACACGGGTAGCAAATGACTCATTTAAAAAAAAAAAAAATCATGGATCGCTGACTTCCAAAGGAAACCTGGGTTATCTAAGACATTTTAGAGAAAGAAGTGGAGTCAAACATTTAGATAAGCCAAAACAGTTCAAAGAACACCCCGGAATGCACCCAGGGACGCTGCCCTTTGAAGGTACCATGTGACCACATAGTGTTTCAGTTAGAAAGGAAAGCTTCAGAATAGGAAGTTGTGGCCAAAATGAGGCAAAAGTAACCTGGAGGAGTCAGTTAATGAAGGGTGAGAACCTGGGTTCAGATTGCCAGCACTCGTGTGAAAAGCTGGGTACAGCTACATGTGCCTCTAATCCCAGCACTGGAACGACAAAGCCCAGAAGATCCCTGGGGCTTGCTGACTGGCCAACCTGGCTGAACCAGTGAGCTCTGGGTTCAGTAAGAGCCCCTACCTCAGAATGCAAGGTGGAAAGCAAATAAAGGCAGCACTGCAGTGTCGACCTCTGACTCCACCTGCATGCACACTTGTGCACACAAGCCACATGGTCATGTGCACACATACAAGTAAAAAACAGGTAACATACAAACTTTGCATAGACAAGTAGGAGTTCAGACTGGCTCACGAACCTCAGGTTGGGACACATTTGTAACATAGCACTGGGCATAGGAAGGGGGCAGGAAGCATGAGGATTGCTGGTTCTAGGTCACCCTTGGGTATATGAGACCCTGTTTCAAAGAAAGGAGGGACAGAGGGAGTGAGGCCAGGACAGTCCTATGAGGTGGGTGGTAGCAACAGTATGCATAAAAACTGATGAGCCATTTGTGCTGTGTGCTTTCCTGAGACCACACTGCCAGTGGCAGAACAGTGAGAACACGGGTGCTCTCCATCCTACATTCCCAACACCACAGCAGGTCTGCTTTCTGCCACTGTTACATAGGGTTAAAGTGTCACCATATATAATGGATGACATTCATCACGTGATGTTCTCTTTGTGTCCAGAGTTTCCGACTCTTCCATTATTGACCTTGTTAATGACAAGGCTGCATGTGGTCAGTTGAGCACACAGCCTGTAACAGCCAATTCTTTACTTTCCCTGACCCCAAGGTCAACAGTCATTATCATTCTAATTATTTACTTATTTCTCTACATCCTGCAACCTCCCTAGAAGGGATTTCAGGTAACTGAGAGCTAGAGACCCTTATAAATTAATGAAGAAGTTAATAAATGGGTGATGTTAAATCCTCAAACATAAACCAGAAGGTCTGGGGCATGCTTGCGTGGGTTATTAATTTAATTTCCTTCTCTTCCCCACACCTAAACAAGGCAAATAACTCATCTACTCAAAAAGCCAGAGGTGAGCTTGTGGGCTGTATGGACAAGCCCCTCTAAATCCAGACCAAGTGTAGAGGGAGCATTCCACAAACAATGCCTAATCACCCTCTACACAGAACATTATTTGAGAAATCAAAATAACAATACTAATACTAATACTCATACTCATACTAATGAGACTCAATCTTCACCTTCAGGGAACTGCCAACCTCTGAAGGAGCCAATTCTAAATGAGTCTGTCACGTAAGAAATGTCACTTGAGTGTAGTAGGGTGGTGGACATCTGTAACATAGCATGGGCACAGGGAGGGGTCGGAGTGGAGGCAGGAGGATCCATGGTTCCAAGTCACCCTTAGATAAGATAATGAGATCTTGCCTCAAAAAGAAAGAAAGGGAGGGAGGGGGAGGAGGGAGGGAGGGAGGGAGGGAGGGAGGGAGGGAGGGAGGAGGGAGGAGGGAGGGAGAAGGGAGCAAGAGGAAGGTAAATAAGTACAACAGTGAGTTTCCAGGGCATGTGCTTCTTCCTGCTGTTTTCAGGGCTGATTGACATTGACCTGCCTCAGAACCCCTGCGCTGTTTTACACACACACACACACACACACACACACACACACACACACACACACACACACTGAGAGCAGCCCTTCCCTCCCATATTCAGCCTCTCCTGCCACAAACCTGAGACCCTCTTCTTAGTCTCTTTCATGGCCTTCTCTCTCCTTCATAACCCTCTTCATCTGGGGTGCAATGATTTGCTCATAGTTAATGAAATGTTTGTCTTCTCAAAACTGGAAGCTTTGAAGGGTTCCCTGCCCCCCTGCTCCCCACCCCGTGTGTGTGTGTGTGTGTGTGTGTGTGTGTGTGTGTGTGTGTGTTGAGGGGTAGTGTCTCTCTCTGAACCCTGATCTCATTAATTTCTCTAGGCTAATCAGCCAACGAGCCCCAGGGATCCACCTGTGTCCACCTCCCCAGCACTGAAATTACAGGTGCATACTACTATGCCGACTTTTTTCCCTAGATGTTCTGATGATCATCTCAGCACTTTGACAGAGACATCTCCCTGACACTCATGTCTGTTCTTGGCTCACCACTGTTCTCTTTCCCTTATACTTTGCACTGGGTCTAACACACAGCGAGAGCTCAATAAATACATATGGAATGAACAGATGACTGAGTAACTGGATGGAGATGAGCCAGGAGGGGCAAGTAATGGGTTGCATCAGGCCCTCTTCCTCACCCATCTCAAGCATAGAATATCAGCTTTTCCTTTAGTTTTATATGGAGGTGTTGGTACAATTTTTCATTGTGAATTCTAAAAGTGCAAACAAAGTGGCAAATAAATAAATAGAAAGACAAGCCGGCCTTGCTTAGAGAGAGGGCTCTCTGCAGTTGTGAAGGACAAGGTTGAAAGGATGAAATAAAGTCTAGATATGGGCTCACATAAAAGCTATAGTCATGAAATCTGTGCTATAGGCACCCAGAGGGACTAGGGGGCCATTCAGGGCAGAATGGAGGCCAGATCTGTACACGGATGGCCATTTGATTGACAACATTACTCTTCAATAAACGCCCCAGAAGCCACTGGATATCCACAGGGGCACATTCATCCTGACACCTGTCTCACGTATAAAAATTTTATCTGAAGGAACTGGGGAGATGGCTTAGTTGATAAAGTGCTCGCCATACAAACATGAGGACCCACGCAAAGAGCCGGGTGTCTCAGTGCCCACGCATAATCCCAGTGCTGGAAAGAGGGAGTCCCTGGGTTTCGCTGGCCAGCCAACATGGTCTACCTGGGAGTTCCAGAGTCAGTGAGAGATGTTGTCTCAAAAAATAAAGTGGAAAACAACCAACATCAACCATTAGCCTCCACATGCACAAAACGCAAACTACACACACACACACACACACACACACACACACACACACACACACACAAAACATATGCACATATGCCACCTTGCAGGCAAGACACATATATGCAAACATACAACATATAAAGCACACACAACACACATGCAATACATAACACATGTACCCACCCATGCACATGTCTACACAAACATGCATGCACAACACACAAGCACCACACATCAATCTAATGCACTCAGGAATACCAAACACATTTTATATGAGGCAGGTTATGGATCTAAAGGTTGGGAGGTCAAAGCCTGTTTCCAGAAGAAAGGGCAAGCTGTTTTCTGGACACTGGAGTATGTGGGGAAGTATGTAATAAGACAGAGACCACCTCAGCTTAAAGAAAAGTGCTATCATGAATCTGAGGTCTATCTGAGCTCAAAATAAGACCTCGTCTCAAAAATCCTTACAAATATGGAAGCTCTGCTTATCAGAAGATGTCATTCAAGGTGAGAGAAGGCAGCTTGCAGACATGGGTGAGGAAGAAAGGTAGCTGAGCTTGATGGTGCACGCCTTTAATCCCAGCACTTGGGAGGAAAAGGCAGGCAGATCTCTGTGAGTTTGAGGACAGCCTGGTCTACAGGAGCTCCAGAACAGCTAGGACTAAATAGAAAGACCCTGTCTCAAAATAATGGAAAGGGGGAGCAGGTAACATCCAAATGAAAAGTGGGAGACAGGTTTGAACAAACACTTCACCCAATAAGATCTTTGATCCTTCACATGCTCAATAAGCATAGAAAGTAAATTCAACATTGAAACAAAAAAAAAAACCTAGAACACATCAAAGTTGTTGAAAAAAAATGTGTGGTATTGGGGACCAAAGCCAGGGACTCATGCATACTAAGCAGGTGTTCTACCACTGAGCCACACCCCAGCCCCTCACTGGGGGATTCTAGGCAGGTGCTCTACCTCTGAGCCACACCCCAGCCCCTCACTGGGGGATTCTAGGCAGATGCTATGCCATTGAACTTAATACACACGAGTTTTTTGGATATTTAGATTCAGAAATCAGCAAATCAACAGGGGAAAAGTTGGAGTTTATATGTTATTCCCCTCTGAAACTCTCTGAAATTTAATTCTTGTGAGATATCAAGAGGTTGAGCCAGGTGGGACCTTTAAGAGATGAATCGGGCTCTAACCTCATGAATGGACCAATCCATTCACACAATTATTGGATTAATGGGTTGTGGGATTAGAAGCTTATCTAAGGAGTGATTCTGAGTTAAATAGCCTGCTTGGCTGGGTCTTCTCTATACCCCTCCTCTCATTATGTTTCTGGTTTTTACCTTGGATCGGGACTTAAACCCAAATAAACCCTTTCTCTCTGTTACTTCCATAGTCTGTTAGAGCAATGGAAAATGTATACATGTTCGAAGCCTGTTTCTGAAAAGAGTGGTGACCCTGGAAATGACCATAGGAAGGCCATGGACACTATTTGAGACCTTTTTTTTTTTTTTGAGGCAATGGGAGCCCCAGATAAAAGTGTCCAGCAAATGGGTGGACACCTTCAGCTGGAGTTGACAAGGGATGCAGGCTGCTGCTGGCATAGAAGAGATCTTAACCATCAAAATGGACCAGCGGTGGTGGTGTACACCTTACAGACCTGACAGCATCTGGGAGGCAGAAGCAGGCAGATCTCTGTGAGTTCAAGACCAGCCTCAACTACACTGTGAGTTCCAGAACAAACCAGGGACACATAGTGAGACCCTGTCTCAAAAAGTATACAGAGAGAGAGAGAGAGAGAGAGAGAGAGAGAGAGAGAGAGAGAGAAAGAGAGAGAGATGAGTTGAATAAAATGCAAATTTTTTTAGAAGTGAGGTATGGCAATGCATGTTTAAAATCCCAGCATAGGGGAGGCAGAGACAGGCAGATCCCTGGTGCTCACCAGCCAGTCCAGCCCAATCAACAAGTTGAGGCCATTGGAAGACCCTTTCTCAAGGAACAAGATGGCTCCTGAAGAATGGCATGCAAGGTTAACCTCTTGACTACACACATGCACAAACCCACACATACACATGCATAAATAAAAAATGATAGGCAACGCCTGATCAATGACACCCAAGATTGTCCTCTAACCTCAGTGTGTACACATATATGCACATACATGCACATGTATGCACTCATGAATTAATTGGGAATTAAGTTTTGAATTGGAATAGACTTCGAGTTTCTAGACCTGTGGGGAGCAGGGACTTGGAGGGTCCTTGAAGGATCTACCCTCCCCTGACAAGTTGCTGATCCTTTCTCTGCTTCCTGGCCACCATACAGCAAGCAGCTTTCCTCCTCCCTCACACCCTTCCCATGATGCACCGCCTCACCCAGAAACAATGGAGCCCACCGACCTCAGATGGACACCTCTGGAACCATGAGCAGACTTGGCTCTTTCTGCCTTAGCCTGTTATTCTCAAGTCAAAAAACGAGAGTCACACAGTTAACCGCCCAGTTGTCCCTGTCCCTTCCCTACTGATTTGTTCTGCGTTCACTTCGTTCAAAATGAATTAAGACACCAAAGCTTGCACACACACAAAAAAAAAATGGATCGGGGGATATTTTATCTGTTCCTGTCTAGAGATGAGCTGAAAGGGTCGTTTCAAGCAATTATCGCCCTGATAATTGAGCAGATGGCAAACACCGAATCCCACGTCCCCACCTGTCAGCATCTCTGTGGCTAATTCACTTTCAAGCATGGGCAATTTATTCTGACTAGATTTTATTTCATGATAGCCACTTATACTCTCCACTTTTCAAGGTGCTCAAGGAACTGAATTTCTGAGCAGTCTTTATCCCACAGTATTCTTCCTGCAGGAGCAGGGAAAAATGAACATTGCTGCATACATTACACAGACTGCTTGTGATCTCATCACTGGGCACGACTGATGTAGGGGTGGCAGAGTACAACTTTGGCAGAGCTCCTCAGGAGCTGCCCATCTTGTTTTGTAAAATGGGGTCTCTTTCTGGCTTGGAGACTCCCCCAGGCAGGCTTGGCTAGCTGGCTAGCGTGCCGCAGGAATCCTCCTGTCTCCGTCTCCCCAGGATAGAGATTACAAACCTGTGTCAACATGATAGCTCTTTACTGTATGCCCTGGGGATCGAACTTGGCTCCTCCTGCTTACATATTGTTCTAGTTTCCATTTTTGATGCTGTGATAAAACACTGATCAAAAGTAACTTAGGTGGGGAAAGGGTTTATTCTATCTTATATTTTCAGGTCACAGTCTTATTACTGAGGGAAGCCAGGGCAGAGCTCCAGCAGGAACTTAAAATGGAAACCAGGGAAGAATGCTGCTTAGTAGCGATTTATTCTTAGCTAGCTTTCTATACAGCCCAGGACTACCTCTATCTAAGGGATGGTATTGCCCACAGTGGACTTGGCAATACCCTCCTATATCAAGCACCAATCCTATCTAGCCAATTTCTGTTCAGATAGCTGTGTCAAATTAATGATTACCACTAACTATGACACACAGCAAGCATTTTACCAACAGAGCTATTTCCTCAGACACAATTGCATCATTTTCTTTACTGCCCCTCACCTGCAGCTGCCTTTCTTTCTCTCTGTGCCATGCTGGTCTTCTCCCTGGCAGCACTATACACGTAGCTATGACTACAGCAGTAAGCAGTAAACACAAGATGGATCTTCAATCCATCTCTCTCCATGCTCTGATGAACTAATTCAAATAAAAACCAAACTCAGTAGAAGTCACCATTCTTGAATTTTTATCCTGACTGCCATTTCCCTTATCTTTTGTGTCTCTGGGTGTGTATATGGTATGTCTGATACCTGTATGCTCATGTGCACACACCATGCACACCCAGAGACCTGTATGCATTTGGGCATATAGATGTGTACTCAAGCATACACATATGTGGAGGCCAGAGGGAGATGTTGAATATCTTCTTCTATCAGGATCCTCTTTATTCCTTTGGTGAAAGGGGGATCTCACTGTTTTATCTAGGCTGGTCAGCCAGTAAGCTCTGGGGATCCAACTGTATAGCCCTCCCCCACCCCACCCCCACTAATGGCTGGTATTATAGGAGTGGGCTACCATGCTCAGTTTTACACAGCTTCTGGGGATTCAAACCCAGGTCCTCATGCTTGCTTAGTAAGGACTTCACTCACTGTGACATCTTCCCAACCCATTTTTCTAAGTCTTCTCTTACCCTTTTGTTTTGCCCTCTCTCTCTCTCTCTCTCTCTCTCTCTCTCTCTCTCTCTCTCTCTCTGTGTGTGTGTGTGTGTGTGTGTGTGTGTGTGTGTGTGTGTGTGTGTGTGTAAGTGCCCATGGAGATCAAAAAAGGACATTAAATTCCCTTGAGTTGGAATTACACCCATTTGTGAGCTGACCAGTGTGGATGCTGGGTTCTGAACTCTGGTCCTCTGGTAGAGGAGTAAGCACTCCTAACTACTGTGCCATCTCTTCAGCCCCTGACTGCATCTTCCTGATTAGAATTCTAAGACAGTCACCCATGCTCTGCAAATCCACCTCTCCCAGGAGGCCAGTCACCCAGCATGCCAGGTGTTACTCTCTGCACAGGTCATTACATCCAGGGAAGAAGTGAACAGTCCATTCACTTTGAAGAAATGAGAGCAGAAACTGTCTCGACAACAACATATAATCACTTCATTTGATGCAGATCCAGGCCTGAATATAAGCACCTCTGATTTAAAGGAGAAAGGCAATTAAAAGCAGTTGCTGTAATGTTCTTTCAAGTCAATGAAGTCATTCAATCAGTCCATAAAAATGACTTGCTTTTGAAAGCATAATTTAGTCCCCAAGTAAGAAGGGTATCAGAGATTGGCATCCATGGGAGGGGAAAAAAAGCAAAAAGCAAAATAATCAAAACTACTGGGAAATCTCACAACCCCATTGACTTTCTAGTTTCATTTTGTCTTCTAATCTAATTTTTGGCACATTGGTACATTTGTTGTTCATCTTGCAAGCCCAGAATTTTAACCACTTTTAGTGCTGGACAACTCTTCATCTATTTGCAAAGAGGAGAGACTGAGGAATAGAGATTGTGTTAGGCCTCACTTTTCCAGCCTCCCTTGCAGCTAAAGTCCACACATGTGACTAACCCTCTTACATATGCCTACTGTTTCGTGAACTCTTTCCTGGAAAGACATAAACAAATGTCTGCCCTCCACATATAAGACACCAACAACAGACCAAAGCAAGATGACTCCTATGTCCATCTTGGAGAAACAATATGTTTCTTGGGCATCCCCACAGAGTATGGATGAAGGGTAATTGACAACAGTATAGGTGAGCCTAAAAACAGCTGCTTCAAGGCAAAGCCTCACGGTGGCTGACAAACAGCAGCATGGAGTCCCCCTTTCATATCCCATGCCCTGCATACCTGGCATCTCTCAAGATCACTTGCAGCTGTGAGAGGGCAGGCAGAAGTGATGCTGGACTCCCAGGTGAGGCTACTCTGACTCTCCCCTTCCTTTTTTACCAGAGAGTGTCAATAGCTTTGCTACCAATACCATAGACCTGACTACCTCTGTATCTGTCTGCTTATTTTGTTGCCATGGCTACTGGGCCAAGATAATCTGTATTTCAAGATGGCAATGGTTAGTTCTATCATGCCATATGACCACACTGTAGACAGCCATATTGCTAATTGCCATGATAGGATGTCCCCTTGGCCAGTGTGGCTTAAAGTACTCAGTGTCAGAGGGTAATACTCCAAAGCATGTGTATAAAAGATGAGGTTTGGCTGGGAAATGTCTCATTATGGACCTTTTTATAATAACCCCAGATTATTTGAGAATGATGGATCTCAGCCCCACAATTGAGATGCTTTGACTGCATTTATCAAACACAGTTTAAGGGTCCTGGGATTCTCCTCATTGGCACTGTGGACCTTCTTGGCCAGGTGCACCATGGGATGCTGGGCAGCATTTGTGGTCTCTAACCAACCAAAACCATGTGACAACCCAAGTGTCTGGAGAGAGTGCCAAATTGTCCCTCAAGTGTGAAAAAATTGTCCTTCACTGAGAACCACTCACTGCTTTCGTTCACTCTGAAAACGATTGTGTCAGTAATCAGGGAGATGCAAATTAGAACAGAATTAAGCACTATTTCCCCATTGGGTTTGCAGAAACATAAAGTAAGATCACACTGAATCCTGGCAGCCCTGCAGGGGGTGACAACTTGTTCCAGCAGGTGAGAAGCACTTAGGGCAAGGGATTTGGAAGAATAGTTGGTGCAGTCCATTCTAAGCAAGTATGCTCACATCCATTGAGCAAGATGAGGATCTGAGTTCAGTCCACAGAACCCACATGAAAAGCTACACATGGCGGTGTGGGCTGGTAACCCAGGCTCTGAAGAGGTGAAAACAGGAGGATATCTGAGGCTCAGTGGCCAGCCAGCCAAGCCTACCTGGTGATCTCCATGCTGTGTTAATCCTTAGTGGTTCTAACCTCGTCTACTTCAGCCAATGACACTCTGCCGTTAGCCATTTCTATCAGTGCAGTGTTTTTAGGTTTCTTGCATAGGTGGGGTCACTCAGTGTTTGGCTTATTTTATTTTGAGTCTTGTCCTCTCAGTTTATCTGAGTTCTCTGTCTCAGAGTACTCTGTGACAAAAGCAACTTAAGGGAGAAAGGGTTTTCTCTAGGGCACAGTTTGAGGGCACAAAGTCTATCATGTAAGGAGGGCGTGTTGACAGGAGTCTGAGGCAGCTGGCCACATGGCATCCACAGTCAGGAAGCAGAGAGAGATGGATGCTGGTGCTCAGCTCACTTTCTCCTTTTTTTTCATATGGCCCAGAATTACAGCCTAGGGGATGATGCCACCCACAGTGGGTGTACCTCCCTCTTCCATTACCTAATCAAGGTGATTTCCCATGGACAAGCCTAGAGGTCCATCTCCCAGGTGATGGATTCTACACCCCATCAAGTTGACAACTGAGTTTAGTCATCACAGTCTCCCAAATGACAGCATTTCTTTGTTTTCTTTGGGTATGTGTGGGTTTGGGGGAGGGTGAATGTGTGTAGTGACTGCGCATGTGTGCATGTGGGTTTGTGCACTCCTGGTGGTCAGAGGAGGACAAAGGTGCCCTGCTCTATCACCCTCTACCTTTTTCCCTTGAGACAGGATCCCTTACTGAACCCAGAGCTAGGCTGGTACCCAGCAAAGCAACATCAGTCTTCCCATTTTTTTTTGCATCCCCTTACTAGCGGGTGCAAACATGCCTGGCTTTCATCTGGGTTCTAAGAATTTGAAATATTGTCCTCAAGCTTACACAGCAAATGTTCTTACCCACTGGGCCATACAAAGGATTTGTTGATTTTATTTGGATTTAATTTACCTTAAAATTCATTTAAATGAATCACGAGTTTTAATATCAAGGCCATAACAAAATATACATTGGAATTCCATTTCTAGTCCCTTCACATGTTCCCTCCTGACTCTATTAATGACCATCTGTAAGTAATTTCTGGATTATTCGTGTGTGTGTGTGTGTGTGTGTGTGTGTGTGTGTGTGTGTGTGTGTGTGTGTGCCTGTGTGCCTCTGTGCCTCTGTGTGTGTGTGTGTGTGTGTGTGTGTATGAGTGTGTGTGTATGAGTGTGTGTGTGTGTTAGGGAGAAAGTAAGGAAGAAGAAAGGACAGAGAAGGTCTGAAACTATAATACTGTGTTAGTCAGGACAGGTACTGTAGTGGTTGGCTTGTTGCTATAATGAACACCTCAGACTGGAAATTTTTAAAGAAAAAAATCTTCTGATACTTGTTGGGCATCCAGAGAGGACTCTGTGCTGGTCGAATGACTCTGCAGAGCCCTGAAGTACAGCCAGTTGGATAGATTCTCTTCTTGTGTGTGCATAGGTGTCCACAAGAACTCAGCAAAGGGTCATACAACATTAGCTTTCCACTCAGCAGTGAGCAAATAGATTGCTTAACACATACCATGTCAGGCAAATTGACAAGCTCTTATTTAAAATGATGAAATCAAATTGGACTTTACCACATTGCTCTTTTTTAAGATAAATCCCACGGTGTCTCTACCCTCATATGTTGCATCTTCTGTGTCCATTCATCCACCGGAGAAAAAATCGTGTTTGATGATCGATGTCGTGAATGTGGAGAGGCAGATCACTCCATTATGCTGATTGTGGTTCTTTTGGATTCTGAAGAATATTATTAAGCCTTAAAAAAGAAAAGGTCTGGGCACACCTGCCTGTGTGAGCTTGTGCGGAGGCCAGAGTGAGCCACGGGGTGTCCTCCCACACTATTTGTTTAAGGCGAGATCTCTCCCAGAACATGAGGCTCAATTTTGTCTCTATTAAATTGGAAACCTGTTCCTGTCTCTGCCTGTCCCACATGCTGGAAGTCCAGATTCTCACATGGACACTGGGATCCAAACTCTGCTTCTCGGGATTATACAACAAACACTGCTCAGCCATCTTTCCATCACCCTTTAAAAAGTTAAACAAACTGAAATTGGTGGATATAACTACACATAAAATAGGTGAAAGCCGCACATAATGAAAAGAACAATGTCACACATTTTAGAATTTGGTACTTCATCCCTGCTTTCCGAGCATTCTGGACCCAAAGAAAAAAAATATATGAAATTGTGACTAAATCTTTAACCATGTTTAGTTTTCCTGTTAAACAGTGGCATTGATATTATTATCATGAGACAAGTCCACGGATATTCTAAGATTTTCACCATAAAGGAAATATAAATACAATGGGGCTGCAGAGACGGTTCAGCGTCTAAAAGCACTGACTGCTTTCGCAGGGGACCCGACTGCAGTTCCCAGCAACCACACCCATCAGGCAGCTCACAATTGCCAATCACTCCATTTCCAAAGGATCCAACAGCCTCTTTTGTCCTCTGTGGGCACCTGTAACCGCATGCGCATGCCTAATTTTGCATACATAATTTTGCACCTAATTTTAAAATAAAAATCAATCTTTTTAAAAAGAAATATAAACTTAAAATTTAGAACAGTGTGCAAATTGTCAGGATTTTACCCTAAATGTTTAAATGTGACTGGAATGATTGAAGCTTAAATTATATTTTAAAAGCTACGCAGGAAGCTGGCGCAGGAGGATTGCCATGAGTTTAAGGCCAGCCTAGGTCAAAGAGAATTTTCAGGTCAGATTTGGGCTTCAGAACAAGGTCCTTTTTCAAAGAAACGCCTGCCTGCCTGCCTGCCTGCCTGCCTGCCTGCCTTCAAAAGCGCTCATCTAGCCCCTAAGTTATCAAGCAGCGCGTTCTCAAACGCCCGTCCAGAAAGCATTTTTCAACTTGTCCTTTCATATTAACTTCTAACTTAATAGCAATGTGATCAGAGCTCAAGGGCCGAGTGAAACCTATTCTGTGGGATTTATCGAGGCCACTGTGTGGCCCGGCGGCTATATGATTAATGTCTGTGGGTCTCCGTGTATTTCCGATGTCTCCAGCACCGAATGCGGAGTTCTGTGTGGTTCTGGGGTCACAGTGCAATGCTTGCCAGGCCCCCGTATCCCTCCCCACTTAGTGTCTGAGGGGCTTATCAATAATTGAAAAAATTGTAAGGGTGTGTTTCTCGATTTCCTCTGCAGTTCTTGATGCTTCGCGCTTCATCGATTTAGGGCCATTTTCCCAGGGTTTCTGTGTTTGCAACATTGCCCCTTCTTACTAAATAGAGCCTGTTATTGTTATGTAGAAACCAGATCTACACACCATTCTCTCTCTCTCTCTCTCTCTCTCTCTCTCTCTCTCTCTCTCTCTCTCTCTCTCTCTCTCTCTCTCTCTCTCTCCCCTTTGCTCTCTCATTCTCTTTAGCTCTTTCTTTCCCTCCCCCTCTCACTCCCCCTGCCCATCCCCTTGTCTTTCTCAGTGTGCAAATACTCAGGTATGTGCACATGGAAGCCACAGAACCACGCCCTCTATGGTTCCCCAGGTGCTGTCTTCCTTGGTTTGGGCTTTGTTTTTCATAACCCATGGAATCCAATTTGTATTGCCTGCATGTGTCCAGGTGTGGGACATTCACTGTTGTGTAGCCTATGGGAGTGGTCGTCTTAAGGAAAACTGCTGTCCCTCCCCCAGATGCCATCGGTTGTCAACAGCTTCTCTGCTAAGGATGTGAGCACATCATCCCTTTCCCAGTCCATGCTGGCCTGGTCTTGTGTAGGTCTCATACAGGGAACCATGGCTGCTCTGAGTTCATGCATGCGGCAACCATGCCACAGCAGTTCTTCCCAACCACTGGCTCTCGTAATCTTTATGCCCCCCTCTTCTGCAACGGCCCCTGAGCTTTGCAGGACACCTTTGGTTTGTAGAGACAGGGTCTCTCACTGTCCTGGATCTCTCCCAGTCGGCTAGACTGGCTGACCAATGAGCCCCAGGGATCCACTTGTGTCGGCCTTCCCCACAGTGCTTTTCCTCGTAATCTATTTTGCCCATCCCATCTTGCAGAACTTCTCTGTGTTTTCATTTTCAAACTCTTTGTGTGTTCTGCTTCATAAACAATGCACGAGAATGGAAAATAGAGAAATGACCTTCCCAGACCCCTGGAACAAACTACAAAATCACTGTCTTCTATAGACAAGGCTTGGATTTAAGGGGAGGGCCATTTCTGTCCCTCTGCACCTCTTGTTTACCCAGTTAGGATCAGGGACACTAGACAGAGAAAAGCAGGTTTTATTTGGAAGAACCTAAGGAATCCATTTGCCAAATAAAATGTAGGAACTGCTGCCACCACCACCCCCTCGTCTTTAGCCTTCCCCTTTTATTATTTCACTTTCCATAGGGGCGGGCTTAGGACTGGAACTGAAGGGAGAGGGTAGAGCCAGGAGACCCAGGGAAAAGCTACACCTCGGAACTAATGACACAGAGACCCAAGACTGGTATTCCTGTGGGGGCAGGGCAGGGTGTCTTAATCCTCAGGGAGCTATGATGGTTGCTGTTGTCAACTTGTGAGAATCTGGAATCAGCTGGGAGCCAGGCTTCTAGGCACAGCCATGGGGGATTATCTTGAATTCATCACTTGATGTGAGAAGATCCACCTTAACCAAAGTTGGAGCCATGGCTTGGCCAAGGGCTCCTGGGCAGTGTAAATGGAGACCGTGAGCTCTGCACTAGCGTGCATCCATCCATCTCTGCTTCCTGTGTGTAGATGAGATGTTGGCAGCCACTTCAAGCTCTGGCACCTTGACTTCCCCACTATTATGTACTCCTGAACTGGGAGCTGAAATAAGCCCTCTCTCCCTTGAGTTGCTTTACCCAGAGGATTTTATCACAACACCAAGAAAGGAAACTAAGACAGAAGCCGGCGTTGGAGCCCACAGAACTCTGGTCTCTGCTGCAGCTGCCAGGCTGCAATCCCAAGGATTTCCACAGCAGCTGAGACGTGCAATCACTGAGAGCAATGGTTTTGTGGGTGCAGTGAGCAGGCAGGTGGTGCAGAACTTCTACAGAGAGTCAGAGTTCCTACCACCCGGAAGGTGCGAAACAACCTCTGTCCCATCCTTCATCTTCTATACAGGCATCCCATAGCCATTCCTCTGAGGGCTCCAGATGACAGGGAGACAAGATTGGAGCAGTCTGTGCTGAAAACGGCCACATTTGGAGGCACTGTTGAATTAATTGAAACTACATCAAGCTTTGGGAACAAACATAAATACTTGAAAAGGATAATGTTCGAGATCAAGAGACCCAATTGAGTTATGTATTGCTTTAATTTTCTTGATGGTGTTTAGGATAGAACCCAAAATGCTGCTGCACATGCTAAGCAAGCACTTTACCATGAGCCATGCCCCCAGCTCATCACTGGGGGATTCTAGGCAGGTGCTCTACCACTGAGCCATACCCCAGGCCCTCACTGGGGCATTCTAGGCAGGTGCTCTACCACCGAGCCATACCCCAGCCCCTCACTGGGGGATTCTAGGCAGGTGCTCTACCACCGAGCCTCACCCCCAGTCTCCTTAAGTTTTTCAATTATGACACAGCAATGTGTATTAATTACTTTTCTTGCTACTATGGCAAAATACCTGGAGTGGGGGTACTTGAAGAAAGGGGTTAATTCTACTCACAGTTTGAGGGTGTGGTCCATCATCAACAGGAAGGCATGGCAGCAAGGGTTTAAGGTGCCCAGTCACATTATAGTCAGGAAGAAGAGAGCAACGAAGGATGGTGGTCAGCTTGCTTTGTCCTTTTGTTCAGTCCAGGACCCCAGCCTAGGGGATGCTGCCACCCACACCCAGGATGGAGCATCCCACTTCAGCTGTACCCCTTTGGAAACCTCCTCACTGGCATGCCCAGGTGGGTGTCTCATGGGCAATTCTCTAGCCAGCCAAGTTGAAATGAAGATTAACTATCATACCATCTAATTAAGATTAATTTATCTAGAGAAAACTTCCCATGTAAATCCTCTGGAGTCACTTTACCTTGTCTGTCAACACTGTATGCTGGAGTCACAGCTGCAGCCTAGGGCAGTGGTCCTCAACCTTCCTAACACTGTGACACTGTGACCCTTTAATAATCTCATTTTGTGGTAATCCCCAACCATAAAATTATTTTCATTACTACTTCATAACTGTAATTTTGCTACTGTTATGAATTATAATGTAAATATCTGATATGCGACCCTGTGAAAAAAGTCAGGACCCCAGGTTGAAAACCACTGACCTAGATATTCTAATCATACAAACTTGTCCTAAAACCATAAAGGTACAATTATCCATATGAGAAAATGAAGGGATTTTACAGCATTGCTCTTTATGGGAGAGAAAAATTTAAATAGTCGAAATGTCTGTCAATAGATTCCCTTCATGCCACAGTATGCTTTATAGCCCTTAAATTCTACACGTCATTAATGACAAAAAGATGTCCATGTCAGAATAAGGAGGGAAAGGCAACATGATACTGATTTTCTTTTCAAATAAAAAACAAAAACAGTTTTATTTTAGATGTGTCTTTGCCTGCATGTTGCATATCTATGAATCAAACCTGACTCCTCTGGAAGAAGAGTCAATGCTCTTCCTGCCGAGTTACCTCTCCAGACCCTTTGTAGTGTTTCGTGTGTCCTGGGACAACCTGGAACTTGCTATGCTGTGTAACTACGGGTGGTATTGAAGTGTGTGTGTGTGTGTGTGTGTGTGTGATGTCCGCTGGTACATATACACATGCACCTCTGTGTGCAAATGTAGTAAAAGCCAGACGACAATGTCCGGTGTTGTCTTCAGTCACCTTCCACTTTTTTTTTTTTTTGAGATACAGTCTCTCACTAAATGTGGAACTCACTTACTCAGTTAAATTGACAAGCCCAACAATCCTCCTGCCTCCTCCTCCCCAACACTGAAGTCATAAATGCATGCCATTATTCTTGACAATTTATTAATAAGGGTCCTGGGGATCCAAACTCGATTCCTAGTACTTTACCACTTGGGTTAACTCTACCCACTTAATTTCCTTTTATTAAAATTGTGTATAGAGCTAGAAAGACAGCTCAGCAGTTAAGAGCACCGACGTTCTACCAAAGAACTTAGGTTCAATTCCCAGCACCTACATGACAGCTCACAACCATCTGTAATTCAAGTTCCAGGGGAATATAATGCCCTCTCTGACATCCATGGGTACCAAACATACATGCAGGTGAAACAATCATACACATAAGATATTTTTAACTGGGTGCAAGCGGGGCCCAGTGGTTCATACATGTAATCTCAACACTGAAAAAGCCTCAACACAAGAGGAATGCCATGAATTCCAGGCCAGCCCCAGTGCCTTTGAGGCTTTATCGATGCTACAGACAACTGACTCCAATTATGTGGATACATACATACCTTGAAATTCTCAGAAAAGGTATTCATAAAATGTCAACAACAATCAACAATTGGAGTTATTAGAAATCTATTTCTCTTCATGGGTTTTTTTTAATTTTGAAAGGTATTTTTGAAATAAACATAAAGTACTATAAAATTTTTCCAAAATAGAGTTCTAAAGAACCCGATGATGAAAAAAATTCTAGCAGCATTTTGAGGAATAATTGATCTGCTTAGTGGTTTGTATTTTCTCAAAATTAGATATCCCCGTGGAGCAGGGACTACTTTTCACTTCCTATGTTCTTCCCACAGATCCACAGGTCACACTGCATGGAATAAGAATTGCATAATGGATGTTGATTGACGGGGGTAGTTAGATGTCGGACTCTGAGGCGGTATTATCGAACATAGCTAAGAACTAAATTGCATGGCTGAGCTTTGGCCCTACAACCTTAATAACTGAAAACTAAAGCCGTCAAGTCATTGTGTTTTATTATAAATGATTCTGCCTCCCAAGACTCCTTCAGTTTTGAAATCTTGCCAAAGGGTTGTTTCTCATCCCATTGCTCACTTACGGGCAAGTCTTCAAATGACGTCATTATCACACAAGTCATAATGAGAGAGGCAAAACTGAACCATGTTTTTGGACAAGCTTTGCATGGCCTGGTGGTCTGATTTGGGAGCTGAGTCTGTATAGGAAAACGTCAGAAGGTGATAAAACCTTATTTGGCACTTGGAGTATCACAACTCATTTGTATCTGATGCCTGTTGCTGCATCACAGCAAAGAAAATTAGCATGCAGGGCTGAGGAGATAGCTCAGTTGATATGGCACTTGCCATGTGAGATGGTTAACTTTGTCAACTTGACACAACCTAGAATAACCTAGGAAGAAAGTCTCAATCAAAAAGTGTCTACGTTGGATTGGCCTGGTTCATGTCTGTAGGGGGTTATCAAAATTAAATGGTGTCACCCAGCCTGCTATGGGTGACACCATTCCCTAGGCAGGAGATCCTGAACTATGTAAATGAGGAGAAACTGAGATGAACACAAGTAAGCCAGCAAAGAGTGTCCACACACTCATTTGCTGCTCCTGACTGTGGCTGTGATATGACCATCTGTCTCT
The DNA here is from genome assembly GCF_003668045.3 of Cricetulus griseus. Classification (NCBI taxonomy): domain Eukaryota; kingdom Metazoa; phylum Chordata; class Mammalia; order Rodentia; family Cricetidae; genus Cricetulus; species Cricetulus griseus. The sequence goes on from NC_048597.1 coordinate 78,887,179, forward strand.
GTCTTCTGGTACTGTGACCTTCCCTTGGTGATAGCCTATAGCCAGAAATTCTGGGCTAAAATACAACCTTTCTTCACTAATTTCCTTTTCATCCAGTATTTTATTACAGTAACAGAATCAAAACTGGGACACCAGGCAAGCATGAGGACCCAAGTTTGACCCTCAGAACCCATGAAAAAAAAAAAAAAAAAAAAAAAAAAAACAGGCATTGTGGCATTGTGGCATCCACTTGTAATCCCCATGCTGGCAGCCAGTCTAGCTAAATCAGTGAGCCCCAGGTTCAGTAAGAGACCTTGTATCAAAAATTAAGGTGGAGGGCAATTGAGGAAGCCAACTTGACATTGACCATTGGCCTTCACACACACAGACACACACACATACACACACACACACACACACACACACACACACACATACACACACACACACACAAATGCACCTGCACATATGTGTGTACACATATGAACCCATACATATATCTAACACAAGAAAAGGAAAGAAAAATAGCACATGCTTACTGGGTTCGTTGGGAGCCAGTGCTGCTTTGAGCTCCATGGCGTTACCAGCCTCACCCACCAGTCGTCTCCACCTCCAGGATATGAGCTTTGTCTTAACATATGGGCCATCTATGGGGGTCCAGGTTTCAGGATCAGAGCTTATTCTGAGGAAGCCATTATTTTTAAAAAATTAAAAAGCAAATAACACATTTCAAATGTCTCCCCAATGCCATGTGTACTTGTCTTTGGGTGTGTGTGTGTGTGTGTGTGTGTGTGTGTGTGTGTGTGTGTGCACGCATGCATGTGTGTTGCCCATGTGTATGTGGAGGCCAGAGGACAACCTATGTGCTGTCCCTCAGGAGCTATCCACCTTGTTCCTTGAGGCAATGTCTCTCATTGGGTCCAAAGTGTCACCTCACCAATCAGGCTAGGCTGTCTGGCTATCGAGGCCCAGGGATTGGGCCAACTCTACCCCCCAATGCTGAGATGATAAGCAGGTGCTGCCATGTCCAGCTTGCTACATGGGTTCTGAGATCCAATTCAGACCCTCCTGCATGCACAGCCAGCATTTTACCAACTGAGCCATCTCTCCCAAATTCAAAGACACCTCTTTTTTCCCCCTTTCAAGGTCTTGTGGTTTTGGTCATGGAAGAGCCTGTTTTTAGCCTTGAAGAGGAAAAGAGAGAGTAGGAAAGTCTAGATCAGGTTCATCCTGTAATCCAGTTCTGAACAAAGCATTTTCCAAATGATCGCTTTATCTGCATGCAGAGACAGAGACAGGTAGGGTCTTATGCATAGGCTCTAGCAGCAAAGGAGGTGATCGAATTGTTATGACAGAGACACCCAGCCTTTCCATCCTGCTCCTATCACTCACAAGACATCTGCAGACCCAAGTGAAAAGTCAGTGTTGTCAATAAAAGTAGCCCTCAAATCCATGAAATGTAACCTAGGCAACTGTTACCATAACCCACACAGTAGAGATGGCGCTTCTACCAAAAGAGGTAAGAAACCAGTCACCTGTGGCCCCAACTGTGTGACCTCCAAAGTTAGAGATCTTCCCTGTCATGAGAGCTAGTGAAGCTGGAGAGCTTTGGGTGTTTCCTAGGCAACAACCAAACACTTGAGGCACCCTAGCTCCTTCATGTGGAGGCATTATGAAAGGAATAAAATGTCCCTCGGTGCTGTCACAAAGACTAGCAAGGAGACACTTGTATTTTATCCCAGGGTGTGAGCTGTGGGGTTTCTGATGAGACATCCTTCTAAGAACTTCTTCAAGACGTGTCTCCATCTTCCTCTCCCTAAAGGAAAAAAATCAGTGTATCTACCGCTGTATCCAAAGTACCTAAGGGAACAACTCACAGTTATTTATTTTGGCTCATAGTTTCTGGAGACTTGGCACATGGTGATTATAAGACTGTAATGTTAGAATCTAACTGTGGCCCAGACCTCAAAACTTGCAGCAGCCTTCTTCTTTCACAGATACCTCAGGCACATCACTGACTATCCATGGAGTTAATACCTCTTCTAGCCAACTCTTTATCCCAACAATCCATCTCAGTGTCCCTGTGAGCCTGCATCCAAGACCTTTTGGCTGCATGGCTCCATGTACCTGGCAGAATGACATGGTGGCCAGAGCACGTGGTGGGCACAGTTCTTAAGCTCATGGCAGATGAGAAATAGGCAAAAAGGAAGTGGCCAGGAACAAAACACCTCTAAGAACCCACCTCAAGCCCAATCCCACAATGAAATACGAAATGCTACTTCCAGCTAGACCCAACTTCCAAAAGTTTCTGGAAACTCCCCAAATGGCATAACTATCAAGAAGCCACTCATCATGTCAGCCTAGAGGTGTTTCCTATCCAACTGCTAACAGCTGTATTGGGTGCAATCTGACTGCTTTTTGAGAAAATGAGCATCAATGGGACATCTGCTAGCTCAGTTCTTCTCTTGAAGGCTCTTTGGAGAAGAGACACTGTCTTCCAGTTGGTGTGAGCATGGATTGTCATCTCTCAGTCTCGACACAGCCAGGACAGGGAAACAGCATTTGATGGTGTGGTAGTTTGAATGTAACTGGCCCCCATAATCTCATAGGGAGTGACGCTATTAGGAGGCATGATTTTATTGGAGTGGTTATGGCCTTATTGAAGGAAGTGTGTCACTGTGGGGGCAGGCTTTGAGGTATCTTTTGCTCCCATTTCACTCGTGTGAAGTCAGTCGACTTCCTGTTGCCTACAAGATGTAGGACTCTCAGATATCCCTCCAGCACCATGTCGGCCTACACGCTGCCATGCTCCCTGCCATGATGATAATGGACTGAACCTCTGAAACTGTAAGCCAGCCCCAATTAAATGTTTTCCATATGAGTTGCCAGGGTTATAGTATCTTTTCACAGCAACAGAAAACTAACAGGAGAGATGGCTCAGTGGATAAAGTGCTCGCTGCACAAGCATGAGGACCTAAGATCAAGTCCTCAACATCCACGTAAAAAGTCTAGCAGGACACTACATATCTCTAACCCCAACGCAGGGTCGGGAAAGATGGATAGATCCCAGGGGTTCAGCCAGCCTGGCTAGCCAAATCATCTAACTCCAGGTTCAGTGAGAGACCCTGTCTCAAAGAATGGAGGATGACATCTAATGTGGAGCTCTGGCCTCCACACATGCATACATGGTCAAATACCACACACACACACACCATGCACTCAGGGAGGCATGAATATACACATAACTAAAAATAAAATAAATCTTTAAAAAGGATGGGCGTCTACAGCTCTGTATTAGCAACCTTTCTTGTTGCCATGACAAGGGTTTATTTTAGCCCAAGATTTGACAGGATAGCCTATCATGGTGGGTAAAGCATGGTGACAGGAGCCTGAGGCATCTGGTTACATAGTGTCCACAGCCAGGAATGGGGGGGGAGGGGACTTTCTTTCTTCTCCTTTTTTTTTTTTCATTTTTATTCAACCTGGGAAGACATGAGATGGTGCAGCCCACATTCATGGTGAGCCGTCATCCAAGGTTAACTCTATTTAGAAATGCCCTCACAGACTCGCCCAGAGTCTTGGACGATTCTAAGGGACATGAAAATGAATCGCCACAACACCTCCCAGACACTCTCCACCGCCTGAGGACCAAGTGTTCAAACACATGAGCGCATAGGAGGCGCTTCAGACTCAAACCCCAAATATAAAGACAAAAGGCTTGAGTGCCATCACCATGCTCCACAACAGCTGCCGAGGGGTGACTCAGCCCTGTGGATCTGGTGTGTGTTCCGAATAGCTGAGTGGACAGACGCTCTCCGCCAGCACCAAAATAGAATTCTTCAGAGAGAAGACAGCTGAAAGGGCCTCGGAAATCTCTGGCAATCCATCCACTGCAAAAAGTACACTCTTGCCTTGCTTCCTGAATTTCAGAGTGATTTTCCCCTGGCCTCCCTCTGTGAGCCTTTTGTGAGCCAGCTTGACTGGATAACATTGCTGGGGGTAGGAGGGGGTTAGGTGGGAGGGGCAGCTTCAGGGTAACAGGTGTGAGGGCACAGGGGGTGCCACACTTGTGTGGGATCAACTACTGAGAGGGCAAGTATTTAGAGATAACAAATGAGCAGTCAGTCCAAACTAAACGTATCCCCACCCAGGCAAGGCCACGAAAACTGCAAAAATGACTTTTAGACTCTATATCTTTGGTGTTTCATGTCTGCCCATTTGTCTGTCTCGATGGAATCTTGCTTTGTAGCCCAGCCCAGTCTCAAACTCATGATCCTTCCACCTCTGCCTCCTGGGGGCTGGAATTACAGGTGTGCAGCACCATTCCCAGCTACATCTGTGTGTGTGGCATGAGTGTGGGTGTGTAAGTGTGCACATCCATGCACACACAGGGAGATCAGAGTAGAATGCTGGGTGCCTTCTTCAGCTACACAGTGAGCTCAAGACCAGCCTGGGCTCATGAGATCCTGTCTTGAAACAATAACAAGAGAAACAAAAATACAATGGATTTGTCCAAAGGCCATGGCCTAGTCTCCCTCTTTCTTAATTTTTGTTTGCTTGTTTTTTGAGACAGGGTTTCTGTATGTAGCCGTGGCTGTCATGGAACTCAATTTGTAGGCCAGACTGGCCTCAAACTCAGAGATTCCTCTGTCTCTACTTCCAGAGTGCTGGAATTAAAGGCATGAGCTATCATGCCCAGCAACCATATAAAAAAAAAAAAAAAAAAACAAAAACAAAAACAAAAAAAAAAAAAAACAGGATTTGACACATCACTCAGGCAAGCCTTGGACTCACTGCACAGCCCCAGGCTGACCTCAACCTCATGCCCTTCCTCCTGCAACCTCCTAAGTGCTGGGGCTAAAGTCATACACCACCAGCACTCTGATTTATTTTTCTAATCAATTACAATGTTTGTTCAAATGTCATTTATCACCGCTTTTACTCCTCTCTCTCTCTCTCTCTCTCTCTCTCTCTCTCTCTCTCTCTCCTTGTCTGACTGCCAGATGAACTAACTCTCTCCTTTTTGTTGCATTTAGTTATTTATTTACTTATTTTGTGTTGAGTGTGCCAGTTCTCGTCTTCTACCATGTGGGTTCCAAGCATCAAACTCATGTCCTCAAGGTTGGCAACAAACACCTTTGCCCATGGAGCCATCACACCCGAGCCTACCTCTCCTGACTGAAGCTTAGTAGACGTGGCCAAGGTAGTGGAAGCTGAAGCAGGAAGCTGGGGAGTTTTTAGATCTTAATTGTCAACTTGATTGGATGTGACATCACCTAAAAGGCACTCCTCGGGGTGCGTCTGTGAGGGTGTTTCCCTGGAAGGATTAGCTGAGGGGAGCCCAGAGTGAGTGGCACTGCCCAGGGTCTACAGCGAAGGCTGCTCGATGACCCACCTTCCCTTCTGGATGATGAGTGCATTTATCCCATTGCCATGGCTGCTGCTGTGCCACTATTCTACACCCAGCCCTGGAACCCAGCCTCTTCTGCCTTCTAACACAGACTGAAAACCAGCAACTCTCTGGGAATCATCCAGGCCCACAGCACCAGGTTAGGACTGCTGAGACATCCAGCCTCACAGAGAGAACAAATTCCATTCTCTGCTTCTTCAGTGTGCACACAGCCCATGGTGGACCACCCAGCCTTTGTTGTGCAAGCCAACTAAAAAATCCCTCTTCTAATGGAGTTGCTCTATCTACCTATTGGGTCTGTTCCTCTAGAGAACCCTGAGTAACACTTCTTCACCTCAACATTCCTACACCCACAAGTACCTTCCCAGCATCGAGAGCACCCAGACTCCACCCATATTTCTTTGTGACCAAAAGCAATGAGTGATTCAGTCTTGAGTCTCCTGTCTGTTCTCCAGCTCAGGCGGGGGGCGGCGGGGGGGGGAGTATCACATGACCCTTGTAGATACCAAGTTCAGAGACCCTGGATCCTGAAAGCTTCCGGGTCATGACAGAAGGTCATGAAGGATAAGCAAAGTCAGAAGGAGGAGAGGAGGAGAGAGGAGAGAGGAGGAGGAGGAGGAGGAGGAGGAGAAGGAGAAGGAGAAGGAGAAGGAGAAGGAGAAGGAGAAGGAGAAGGAGAAGGAGAAGGAGAAGGAGAAGGAGAAGGAGAAGGAGAAGGAGAAGGAGAAGGAGAAGGAGAAGAAGGTGTATTTGCTGCCACAAGAGAGGCATGCTCTCATTCTGGCCTCACAGCTGCCAGCTGAACCATCTCTGGTGGTTAGCAGCCCACTGAGTGCCCTCTTCCAGGGCCAGGAGGTAGAGTGAGAACTCGACCTGTCACCTGGGCTTCTTGTTTCCCTTCTCCATCTGCTTCCCCACATTCCCTTCCTAGAAGCAGCAATATGGAGTCTTCGCTGCCCAGTTGACAGAACAGTTTGGTCAGCATGACAAGAGCTAACCTCTGGCTCTGAAGAGATTACCATTTGGTAATGTTTTGCCTGCACAAGCTGAGTATCTGAGTTTGGTCCCCAGAACCCACATAAAATCCAGGACATGGTAGCATGCCCTGGAGCTCACCAATGAGGCCAGTTTGCAGGACCAGAAAGTCCAGGTATCCTTCTGCCTCTGCCCATCCATTACTGGGACTACAAGGGCACACCACCATGCCTGAATTCCCTGGGATCTGGACATCAAACTCAGGTCCTTACGTTTGTATGTCAAGCACTTTAGTGACTGAACTCTATTCCAGTCTAAATTTTTGGGGTATGTTTTATTTTGAGACAAAACATCATTATATAACCCAGGCTGACCTTGCACTTGTGGTTCTCCTTCCTCAGCCTCTTGAATTCTGGGACTGAATATACATACCACATTACCTGGCTGGAAGATTCCTCTGTGTGTGCAAAAACTGAAGTGGTTTGGGGGTGCTGCAAACCCAAAACTGCCGCTGGACCTGAATCCCAACACTCTCACATGAAGTCTCCATCTCACATCCCTGCTAAATACTTTCCAAGTGATCTCATGCTACAAAACTTTGCCTCTGAAAAGACACAGAAAATTTCCTCCATGGCCAGGCAGTGGTGGTGCATGCCTTTAATCCCAGCACTCAGGAGGCAGAGGCAGGTAGATCTCTGTGAGTTGAGGTCAGCCTGGTCTACAGAGCAAGTTCCAGGAGAGCTAGAGTTGTTACACAGAGAAACCCTGTCTCAAAAAAACAAAACAACAACAAAACATTCCTCTGTAAAGAATATTACAGTTTGGGACCAGTGATATAGCTCAGTTGAGTAAGGGTACTTGCAATCAAGTCTGATGACCCTAGTTTGATACCTGGAACCGACATGATAGAAAAAGAGAATCAATTCCCTTTAAGTTGGTTGGTTGGTTGGTTGGTTAGATGGTAGTTGGTTGGGTGGTTGGTTGGTTAGTTTATTGGTTGGTTTATTGGTTAGTAGATAGGTTTGTTGGCTGACCTCCATGTGCAACTTGAGTGCATGCACATACATGCAATCATGTGAATAAATAATAAACATTTCAAAAATTATTCCAATTCAATGAGGCAAATATCATTTCTCCTATTTTCAAATGTATTTTTGCACATGCATAATTGTTGTATTCATACAGTTTTACTTCCTGCTTTTCATTTAACTTCATTTCTTTTCCACCTTTCCACTGAGTGAGTCTTCATGACTACCCTTTGAGGGTTTCTGTTGTTTGCTGTTTGCTTGTTCAGTTGGTGGGTGGTTGGTTGGCTGGCTGGTTGATTTATTGTTTGGTAAGTTGATTCGGTTGTTTGGTCGGTTGGTAGGTGGGTTGGTTGGTTGGTTGATTGGGTTGATTGTTTGGATGGATGGACGGATGAATGGATGGATAGATGGATGGATGGACAGATGGATGGTAGGTTGGTTAGTTGGTTGGTTGGTTGGTTGGTTAGATGGTGGTTGGTTGGGTGGTTGGTTGGTTAGTTTATTGGTTGGTTTATTGGTTAGTAGATAGGTTTGTTGGCTGACTTATTGGTTGATTGGCTGGTTGAATGATTGGTTGTTTTGTTAATCATTGGTTAGATTTTTATTGATTAGTTGATTGGTTGGTTGGTTAGTTGATTGGTTGACTAAATGCTTGGTTATTTTGTTAATCATTGGTTAGATTTTGATTAATTAGTTGATTGATTGGTTGGTTAGTTGATTGGTTGACTAAATGCTTGGTTGGCTAGTTGGTCACTTGATTGGCAGGTTGGTTGAACTTTTAATTGTTTTTTTTTCTCTTTCCATTTGGTTTTTGTTTGTTTTACTTTGTTTTGTTTGTTTTTTGTATGGGATCTCTCTATGAAGTCCTATGTCAGTCTCTCAAGTACTACAATTACATGTAAGGCATGTGTCACCGTAACTAACATATGGTCTTATTTTTATCATTATTGTTGTTACAATTACTATTATTTATGGGGGAAGAGATCAGTCTCAGGTATTGTTTCTTGGGAGCAGTTCCCCTTATTTTTGGAGACAGAGTCTCTTATTGGGACCCAGGATCACTGTTTTTAGTCTAGGTTGTCTGATCAGCAAGTCAATGAGATGCCCTTTCTCTGCTTCACAGTCATTGGGTTTACAAGTATGCACTAATAGTCCTGTCTGGTTCTTTTTCATCCAGGTTCTAGGACTGAACTCGGGCCTTCATGTTTCCACAGCAAGCACTTCACTGACTAGGCTATCTCCCAGCCCCTATGACTATCCTTCTTAATGTCTACATAATATTCCTTGATTAACTATACCATGGTTTATTTTCTTCTCTCCTCCTTTTTACCACTTAAATTTTTTTCTAATTTATGGTGCTATAAATAACAATGCAATTAACATCTCTATTTCTTCAGCTGGATTCAAACGTTTTATGAATTAACAGCAACTGAATAGGCCTTCTGTGTCATTGCTTTTTGGACAAAAATGGAATGTCCTGGTTTCCGAACAAGGAACAGTCTAAATTTAGGTTTCTTGACAGAGCTGTGTGACAAGTCGAATAGCAATGACAGAGTCTCAGCAGTGCTTTAGAAAAAGTCTATTTAGCTTGTTTGCCCTCGTTGCAGGACAGACTAAATTTCATATTGCTTCATTTTAAAGTGACTCTCAAGACTGGAAAATTTACCCTTGAAGAGACTTTTTAAGTAATTTATTTTATTTTTATTTTTTAATCTCTGTGTGTGTGCATGCTTGTGTGTGCATGTGTGTGTATGTCTGTGTGTGTGTGTGTGTGTTCATGGGAGTAAGGATTCATGCATGCCATGACACATGAGCATAGATCAGAGGAAAACCTCAAGGGTCAGTCCTGGCCTTCTACCCTGAGACCAGGTGTCTTGTTTGCCACTGTGCACACCAGGCCACTTGGCCCATGTGTTTTCAGGAACTCTCTTGTCTTCACCTTCCATCTTGCCTCAGAAGCACTGAGATTACAGGTTTGCACTACGGTGTTGGACTTTACATGACTTCTGAGGATTCAAACTTGGGTCCTCAAGCTTGCTTGGCAAGTGCTTTACCCACTCAGCTGTCTTCCTGGCCCCAGAACTTTTTCTTCGTTGCATCATTTTGGGGTTTGTTCCTTTATGCAGATTTCATTGCATGTGGCCAAGCTGAGGATCACTCACAAATGTATTCTTTTCATGTTACTTACATCCTGGTAATAAAGTCACCTCTCTCGGTTCCTGGGGCTTTGGCTCTGAGACCCTCCACAACATCAAACTCCATGGATGTATAGATCCTTGCATAAATGGCATTGTGCTTGCACGGATCCATGTGCATCTTCCTGCTCACTCTCAGTTATCTTTAGATTACTTAGAATGACTAACACAAGGTCACGTCTGTGTAAATTGTTTCTAAATGGCATTGTTTAGGGAATAACAAGAACAACAACAAAAAAGATGGTCAATTCACATAGCATTTATTTTCTGTGTGTGTGTGTCTGTGTGTGTGTGTGTGTGTGTGTGTGTGAGAGAGAGAGAGAGAGAGAGAGAGAGAGAGAGAGAGAGAGAGGCCAGAAGATAGCTATGCTGTCCCTTGGGGACCATCCAACTCTTTTCTTCTTTTTTTTCTTCCATCTTTCCTTCCTTCCCCATCTCTTCTTCATCTTCCTGCCTCTCAAGTGCTGTGATTAAAGGCATGCCACACCGAACCAGCCTTAACTTATTTTTAAAAGTATGTCATTTTTTAAACTTACAAAATACATGCACACGTGTGCGCGAACACACACACACACACACACACACACACACACACACACACACACACACACTGACTAACATACTTGTCTAAGACAAATCTAGTCACTAAGAGGAGAACAAACTACCATAAACCAGAGGCCCTCAAGGGTTGCTGGGTGACAAACATCATCTAGGTGTGCCAGCGGCCTCTCTGATCCAGCTCTCACTAGTGCCCCAGCCCTCCGGGTGTTCTGAGTGGAGGGCCCACACCCTAGCCCCTGAAAGTCACACACACACACACACACACACACACACACACACACACACACACACACACACACACAAAACTCTTTCCAAGCATCAACTGAAAAAAAACTCAGGCTTCTACTGCCACCTTGTGGTCACTTCTTGTCACTTGCTCAGCCTCACTTGTCTCATGACCTCAAAAACACTACAAGGTTGACATCAAACTAGCCTGAACACATGTCATATGCATAGTGTCTTAGCCACCTTTTAGCATTGTGTTATGTCATTCATGTGATAACCTATTGGCTCCAGAACTCTTCTCATGTGTCAAAAATTGAAACTTGACCCCCATGAGCTACCCACTCTCACCCCAGCTCCTGGCACCCACCATTCTACTTTCTATCTTATGAAAATTGACAGTTCAAAGGACCCCATCAAAGTGAACTAACACAGTATTTGCCTTCTGATGATTGGCTATTTCATTCAGAATGTCCCCGAGGTTCATCCATGTAAATCGGGTCACAGAGTGTGTCCTTACAGTTGAATAGTAAACCAGAGCAGACAGCATGATAGACAGATGGAGACAGATCATTGACTGACAGCTGAAAGACTCTAGATACACACAGGGATTATAGATAGATGATAGATGAATAGATTGATTATAAATGCATACATAGATACAGAGAGACAGACAGATAAATTATTATAGACTATAGATTATGGATAAATAGATGATAGATAATAGATTGACAGATAATAGAGATATAGATAGATGGTAGATGGCTAGAAAATAGATGACAAATAGATACTTAGATAGATGATAGACTATAGATCAGGAGACCATAGATAGATAGATAGATAGATAGATAGACAGACAGATAGACAGATGGATGATACATACCTACATACATACATACATACATACATACATACATACATACATACATACATACATGGATAGAGCCCCCGTTAGTCTATTCATTCATCTGTAAGGGGCCTCTCAGGTTGCTGCCTTTGAGCTCCTGCATCCATAGTGTAGGAAAGCAGACAAAGGATGAGAGCAAGCAGACAGCGCTGCAGGATCTGAGCTTATTCTACCCCTTCCCGGGGAAATGTGAACCCTGACACTTCCTTTCCCCTCTCAGCTTTCTTCCAATAAATAAAATCGTCTGAGTTCTTCTCTATCTCTAATCGGTTTAGGACGTGTCCAGTGCTCTTGATGAGCTCATGGGCTGTTCTGAGGATCAAACAAGATTACAGGGCAGCAAGCACTCGAGTCTGAAGAGTTGCATCCACGACCAGGATTATCAATAATCTCCCATTGATCTCTTAATACAGAAAAAAAAACATGCACCTCCTCCTAAGGGGTTTTCTTCATGGAGAATGCTGGGACTAGCCTCTCCTCTGCTCCCTCCTTCTCTGTCAAATTTAAACCTCTAGCCCAGGAGTCTCCTGGCCCTCAGAATTGACTGACAATTAGACCTTGGTGTAAATCAGAATGCATGTGTCAGTTCTGGATAAAGTGTAGATATTTGTTTTGCTTGGCTCAAACAATTTCAAAATTCTTTTTATCTCACTGGTGATATACAGAAATAGGGACAGTTACTTTTTTATTTGTATATGTTCATGTATGAGTACATGTGTGTGTGCATGTGGAGGTCTAATGACAACCTCAGGTGTTTTCCCTCAGGCACCTTCCACTGAGCAGGCCAGCAAGCTCCCAGGGATCCCCCTGTCTCTATCTCCCATCTCTCCATCTTGGAATTACAAGCACACATTAGTACACCCAATTGTTTGTTTGGTTGGTTGTTTTGGTGTTTTTTTTTTTAATTTTGAGTCTGGGGAGATGACTTATGGGTTGAGAGCCCTGGCTGCTCTTCCAGAGGACCTGGGATCAGTTTCCAGCACTCACATGGCAGCTCACAACCATCTGTAACTCCAGTCCCAAGGGATCCAATGCCCTCTTCTAGTCTTTACAGAAACTGCCTGTATGCAGGCAAAACACCCAATTTTAAATTTAAATCTTTTTAGTGAATGAATTAATGCCATGCACACTACTGCTCAGCCTATCCTCTACATTTTGTATAGACCAGGATCTCATGGCTGGGGAATGATGCCTCCCACAGTGAGCAGACCCTCCCACATCAGTTATCATGATTAAAATGCTCCATCACAGGCACTCCCAGAGGCCCAGCTCCCAGGTGATTCTGTAAAGTCTACAATCAAAAACAACCATGGCAAGTACGAGTACTGTGGCACTTCCCCCAAAGAGTCTGCATCCTCAGAAGACTTCAGTCTTGTCAAAATGTCAGTGAGCTCTGCCCCCGTGTCCTGGATTTCAGTCTCCAAGGTCAATTATTTATGGTCAACTGCAGCCTAAAAATACAATATTGAGTGAATGCTTTAGAAAGAGGGATTTAACTTAGAAATTAAGGGTGGGAAAGGATGGCCGACATGAAGACAAATCACATCAGTTGGCCAAAGGAGAAATACTCTGTGGTCCTCTCGACTTCTCGGGGGAATCTCTGGGTTCAAGTTCTTGCTTTCTTTCGGCTTTGTTGTTTTGTTTTGTGGTGCTGGGGTCTGAATCCAGGGTCTCACTCAGGATTGCACTTTACCATGGAACCAGGGCCTTGAAAAAGTCTAACCGTTCCTTTGGTGTGTTTTTCTCTTCCAATATTCGTATTGAATGTGTCTTTTATTCTGAAGGGTCTGACATCTCTTTGGGAGTTACCAAGTCTGGCCCAGAATGGACTTGAAGGCAAACAGCTTTGGAGCTACATATTACAATTTACAATTGAAAAGAGAGAGAGAGAGAGAGAGAGAGAGAGAGAGAGAGAGAGAGAAAGGTTGTCCATGGTGGCTCACACCTGGAATCCCAACACCCAGGAGGCTGAGGCACAAAGGATTGCAATGGTTAAGGACAGCTTGGACTGTGTAGTGAGTTCCAGGCCAGCAGGGGCCGTGGGGTGAGAATTTTAAGAAATGATGGTCAAGCTGTGTCTTACAAAACCCTCTTAGGGGTCTCTTAAAGCAAATGGCCATGGGGAAAGAAAGAACCAGTAATCTTCAGAGGATAGTGGTTGGAGCCCAGCAGGTACCAGAAGAGGCTGGGGGTGGGGTGAGGTATGGAAGAAGAGGCGAGGAGGGGGAGAGTGGAAGGCGGGAGGATGGAAGGAAGGAAACCAAGAGGGGAAGGGACTGAAAGAGGGAAAGGAGAGGGAGGAGAGGAAGGGAGGAAGGAAAGCATGACTCGGCTTTAAAGTACCTGTACCACACTAAGAATACTAAGAACTAATTGAACACTTACGAGCCGCACAGGAGACAGGTGGGTGGTGTTGCCTGGCAATGGGGAGATAATAACAATATATGTAGTATTTTTGATGCACAGACTGCAGCATTTCTACGGAGTTTTCGATTTATAATCTGAAAAACACTACACAGAGTCAAAGGTGTAAGTAAAGCCTTGCCTGGAATTGCAAACACAGATGACAGGCAGGTTTGCCCAAGGTCACCGTCCTTGAATTATGGAGAGGAGACGTGTGGATTTGATTTTTGATAAAGATTTGGAGAACTTTGACGCAGAGCCTCGGGGCTGAGGGCTGGGATCTGCATCCTGAATTCTCTGCCCTGTATTTGACAGTAAATTAAAGCTGAAAGAGATGGAACCACATTGCTGGGGACTGTGCAGTATTCTAATTTCTAAAATAAGTGAAAAGAAGACACATGTCAACAACAAAACAGAGCAACCTCGAAATACCCTGTTAGCTCCATCCACAGTGATTGACCCTGTCGATCAGAGCTACAGTGAAGCAAGTGTGGGAATGCAAAGCAGGGGGTTAGCTCCAAGAGGGACTGACAAACAGACCCTCCAAATTAGGGAATAAAAAACACTTAGTGGGCCAGCTCCAGACCCTAGAAAAGATGTAAAGATGATAATGGTTGTAGTTGACTACTGATCAAGATATGTAGGTAGCAATAGGACAATAGAGAGAGGGTTTAGTGGGTAAAAGAGCTTGCTCTACAAGCTCAAAGACCTGAGTTCAAATCCCAGAACTATGTAAGAAGATGAGCATGACTACACATGCCTGTAACCCTAATACTGGGTTATCCTCTGGCCTCCACACACAGGCACACATGGACACATATGTAGACACACACAAATGAAGAGACCCCTGTCTCAACTTCCTGTTTCCTCTCCATTTTGGGGTGAGCATCATCCTCCTCCAGCTCCTCCTGCAACAACGTTCTGCCCAAGAACATGGGGCAGAACAGCTATGGGCTGAATGATTAGTCATTCTGGGAAGTATCAGCTGCTACATTGAAGGCTCCAGCCAGCAGTCATACACACAATTGATAATAAAGCTAAGTCTTGTGGAAAGAAAGAAAGAGACATATGAACATGAATTTGGGAGGAGTGGGAGTAGGGGAGCTGTGGGGAGGGGGGAGGGGTGAATATAAAAGACATACATTCTATCCATGTTTGATGTTCTGGCAAAAGCAGCCAAAGCAACCAGTTTATTTTGGCTCTCTGTTTGAAGAATATAGTCCATCATGGAGAAGGGACAGCTATAGATGGCTCCACAGTGGCAGGGGTGCTCAACAGGATGCCTCACCTCCTCATACCTTGGTCGCATGGAAAATAGAGAAGAGAGCAAGTGGGACCGAATGATAAGACCTCAAGGCCTTCCCCCACTAGAACATTTCCTCCAGCAAAGCCACACCTCCTAATGATTCCACAATCTTTCCAACAGTGCCACCATCTGGAGACCAGTGGTTCAAACACACAAGCCTATGAGGGATGTTTCACATACAAACCACAGCAGTTTATTCCCACCATTTTATCTAGGAAGTTTTTCTTGAAAAAGATATGTGGATTTTATAGGCTAGGTAAAACATGTTAAATGACACAAATAAATAAATAAATAAATAAATAAATAAATAAATAAATAAATGAAATGCTCAAAAAGCAGGTCAGGGAAAGTGCCAGTCTGGAAAACACTGCTTCTAGAATCCGTCGTCGAGGAATTGCTGATGACAAAAATTCCTGAGTGAGACACATTTCATAGGAAAAATCCAAAGATTCACCACACAAGACAACAGATGCCAAGTTGTAAAATTCTCAAAACACAGGTAGGGATATATGGATTAAAATGTAATCATGACCTCTGGCACCTTCTAGACTCTGCATGAGTGAAAGGCCCAGAGCAGCCTTCCATCAAGCCCAGATGTATCTCCCCTGGCCCTCCTTGAAGACAAAGGGATAGCTGGAGGAGCTGAAGTATTTTATCAACAGCACCTCACCGCTGAAGATAACGTGGGAACAATGAAGCCCTAAGGAGGAGGAAGGGAGGAAGATGGTAGAAAGGGAAGAGGGGGCATTGAGGAGAACTGGAGAGGAAAGACAAGCAAGGGAGGAAGAGGAGAAATAACAGGATAAGGAAGAGAAAGGAGGAGGAAAAGGGGAAGAAGGAGGTGGAAGGTGAAGGTATGGGAAGGATGAAGAGGAGAAAGAAAGAGGAAGGGAGAAAAAGAAAAAAAGGTGGAAGAAGGGAGGCAGGGCCACAGCACACCTGTGGAGGGAAGAGGACCACTTGCAGAACTTGGTTTTCTCCTTCTATCTTGTGGGTCCTATGGTGGAACTCAAGTCACCAGCTTGGCAGAAAATGCCATTACCCACTGAGCCATCTCACCAGCCTCTCAATGTTATTTGTGTGTGAGAGAGAGGGGGGGGAGGGTTTCTTCGTGTAGCTCTGGCTGTCCTGGAACTCACTCTGTTTACCAGGATGGCCTTGAACTCACAGAGATCCACCTGCCTCTGCCTCCTGAGGGCTGGGATTAAAGGCCTGTGCCACCACTGCCCAGCCACACTCAGTTTTGTGACATTGTAGCTCAAATCCAGGACTGAGTGCTTGAAAGGCAAGTGCTCTACCAGCCCAAGTTGAGTCTATTAAGAAGAGTTCATAACATAGATTTTAAATACTAGGTTTACTATAAAGAGGCATTCTAGAAGAGCTCAGATGTGCCAGGCGTTGGTGGTACATGCCTTTAATCCCAGCACTCGGGAGGCAGAGGCAGGCAAATCTCTATGAGTTCGAAACCAGCCTAGTCTATAAGAAGAGCTCAAATGTGAGCTTTTTAAGAAAGAACCCTGTTTGTCTTTACAAAACCCATATTCAGAGGTTGGGAGAGGGCTCAACTGTTATGTGTCTGCCATGCTAGAATGAAGACCTGAGTTCAGATCCCCAATGCCATGTAAAAAGAGCCCTGTGGAAGGTCGAGTTTATAACCCTATCCCTGGAGGAGTGGAGACAGGGGGATTTGGGGCTCTTTTATTGTTTGGTCTGGCCAGCCAATCCAGCCAAAAGTGTGAGCTCGGGGTTGAATGAGAAACCCTATCTTTAAAAATAAGGTGAGAAAATGCTGGGAAAAACACTTGAAGTTGAATTCTGATCTTCATATATGCACACAGATGTGCACAGAGATAGCGAGTGCACACGCGCACGCACACACACACGCACACATTCACAGGCACAAAGCAGTATGTTTATGATTTCATGGGTACTGACATTATGACTCAAAGAGTGTCTAAGGAATATAGGTGAACTCATATGGTAATTCCTAGGGTACAAGGGATAGGGAAAGGGACCCTAGGACAGAAGGGCTACACAAGGAAGCCAAGCTGTGCTTACTGTAAACAAAGTTTATAGTCCTTTGGGAGAGTTCCAGAGAATTTTGAGTTTCTATCTGGGAAAGGCATCAAGGCTTAAGCTTGATTCATTGAAGGCAGGGTTTAAATGAGTACACCAGACCCAAGATAAATGATAAATAGGTATTTATTAGGGAAACACACAGATAAGAATAAATAACTGTCATGGTCTTCCTGCTCCAAAAGATGTAGTCTGTGTCCTTCCAATGCTCTCCGAAATCCAAAAGGGTGTGAGCCAGCCTCTCCTCTACCCTATAATGGGTCACATCTGCACCTGAAATCATGCCCAAAGGGTGTGGTCACCTCTACAAGTTCACTGGCAAGGCAAGAAGCCACTACAATTCATGACTGACTAGTTTAACATTTGAAGTATCTCTATAGAAAATGAATAACTTCTATATGTAGGCAGCCTTCACAGCAAAGGTTGTTAACTGTTTTGAAATTCTTTTCTGTTTGTTTGTTGTGTTTTCAAAACAGGATCTCACTGTATAGTTCTTGCTATCATGGAACTCACTATGTAAACCAGGTTGTCCTTGAACTTACAGAGAATTGCTGCTTCTACCTTCCAAGTGCTTGAGGCGATGGTATGTGAGTCCACAAGAGCCCAAATAAAATTATATCAAATATTTATTGGTGAACACTCACAAATAAGATTAAGTTAGAGTGGCTCCATGCTCTTCCATTCTGCCCTAAGGTCAATGGAAGCCGCAATCAGATCTCAGACCACCACACAAGAGAGCAAGAGAGACCCCACCTCTTATAAGAGATGAAGTCCACACACAAAAACTACGCCCAAGACCAGTCCCCCAAAACTATTGACAGAATTAATTTCCACAACAAATTCTAGGATTAAATACATGAATCACTGTGCCTGGCTGTGTCAGAATTCTTTTTTGTGTGTTTTGTCTTGTTTTGCTTTGGAAACAGGGTTTCTCTGTGTAGCCCTAGCTGTCCTGGAATTCACTCTATAGACCAGGTTGGTCTCGAACTCAGGCATCACATGCCTCTGCCTCCAAAGTTCTGGGATTAAAGACATATGCCATCACCACCCAGCTTTGTCAAGAGAATTCAACCAGACTCCAGAGTGAGAGGCTCCTTGCTCATGTTCCCTTAATTCTCCTTTTTTTTTCCTCCTGACTTTATTTTCTCTCTGCTCATGAAGACTCTAGCCAAGATGAATTACATAAACTGAAATGGTCTTGTATTGTATGACTTTCCTGGGGAAATATGAACAAATAATCTAATCTCACCCTGGATAAAGAACAACACACTACCTAACTAGAACTAATAAATAAATTTTAAAAAAAGAACAATACACTAAAGAAATGATCCCACCCAGGTCTACATTAGTGAGCCAATGAGTTTACTGGGGATACATACATACATACATACATACATACATACATACATACATACATATATTGTCTTTTGCTGCTATCAGTGGGCTACTCTAGTCTCTCTGTGGGATGTTGTAGGTGTCTGATTTGATGTTTTGCAGTCTGTCTGCTGCTTCTATCTGTCTGCTCCTTGCTCTTTGTTCTTTTACTTTTGCTTGCTTAAATAAAATTACTTAATAAATGTATTCATTCAAAACTGAAAACATGATTGTCATAGATAATTTTCTGAAACACACAGAACACGTGTTGCAATTTACTGTGTGTTCCAGTTTCATTCTGTTGCTGTGACAACTGTCATAACCAAAAACAGCCTAGGGGAGGAAATTATATATTTGCCTTACACATCCAGATCACAGATCATCATAGAGAGAAGTCAGGGTAGGAAATTAATCCCCTCACTGGGGATTCTAGGCAGATGCTCTACCACTGAGCCACACCCCCAGCTCCTCACTGGCAGATTCTAGGCAGGTGCTCTACCACTGAGCCACAGCCCAGCCCCTCACTGGGGGATTCTAGGCAGGAGTTCTACCACTGAGCCATGCCTAATGTCAGTAAAATATTCAGGGCCCAAGAGAGTTTGTGGAAAGTATCTGTTCATCCACCCAATGCCACTCCAGACTCTCCTGAATGTGGACCTGAATTTAAACCTTCAGGACCCATGTAAAAAGCTGGGTGTGGCTACGCACACATCCACAAACCCAAATGCTGTTGGAGATGGAGAAGAGAGATCACTGGAGCTTGCTAGCCACTATCCTAGCTCCAAGGTTCAGTGAGAGACCCTGTCTCAAGGAAATATGATAGAGACTGTTGGAGCATGTCACCCAGTGTCTTCCTCTGGCTTCCATGCACACAAGGATATGGATACACACACACACACACACACACACACACACACACCATATAGACAGGAACAAGAAAAAGAAATGATGGGCTTGCTGACTGGGTGGGAGTAGAGAAATTTATTATTATCCCAGAATTCACATTGAACTGCTGGGTGAATTAATAATAATAATAATGATAATAATAATAATAATTTCAACCATTGCAAAGCTTACAGCCACTGAGCTGGGTATGAAATGCCCTTTATTTCATTCCCTTCCTTATTATTCCCCAATCACCAGTAAAGAAACTGAAGCGCCAAGAATTTAAGGATTCGTGACTCCCAGAAGCTCTTTTCAATTGATGATTAATTTTTCTAACGTTCAGAAACATTTTGGAATATTCAGACTCATGATGGCCTCTTTCTTCTTGGCTGTTTGTCTGCCAGATCTGACATCACCCTTCCCCCACCCAAAGGGAGTCCCAAGACATGAAAGGTTAAACAGAATATTGGATAATAGTCACACGTTTCCTCTTGGGCTGCTGATAATAAATGAATAATTTTTTTAAATTAAAACTCTCGCCAAGGTCACACAACTTCTAAGTGGCAAAGCCGAGCCTCGGTCCTATGCTGCTCGGATCCACAGCCTGTCCTCTTGACCATGACATTTTCTAAATTAATCACATAAAAACAGTTCGTTGCAGCCAGGAACCTGAGCTCACTCCAATTAACAAGGAGAGAATTGTAGGTTCTGACTTCACTCTCTCCACCCAGCTCCTGGGTCACGTCGCAATGTTGTAAGCTAATACTTTTTTTAAAAAATAATTAGTCTCTTTTTTTTCTCTCCTTAGGTGTGTGAGAGGGTGGGTGGTGTTGTGTTTATGTGGATGTGGGAAGGTGGGTGAACTTACCTATGTAGGTCTCTTCCTTAATTGCTCTCTGTTATTAAGTCAGGGTTTCTCATTGAACCTGGAGCTCACCATGTAGGCTAGACAGATTGTAAGGGAACCCCCCCCATCCTCCTGTCTCTGCCTTATCTCCCCAGTGCTAGGGTTACAGGTATGCACCTCCCTAACCAGCTTTTTGTGTGAGTACTAGAGATTCAAGCTCAGGTCTTCATGCTTGGACAGCAAGCATCTTACCTACGGAGCCATCTCCTTGGCACCCACGCCCCTATATATTAGCCGAAATTTATGTAACATCTAATAAAAAAATTAAGGTGTACAGTTTGGGACAGTTGGTATCTAGAACATAATGCAATCATCACAATGTCTAATGACAGGATGTACCTAGGTCACCTGATCTTTCCTTCCACTCTGTTTGTAGAGCCTCACTGAGGGAATGGCATGGCTCAACTGTTAAAGGAATAGCATTTTACATATGCAGAATCCATATTTTAAATATATCCATATACATTGAAGGAGAAAGAGGACCTTAGGGAAAGAAAGCAATCTAAGGGGAGGGGCAATGGCGGTACAAAGGGAGGTAATGGAGGGAAGAAAGACGGATTTGATTGTCAGTGCAGTGGTCTGGATGATGTCCCCAAAGTCTCAGGCATTCAGATGCTTGGTCCCAGTTGGTGGTGCTGTTTGGGAGGTTTAGAAAGCATGGTCTTGCTAGAGGAAGTGTGTCAGTAGAGTTGGGTTTTAAGAGCTGAAAGACTCACACCATATGCACTCTCTTTTCTAGGTGCTTGTAGTTCAAGATGTGAGCCCTCAGCTTCCTGATCCTGTCGCCATGGCTTCATTCTGCCATCATGGCCTCTTCTGGACTATAAGCCCAAATAAATTCTGTCTTCTGTAAATTTCCTTGGTCATGGTATTTCATCACAACAATTGAAAAATAACTAATATAGTCAACTTGGTACAATGTAGAGTCATGAGGGGAGTCTCAATAAGGAGTTGTCTAGGTTGACTTGGGCTATAGGTGTTTCTAGAGAAGGTGTCTTAATTGGGTTGTTGAGGTGGGAAGCCCATCGCCTCCACCGATGTGGGAGCACCACTTCACATCTGGGCTCTGGAGCGTATGACAGGGAAAAAGCAGTTGAGCATGCATGCTCTCATTCCCTCTGAGCTTGACTGTGGGTGTGCTGTGACTAGCCACTTCAAGTTCCCGACACCTCGATGTCCCCACAGTTATGAACAGTAACTGGGAACTGGGAACCAAATAAACAAACCCTCTCTCCCTTAAGTCGATCTGTTGGGGTATCTTATCACAGCTACAGAGAGGAAACAGAGACTCTCATGTTTCTTTTCAAATGGGATATGAATGACGCAGATATAGATGGTGTGTGTGTGTGTTTGTGTGTGTGTGTGTGCGTGTACCTATAGATGATATGCATATACAAATTAATGATATAAATATGACATAGAAGCAGAAAGAAAACTATGTCATAGTAAAAAGGGGTCCAGCCAGAGGAGAAAAAGTAATGGAGGTGAGTATGAGGACATTACAATGATAGATGTATGAAAATGTCATCACGAAATCCATCATTTTTTTAAGTGTGACTTTTGTCTGGTGGTGAAGTTTTCCTATTGTGTGTTAGGTTCTGGGTTCTACTGAGGGGAGAAGAGAAGGAGAAGTGAAGGAACTAGAAACAGGGAAGGAAGGAGAAGAAAAAGTAAAAGATAAATAAAGGAAGAAAAAAGAAGATAGAGGAATGGGAAGGTGGGGGATGGGAGAGGTGAGAAGAGCAGAAGAGAGAGGAGACACTCTCTAGACTGCGACTTCTTTCGCATGCATCCTTACAGCGTGGATACAAAAGGTGTTGAGCCAGGCGTTGGTGGTGCACGCCTTTAATCCCAGCACTCAGGAGACAGAGGCAGGCGGATCTCTGTGAGTTCGAGGCCAGCCTGGTCTCCAGAGCGAGTGCCAGGATAGGCTCCAAAGCTACACAGAGAAACCCTGCCTCGAAAAACCAAGAAAGAAAGAAAGGAAGAAAGAAAAAGAAAGAAAGAAAGAAAGAAAGAAAGAAAGAAAGAAAGAAAGGAAGAAAGAAAGAAGAAAGAAAGAAAGGGAAAGGAAAGAAAGGGAAAGGAAAGGAAAGGAAAGGAAAGGAAAGGAAAGGAAAGGAAAGGAAAGGAAAGGAAAGGAAAGGAAAGGAAAAGAAAATGTGTTGACTGTTTGGTCCCCAGGGGCCAGTGCTGTTTTGGAAAGTGATGGAAACTTCGAAGGATGTAGGATCTAGTTGCAAGAAGTAGGTCACGCATACACAAACAAGCATCACAGTAGCCGGCAGATGTGATGATGCTGTAATTCCAGCACTCGGATGTTGAGGCAGGAGGATTACAAGTTTGATACCAGTCTGGACTACATAGCAAGACTCTAGTGACCCCCTCAGAAAATAAATACAAATGAAAACCATAGAATACACCCCCAAAAGAGCGAATTTCATTAGATGTATAGGATACCTCATTAAAACTGACATATATTAAAATAAAAGAGAAATCATTATTTTTAAACACAGTCTCTATTCTAGTTTTGCTTCTGTCACTGTAGAGGGAAAAAAAAAGCACCTTTAGCAGGGACTGGAGAGATTGAAGAATGCACACTGCTCCTGCAGAAGACTCAAGTTCACTTCCCAGAATCCACACTTGGCAGCTCACAACCATCTGTAACTGCAGCTCCAGGAGATCCAACACCCTTTTCTGGCCGGCACTGCACACATGTGGCACACCATGAGGTGTGTGTGTCGAGCGCGTGCGCGCGCGCACACACACACACACACACACACTTAAAAGTAAATCTTTAAAAAAAAAAAAAAAAGAAAAAAAAAACCTTAAAGCCACCCTGATCAAAAGCAACACAGGAAAGAAAGGGGTTTCTTCAGCTTACAATTCCAGGTTACGGTCCATTACCATAGGGAAGTCAAGAGAGGATCTTCAAAGATTCTATCCACAGTCAAGAGCAAGGAAAATAAACACATGGATTCTTGTATGCTGCTCACTCTCAGCTCACTGTCTTCACGCAGACAATTCGGGATGTGCTGTCTAGGGAATGATGTCTCCCAAAGTGAGCTGGGTCTTCCCATGTCAATTAACAATGAAGGCAATCACCACAAACACATCCACAGGTCAACCTGATCTAGACAATTCTTCACTGAGATGCTCTTCTCAAACGATTCAAGATTGTACTAAGCTTTCACAGCCCCTTTCCCTTTCAAAGCCCCCCTTTTCATTTTGTACCCATTTCAAATGTTGCTGGCATAACAGAGGATGGGCAGTTCCATTTCCTGCTTTTTCTGTCCACCAATTTTCTTTTGCCTCCCCCAGTGTAGCTTTCCTTCTCTTTCCCTAACAGCCTCCAGTCTCTAATTATTCTATCCTTCTAAGATATTTGCCAATGTGGCTGCCCATAACACTTCAATTCCCAGTTCCCTGATCATGGCTTTTACAATCCTCCAGTGTGAGGAGTATCTTCTATTTTGGTAATGCCTCTTTTTATTCTCTGTCTGATGTATAAAGGGGTATTTATGCAGGCGTTTTTATGTCCCTGTGAGGTAGTTAGGAAAGGAAAAAGGAGATTTTTCCAGATGGAAAAATACCTAGACATTAGCGTGGTGCAGTGTGCTGGCTGCTGGTGTGGAAAACAACCAAAATTGAGAAAGTGGTAAGTGTACTGTGTGTACCTCCATGGAATTATGGGATCTCTCTAAGTACTAAATGTAATCACATGGTGTGCCTAACCCCCTGGGGGGGTGGGGGGGGAAGACAGGTTCCAGGCCAGTGCCCATCTCACCACTACCTCAGATGACTCTGAGTCCAAGCCAGAAAACATGGTGCATTCTGTCTAGAAATACAGGCCTTTGGGTTGTTGGATTTGTCCAACATTCTGGCAGATACTTCCACAAAATACACTGTGCCCATACCATTGTGCATGTCACAGAGCAATGTCCACAGAGCTCAAACATCCCCTCCAGGGAGAAGAAGGGGAGGCTTCTGAGACTCCAAAAGTGAACAAATGTCACATGTCTGGGAAATTCAGAACTTCTAAGATTCACAGGGGCCCCTCCCTGGGGCTCTGGAAGCACTAAACAACTGTTCAAGGAGTCTGGGACCAGCTGCACTGGCAAAATGAGACTCTCAGCCCATCCAGCTGCCTGCAAGACATGCAGAGAGCTCAGGGTTGCGGCTGTCACCCTGTGATATGACTGCATTTGGTCATTCCTGCTCCTCTATGTAACCCTGTTAGTAACCCAGTAAACTCTCTGCTTCCCAAAATTGGGCTTTGGAATCTTTACTTTGGTTTGCTGTCAGTTCCCTATCTGGGATAAGGGGTGTGTGTGTGTGTGTGTGTGTGTGTGTGTGTGTGTGTGTCTGTCTGTCTGTCTGTCTGTCTGTCTGTCTGTCTGTCTGTCTGTGTCTGTGTCTGTGTCTGTGTGTATCTGTGTATGTCTTTGTGTATGTGTGTCTGTGTCTGTGTGTGTCTGTGTGTGTGTGTGTGTGTCTGTGTGTGTGTGTGTGTGTGTGTGTGTGTGTGTGTGTGTGTTCACAGGGCAGAGGCCAGGGGACAACTCTCCTTTCTCTCAGGCTTGGCAATCGTTTCACTAGTAGAACAAGGTCCCCTGAACTACATAGTCACCATCTTCATTAGATCAGGAGTTTCTACGTACAAGAGCTCATCAGGGGCCGGGCATTGGTGGTGCATGCCTTTAATCCCAGCACTCGGGAGGCAGAGGCAGGTGGATCTCTGTGTGTTTGAGACAAGCCTGGTCTACAAGAGCTAGTTCCAGGACAGCCTCCAAAGCCACAGAGAAACCCTGTCTTGAAAAAAAAGAAAGAAAGAAAGAAAGAAAGAAAGAAAGAAAGAAAGAAAGAAAGAAAGAAAGAGCTCATCAGGATCCTGCCTATTGAAAGTTCACATTCTATCACTGGACGATCATTGGTCAGTCACCTGAGACTCCAGATGTCTCCGCATCTGCCCAGATATCTGTATCCAATTCTACCCCAATCACACATGTCGCCTAGGGGATCTCAGGAGGTGCTAGAGTCTGGTGGAGGCTAATTGAATGGGAGTCATCTATGTGGGTAACAGAAAGCCATCCATCATCCATGCTGGGTGGAGACTTCTCGGTGAGGCTGTATTGAGGTCCCCTATGCTCCTGCCAATAATCCTTCTCCCATGATCTGTGAGTAAGGCTAATGGGTTCCCCAGAGTAAACTTCAGTGAACTGTACTTTGAGATGACATTGGGAAGTTAGGAGGAAGGGTTGGATGTTGTTTCCAACTCCCCAGGGAGGTAATTCTCTAGACACGTTTTGTGCTATCTCCCCCCACCCCACCCCCATTAGTTCTTCTTAACATGAAACCTTGATACTTCTAAGTAGCAATGATCCCTGCCCCTTGAAACTGACCTGTGCTTTGTGATCACAGTACAGCAAGGCAGAAGTGGCACTGAGTGACTTCCAAAGACTAGAGCAAAGACAGTAGGTGTCACTGGCATGTATCTTGTTTCTGGACCCAGCTAGCATACTATGTGAAAGCCCCATGGTTGTTTATATGACTCTGTTCTAGGGTACCACCCAGCTTCAGCCACTTCAGCCTCCACCAGCCATGTGAGCCAAGAGGCCTGCTAGTAGCTCAAGCCCCAGACATCATGGTGTTGTGGGGTCCGGGGCTCTGAAACAACCCAAGCAGACACAAGAGTTCACTCAAAGCAAGATTTAATCGGATTGGGCAGTACAAACTGACCGGCCAAGGACAATAGCACAGATGCAGGAACTGACTGCGTCCCAGACTCAGGGTTTTTAAGCTAAAGAAATCACAACCACTTTTGTTTATGCAGGCATCATGGACCAATCAGGGCTTAGGGCATTTGTACAGGGTGGTTCGGCTTGTTCCTACTGGATGCCCCCTGCCCCCATGCATTTAGACTGATATCTAAGGTGCCCCTCTGGTCGTGACAGACAGGTCGTACTACGTTTGTCCTTGAGAAACAGGATACCATATATCGGTCCTTGGAGAGCGTGATGTCATATATCTATCCTTGCAGGTCAGGATGTCAATGTTATCCAAGGGGAAGGGTGGGTCTTAAACTTTATTTGACCTTAATACAAAATGGAGACTTTTCCCAGACTGAAAATGGCTTCAGTTAGGTTCCCTCTTACAGTGGAGGCTCCAAGTCTTCCCATTTGAGACCCTGGGCACTGTGGGACAGATGTCCTTTTCCCATGAGCCCTCTCCCTCTCAGTTCTCGTCCCACAGAATCCATTCAGTGTTCAACAGTTATGAGCACCTGCACAAGACTGGGCCCACCAACATTCCACCTGAGAAAAAAAGGAGGCTATAGTTGATTGAGGGAAGGACTTGTGAGAATCTGGACTTCCTGAGGATTTGTGGGTAGTTAATGGTTGCTGGAGAAGGGAGAGACATTTTCTTCAGTGGTGAACACTGGCAAATCACCCATCACGCTCCTGTAAACAACCCCTTATCCAAGCTCCTAGATGCAACCTGAGGAAACTCATTAAGTCATCAACAAAAGGGACTGAAGAGACAGCTCAGAGCATACTACTCTCACAGAAGATATGGGTTCAGCTCCCAGCATCCACATCAGGTGTCTCACAACCACCTGTAACTCCAGTTCCAGGGACAGCCTTGGCCTCCTTCCAGCAACTCCTGTCTGGGTTTTACCTGTGTTCCATCTATCCAACCAGACATGCTGCAGGCTATGCCTACAAAGCCCTGGTGGAGGCTGACTGCATCCATCCATGGCATCACCACCTACAGCCACCCACCATTTCTCATGTGGAGTCCTCTTCCCTGGTCTCCCTGATTCCAGGTCAATCTCCCCACAGTATTCAGAATGATCCTTCTCAAAACAAGATTCCATATGGGCTGCTCTCATCACTGCTCAGCAGGAAGGAAGGAAGGAAGGAAGGAAGGAAGGAAGGAAGGAAGGAAGGAAGGAAGGAAAACAAGAAGGAAGGGAGAAAGAGACAAGAAGAAAGAAAGAAAGAAAGAAAGAAAGAAAGAAAGAGACAGGAAGGGAGAAAGAAAGAAAAGAAAGGAAAGAAAGAAAGAAGGAAGGAGGAAGAGAGAGACAGGAAGGAAGGGAGAGAGAAAGACAAGAAGAAAGGAAGGGAGGAAGAAAGAAAGAAAGGAAGGAAGGAAGGAAGAAAGAAAGAAAGAAAGAAAGAAAGAAACAGAAGAGACAGGAAGGAAGGGAGAAAGAGACAAGAAGAAAGGAGGGGAGAAAGAAAGAAAGGAAAGAAAGACAGTAAGAAAGGAAGGAAGGAAGGAAGGAAGGAAGGAAGGAAGGAAGAGAGAGAGAAAGAAAAGCTCCCTTTTCATTAGACTCATTAGAGTCCAATGGTGGTCTTCAGACAGTGTGGTGGCTGCTATCACACAGATCCTGCAGACAGCCTATGCTCATTGTACACACAGATCCTGCAGACAGCCTATGCTCATTGTACACCTTATCCATCCCTCTTGTGGTACCTTTGCATGCACCACCATGCCTGGATAATGTAATGCTGGGATACAAGCCCAGAGCTCTTACAAAATCAAGGTAAGAGCTCTAGCACCCCAGCTACAGTCCCAGGCTTTATGAAGTGGCTTTTGAAGCCTGATTACACCATACTACAAGGTTAACAGTAAAGGGGTGGGGCCTGGAGGCAGCCCCTCCCAGATCAGTGGAACTATAGGCTATCACCCCAGCCATGGGGCAAGGCTAGCTGCAGTGGCCACTGAGTGTTGGCTGACTTGTTCCTCAGAATTATGGTCACAATTGCTGACAGATACAGTTGACATGGTGCCACAGGGTATAAAGTGCTGGTCCAGGCCACCTCTACCTGATTCTTAGTGGCCAGACAACTCAGTGAAAACATCTACTGAAGAGAAAGTTTGTCACCCTCCTCAGGAGTGGAAAGCTCTGCCTCCTTGCCATAAACAGTAGGAAGATACTGTGGTATACTCTGGGGCTACTGAGCATTTTTCACTTGTCAACCATTTTGCCAACGTTTACTGATAATAGATAATAAAGACACTTATTCTAAACAATTGGTTGCTGTACTTGCAATTTTATCATTTATGAAAGACATGAGAAAATTTGCATAGCAATGAAAAAAGTTAAAAAGGACTCTTAGATTTCACATGTGTGTGTATGTATTATGTATGTATGTATGTATGTATGTATGTATGTATGTATGTATGTGTTGCCTGTATGTATGTCTGTATGCCATCACATGTGCCTGATACCTATGGAGGTCCAAAGACAGTGTTGGGATCCCTGGAACCAGAGTTAGAGATGGTTGTAAGATACTCAGGTCCTCCGTATGAGCAGCAAGTGCTCTAAACCACTGAGCCATCACGCCAACCCCAGGACTTTTTTTAAATATAATAGAAATATTGAGGTAATGAATTTGGACCTAAGAAGGGGTGAAGCTGGAGCAATCAGAAGTTCCCATGGTCCCTGGTGATGTCCTCTCAGCCTGACCTTGGCACTCCACCAACTGCTGGTAACACTTTGTGCCCAAAATCTTCCTGAAGCCTGTTGGACTTTGTCCCTCACATGGACATCCATGTATGCTACACTTTGAACCCAAAAATGCTGAGGTCACACAGATATTGTGTCCCTGTCAGAATGGCTATCATCATGAAAACAAATGAAGGACCAGGGAGATGTCTTAGTGGGTAGAAGGCCTCCACCAAGCTGGAGGCCTGAGTTCTATCCCAGAGACACTTATGGTGGAAGGGTGTGTGTGTGTGTGTGTGTGTGTGTGTGTGTGTGTGTGTGTGTGTGTGTGTGTTGGAGCCCTTGGAACTAGAGCTACAGGTTGCTGGGAGCCACCATTTGGATGTTGGGACTATAACCCAGGTCCTCTGAAAGAGTAGCCAGTGCCCTTAATCATTCAGCCATCTCTCCAGCCCCTTATTACATTTTTAAAATTTACCTTGTGTAAACTCAGGTCCTCAGACTTGGCAGTTGGTACCTTTCCTGGCTGAGCCATCTCATCTGCTCATCTTTATTTTCTTAACAAGAAATTTCTCGTTACTCACACATAATACAAATGATCACCTTCCTAGGGCCTGAGTAAAGCTTTTATTCCATCTATCTGTCAGATGTCTTCAATTCAGGGCTTCTGTGCAAACAACAGCCCAGAGCCAAAATGTCAAAGTTAAGCCACACCCTCAACCAGCCAGTGTCTGCAAAGGCGATGGAGCAAGGAAGAGACAAGCATTTGGCTCTGGTCTCTGCTCCAGATATAGAAATGACACACCTTTCCAACAGCCTCCCTCCAGCTTTCTTTTCCACCCCTGTAATCACAAAACTCTGTGTTTATGGGTTTGGGAAAATGTCTTGGTCAATAAAGTGCTTGGTTCATACACATGAAGACCTGATCTTCATCCCCAGAACCCATGTGAAAAAAGACAGGTGTGGTGGTATACACTCAGATCCCCAGAGCTGGGGAGGTGGAGACAGGAGGATCCCTGGCCTCACTAACCAGCTAGCCTCAGGTACTTGTAAGCTCCCAGTCAGTGACAGACCCTGCCTCAAAATGTGGTGGGTGGTGCCTAAAGTGATACTCAAGGTTGTCCTCTGGTCTCCATGTCCACACACATGTGGAATGGTATGCATATACACACATGCACAGAAGGAAAGAGAGCAAGAAAGAGAATGTACCTAGTTTACATGCTATCTAATCCCTCCTAAGCACTTTCTCACACATAGCTAATTTGATGCTCACCACACCCCTGCAAGGGCATCAGGCAGACCTGAGGATCCTTAATATCCTGGTTAAGCCTTCCAAGTCAGGGCAAGACTGAACCTATTCTGGCAGGAGTGCAGGCCAGGATGCCTCTCTGCCATTGCTGGAACCCCAGAGAAGCTGAGACACCCCACTTTAAGAAGCCAGGCACATGCATCAAGGCTTCTGGTTTCAGAATGGTGGCTCTAGGCAGGAAACAACCCCATCCTAAATGATGAACAGACAAATTGGCCCAATCAGACTGAATCCCCAAGCACCTTGCCATCTCCAAATCTAGAACTCAGATCCAGTGCTAGGTGGAGAAAACCCAATTGGAGTGGGGATTTCCCACCTCCAGGCATGGTGGGTTGAACCACAGAATCTTGTGAAAGGTGCCAAGTTGTCAGGGAGAAACTTCACAAATATTTCTGCCTGTGGGGTCTCAAAACTCATGGCATCAAAAAGGCCCCATATCTCCCAGAAAGGTGTGGCACATGCCAGGTACCATAATGACACCTTTGTAACTATGAACCCCAACTCCTTCACTTACAAGGTTCAGCTTTTTTTTTCTTTTTTCTGTCTTTCAGCTATATGTGGGAGGTGTACATGTTTGTGTGTTTGTATGGGTTGTTTTGTTTTTTGTTGTTGTTGTACATGTGTGCAGGTTGTCTTGGGGTTGCTGTTGCTGTGAAGAAACCTTGTGACCAAAGCATGGAGGGGAAAGGGTTTGTTTGGCTTACATATCCAGAGCTACAGTCCAATAAGGGAAGCCAAGGCAGGAATTCAAACTGGCTAGAAAGGAGCTGATCCTTTGGAGAGGTGCTGCTTACTGGCTTGCTCCTCATGGCTTGCTCAGCCTGCTCAGCTTTCTTATAGCACAAAGGACTGCCAGCCCAGGGATGGCATCACCCACTATGACCTGGGCCCTCCCCTATCAACCACTAAATAAGAAAATGTCCTACAGGCTTGCCTACAGCCTGACCTTATGGAGGCATTTTCTCAATCAAGACTACCTTCTCTCTGATGACTTTAACTTGTATCAAGGGGACATAAAAATAACAGCACATGGGTGTATGTGCCCATGGAGGCCTGAGGTTGATGTCAGGAATCATCCTCCATCAATCTCCTTCCACCTTGTCCTATGAGGTGGGGTGTCTCACTCAAACCCAGAGCTCACTCTTATGGCTAGTCTCTCTAAAAAGCTTGCTCTGGGGATTCCCCTGTCTTCACCTTATTAGGATGGATTATGTATGGACCACCAAAGCCACCAAGCTTTCATGTGGGTCCTGGGAATCCGAACTCCAGTCCTCACACTTTTACAGTAAGTTCTCTAACCACTGACAATCCCCCAGTCCAAGGGTTTCAGCTTCTAAAGTCAATGGTGCTCGGGCACCTGAAGAAAGGAATTCAAGCTTGAGTTCTGCAACTATTACACACTCGCACA
Organism: Cricetulus griseus; assembly: GCF_003668045.3. Classification (NCBI taxonomy): domain Eukaryota; kingdom Metazoa; phylum Chordata; class Mammalia; order Rodentia; family Cricetidae; genus Cricetulus; species Cricetulus griseus. The sequence continues at coordinate 78,918,585 of NC_048597.1, forward strand.
CTGTTTACCTTTAGACTTCAGTTTGCTCCTCTCTAAAATATGTTTAAATGATGGAGATAATTAGGAAGACAGTCCATGTGAAGATTATATGACACAATTCAACATTCTGAGAAACACTCTCTTTTTTGATGTTGTTGTTATTGTCTCAGCACTGGAGATTAAAAGTAGGGCCCCACACAAGCTAGGCAGGTGCTCTACCACTGAGCCACACCCAGCTCCTCACTGGAGAATTCTAGGCAGGTGCTCTACCCCTGAGCCACACCCCCAGCCCCTCATGGAAGATTCTAGGCAGGTGCTCTACACTGAGCTATGCCTCTAACCTTTGGCTTTCTCATTCAATGACAAGAGTCATTCTTCATGATTAGTTGATTTAACCCCTAGATGAAAAAGAAAATCTATATTGCTAAGCCAGCAGTGGCTGAAGTTACTCAGTTCCACTTAAAATCAAGTGACAGGCAGATATGAATGTTTGACTTAGAATTGGCCTCACAACCTCACATTGCCACCCCTGCCTTGATTGTGTGTCTGGGGACACCAAGTACTTTCTGAGAAAGTCCTGGAAGCTCTACTCACTCACACATGTTCATCCAACTATCACCACCAAACCACCACCTTCTCTTGGGTTTTGTGCCATTTTTTGTCATCTGTTACCTCTGGGTGGGGACAAGAGCATACATGTGCCCTATGACTATAAGGTCCCATTCCGGTGCAATGAATATGAAAATCACCAATTTTACCACTGGTGATAGTTGCTTTGGGCTCTTGACACAATCTAGAGTTGCTTGGGAAGAAAGTCTCTGTGAGGAATTATCTAGATCAGGTGGCCTGTGGACATGTTTGTGTGAAGAATTGTCTTTTTTGTTGTTATTAGAGTTTTTTTTTTTATTCTTAGATATGTGTAGACATATGTGGGTTGTGCACATGGTGCAGCACCCAAGGAGGCCAGAAGAGGGTATCAGATTCCCTTAAACTGGGGGCATAGGCAGTTGTCAGCCATCTGACATGTGTCCTGGAAAACAAATCCAGTTCCTCTGCAAGAGCAATGTATGCTCTGAACCACTGAGCCATCCATCTCTCCAGCCCCAGATGTCTTACTCATATGGGTGGCACCATTCCCTAGACAGGGTTCCTGGACTGTATGAGAGTAGAGAAATGGAGCTGAGTGTAAACCAGAAAGTGTGCATGAATTATTTCACTCTGCTCTGAACTGAGGGTGCACATATGTGACTAGATGTTTGAAATTCCTGCCTGATTTACTTGCTGTAATGAACTGTAACCTGGAATCCTGAGCCAAAATAAACCCTGTTCTCTAAGTTGCTTTTTAATCTGAGTATTTCACCCAAGTAACAGAAGTGAAAGTAGGGCACCAAGATCATCAGCTTGAGTTCAAGACCCCTTGTTAGTGTCAAAGGTGGGGTCACAATCAGGCATGCCAGCAACATTGTATCAGCTACTTCTCTAGGGTAGGCATGCAACATTGTAACAGCTACTTCTTACAGGCATGCCTGCAACAATGTATCAACTACTTCTCTAGTGCATGTCTGCAACATTGTATCAGCTACTTCTCTCCTTTTTTGTGACAAAATGCCTGACAGAAGCAACTTAAAGACAAGGGCTTATACTGGCTCACCATTTTAGAGCACTGTCCATTTTGGTGGGGAAGGCAGAGTGTGAAGCGGCTGGTCACGTTGCATCCACAGTCAGGAAGCTCTGATGGGTGCTGGTGCTCAGCTAGCTTGCTTTCTGATTTTTATTCAGTCCAGGACCCAAGCCCATGGGATGGTACCATTCAGGTTGGGTCTTCCTACCTCAGTTAACCTAATCTAGAAACTCCCTTACAGACTTGCCCAGAGGTGTGTCCCCAAGGTGACCCTAGATCCTGACAAGTTGAGAACTGCTATTAACCATCACATGTATCAGGCAGGGATCATAAATAAGTAGCGCTGGAAGGAGAGAACTAACTGGCCACTATATCGGCATCATACATCGAGTTTTCTTTTGCCATTGGTGACAAGCAATACGGCTTGGCAGAGACTGTGGCTACTTGGGGAAACATGTGGATAAGCCTGTGTATTATTATCTGGGGACAGATGACCTGACAAAAGCAAGGTGACTCCATGGAAGTGGGGGTAGTTGGCTGGGACTCCTCACCTCCTATCTTAGCAGAACAGGAAGTGGAGCAGAGAGCTATAATCCTCAAGTCCTGCCCCTGCTGCATATCCCACCTCCCACCGGTCACACTACCTTCCCAAACAGCGCCACCTGCTGGGGAACAAATCTTGAAACACATGAGCCTGTATTTCAAACCACAATATCAGCTTCACAGTAAAATCTGTACACACTCCTGAAAGTAGTAACCCTAATTAAACTCACTGGGACACCACACACACACACACACACACACACACACACACACACACACACACACACCACTATTCAGAGGAATTTTGTTCATAATAGACAAAAGCTGGAAATGACCCAATGCTCTCCTCTAAAACTGTAACATTACCCGTGAATGCTACTTAGTCCTGAAAAGAAAAGACCATGACCCACATAGTAACTTTGATAGTTCACAGGGGAATTATACAGAATTCAGAGAAAGCCAGGCTTGGGGGAGGGGTGTTACACTCTGTATTGTTCCATTTATATAACATCCTTTAAATGGCAAAATTGTGAGAATGGAAAATAGATTAGAGGTCCTCGGGCTGAGGGACTGAGGGTGGAAACCTGGAAGGTCATAATGGGATGGCATAAAGTTGAATCTTGGGGTTCTTGGTAACTCTTTGGTTCATGGGATTCATATATATATATATATATATATATATATATATATATATATATATATATAGTGTTGAGGTCAGGGTCTCATGCATGCTAGGCAGGAGCTCTACCACTGAGCCACACTCCCAGCCCCTCACTGGGGGATTCTAGACAAGCAACGTACTGTTGAGTCATGTCCCCAATTTGGTAAACTCTGATATTTTGTCCTCCATGTGCCCCAAGACCAAGACAACAATAGCTAAGAAAGGTAGTCCAGGAACTCTGTTCTTTATGTACCACACATGGCTCATGGCCTGGCACAGGGAAGGGCAGAACTCCTCATAGATACTACAAAGGCCTAGAGCACATGGTCATCCAATACACCCACCACTGGAGGCTGGTAGAAGTCCTGAAATCAACACAATAAGAACACACACTGAGACAATACAAGGGTGGCACAAAGCCAGACAGCAAAATGGCCATGTAGAGACAGGACACTTGGAGGTCACCCTTAACCATATCACTTCCATATTTGCAACAAAGGTAACATTGAGACTGCACATACAGCCAATCCCAAATGGCACACAAAGTCACCACGGGGTGTATGTCCCAAGCAGGAATCCACCGCTATTCCCTTTTGTGGTAGTTAAGCTTCACTGTTGACTTGGTGGAGGAGGCACAGCACTGGGCTTATCTATCTGGTGTTTCTAAGGAGGCTTAACCAATGTGGAAAGAGCCACCCTGAATGTAAACGATACAATTCCCTGGACTGGGATTCCAGGCTGAGCAAAAGGGGAAAAAAAAGTAAAGTGAGCACCAGTGTTCACCTCTCTGCTTCCTGACCATGGATGCCAGCTGCCTCATACTCCTGCCATAACTTCTTCACCATGAAAGACAGCTCCCAAACTGGGCCAAACAAACTCTTCCTTCCTTAAGTGGCATTTGTCAAGTACTTTGTCACAGCCAATTAAAAAAAAAAAAAAACAACTAATACACCTTTCCAACTCAAAACATGCCCCATTATATCTACCCTTCCACCTACAGAAATGCATAGGGAAGACATCTTTGAGGTCACACATGCTGTGGGACTAGTGTTGTCCCTCTCCAACCATTGTCTGTATAGCACAATGCATCCAGGGGTGCCCACAGCTATACTTTGAGGTTGGCAGAGTCCCACACCCTCTGATAGTTCCTTTTCCCAAAATATTTGAAGGACACCCAACCTCTGAGAGGTTCCATCTCCCTGTCCCATGTGACAGAGCTCTGCCATGCAACAGAGCTCAGGGTTTTTTATTAGGGGAAAGGGAATGGGAAAGGGGGGAAAGAGAGGGGGAGACAGGAGCAGCAGAAGAGAAAAGAGAGGCTTGGGGAGGGGTGACAAAGAAGCAGAGAGAGAAAGGAATAGAGAGGGGTATAGACTGAGTTTCTGTCCCACTGGTCCCACCTGGTCCCGACACCCTTCAGTCCCAAATTAATACACAGACGCTTAAATTAATTATAAACTGTTTGGCCAATGACTCAGGCTTCTTACTGGCTAGCTCTCTCTTAATTATTAACACATAACAGTATTAATATATGTATTTCTACATGGCCTTATCTTACTGAAGAATGACTGGTGTCCTATCTTCCTGGTAGCTACATGATATCTTTTTTGCAACTCTCTCTCTGTCCTCCTCTTCCCAGCATTTTCCTAGTCTGATAGCCCTGCCTATCCTTCCTGTCGGGCTACTGGACAATCAATGTTTTATTAAACCACTAAGAGAAACATATTCACAGCATACAGAAAGACCTCCCCCATCATCTCCTCTTTTCTGTCTAAATAAAAAGGAAGGTTTTAACTTTAATATAGTAAAATTATATATAACAAAACAGTTATTAAGCAAGAACTATAGTTAACCATTTTAGTCCATTTACATTTGGCAAAATTTAAATAAAATATTCTATCATCTATGCTATGTTTATGAGTGTAAAGTTTTATATGTAACTTATCTTTTATCATAACTAAGGAAAACCATAACCATAACTGTCTTCAACTCTATCAAAGACCTCAGAAGGATAATATACAAACTCTAGAATTGACAGAGACATCTCACTTCCTTGACAGTCATCCAAAGTTCCTCTGTAATGTTGGGGCATCCATCTTCAACCCATAGGCCATAGTGTGTCTGGCAGACTTCTCAGTGAAGTAAGAAATTTGAAACTGTCCCACCTGTATTGACAGTTTGTCAGTTATTTTTCTCTGAATCCTGCAGAATGTCTAGCAGACTCTTCCATGAAGCAGGAACCCTGAAGGACTGTTCCATCTTGTTTTGGCAAGTTCAGCAGTCACTTTCCTGTGGGTTCTACATGTCCAGTTTATACAGCATACAGTCAAACAGTACAGGCAAGAGCAGTTTCTTGCCCAAATGGCTAGTCTTACCATATTAAAAGCAAACTCTATAACGAGTTTCTTAAATTCCCATCGTCCTCTCTGACATAATTGTTGTTGCCAGGAGTAATTGTGTCTCATTGTCATGAAAAACCCTAGTAAACCATTTTAAATGCCATATTCTGTAGATCTTTGAAAGGTTTTGAAGAATACCTATCCATTTGAAGTATATCTCTGTATATTTAGAAAACCTAACTAATATAATTTTTGACTATTATAGGTGACTATCTATAATCTATATTTTTAATTATACATTACATTTTAAAATGAGCTGTGATAAACATAATATCTAAACAAGAGTAGTAATATACATAAGCAAAACTGACCTTAAATTTTTATCAATAAACCAAAATCCATATCAATGTAGAGTATTCATTTCTATATCATATTCCCTTTTTTTCTTTAGAAGGAGATGGACTGTGATCATTAACCATTTATAACCACTCCTGTTAAATGAAAACAAACATTTGTAAACAATATTTGGGAATTTGAGCATCATTCTCTCCAAACTGCTTCCTACTGTTTGGAGCTGCTGTCAATCCCATGGGGATCCTGAGAAAATCTAGAACCATGGCCAATGCTGGCTGTAGTAGTCTGAGACTGCATCATCTCAGATGTTCTGGATGTGGCTCACCTGGGCCACTGCTTTAAGGGTTCTTACCTGATAAAACCATATTAGTCTGGAAGGAATTCACAGCTTTTCATCTTTTCTGAAACAAAAGCAGAACCTCTTTTCCAAAGTATCATGTCCTTACACTTAAGTTTTGAAGTCAAGGCATTTTCAAATATACAGGCTGAATTAGTCCACTAGCATTTATAATCTAATGTGTTTTAGCACCTGTTACTTCTTCCTCAGCAGTCAAGCAATTTAAAGACAACACAACAACACACAGTACCCAGACTCTGTATATTTTTCATCTTTACATGGCTTTTTAAATTACTCTATTTCTTTTATTTTTTAATTTTTGGTTTCTTGTGACAGGTTTCTCTGTGTAACTTTGGCTGTCCTTGAACTCACTCTGTAATCAGGCTGACCTTGAAGTCACAGAGATCTGCCTGCCTCTGTCTCCCAAGTGCTGGGATTAAAGGTGTGTGCCACCACACTCAGCTACTCTATTTCTTTTAAGGACTTTCTCTTTTTTCTTTTCTCTTTTCTCTCCCAAGCCTATGTATACTTTTTAATAAACTATAAACCATCTAGAGGCTTTTTTCCCCTGTGAATCTGTCTTTACTGTATATCCCTATCTTTTTCTGAGCACGTGAGTCTTTAATCTGCTAAACAGCATGGTTAAAATTAAAGTGGCAGCTGGCCCCGCCCTATTCCTTGGCTTTCTGAGAGTCTAGCTTCATGTCAGAGTTACTGGTAGAAGCTATGGTTATTGCCACAACTCTGCATGCTAGAGAGATGGATGGCTCAGCAATTAAGAGCAGACATTGCTCTTGTAGGGGACCCAAGTTTGGTCCCCAGCACTCATGTTGGTCATGATCACAACTGCCTGAAACTCCAGCGCCAGGGGATCCAACACCCTCTTCTGGCTTCTGTGGACACCCACACACATATGCTCATACACACATATACATAAATGAAACAAATATTAAATGTTAAAAGAGTTTACCCAAAACTGGAGCTAGAGAGAGGACTCAGTAGGTCAGAGTCCTTGCCGTGCAGGTATGAGGACCTGAGTTCAAATCCCAAGCACCCACTTACAAAGCTGGGCAAGAAATAAATGCAGAGCAAGTCCACATAAGCTCAGTAACCCCAGCATTGGCGGTGGAGACAGGTGGGTCCCAAGGCTTCCTGGCTAGCCAGCCTATCCAACTGGTGAGCTTCTGGCTCAGGAAGAGACCCTGTCTCAAGGCATTAATGTGGAAAATGATAGGGAGAGATATTTGATGTCCTCCTCTGGCTTCTGCAAGTGTGCATATGAGTGTGCACACCTACATACACGGGAGGGGGATGAGGAAGAAGAAGGAAGAAGAGGCAGAGAAGAAGAAAAAATCGAAACTATACTCGCAGAGTCATCTTGATTACAAGGCATTTCTCCTAGGTGCCAGTGGTTATAGTCAGTCACTGGTGTTGAGGGCAAGCCACACCCTTACCTGGAAGCTGAGTTACAGGTTAGAACAAGGGCAAAGAACATACAAGCCTGGAAGGTTCCTTTAGGAAGTCTCTGTTTGGAGGATGTGTCAGCCCCTTGCTCTGTCCTGATTGCAAAGAGAAGCTGCCTTTTGTTCACATGAGCAGGAGCAATGGATATGCATTCCCCATCACAGACAGCTCCTGGTGCTGGACTGGAGACTGTGGGTTCCCCTGGTGTCCACACACCCTGACAATTCATAGTGGTCCTAACACTAACACAAGCAATGAGGTCCACCTCAGGCACAGAGCAGAGAGTCTACAGACCTGTTCACCTCTGGCTGTAGTGTCTCATAGACAATAAGCAGCAGGAGAAACCTCTGGAACCCTGGCATTTCCATCATGTTAAAAAAAAAAAAAGTATGGAGCTAGGGAGGTGGCTCAAGACATAAAGCGCTCATCATACAAGCATGAGGACATGGGTTCAAATCCCCAGTGACCATATAAAAAGCTGGACATGGTGGGGCACACATCTGCCATTTTGGTGTTCCCATGAGGAGATAGAAGCAGGGAAGGGGAAACTCTCTGAGGCTTGTAGGTCACCAAGCCTGGCAGTGTGTGTTTGATTCCCCACAGGAACCACACTGTGGAAGGAGGGACCCTACGCTCACAAGTTCTCCTCTGATGCCCCATTTACACTCCAAGGACATGTGTGAATGCACACAAATAAAGTTTTAAAATAAAAAGTAGAGAAAAAGTCCATTCCAATTCATTAAACCTTTTCTCTTTTGAAAACCAATCATGGTGATATATACCTGTGATCTTAGCTCTTGGGAGGTGGAGACAAGAGGATCAGAAGTTCAGAGCCATCCTCATTCACATAGCATATTTGAGGGCAACCTGGGGTATATAGGACCCTGCAGAAAAGAAAGATAAAAGCTTTTTGGAGACAAGGTCTTCCTATATAGCTCAGTCTGGCCTCCAACTCAGGACCTTCCTGTCTCAGCCTCTCTGGTGTGAGGGTTTTCTGTGTACACCACTCTGCTAAGCTAAAACATCATTTTAGATTTATGAATTATTATTTTATTTATTTTATGTGTGTGAATGCTTTGCATGCTTGTATGTATGTACACCATGTGCATAGAGGTCAGAGAGGATGTTGGACTCCCTGGAACCCAAGTCAAGATTGTGGTGAGCCATCATGTGGGCGCTGGGAATCAAACCTGGATCATCTGCAAGTTATACTTAACTGCTGAGCCATCTCTCCAGGCCATAGGCTAAAAATTAAAAATGATGGCAAGTCTGCTGAGCATTGGTGGTGCACGCCTTTAATCCCAGCACTTGGGAGGCAGAAGCAGGCAGATCTCTGTGAGTTCAAGACCAGCCTGGTCTACAAGAGCTAGTTCCAGGACAGCCTCCAAAAGCCACAGGGAAACCCTATCTCGAAAAACAAAACAAAACAAAAAAAATGATGGCAGATCCTAGTGGCACAAGCCTGTCATCCCGGATTTGTAGGAGACTGAAGAAGGATCTCAAGTTAAAAGCTTGCTTGAGCATGAGTTCAAGGCCAGTAAGTGAGACAATGTCTCAAAATAAAAAGTAAGAAAAGGGTTAGGAATGTAGCTCCATGATAGAGAACTTGCTTAGACTCCCCCAGTGAGGGGCTGGGGGTGTGGCTCAGTGGTAGAGTGCTTGCCTAGTTATGTGTGAGGCCCTGGGTTCCATCTCTAGTATCACAAAGAAAGAATGGGAAGAGGGAGGGAGAGAGGTGGAAGGAGGAGGGGGGATTGGAGTTCCATACAGATACGATATTGCTAAACTAGCACATCCCTCCTTTGAAGGAATTCAGGTGTCTGAGTCCTAAACAGTTCTGCCCTGTACTCCACCTAAACAATAGTAACCCTCCTCCTGGGTCACACAGTGATGGATGAAATAGTCTGGTGTGGAAAAATGGTGGGTTGTAGAGTCAGAGAAGCCTTTCATTCATATGAAGATTTGTCAGAGCTGGTAAGGTGATGAGCCTAAGGATCATGGGAGAACTGAGAACAACTTGCTAACTTGACTCTCAAGATAACAGCCGACAGTTGCAAAGATAGCTCAGTCGGTAAAGCACTTGTCTCAAAAGTGTGGGGACCGCATAAAGAACCATGTGCCATGGCATATGTCTGTAACTCCAGTGATGGTGAGCGGGGATGGGGAGATAGGCAGGTCCCCAGAAGCTCATGGGCCAGCTAACTTGGCTTGTGTGGGAAAGTTCCAGGACAGTAAGAGGCCTTGTCTCAAACAAAAGCAGACAAAAGGTTGTTCTCTGATTTCCACACACACATACACTCACACATACACACATACCACACATACATACACACACACATACATGCACACACTCATACACACATACATACACACACACACATACACACATATGCACATACATACACACAGTCATACACACACACACATACATGCATACACACACACACACACACACACACACACACACACACACACACACACACACAAAGAAGGAAAAGAGGATCAGAATTGATGGTCTGTAGTGGGTGACAATGAAGACAGAGGTTTACACCAAATGGCAGAGCGCTGTGAATGCCCTAACAGATTTTTGTGTGTGTGATTTTTGAGCAATAACATGTTCTTATCTCAGCCACAGAGCAGTGAGTGGATTGCCCCAGCGGGAGAGATTAAAGACTAGGAGACCATCGACATTTTTTGTAATCGTTCACTAGGATATGGGCTGCTTTCAAGTTCAAGAAGTCAGGGACATTATGGCAAACAACATTCCAGGGAAATACACCAGGCAGTTCTTGATGAGTAAAAGAAAGCTGGGGATTTAAAGAAAAACTAAGGGACTGGGGAGACACTTGGTGGGTGAGAGTTCTTGCTGAGCAAACCTGAGGCCCTGAGTTCAAATCCCAGCAACCACGGAAGAAGCTGGAATTCCAGCACTGTGAGGTGACCGAGATGGGAGGGGTGGAGTAGAGGGGACTTGCTGGCTGCCAGCCTCCTAGCTCCAGGTGCAATGAGACCCTGTGTCTCAAGCAAATGAGGAAGTGAATGTTCACAGCTACTTGGAACTCTGACCTTCTAACTGAGGAAGAACCAGGTGTGGTAGCACATGCCTGTCATCCCAGTGCTGGGAAGATGGAGACAGTATGATTGTGAGTTCAAGGCCAGTCTGGGCTGCATATCAATACTTTATCTCAAAAATTAAAAATAGGCCAGGATAGGCTCCAAAGCTACACAGAGAAACCCTGTCTCAAAAAACCAAAAAAAATAAATAAATAAATAAATAAAAATAGGGCTGGGGAGATGGCTCAGTTTGGAAAGGTGTTTGCTGCTAGGCCTAGCAACTTGCACAAAGGACAGAGAGTATTGACCCTCAAGTTGTTCTTTGACCATAGTATGCATGCCACAGCACCTGGGCATAGTCACACACAGAGGGAGAAGGGTATTAGTACTTGGGCATTTGTACTGGCCTCCCTTTAGAGTTCTGACAGGATATGCCCTCAGCTGCTGCCACTAAGAGCACCACCTGTGCCTAGTCACTATGTTCCCACCTGGAGATTAAAAGGGAACCTCCCATCCCTCTCTCTCCCTCTCTCTGGCTATTCCTCCCCCTCTCTCTGCCTCTCTTTGGGTGCCGCTTTTTTAAAATTACAAGGGGGAAGAATACAGACTTTAAATCCTCTAAGATTCTTTAATTGAGTTACATTTTAAACAGAAATAGAGACTAGAGGTGCAGCTTAGAGGGTAGAGTACTTGCCTAGAGTGCACAAAGCTCTGGTTCCGTCCCCGGTACTTGGTAAAATCAGGTATGATGGTGTGTACTCTTTCAGGACGGGGAGGCATCCTTAACTACATCTCAAGTTTGAAGACAGCCTGGGCTAGATGAGGCCTTGTCTCAAAAATAATAAGAGGCTGGTAAAATACCTATGTAGGAAAGACACCTGCCACCAAGTTTGGCAGCTTGGGTTTGATTCCCAGTACCGACCAGGTGGAAGGAGTAAACCAATTCCTACAAATTATCCTCAGGCCTCCACAGGCACAGCATGGTCCACCTTTGGGCATAAGCACACACATAATCACACTAAATAAGTTAATGTGATTTTAGTTTTTTAATATATAAATAGATGCAGGAAGATGATTCAGTGGTGTAAGTGTGAGGACCCAAGTTCAAATCCTCAACAGCTCACATAAAAGTCAGATGCAGTAGTTCACACCTGTGATCCTTGCTCCTAAAGGGGATCAAGGTGGCAACTGGAGGATCTCTGGTGCTTGCAGGCCAGTCAATCTAGCCTACTTCACCAATGAGAGACCCCACCTCAAAAAACCAGGGGAGGGGGATGGCTTCTGAGAAATGACAAACGAGGTTGTCCTCTGGTCTTCACATGCATGTGCCCACATGTGCACATATAAACATGTAACTGCATACACTTGTGTGCCCGAACACATATGAAGGCACACACACACACACACACACACTCAGATAAGGGATATAGGCCCGTGGATGGAGCATGCAGGGATCACTATGTATTAGTCATTTTCTATTGATGTGATAAGACACCATGACCAAAGCTACTTATAACAGAATGCATTTAACTGGGCTTACGGATCCGAAGGGTTACAGTCCATGGCGGCAGAGCTCACATCTCAGAAAGCAAGCAGAAGGCAGAGAGTATACTGGGCATGGCATGAGTCTTTTGAAACCTCCCAGCCTGCCTCAGAGACATACTTCCTCCAGAAAGGTCACACCTCCTAATCCTCCTCATTAACTGGGGACCAAGTATTCAAATGCCTGAGATGTATGGGAACATTTCACTCAAATCACCACACAGTGGTTTTCATTTCCCAGACTATATAAAATCAAAGGTGGTGACACACACTTGTAAATCCAAGATTCAGGAGGTGGAGTAGGCAGAAGGGTCATCGGTTCAAAGTCATCCTGAGCCACACAGTTTGAAGCCAGCTTTGACTATATTGGACACTGACTTTAAAACAAACAAAACAGGTAGACACACACACACACACACACACACACACCAATACACAATATAGCTCAATAGCAGAGCACTTGCTTAGTGTGCATGAGGCCCTGGGATCAATCCCCAGTACCACAAAAGACAAAGGAGGAAATAAAAAGCTTTATCAGCCAGGGTAATAGCTAGGGTTTGTAATCTCAGCATCTGGAAGCTGAGGCAGGAGGATTGGTGTGAGTTTGAGGCAACCTGGACTACACAGCAAGCCCCTGACTCAAAAACAGTGTGGTGGTGTATGCCTTTAATCCCAGCACTTGGGCAGCAGAGGCAGGCAGATCTCTGTGAGTTCGAGGCCAGCCTGGTCTACAGAGTGAATGCCAGTCTCAAAAAATCAAAAAACAAAATAAAATAAAATAAAATAAAAATAAAAAGTTATGATCATTGTGTCTCTTCACAGCAATAAAAACCTAAATAAGATGGGGGAGGGGGATAGTTCAGTGGGCCAAGCATGTACTTTGCAAGCATAAAGATTTGAGTTCAACCCCAAAACCCAGATTTTAAAAGCCAGTGTGGCCATGTACATGTGAGCTTGCTGCTGGGGAGGTAGAGACAGGCAGGCCTCTGGGGTTCCTTGGCCAGGGAATGGCATAGCTGACTTGTTGAGTTCAAGCTAGTAAGATACTCTATCTCAAAACATAAGGCAGAGGGCTCCTGAATGCCACAGGAAGATGTCCTCTGGCTTCCACATGCATAGACACACAAGTACCTGCACACACACACACACACACACACACACACACACACACACACACACACACACACGACCCACTTAAAACCATCTTGCAAAGGTTGAGAGTGTTTGCTTCTCTTTGAGTTTGGTTCCCAGCAGGCAGCTCACAACTCTGTAACTCTAGCTCCAGGAGCACCTGACGACCTCTTCTGATTTCCATAGACACCTGTGTTCATGAGCACATGCTCTACACACACACATACACACAATTAAAAATAAATAAATAAAAATATAAACCCCACCCCTTAGCCAAGGTGATGACCTGGGCCTGAAATCCCATTGCTGAAGGCACTGAGGCAGAAAGTTTTGTGAGTTCGAGGCCAGCCTGGACTACAGAGCAAGACTTTATCTCTAAAGAAAAAGAAAGAGAAACCTTTCTTAGATCTGTTCTTGTCCCTTGCAGGTAGTTCTTAATGGTGACCTTGAATATCTGGGCAATACTTAGTCACCATTTGTTTTCTGCATTGATTCTGTGTCCCCGGCACTTAACAAGCTGCCTGTCACACAGTAGGAGGTGATCAATAAGTGTTGATCCCCAGTGATCAAATGATTAAATGAGTGTTCTCCCTCTCCAGTTCACAACACCAGCATCCCACCACATTCCTCCAAGCTGTGCTTGGAGACTCCCTTAGGATGGGTCTTCCTCTGGATCCTCCTTACTGCCTACTCCAGAGCTGGAGGTCAGGGCAGAAGCCTAGAGGATGCAGGCCAGCTGCCTAGGGGACTGCGACTGGATAGGGTTGGACTCAGGAGCTGCTGAGTGGTCCTGCTTTGCTCCCTCCAGGACACTAGAGCCTCTTCAGAGCAAGCAAAGCTGCTTCAGTCTCTGCATACAGAGGTAGGCACTGCAGGCCTGACCAGGCTTTGAATTTGGATGGAGACGACCATTAGCTAATAGACATTCTCTCTTCACTTGCAGTAATAAAAAGAAGGGAAACACCAATTCCCAAAGCCACCAGGACCAGAGGTCAGAAGCCCAGGTGCTCACTGGGCTATTTCCATGTGCTGGTAGCTGGAGAGACACCCAGACTAAGTCAGAGACTAAGTCAGAGACTAAGTCAGGCTTACACAACCTAAGCAGGTGGTCCTGGCTGTGTAGAAAGGTAGCTGAATGTGAGCTCAAGCCAGTGAGCAAGTTCCTCCAGGATTTCTGCTCCAAGTTCTTTCCCTACTGGAATTCTGCCCTACTTTAGTTCCTGCCTTGGCTTTCCTTTCTTGTGGATTATAACCTTTAAGATAAAATAAACCATTTTCTCCCTAAGTTGCTTTTGGTCATGGTATTTATCACAGCAACATAAATTGAACTAGGACATTAGTCCAAGGACAAAGAACCTCAGCCTATGCACCAGCACCAATCACAGCAGCAGCAGCATCTATACCACCAGTAACATCTGCATCACCATCACTATCAGGGTCAGAATAAACACCAGCATCAGAACCAGCATCAGCATCAGGATCAGGATAAGCATCAGCATCAGTGCTGACACCAGCATCACCTGGAAGATGTTCCCTGTTCTAGATGCAAAATGCATCATTCATGCAGCACCAGCAACATCAAGGAGCTTGCTCAAAATGCAGCCTCCAACTTAACAGAGTGGGTCACACCTGGGACAGATCAGAAGTTTAAGGTCATCCTCAGCTAAACAGTTAAAGTCATCCTTAACTACATAATATCCTGGCTAAAAATTTTAAAATGCTAAAATGAGAAAGCTCGAGAGGTAAGCCTATTTACAAGTCATGTCTTCTATCCTTTTGAATGGGAAATATACACACACAGAACATAATTCAGAAGGCACACAACATGTCCCCACGCTCATCCCTCCACAGGAATGCTGGCAGTCATAGCTTTCTTGGCATCTTTCCAGGAGTGCCAATGCTTATGAAGGCAGCTGTGTGCATCTCACTGTTTTAACAGATGCCTCTGCAAACAGAGAAAACCTGTACCTACATTTCTACCCAGGTATTCTGCTCTCTGAGTCACAGATTCTATCAGCTGGCTTCACTGTCTTTGTCAAATCTCCTAGGCTCTAGATTCTTGCCTGCAACTTACTGCCCAAACATATGACGCCAAGATGGTTCAAATATTTATGCATCCAAGCCACGGATGGTAGAGCACACCTGTGATCTCAGCATTCAGGAGGTGGAAGCAAGGCTGAGAGTTCAAGGTCAGCTACACACTAATGCCTGTCTTTTAAGACAACAACAAAAGGCATGGAGTCAGGGAAATGGCTCAGTGTGGGTCATGCAAGTACAAGGACCTGAGTTCAGATTCCCATTACCACCCCCTCATAAAACAAAAAAGAACAAAACTGAATGCAGTGGTGTACTGCTGTGATCCCAGCACTGGGAAAGCAGAGTCAGAAGGACCCTTATGTGAGTTTAGCTGAATCAGTGAGCTCCAGGTTCAGAAAGAGAGAGACTCTGTCTCAAAGAATAAAGTGAAGAGTGATTGAGGAAGACACTGGCATTGGCTTTCAGTCTACACATACTCTCTCTCTCTCTCTCTCTCTCTCTCTTCTCTCTCTCACACACACACACACACACACACACACACACACACACAAGAGAGAGAGAGAGAGGAGAGAGAGACAGAGACAGAGAGAGAGAGAGAGAGAGAGAGAGAGAGAGAGATTCCCACATAAAGGACCACACAGATGTGGACATATGCATACACCACACACAAAATAAAATAAAAATTTAATACAAGAATCTGGGAGTTCTAGGGACAGTATCCTAGATGTCCTAGATACTCTTCTCACCAATTACAACATGTGTCAGAGACAGGGCTTGATAGTGCACACCTTTAATCCCAGGAGGCAGAAGCAGATGGATCTCTGTGAGTTCGAGGCCAGCCTGGTCTACACAGAGAGTTCCAAGACAATGGGGAGGAGGAGTGAGACAGGGTTTCTCTGTGCAGCCTTGGCAGTCCTGGCACTCACTCTGTAGACTAGACTGGCCTCAAACCCAGAGATCTGCCAGTCTCACCCTCCTGAGCGCTGGGATTAAAGGCATGCACCACCACACCCAGCTGTAAGATCCTATTTCAAAAAACAAACAAAAATACAAACAATCAAGTGAGCAGACTTCTTTCTTTTTTTGTTTTGTTTTGTTTTTGATCTTCAGGACAGATTTTCTCTGTGTAGTCCTGGCTGTCCTGGAACTTGCTTTGTAGACCAGGCTGATCTCGAACTCAGAGAGATCCTCCTGCCTCTACCACCTGGGATTACAGGTGTGTGCTACCACCACCCCATTGCCAAGCTTCTTCTTAATCAATCAAAATTTTCAATTTCATTCTGAAAATCCAGAGGACTTTCGATATATAAGAGCAGAAAAAGATAATTCAGAAAGATTTGCTTGAAAGATGGCTCAGTGGGTAAAATGCTCACTATGCAAGCTTCAGGACCTGAGTTCAGAACCACAGAACCCACTTAAAGCCATGCCTGTTACCTCAGCAGCACTGAGCCAGAGATTGACAGATCCCTGAGGCTGACTGGCCAGGCATCCAGATTGGCAAACAAAAGACCAATGAGAGACTCCATCTCCCCTCCCCCCAAAAAAAGAAAAAGAAAAATGGGGCGTGCAAGTGGGGGAGGGGGGTGTTGGGCTACCCTAATGGAAGGCAGGGTCCTGCCTCCATTTTTACAGAGTTTTAAAAAGATTTTATTTATGTATATATGTGGGGAGAGGGAATGTGTGCATGTGTGTGCAGTGCCCCCAGAAGCAAGAAGACAGAGCTAGATCTCTAGAACTGGAGTTACAGGAGGTTAACAGCCCGATCCCAGTGCTGGGAACCAAATCCAGGTCCTCTGCAAGAGTGGGATGCAGTCTTCACAGCTGAGCCATCTCTTCAGCCCTTCTACTGATTTTCTTAAGCATATATCTGGTGACTATGGAGGCCAGTGTAGCAGGTTTTCTTGGACCACCAGCCCCCAAATCATGACACAGAGACTTATTATTAGTTATAAATGTTCAACCTTATCTTATGCTTGTCCCACCAGTTCTTGTAACTTTAACCCGTTTCTCTTCATCTACATTTTGCCTCAGGGCTTTTTACCATTCTTTCATTCTATATGTCCTACTTCCCTGTTTCCTCTGTGTCTGGCTAGCTGGCCCCTGCCTGGCTAGCTGGCTCCTGATTGGCTGGTTGGCTCCCCCTTTCTCTCTGCCCACCAGCCCTGCCTATTCCTCCTTTGTCTAGCTATTGGCTGTTCAGCTCTTTATTAGACCAATCAGGTGCCTTAGGCAGGCAAGGTGAAACAGCAACACATCTTTACATAGTTAAACAAATGCAACATAAACAAAAGCAACACACCTTTACATAATTAATCAAATGTAACACATATTTACATGGTTAAACAATTATTCTAAAACACAAACAAAAGCAACACATCTTTACATAGTTAAACAAATACTCTATTCCACAACAGGCCATGATTTATGGCATCAGATCCCTTGGATCTGGAATTACAGATGGTTGGGAGCCACCATGTGGGTGCTAGGAACTGAACCTGGGTTCCCTAAAAGACCAGGAAGTCCTCTTAATTGATGAGTCATCTCTCCAGCTCCCTCCCCACCCACAATATTCACTATGAACTCACCCATCTTTTCACTCCTTGTAGTTTTCTGTTGACTTGCCAGGCTTCTCTCCACAGCTCACACTATGTCATATCAAAGGACTTCCTTCCATATGTGCATGTGTGTGTCAAGTGTAGAGATCATGGAACAACTTTGGTTGTTGGCCCTAAAGCAATTCCCACCTTTTTGTTTGGGACAGTGCCTCTCATTGGCCTGGAAGTTTGCTGAGTAAGCCAGGCTAGGTGGCCTACAAGCTTTGAGGGCTCCACCTGTCTCTACTTCCCATCTCACACCATTGGGTACAGGCATGTGACTCTGGGCCTGGCTCTTTAATGTGAGTGCAAGGGATTCAAACTCAAGTTCTCATCCTTGTGAGGCAAATGGTGGACCACTGGAGCTATGCCCACAGTCCTTCCCAACCTGTTTTGTAAGACATGTAATAAATCCACATAATCCACTCCTGAGTGGTGTTAAAATGCCCAAGATCTCTCTAGATGCTCACTTTAACTTTATCTTTATCCCACACAGAGTGGGACAGAAAGCAAAGTTTCCTTCTCCAAGTCTTTTTATGTGGGCTGCCATCAGCAGTCTGGCCCAGAGTTAGGGTGGGTCTTCCTGTTTCAAATAGTCAGATGAAGCAAATCCCTCACAAGTGATAGCTCACGATGGTGAGGATTCGGAGCAAGGAGAACACTCCTCCACTGCTTGTGGGAGTGCAAACTTGGACATCAATATGGTGGTTTCTCAGAAAATTGAGAATCAATCTACCTCAAGACCCAGCAGTACCACTCCTGATCATATACCCAAAGGACAATCCATCCTATCAGAAGGACACTTGCTCAACTCTGTTCATAGCAGCTTTATTTGTAATAGCCAGAAACGGGAAACAACCTATACGTCCCTCATCCAAAGAATGGATAAAGAAAATGTGGGACCTCTGCACAATGGGGTATTACTTATTCAGCTGCTGAAAACAATAACTCCATGGAATTTACAGGCAAATGGATGGAACTTGAAAAAAATCATCCTGAGTTAACCCAGACCTAGAAAGACAAACATTGTATGTACTCACACATAAGTGGATATTTGCTGTAAAGTAAAAGATAGTCATGCTCCAGTCCATGGATCCAGAGAGGCTAGGTAACAAGGAGGTCTTAAGGGGGACACAAGAATCTCCCTAGGAAGGGGAAGTAGATTTCAAGAGTGGACTGGGAGCAGGTGGGGCTGGGAATAGAAGGGATCAAGTGGGAGGGGTAAGTACTGGGAGAAACAGTTGAAATTGGGGAGGCATTTCCAAGGCAAGGTGGAAACCTAGTGTAATAGAGACTCCATGCAATCTATGAGAACAATGCTAGCAAAGACTCCTAGTAATGGAGAACCCAGAACCTGAGCCAGCCATCTTCTATAACCAGGCAAGTTCTCAAGAGGAAGGACTGAGACATCAACTCAGCCACAAAACCTGACCTACAGCTTGTCCTGACTGTGGAGTGAGTGTTCTGGGACAGGAGTCAAGCAGAATCATCATCAAAGACAACAGAGAAACTTCATCCAGCAACTGGTGGGAGCAGATGCAGAGTCCTGCAGCCAAACATTAGGCATAACTTGGGGAGTCCCATGGAGGAGGACGGGGAGGGAGGATTGGAGGAACCAGAGGGGTCAGGGACAAGAACACAGCCCACAGAATCAACTAACTGGGACTCATCTGGGCTCACAGAGATCGGGGAGTCTGTAGGGTCTGACCTAGGTGCTCTGCACATAATGTTATGTATGGCTGAGTAGCCTGGTGTTCTTGTGGGTTTTTTAACAATGGGAGCAGGGGTGGTCACTGACTCTTTTGCCTACTTATGGGGCCCTTTTCCTCCTACTGGGTTGTTTCATCCAGACTTGATGTGGTACGCCTGGTCTTACCGCAGCATATTATGCTGTGTTGGTTGATGTCTCTGGGAGGCCTGCTCTTTTCTGTGGAGAGAGAGGGAGAGTGAATCTGGAAGAGAGAGGAAGTTGGGGAGAGAATAGGGAAGGAGACGGAGGGGAAACTTCAGTCAGGATTTAATATATGAGAGAGGAATAAACAGAGAGAAAGAGAGAGAGAGAGAGAGAGAGAGAGAGAGAGAGAGAGAGAGAGAGAGAGAGAGAGAGAGAATATCCCTCACAGGTGTGCCTGGCAGCTCGGGTTTAGTTGATACCAGATATAGTCAAGTTGACAACCAAGACAAGCCACCACAAGTCCATCCACTCCTCCTTGTCAATTTGACACACAATCACATCACCTTATGTTGTGATTAATTTCCAAATGAAAACAATAACCAGGTCACAGTTCTGCCTAACATGATAGAACTGTCCCTCATCTGCCTGCAAATGCATTGCTTTAGAATAGGTGGCGATGTCCTCTGAGGAGCTCTTAATCTCCTAGTGTCTCATAACTTAGACATGATAACTACTGACATTCTCTCAAATGATGTTACATTACGTGATGAAGAGGAAAGAAAATGTAAACATTGGCTTAATGTATGTGCACATATGCACAAACATGTTTATGCTGCTTTATCGTAGCAATGGGAAGCAAATTAAGACACACCTTCCTCAATCACTTTCCACAGTATTTACTGAGACATGGTCTCTCACTTGAACGAAGAGCTCAATGGTTATACTTATCTTGCCAGCTGACTCCAGGGATTGGCCAACACTGGATTCTGTTTGTTTTGTTTTGTTTTGTTTTGAGACAGGTTATCACCATGCAGCCCAGACTGGCCTTTAATTCGAGGTCTTCCCTTCTCAGCCTCCAAAGTAGCTGGTATGGCAGGCACGCACTATTACACCTGCCAGCCAGGTTATGAGTCCTAGGATCCCACAGGAGCAATCCCTGGCTGTTGCCCTGTTTCATGTGACTTGTCCCCTTGCCAACAGAGCTCTGCACCTGGCAGAGTTCCTGCCTCCCTCATTGTGAGTGTACCACAAAGATCTTGTGAGACATGTTCAGCCAAACGGGTAATTACAGGATCTCTGGCTTGCAAGCAATTTTTTTTTTTTTTTTTTTTTGCCATGGAAGAAATTAGGCGAGTAATGACACATGACATCAGCAGATATGAAGAGGTGATATCTTAATGGAAACATCTCATTTGTGAAAACTTAGTCTTTTGCCCTATCAATTCATAGTATGTTCAGTATTTCTAAAATTTCTTTTGGGGGGGCTAGAGAGATGGCCTCCTCTAGAAGGCAAAGATCAACATTGGCTGTTGTTCCTTAAGCACTGTCCCCCTTCTGATTTGAAACAGGGTCTTGCTGAACTGGGGCTCATCAATGAGGCTAGACTAGCCAGCTGGCCAGTGAGCCACAAAAACATGCCTGCCTGTGTCTTCCTGGGACTGGGATCACAAGCGTGTACCATCATGCCTGGCATTTTTCTGTAGGTTCTGAGGATTAAGCTTGGGTTCTCGGTGTTTCCATGGCAAGCACTTTACCAACTGAGCCATCTCCCCACTCCAACACCTGCAGTGAGCCACTCTACCCTGCTCTTCTGGTATTTGAGACAATGTCTCTTTTTTGTTTGTTTGTTTGTTTGTTTTTGTTTTTCGAGACAGGGTTTCTCTGTGGCTTTGGAGCCTATATCCTGGAACTAGCTCTTGTAGACCAGGCTGGTCTCGAACTCACAGAGATCCACCTGCCTCTACCTTCCCAGTGCTGGGAATAAAGCCGTGAGCCACCAATGCCCGGCTGAGACAATGTCTCATATACCAGAGACTGACCTCACTATTCAAGGATGGCTGTGAACTCCTGATGCCCCTGCCTCCCAAGTGTTGAGATTATAAGTATGCTGTACCAGATCGTGCAGGGCTGGGGGGTGGAACACAGGTTGCATGCTAGGCAAGCATTCTACCACTGAGCTATAGTCATGGCCCAATTTTTTATCCCAATGCTTTTTGTCATTTGTCATCATGAGGTTGCTTAGCCACCTGTGGATATGAGGTCTGTTTTGATCATTCATCAAAACTGAACACTAACTCTTGACTCATGACAGGTTTGGCAGAAGAGGACAGAGGGTCGTCATCAGTGAAATACAACTCAATCCATAGCTTGGACCCTGGCTCTCTCCCCATAAGCTTCTAGTTCCTCTCTGTCAAATGAATGGGTCTAAAGAATGCTGCACAGAACTCTGGGAACCTCTACAAAGTTCCTGGTATGTGCTCTGTAAGCTGCTGTTAAGAATATTGAGCCTGAACTGGGCAGTGGTGGCACACCTTTAATCCCAGCACTCAGGAGGCAGAGTCAGGTGGAGCTCTGTGGGTTCAAGGCCAGCCTGGTCTACAGAGCGAGTTCCAGGACAGTCTCCAAAAGCTACAGAGAAACCCTGTCTCAAAAAACAAAAAAACAAAACAAAAGACTAAGGTGGAAAGAGAATGAGGTAGATAATATCTGGCTTTGACCTCTAGCCTACACGTGTGTGCACATCCACACTCAAGAGTGCAGACACACACACGCAGACACACACATGCAGACACACACACACACACACACACACACACACACACACACACACACAGTGGAGACGGGCGGGGAGGGGGAGAAGCAGTGTAACCAACCACTAAGGTTGGCACACTTGAAAAGTCCCTGGGAGGTCTTCCTGGCACCCCTTCCAGTTCCCCACTGACAGCCAGCACTACCAGCCAACCACGGGATGGCACCATTTGGGATAACACCCACAACATCTAATAACCATTATATAAGCCGCTTAAGAAACTCCCCAGCCATAAACTTGTGATTCAAACAGAGTGACTTGTTTTAACCAATTACATTGGGGTGATTTGTCATCACACAAATATATCAAGAGGCATGTCTCTCCCTGCCTGTGCATCTCACCACCTACCCTCTTCCTCACAAGTCCCTCACTTGTCTTTTTTGTCTGTCCCTCAAACTCGACAGGTGATCCCACCCCTAGAGCTTTGTATATTGGTTGTTTTCTCTCTCCATAGAAACCCCAAGGAAAAACTCCACTCCTCCCTCCTCTGTCTCCTTGTGACACACAACATTGGCTTCAGCTCAAAGGAACAGGATCAGCAAATTCTTCACTATCTCCCCATCAAGGTTAGATCACAGGCCAATGAGATGCTCAGGGAGTAGGGGCAGTGATGACCTGAATTCAATCCCTGGGGCTCACATGATGGAAGTAGAGAACTGATTTATCCAAGTTGTCCTCTGACCTTCATACTTGCATTCTGACACATAGGCACCCATACACATATAGACACACACATACACACACACACACACACACACACACACACACATACACACACTCATTGGAAGTAGAATGATAGGCAGGTACCAAGGACTAGAGAAAGGAAATGAAAGTTAATGTTTAATGGAGACAGAATACCTTCTTAGGAAGATACATACAAAATAAATTAATATATATAAATGTGTGTGTGTGTGTGTGTGTGTGTGTGTGTGTGTGTGTGTGTGTGTATGTTACAGTTGTGTAGCTTGGTGTTTTTGTGGAACACCTAACAGAGGGAGGGGGGATGTTTCTGATGCTTTTGCCTGCTTTGGGGACCCTTTTCCTCCTACTGGGTTTCGTCATCCAGCCTTAATGAGGGAGATGCCTAGTCTTTTTTGTTTGTTTTTTTTTGTTTTTCCAGACAGAGTTTCTCTGTATTACTTTGGAGCCTGTCCTGGAACTCACTCTGTAGACCAGGCTGGCCTCGAACTCACAGAGATCCGCTTGCATCTGCCTCCCAAGTACTAGGATTAAAGGCGTGTGCCACCAATACCTAGCCGAGGTGCCTAGTCTTATTGCAACTTTATATGCCATGTTTGGTTGCTATTCCTGAAAGGCCTGTCCTTTTCTGAAGGGAAATGCAGGAATGGACAGGGAGGGGACAGAGGGAGAGGCACTGGGAGGTAAGGAGGAAGGACAAACTGTGGTCAGTATGTAATATATGAGAATAAATTATTTTTTAAATCTAAAAAAAATGTATAAAATTTTAATTAAAATCACCCTTTCTTTCAGCAGTCACCACTTGACATTTTTGTCTTTGTCAACAATTTTCTCCACTAGAGTAGAAAGTCCCTGAAGTGAAGTCCTTACCTGTGTGGGTCACCTACCTCCTTGCATAATACCTAGTGTCTAGTAAGCAAGAACGCGTTTATAAAATGAATACAAACCAGAGATGGCGGAGAGTGAGGGCTGCAGCCCCAGGCTAGTATTAGGGAGGTAAGAGACTAATCTAATAGGGGCTTAAACTGGGTATTGTTTAAGGGTGGAGGATTCACACGGACAAAGGTGAGAGCCCAGTGGCTCACAGAAAGGGTGCACATTATCCTCCCAGTGAGAAGGAACAAGCACCCGACCTGACATGTAAGAAACTTCAGAACCCGGCTGGGATTTCGGGAATGCACTACCATGCCTGGTTTTGTGGTCTTGGGTTCAATACTAAGCAAGCACTCTGCCCACGAAGCCACAGCCGGGACACCGTAGCCGTTTCTAAGAACAGTCTTCTGTGGCAAAGTACATTCCCACGGTACATTCCATGCCGAGAACTTTCCTAACTTCCCGAGAAAGTACTCTGTCCCTATTAAACACTTTCATTTCCCCCTCCTTAATCCCTGAAGCCACCTTTCTACTTCCTGTGACTGTTAACTATTCCAGGGACCTCTTAGAAGCAGGCTCATGTAGCCTACGGCTGGTCTCGAACTCGTCATCCTGCCTCAGCATCCCCAGCTGCTGAGATTACAAGTGTGAGTCACCTTTTGCACAACGTCCTCGAGGCTCATCATACAGTGTTAATTTCCTCCCATTTTTCAAATAAAACATGCAATGCGCGCGCGTTCCTCGTGTTGTACTAATCGGATTCCTCAGGATCCTCTGCTGCCAGGTTCGCTGTGTCCACTGGGGACACTACGATCAAGAGAAGCAGACAGCATTCTGTCTCGTGCGTGGTCACTACTTAACCTTCCGGCCCCCACTTCCCGGAAGAGTCACCCGGCACTGCGCAAGGACGCACTGGGCGGGGACAGCCACCCGCGCCGGGCCTCGGTGCGCATGCGCGAATGTGGCCGCGGTTGCGCATGTGCGGAGGCTCCGTTCCCCTGGGTTTGAATCCAGCGATCCGGGGTTTCGCTCCCACCGGGAGTTCTGTTTATAAACACACCGCGCGACCGGCGGCGAGGGGTAACCCTAAGACAGTGAGGTCGGAGGTCAGAGGTCAGCGGGCACGGGGAGCAGACGGCGAGAACGGCTTCCGCCACCCACGCGGGCTGTGGGGTGGCCAACAGGGCGACCCTGCCACGGCCCCCGGACTGCCCGGCGCCACGTGGTGCGCACGTGGTCCCGCGCGGCGGCGCGCCCCTCCCCCACGGCATCCGCAGTGCCCCCTGGCGGCGCCTGCTGCCTTCTGCGCGTGCGCCGAGCGCCGCGCCCGCCGCCTTCCGGTGTCCCGACTGAGCACGCCTGCCGTTTCCTGACCCACGCGGGGCAGAGGGAACGGTGGTCCGCGATCACGTGTAAAGCGGAGGCTGCTGCGGTGTGGGCGGGGCCTCGGAGATAACGCTGCCCGGCCAGGGATGAATGGATGGATGGAGGAACGAGCACTCTGCGGGTGGGATCCATGCAGAGCGCCGCCTGTGTGGCCGGCTGCCTGCAGGTTCCATGTTCCACTCTCAGTACACATTCAATCATAAGTGAACGGTTCGAAGAGGAAGTTATTAAAATATTACAGGCGCTTTATTATAGCACTTAGTCTTAGCGATTGTGTTTATGAGATCCTACTGAAGACTCGGCTGCTGTCCAAGCGCTCCATGTAATTGTTAAATAGGTTATTGGATTTTAGGTTGCTGCCTTTTTAAACTTTATGCACTATCCTAATATTTTAACCGTTTATTAGCTATTGTGGATGTGGAGGTCAGAAGACAACCTGTTGGAGTCTGTCCTCTCCTACTTTTGTGAGTTCTGGAGACTCAACTCAGATCAGTGGGCACCTTTACCAACTGAGCCTTCTCACGGGCCCTTTGTACCCTGCTCTAAAAAGATTTGAAGTTTACAGAATAGATAAACAAGTATTCCAGGCTTGGTAACACTTGTAATCTCAGCACTTGGAAGGCTGAGGCAGGAGGATCTTGAGCTCCAAACTGGATTGGACTGTATAGGGAGAACCCCTCTGAAATAAAGTGACAAGCCATGGTACACACCTCCTATCCCAGCACTTGGGAGACTGAGGCAAGGAGTATCAGAAGGACAAGGTTATCCTCAGTTACCTAGCAAGGAAGGCCAGGCTGGGATATATGAAAACATGGCTCAAAATAAAATATATACACACACAGTTGTGACTGTGTATAGCTTCCCTTGTAACCAGAGAAAGGCCTGCTGGCTTGACCTTGATTGAATAACACCATATGGAATGAGTGGGAGGCCCTCACATTCACACCTCTGCTTTTTGTTCGTTTTTTTTTTTTTTTTTTTTTTTTTTGGGGGGGGGTATGTTTTCAAGACAGGGTTTCCCTGTATAGCTTTGGATCCTGTCCTGGAACTCGCTCTTGTAAACCAGGCTGGCTGGTCTCCAACTCAAAGAGATCCGCCTGCCTCTGCCTCCCAAGTGCTGGGATTAAAAGTGTGTGCCACCACTGCCCGGCTAACACACCTCTCATTCTTTTTCTTTCTTTGTCTTTGGTTTGTTTTTGTTTGTTTGGTTTGGTTTGGTTTTTTTTTTTTGGTTTTCGAGACAGGGTTTCTCTGTATTGCTTTGGAGGTTGTCCTGCAACTTGCTCTGTACACCAGGCTGGCCTTGAACTCCCAGAGATCCGCCTGCCTCTGCCTCCTGAGTGCTGGGATTAAAGACGTGCACCACCAAGGCCCAGCTTCTCACCTCTCATTCTTAAAGTGGTCATGAGACTCACTCTTAGCTGGCTGGCTCCAGATCTTGGTATTTAAACACAGGATCTTGCTATGTAACACAGGCTGGCCTCCAACTCATAATCCTCCTGCCTCTCTCTCTCTCCTGGGTACTGGTATTACAGATATGTGCTGCCATGCCCAGCTTTCCCTCCTGTTTAGCTCCATTTGACTTTGTCTCCTCTGCACACTTGCATCGTGATCAGTGGTCCATGTTCAATCGCAGTCTCCTCCTGGAGGGAGGGAGATGGAATCCCTCATGGGATTCCAGAGGTAAACCAGTGTCACATGTCTGGGAAAGTGGCCAGTAGGAAGATTGTGTAAGGCGCTTCCTCAACTTCATAGTAGTAGGAAACACCTAGTGGGGGAAGGGACTGATCAACCAAACTGCAAGATTTCTCAGCCCATGGAGATGCCTGCCAGTCATCTTCTAGTTGTGGTGTGCTTTCAAAGTGATGAAGGTGCTTTTGAGTCATCCCTGCTCCTGTAAGGAACCCCTCACCCATGCAGCTGTTAGCTACCCCAATAAAAAAACTCATCAATTCACCAAGTTGAACTCTGGTACTTTGGTCTGTCGTTTCTGGGATGTGGGGTGAATAGACTGTGTGTGTGTGTGTGTGTGTGTGTGTGTGTGTGTGTGTGTGTGTGTGTGTTGCATCTCTCCAGAAAAAGTCTGACATATGTATAACACTATAAAGCCCCTATGTGGAGCCGTCCACCAGAAATAAAATGATTCTACACTGTGTCAGAGATGGGAGAGGCACCATAGAAGGCTGAATTCCTTAAGGTCTCCCCTGCATTGGCCCCACTTGCTTTTCTCGGAATACTTAATCCTCAAAACTGCTTTCAGTGGGTGCTGTGGTCCGTGGGGACACTGTGACCAACACCAAGACTAGAAGACAGATAACACAGACATTTTTCTCTTCCCTATCTTGCAGGCCAGAAGTCTAGAGTCAAGAGAGTTGGCCCCACTGAAGCAAGTCACTCTAAAACATTACCTTCCCTGAATCACTTCCATAGAGACCCTGTCTCCAAATGCACTCATATAGTAAACTGGGAGTTGGGGCTTCAGCATGCAGAATTTGAGCCAGTCTCAGTAGCACATACCAGCTACTCAGGGTTGAAGCAAGAGTTCTGGGCTGTACTGATGGTGTACCCATACTAAGTTCAGCATCAACATGGTGACTTCCCAGGAACAGGGGACAACCAGGTTTTCTAAGGAGAGGGTGGCAGAGCAGGTCAAAACTCCCATACTGATAGGCATGCAAATTTGGGGCTTAGGTCAGTTGATAAAATGTTTGCCTTACAAGCTTGAGGACCTGAGTTCAATCTCCAGAGCCCATCTTTAAAAAGTCCCCTGGTGTTGTGGATCATGTTTATAATCCCAGAGCAAGGCAGACAGGAACAGGCAGGTCCCTAGGGCTCCCTGGCTGGTCAACCTAGCATTCTTGATAAGTTCCAGGCCAATGAGAGACACTGTCTCAAAATAAAAAAAAATAGGTGGACAGCATCTGAGGAAGGACACTTGAGACTTGGGGTTGTCCTTTTCTCTCTATTACACATTGTGCTGGCTAGTTTTATGTCAACTTGGCACAGCTAGAGTTATCAGAGTGGAGGGGGCCTCAATTAAGAAAATGCCTAAGGCTATAGGCAAGCCTGTAGGGCATTTTCTTAGTGATTAACAGAGGAGGGTCCAGCCCATTGTGGGTGGTGTTACCCCTAGGTTGGTGGTTCTGGGTTCTATAAGAAAGCAGGCTGAGCAAGCCATGAGAAGCAAGCCAGTAGTTCTGGAATATTTGTTTATGTTGCAGAATATTTGTTTAACTGTGTAAAGATGTGTTGCATTCATTTAATTTTGTAAAGATATGTTGCTGCTTTAACTTGCCTGCCTAAGGCACCTGATTGGTCTAATAAAAAGCTGACAGCCAATAGCCACTTTAGAGAAGGTATAGGCAGTACTTCCGGGCAGGGAGAGTAAGTAGAATGAGGAATTTGGGCTATTGGAAGAAAGAAAAAGAGACAGACAGGGACCAGACAGACATGGAGAAAGCAGGAAAATAGGACATACAGAATGAAAGAAAGGTAAAAAGCCCCGAGACAAAACGTAGATGAATAGAAACAGGTTAAATTAAAAGAGCTAGTGGGACAAGCCTAAGCTAAGGCCAAGCATTCATAATTAATAATAAGTGTCTTTATTCGTGAGCTGGTTGGCAGCCCAAAGAAAATCCAACTACATCCAGTAACTAGCCTCCATGACCTCTGCATCAGCTCCAGCCTCCAGGTTCCCTGTTTGAGTTCCTGCCCTGATTTCCTTACATGAGGAACAATGCTGTGGAAATATGAACCGAATAAAGTGAACCCTTTCCTTCCCAACTTGCTTTGGTCATTGTGTTTTACCACAATAGTAACCTTAACTAGGATACACATAACACATTTGTAAGCCAAGTGCACCCACATACATGAACACATACATACAAAACGTGTGTAAACACTGAGATTCCTAGGAGATGAGTAAAGTACACTTCGGTGAGGGTGTTCCCAAGAGGACATGTGCTAGGAGACGCCCCCTGGTCACAGACAGGATTCTCTGATAGTCTACAGGCCAACATGGAACCAAGTAAAAGAAGGAGCTGGGGCTGGTGGTCCAGGTCTAACATCTCAGCTGCTCAGGAGGTTGATGCAGGAGGACAGCAAATTCCTGGTGACAGCAGCAGTTCAAGGCCTGCCCAGGTAACTTAGTGAGACTTTTTCTCAAAAGTAGAAAGAAAATAAGGTAGTTGCTCAGCAGTAGAGCACCTGCCTAGAATTCCCTAGTGAGGGACTGGGGTGTGGCTCAGTGGTAGAGCACATGCCTAGAATTCCCTAGTGAGGGGCTGGGGTGTGGCTCAGTGGAGAGCATCTGCCTGGCATGCTGAAAGTCCTGGGTTCAATCCTCAGGACTACAAAAAAGAGAAGAAAAAACAAAAAGAGAGAATTTTAAAATGTTCCATTTGATCCTTGCTTGCATGGGGCCATAACAACCTTCTAGAAGCCCCTGTTCAAGCACATTTTACACCCCCATGGGACCCATCCCATCTGCTGATTAATGTCCCCCTCCTGTCTAATGCCATCTAATCTCATCACTTTCCATGAGCCCCCAAGTCCCCACAGCTTCTGCTGTGGTATTAGGCCAACCTCATACCCTGTGTAAGGTTAACAGTGGTGGAGCCCTTCGTCTTTCATCCCATTCACTGGCCTGCATCTTTTCTGGCACACTTCTGTCACAGAAGCCCAGGGAAGTAGCCTGTCCCCTTACCCAAGCCTCACATGTTGACCGGCCCCGCCCTTACGCGTGATTTCCCTCTGCAGGGTCTCACAAAAGAAATCCAGGATCCCGGTGCCCCAGCTCCAGCCCCGACCCTCCCGAGCTGCTCAGGTCGTGAGATTGGCCTGGCACAGACAGAATTAGGACCTCGGATAGCAAACAGGCAGCCACCAAGGCTTTATCGCAGATTTCTTCAGAACAAAGGCCCCGCCGGCCCTGGGAGCTCATGCTGTGGCCCTATTGAAATCTCGAGGTAGCCTTCTATTAATCACTCCCCTGGTGCCTCAAAGGCCAAAAAAAAAAAGGGGGGGGGCACAAAAACCTCTTTTCTAAGCAGGAAGAACTTTGCTGAGACCCAAGCAGAAGGATTCCAGCGCTACAAGCCCTCTCTCTTGCCAACAGGATAGATGGCCGGGCCTCCCAGACTCACACAAACAAACAAGAGAAGCCTGGCTGGAAGGAAGCGGTGGGGGTGGGGGGTGGGACGTGACTAGCAGCCCTGGGAACTCCAGGAAAGCCGTGTGGATGAGGGAGGGCCCTCGCCTGCATACAACCCCTCCCTTGTCCTTTTAGAAATCAAAAAGACCTGGGTGAGTGATTTTTTTTTTTTTTTTTTTTTTTGAGGTCCACAATGAGAGCACAGGCAAAAAGAAACAAAAAAAGTCCCACTTCCTAAAGAAATGAAAAAGAGAGAAAAAAATTAGAGAAAGATAAAGAAAAATAAATAGATACAAAATTACATTCCTTTCTTCTTTCTTAAGTCACAGCTTGTCTTCAGCTCCCCCGGTGTTCAGTGTTAACTAATAACTAATGTTGGTGTTCAGTGTTAACTAATAACTAATGTTGTATTGTTCAGTCATCAATAAATGTTATGTTTGGCTTCTGGAGGGTTGTGGGAGATGAGGAGGTGAGCCTCTGTGTATGCATGAGGGGACCAGAGGCCAGCATCCATCGATTTCATCTGTTCTTCACCTTGTTGGTCTTTTATATTTGTTTTATTCTTCATTTCTGTATATATGTGTATGTCCACATGTGAGTGTGTGCACCTGAGTACAGTGCCTGCAGAATCCAGGAGGGGGTGTTGGGTTCCTAGATCTGGAAGGTAGACTGAAGCCTCCTAGTGTGCGTGTTAGGACTCTGCAAGTGCTCTTAACTGCCAAGCCATCTCTCCAGCCCACCATCATTTCCCTTTTAGCGATGGAGCCAACCTTAGCCGACTCCTTTCATTTTGCCAGGAGGCTGAAACTGGAGAAGAAAGGAGAGCTAGGCTCTTGTCCTGAACCTATCTCAGCTTATGCTGCTTTCTGAGCCCAGTCCCTTCTCTCTGAGTATGTCTCTCATTTACAAGTGGGATTGCTTCAAAGTCTCCAATACCTGAGAAATTCATTTCATGAAGGTCTCATGAGCCAATGAGGTAGCATTTGCTCAGCTTCCCACGGGCTTGCTGACCCATGACTTTCTTGACAGCCTGCTGCCCCTGTCCCCCACTGTGATGGACTCTTATCCATATGGAACTTACTTGTCCCTAAGACCAATAAACCCTTCCTTCTGTAGGTTGCCTCAGTGATGCTATTTTATCACAATAGAAAAGTAACTCATATATACTCATAGACAAATGCTGTGCTCAGCCTCAGCTAGGGAAGCCCCTTTCTGCAGTGGGCAGCAGACAATTCAGAGGCTAGGAACTGGTCCAAGCACTGAGAATCAGCAACCATTGAGTTCTCAGCCCTAAATGGGACATCCACATCAATCTCCTCAAGGCTTAGAAGCATCATAGAGGATGAGGAGGGAAGTGTGAGATGCTGTCTTCTGGACTGGACAAGACATGCCTGTTGTGCCCATGAACTCACTTCAGCTATGGTCTTCTTTGTAAGTGCCTCACTAGCTCAAGCCAACTAGATCAGTCAGCATTCCAGCTGGCAACAATAATTAGAGTCTGTGGGTGTCTTAGTCACTGTTCTATTGAAGAGACACCATGACAACAGCAACTCTTATAAAAGAAAGTGTTTAATTGGGGCTTGCTTACACTTCAGAGGTTTATTTCATTAGCATCATGGCGGGGTGTAGGCTGGCATGGTGCTGGAGAAGTAGCTGAGAGTTCTACATCTTGAACCACAGACACAAGGAAGTGAGAGAGCCACTGGACCTGGCTTGGACTTTTGGACCATCAAGACCCTCCCCCAGTGACATACTTCCTCCAACAAGATCACACCTACTCCAGCAAGGCCACACCTCCTAATCCTTCTCAAGTAGTGTTCCTCCCTACTGACTAAACATTCAAATCTTATGTGTGTATCAGAACCATTCATATTCAAACCATCACAGTAGATTACGGAAAAAAAATAGGGAGGAGGATGAAGGTAGGAAGGAGTTTGTTTGGAGTGGGGGGAGTAACAGGGGAGGTGAAACCAAAACCAAAAGGATATATTCTATACATGTGTGAAACAGGGATTTACTACATGTCTCTGTCTGGCATGGAACTCATTATGTAACCCACAGATTTACTCACAGAGATCTACTGCCTCTGTCTCCCAAGTGCTGGGATTAAAGGAGTGAGCCATCATCCCTGGCACATATATAAAATGCTCAAAGAACAAATAAAAGATATTTTAAAACACTAATCAATTCTAGAAAGACACACAAAATATTTTACTAGCTAATAAGGCTGTGGAGTTGGCATGCAAATTAACCAACTCAAGTGTGTGAACATCCTGCCACACCCATCCAAAAGTCCCTCGCTGCCACCATGGAAGCTGGAGATTCATTTCTCTTTGTGTCTACTCCCCCAGTTCTCTCAGGAACATGCTGCTTCTCACTGTGAGAAGCCAAGTGTCTTAAGGTGAAATTATACAGAAACCATAACGGCGCTCACACGTCTTCCTCCCCACTTGAGCTCCTTTTCCTCCATCCTTGACATCCCAGCTGTTGCTTGGTAACAACCATTTTTAATAAGGCCTTTTTCTCACTGGCGCACTTCAGTAAGACCGCATCCCAGAGCAAGCTCACATCACATGACTTCAGTCAAAACTGTTAGGCCTTCTGAGTGACTGCCCACTTCTCCAAACATCACACGGAATCAATGTACCAGAGAGAATGACAGCTTAAGACTTTGTGTCTCCTTACCGTCAGCCTGTACACCCATCTGAATAACTCTTTCCTTCCACTGTTCCCACACACCTACTGTTCCTAGCATTCTGTACAATGCTCAGCATTCTGTGTCTTGCTCCATTACAGAAGAACCAATAAAGTGCTCAGTGCTCATTGCACAAGCACAAGGACCTGAGTTGAATCCTAAGCACCCACACTTAAAAAAAAAAAAAAAAAGTGGGACATGGTGGCTCATACTTGCTATCTTAGCACAGGGCAGATGGATATAGGTGGATCCCTGGGGCTTGCTGGCACTATCCTAAGCAAGTGCCAGGTCCCACACATTCTATGAGTCACTTTTACCTTGACAGGAGCAGCTTAGGAAAGGAGGAGCTCATTCTGTCTCACAGTAAGGCATTATAGTTCCCCATGGTGGGGGGACACATGGCAACAGGAGCATGACACAACTGGTCACATCATATCCAAGTCAGAAAGAGGAATGCTGATGCTGAGCTCTGCTTCCTGACGAGCACGAGGCCAAGCAACTCCCCTACCACATGCTCTCACCACCGTGATATTCTGTTTAAGTGCATGAAACCAAGCAACACCATGGACAGGGCCCTTCAAACTGTGAGTCCAGCCCCAGCCCTTCAGCTGTTCCTTTAGGTATTTTGGTCACAGTGATATAAAAGACAGGTGGGTCTCTGGGACTCACTGGCCAACCTAGCCTTAGTGAGTGCAAGGACCCAGTGAGAGAGTCTGCCTCAAAAACAAGGTAGAGGGCTGGAGAGGTGGCTCAGCAGTTAAGAGCACTGACTGCTCTTCCAGAGGACCCCGGTTCAATCCCTAGAAAGTACATGACAGCTCACAATTGTCTGTAACTCCAAGATCTGACACCTTCACACAGACATACATATAGGCAAAACATCAATGTACATAAAATAAAAAATTAATTAATTAAAAAAAAAGCAAGGCAGACAGCTCCTGTGGAAAAATATCTGGATGACTGCAGCCTCCCCGTGCACATGCACACATGTGCACACACATGTATATACACATGAACACGTGTAGACATATACACACAATAAAATAAATGATTTTAAAAAATCTTTCATGAAAACATAGCAACAAGAACCAAGAGTTAAACCCATGGAGTGGCAGAAGGTCAGTATTAACAATGCATTATTACCAACAAGGAGCAGCCTTCCAATCCTTCAGATAGCTTCCCTAAGAAAATAGATCAGCAGCAGGATGCTTGCCTGACAAGCCCAGCACCCCAAGTTCCATCCTCAGATCTACCAGGAAACAACAGTAGTGACAGCAAAAACAACCTAGGAGACGCAATAAAAAATCAAGCCAGAAAAAAAAAAAAAAAACACTTTATAAAACAGACATCCAAATGCAAAGCCATTCAAAGACAATGCAATCGTGTAAGTATCCATGGGAACGAGAATGAGATGTACTTAGACCCTCCCCCATGGGGAGGCGTGATACACAGATAGAGAGTAGGGGAGCTTTGATGGACTACAGGCAGGTGCAGGTCATCACAATGATCTTAAGGGTTAACTTGTCTAAAAAATGAACTTCGTATGACACAGGGGACCAGCTTCTAAATATGTGGTTTAAAGCAGTGGGCCAGCTTGCAGCCAAGCCTGGCCCCCTGAGTTTGATCCCTGGGACTTACATGAAAAAAACAACTCTTAAGGAGTTGTCCTCTGACCTTCACATGGGCATGCACGCCCATATACAAAGTGCCAAAGAGACAAAATCAACCAGCATGAGTTGAGTTGCATGCTAAAAACAGGAAGGAAAGAACCACAGACATTGGCAAGGTGATTTTTCCAGTGCAGAGAGTTGGAATCATGCCAGTTAGTAAGTTATAGCCTTCCCCAGCTCCAAACTCATTGTTCTGTAACAGCTTTTGCACTCCTGGAGCTGAGCCTACACTCTTTATCTTTGTTCAGCCAATTAACTCTTCTTGGTCCATCCAATGGGTGGCGCTAAAGAAGGGCAGGAAGACTGGAGAGGAAGGAAAGCCTTTGTGTTTCCTGCTTCCTCCCTTTGACTCTCTCTACCTGTTTCCTGTCCCTCAAAATTTGTCATCCTCACAAAACTTTACCCTTGTCTCATCAGTTCCTTTCTGTAGCAGCAACGAAGTCTTGCTTGCCATTTTTCTATACTTTGGGGAAAACAATCCCCTAGTGGCCCCTCACAAATCCCTTCCCCCTAGAAATCCAGGTTCCTTAATTCCAGTTTTCCTCCACTTTCTTTACTCTGTCCAATATTGCTATCCATACTAGAGAACTCTGCTTCATCCAATTGCTATTCCCATCATTCAGCCAGAAATTTCCCCTTGTGGAGCTGGGGGTGTGGCTTGGTTGGTAGGACCGGTCCGCAGGAAGTGCTCGTACCTGGTGAGTCATCTCCAGCCCTTGGAATGGTCTTCCAGATGAGCCCTTTACAACTTTGGGAGAAATCGGAGTTCTGTTAAGTAGGGAGAAGGGCAGCTCCAGTCACCACTAACCACACCACAACATCCCTAAGATCACTCAGCCATCATCAGAGTCCTGACCAGAGGGCAGGATTTCTCAGATGATGGCCTTCCTTAGGACAAGCTTCCTTGTATTTGTCATTTGCACAGTGATTCCTGCCTGGGAGGAGCATCAGATAAACTCTGCATGCAAATGATCAGTGTGTCTGCAGGTCATATTTTCTGATGTGTGGAACTAAGTGGGGCTATTGATTTGTCTTGTGTGACATTTTGTGGGGGGGGGTCACAATGACAAACCAAAGAAACAGTTTCACCAAAGTCTTGTGGAGGAAAAGATGAGTTCATGGCATTCCTCACAGAAGTATGGGAGACTCAAAGGAAAGGCAACTGCCTCATTGCCAAGGCCACTCCAGCACCAGTGACTCAAAAGATGAGCGCCTGGAGCTCCCTGCCCAACTTGCAGGCCACTCCACTGAAGAGTCTTTCTCCCTCACAATTTTTTTTCCCATTTATCTGACCTCAGGGAGGATCCTATGAGTACTGTAAGTTTTTTGAGCTTCCTGAGTCATACAAGTTTCCTGTGAGTTTTCCAAGCCTTCTTGTCCCCACCCCTTCTCTCTACAAGAGAAGATTTCAATTCAGAGGAAACAGCCACACAATGTTATAGGAGGGAAAGCTGGGTAGGGAAGTTTCAGAGCCAGTGAATCTGTATAAATCCATCTTGCTTTGCTAACTGCAGCTGAGGGGATGCATTTGGTAATAGTTGCCTAGCACACACAGAATTCTGAGTTGAGCCCTACTAATGCCCCCTCAAATCAACAGTTGTTTCAGTTTCATAGCATTGACATTTAAAAGGGAGGCTTGGGAGGTGGCTCAGTAGGTAAGAGCACATACTGAACAATCATAAGGACTGGAGTTTAATACCAAGCACTCACATAGAAAAGCCAATGTACCTGTAACTCCTGAGCTACTGAGGATGGAGCAGGGGGATCACTGGAGCTTGCTGGTTGTCAACTGTCCTAGTTTGCTTTCTAGTGTTGTGATAAAACTCAGTGACCAACAATAACTTGGGAAGAGAAACGCTTAGTCAGCTTGCAGCTTACAAATCCTTATGGAGAGAAGTCAGGGCAAGAACTATGTGCAGAAACTGAAGCAGAGACCTTGAAGGAACACTGTTTAATGATTTGTATCTCAGGGCAGGACCACCTGCCCAGGGGTGGCATCACCTCCCTTATTAATCATTGATCAAGAATTTGCTAGCAGGAGGTGACTGTGTGTGCTTTTGATCCCAGCACTTAGGCAGAACAGGTCTCTGGGTGTGAGGCCAGTCTGGTCTATAAGCAAGTTCCATGAAAGCCAGAGCTGGATAGGATAACCTTGTCTCAAAAAGAAAAAGAAAAGGAGAGGGGGGAGGAAGGGAGGAGGGAGGGAGGGAGGGAGGGAGGGAGAGAGAGAGCCCACAGGCTTGCCTACAGGCCACTGTAATGGAGCCATTTCTCAGCTGAGGGTCTCTGCTTATGCCCATGTACAAACGTGTGTTTTTACATTCAAGTTCCCAGAAAGAGATGTGAAATGATGTCATCTGGAGTTAATCTTTTAAGTTAAACCTTATGAGACTATTAGCCAGCTTGTCTGCTCCCTCCCTAAAGCATTATTAGACTATATAGCAGGAAAAAATATGACCCATAGCTACAAGACATCCTTGGCAAACCTCGCTTGCCTGGTGCAGTTTCCCCACACCACATGATTGTTACAGGCTACATTTTGCAAGGAAAAGTCAAAGCAAGAGGCTGCACCTCATCTGCTTCCAATTATCCCAGCACTCTGTGTGTTCAGCACAGTTCCACTGTTTCTAAATGGCCAGAAGCCAGGCTAGAGGCCAGGCCATAGCAGACTCCACTTCCTTCCCAGAAGTGGGCAGCTCTGTGGGCTTTCTCACTCCAAAACAGGGTGATATTTCTATATGTGTGGTGTTCACATCTGTAATCCCAACATTCAGGGCAGAGGAGGGAGCTGAGGCTCCAGGTTCAAGGCCAGCCTGGGCTATATGGCAAAAATACAAAAGGAAATAGTAAGATAAAAGATGTTGCTGCCCTCAGCATAGAATCAACTAGCCTCTAATCCTGTCTTCTCACTGTCTTTAAAGCCTTCCTTCCTGTCCCCAATTCTGAAGATTTGTCATTGAATTCATTTCCTTGGGTTCTGTTCTTTTTAGCTTTAATTAATTAATTAATTAATTAATTAATTGTTTTTTTTTTTTTCGAGACAGGCTTTCTCTGTGTAGCCCTTGCTGTCCTGGAACTCACTCTGTAGACCAGGCTGGCCTCAGACTCACAAAAAAATCTGTCTGCCTCTGCCTTCCAAGTGCTGGGATTAAAACATATGCCACCACTGCCCGGTTTATTTTAAATTTTTATTACTTTTTACATTGATTTTATGTGGTGGTGGTAGCACACATGCCAGGGGACATGGGTAGGAGTCTGAGGACAACTTGTGGGATTTGGTTTTCTCCTTTCTACCCTGTGGATCTCAGGAATCAAACTCACGTTGCCTGGTTTAGTGACAAGGTCCTTTAACCATTCAGCTATCTAGCCAACCCTTCCATTTTTCTGAAACTTAAGTTTTGGTTATAATTTTAGGTTAAATCATTTGAAATTAATTCTGGATAACCACAGTTGACCATTGTTGCTGTTGCTGTTGTTGTTGTTTTGATACAGAATCTTTCTGAAGAGTTCAGGCTGGCCTCAGTTTCACTATTACTCAATAATGGTCTTGCATTCACAATTCTCCTGCCTCCAAAGTGCTGGGATCACAGGCATATGCTATCATTCCTGGAGAGTTGTCCATAATTGAACAACAGTTGTTTCAGGGTTTTTTGTTTGTTTGTTTTAAGATTTATTTATTATATACAATATTCTGCATGCATGCATGTCTGCAGGCCAGAAGAGGGCACCAGATCTCATAAGGGATGGTTGTGAGCCACCATGTGGTGCTGGAAATTGAACTCAGGACCTCTGGAAGAGCAGTCAGTGACTTAACCTCTGAGCCATCTCTCCAGTCCCAGTTGTTTCAGTTTTAAATGAATAAATAATGTGTATATTGTGAACTTACTTGAATACACTGGGAATACTGCAGCTTCCTGGTCACATGACATCGTTACATGACAGTGAGAATCTGAGATATGCAGAAAGAGTAAGTCACTTATACATGGTCATGTAGGTAGGGGAACCTCAGGTGTCTATCTCCAGAATCTGTCTTGTGTACCCCTACACCCACATATGGGAAGCCACATTTACCCCAAAGATACACCTCTGTGATCCTCTTTGTTCGTCACAAAGCACCAAGGCAAAAAGTACTGTGTTGTGATCCTGGAGATGCAGGATGCTGAGGCAGGAGGATCAATCACAAGTTCAAGACCTGCCTAGACCACAGAGTGATTTCAAGACCAGGCTAGGAAATTTAGTGAGACCCTGTATCAAAATTTTAAAATATATATCACAAAAGGGCTAAGGATATAGTCCAGTGGTGGCACACCTGCCTAGAATTCCCCCAGAGAAGGGCTAAAGATATAGCTCAGTGATAAAGCACCTGCCTAGAATCACCCAGTGAGGGGCTGGGGTATGGTTCAGTGATAGAGCACCTGCCTAGAATTCCCCCGTGAGGGGTTGGGGTGTGGCCCAGTGGTAGAGCCCTTGTGCTGTGGGTTCCATCCTCATAACTGAAAACAGCTAGTATGTTGCAGGACTTGTTCACACATAAATGGGTTTCTCTCTCTCTTTGTGTCTACTTCTGGAAGTAGCCTGAGCCCTTTTGCTCTGTTGTATTGGAGGAACCTAGGATGTGGGCCTGAAATAACAAAACAAGTTTTAACTGAGAGAGTCACTCAGATGGGAAAAGTTCCCAGAGACAGTGGCTTCCAGCTCCAGGGGAAA
Source organism: Cricetulus griseus (assembly GCF_003668045.3). Classification (NCBI taxonomy): domain Eukaryota; kingdom Metazoa; phylum Chordata; class Mammalia; order Rodentia; family Cricetidae; genus Cricetulus; species Cricetulus griseus. The sequence continues at coordinate 78,957,907 of NC_048597.1, forward strand.
AGTCACAGACAGGGACCTATGCTCTGTTCTCTTTTCTTTTTAAAATTTATTTTAGCAGACTGGAGAGATGGATCAATGGTTAAGAGCACTGGCTGTTCCCACAAAGGACACATGTTGTATTCCCAGCACCCACACAGTGGCTCACAGCTCTCTGCAACTCCAATTTTAGGTGTCTGGCGCCCTCTTCTGGCCTCTGTAGACACTTCACATACATAGGGCGTAGACTTAAAATGCAGATAAAGCATCCATTTAAAAATGGAAAATCTCAGCCAGACAGTGGTGGCTCACATCTTTAATCCCAGCACTCGGGAGGCAGAAGCAGGTGGATCTCTGAGTTCGAGGATAGCCTGGTCTACAAGAGCAAGTTCTAGGACAGCTAGAGAAACTCTGTCTTGTGGAGGGGCGGGGGATCTGCATAGGGTATGTAAATATTTATGTGATTGCAGGTACCCATGGAGGCCAGAAGAGGGCATTGTGTCCCCCTGGAGCTGAAGCTCTAGGCAGCTATGATCCACCCATATGGATGCTAGGACGGGAACTTGGGTCTTCTGAACAAAGCAATAAGAGCTCTCAAGCACTGAGCCATTCTTCCAGCCCCAGGACCTGCTGTCTTAAAAGTCAAAGTGACTAGAAAGACAGCACCGACATTGAGAGTGCTTGTTGAACAAGCATGAGGACAAGAGCTTAGATCCCGGAACTCACACCACCAGCACCAAAGGTGGGGCAGACACAGGAGGAACACTGGGTCTTACTAGCTTCCAGGTCAGCTGAAGAGCACAAACTCCGGTTCAAGAAGAGACCATGCCTCAAAGGGTTAAGGTGGAGAGTGATAGAAGAAAACAGCTCTCCCCTTGTCTCCACATTTGAGAAGAGGCAAGCCCACACACCAACACACAGGCACACACACAAGTGTGTGTACACCACACTCACAAATACACACAAAAGAGCCTCTCAAAGCAGGACAGGCAAGGCTGATACAATGGCTCAGTGGGTAAAGGCAATATTGCCAAGCCTGACAACCCGAGTTCAATCCCTGATATCTACATGGTGGAAGGAGAGAAATGTTGCCAGCAAGCTGTCCTACATTTGGGCTAGGACACTTGTACACATGTGCAACATACACACATAAACATACAAAAGGGAGAAGAAAGAAACAGAGAGAAAGAGAGAGAGAGAGAGAGAGAGAGAGAGAGAGAGAGAGAGAGAGAGAGGAAATCCTACATTTCACATAAAGACTGCAAATTCATCCTCAAGCATCCATCCAACAAAGTATTCTTAGTGTTCAGGGGCTATAGATGGAGCCAGAATGTATCCACCCTCCTGGGCCTCTTAGTCTAATGAACTCTTCAGCTCTTACAGATTGTTATGTATATGTAGAATATCGCAGTCATTTAGCTTCTGGTGGGAAATGTAGACCTTGAATCAGCAGTATATTTTAAGTGAGCAAGGAACTCTGCTGATTGGGTTTTTTTATTTTGTGGTTTTGAAATTGGGTTCAGGCTGGAAAGATAATTCAGTGATTAAGAGCACTTGCTGCTCTTACAGGGCCTGAGAGGGCAGCTCACAACTCTCTAAAATTCCAGCAAATCCATCAACCTCTTCTGGCCTCTATGGGCACTGCAATCATCTGCACAGACACATGGATGCACACAAAACCCCCGACACCATTTTGTTGTTGTTGTTTTGGTTTCTGAGGAAGGGTTCCTCTATGTAACAGCTCTGGCTGTCCTAGAACTTTCTCTGTAGACCAGGCTGGCCTCAGACTCACAGAGATCTGCCTGCCTTTGTCTCCCAAGTGCTAGGATTAAAGGCGTGTGCCACCTCCACTAGGCAAGAAACTAAATCTTACATAAAAAGAAACCAAATGGTTTCTTTATGAAGCCAAGGCTTACCTCAATTTTACTTTGTAGCCCAGGCTGGCCTGGAACTTACTCTGTATCCCAAACTGGCCTTGACCTTTGTAACCCCCTACTATGTCCTTCCAGGTGCTGGAAATCCAGGTACATACCACCACACCTGGGATGGGACAAACATTTGCTCTTTTTAAGTTGTTTTATTTTATTACATTTTATTTATCTACAGAGACTTTATGACACGTTTCACACATGAAAGTCAGAAGACAACTTTTGGGAGGCAGTTTTCTTCTTCCAGCATGTGGGTCAAGGGATCAAACTCATGTCATCAGACTTCCCAGCAAGCACCTTTACCCACTGAACAATCTTGCTGGCCCAAACATTTGCTCTAATTCAGTGCCCTTCCTAAGCACAGAAGTAAAAGATATGGTGAGTGGAAGAAAAGAATAATGCTGCTAGCCAGGCAGTGGTAGCTCATGCCTTTAATCCCAGCACTCAGAGGCAGAGACAGGTAGATCTCTGAGCTTGAGGCCAGTCTGGTCTACAGAGCTAGTTCCAGGATGACCAGGGCTGTACACACACACACACACACACACACACACACACACACACACACACACACACCCAAACCCTGTCTCAAAAAGCCAATATTTATGCTGAAATGGAAACCCATGAATAACCTGTGGGACAAATACTTAACACAAAAGATGTGGATCCTGCTTGGGTTTGCTTTCATTGGGGCAAGACCTGGCTATGTATAAGCCCAGGCTAGTCTGGAAGTTGGCATGTAGCAGAGGATGACTTTGAACCCCTGATCTTCCTGCATCTATCTCCCCAGCGGTGAGAATTCCAGACTCACACTAACAGACAGAGCTCGTCTTGTTTTTATTTTATGGACAATGAATCTGGTCATGGAGGTTTTCCCTTCTTTGTTTGGGCTCAGAACTATAACAGCTGGATTTGTCCAGAGGCATTGGGAGTTATGTTTTGTGCTGATCTTATCCACAGATTAATTCTAGTGTTTTTGGTCCTTATTTACAAGTTATCCAATTTCCTTTTACCAAGTCTACTTTTATTTTGTTGCGTGCATAGGTCTGAGTAAGTTACCACAGACCTTTGTGTGTGTGTGTGTGTGTGTGTGTGTGTGTGTGTGTGTGTGTGTGTATAGCTTAGCTGAACTCAGACATTGTGACATAACACCAAAGTCAGACTGTGGGAAACTCTTAATGAACAAATGACCCAGTTTCTTAAATAAAATGAAAAAGGGGGTGTGGAAAATGGAAGAGAAACAGACTCAAAGGGATTAAGAGAATGTCAGTCCTCCAAGACTGAGAATGTCACAGCTTGCAGCCACTAGGGAAAACAGTCCGGTTATTTAATGTTAAGCATATACTTTGCATGTAACCTAGCAATCCCACCCCGAGGAGTCTGCTAGAGAGAAACGAAAACACATGTGGACGGCTCTACAGCGTGACTCACAAAGTCAGTGTTGGAAAGCAACCTGTGTGTTTATCAGAGGTGGGTGGATAGATGGCTTAGAAATCTGTGGAAGGCCAGGGAGATCGTTCAGCAGTTAAACTCACTAGTGTAAGCCAGTGGATCTGAGTCTGATGCCCAGAGCCCACCTAACAAGCTCGATGTCGTGGTGGGCATCTGTAATCCCAGAGGCAGAGACGGGAGAATCACCAGGAAGCTCCAGGGCCAGATCGCCTGGAGCTGGCATTGCAGCAGCCGAGGAGAACTGTGAAGCAGTCCTCTGCACATGAGTAGTGCACAGCAAACTGTGGTTTTTTGCTCAAGACCTACACAAGATTGGAGAAGGGCTTGAGAGGTCCATTCTTCCCTTGGGGCTATTGGCGCTTAATGGTTAATGGGGCTGGGTTGGGGGCGAATGGCCATATCCCTCTGTAGTATAGCCATGATAAGTTGCCTTTGCTGAAGCCACTACCCCCCCCATCGCCACCCCCCCCACACACACACACACCAGCCCATGCTTTTGTCAGCAATCCTAACTAAACGCAGTGGGCCAAAATGAAATCAGAAAGTAGAAACAGAAGTAGGAGAGAGATTTGGGGAGATGAGTGTTTAGTGGAAGGGGGGGACAGCCGGAAGAGAAGCTAATGGGGGGGTAAGATTAAAGTGCATTGTATATGGATGAAATTGTAAAAAGTACCAATTGTTAAATCTGTGGAATATTCACCCAGTAAAGTATTCTCAGCCATATAATGGATTAGTTGCTAACACATGCAACATGAATGAGCTCCCAAAACTTGTTCTTAGAAAGCAGCCAATAGGGACTGGGGAAATGGCTAAAGTGTTGCCACACAAGCATGAGGAACTGAGTTCCATCCCCAGTGCCCATTTGAAAACCAGGCAAGCTGGCACACGCACGTAACCCCAGCCTTAGGGTGGGCTGGAGGCAGGTGGATCCCAGGGCCTCTCTGGCCAGCCCATCTAACTGATCGGTGAGCTCCAGGTTCAGTGAGAGACATTATTTCAAATGAAGGGGAGGGGCTGGGCCATTAAAAGCACTACTTTTCTTAAAGAGGCAACCTGTCCTTTTACTGTTATATGGGTTGTGGGGATGGAATTCAGGTCCTGAGGCTTGTACAGCAAGTACCTGTATCCACCGAGCCATCTTATTGGCCCTCTGGCATATAAGTGTGTGATGTCTGTGTCTTGTGTGTGTCCATAACAGGTGTGGAGGCCACAGATAAGTATTGAGTGTCTTCCGGGCTCACTTCCTCACTCTGCCTAGTTTTTTTGATACACAGTTACTCTCTGAGCCCCCATCTGACCAGGATGCTGGCCAGTGAACTCCAGGGACCGGGCAGCCCTTCCCTAGAGTGTTGGGCACAGACACACACCACAAATACTTGGCTTTCCTGAGTGCTGGGAGTCAAACTCAGATTCTCAGGGGTGCATGGCAAGCACTTAACTCACTGAGCCATCCTAGTCCCTACTCCTTTGATTTGTTATTTGTTTAAGACAGGGTCTCATGTAGCACAGGCTGGCTTTCAATTGGCTGTGTAGCCACAGGAAGCCTTGAATTCCCGACGCCCCTGCCTCCATATCTTCAGTCTTAAAATTCTGTAATCTTAACACTGTAACCCTGAGCCACCTCTCCTGGCTCTTTTGTGTATTTTAAATGTTCCCACCACTAAGGGCTCTAAGAGATGAAGTTGAAAGTCTTAGAAACGAAGACAAAAGATGTACTGCCGAAGCTCTCCACAGGTCACCAAGGGAATCCAATCAAAACAAGGCCATGGGCAGCCTTTGCTTTTGCCTGCTCAGCATCCCCTCCTTCTTCAGCTAACAGCAACCAGACTTTGCTTTGAGCCCTGGCCAGCCCTCTGCGTGTAGCCCGGAGGGGCTTTGTGCCAAGGCGCCTGTCCACTTTCCACCTTTGGAGGGGTCTGGGCTCAGAACCTCCACTGAGTCAAGCGGCCTCTCTCCCCTAGAGACTGATGCAAGGAACGGAAACCTCGGAGCTGATTAATCCCAGACGGGCATCCTCAGTGCCAGCTGTGGGAATTGCTGCTAAAAACTTCATAGTAACCCTGGCTCCTGCCTTGTCCAGAGCCTGGATGTTGGCTCTTCTATTCTGTGACTACCCAGTATCAGGCCAATGAATTCCTTTTTTTGTTTAAGTTGCCCACATTTGATGTTCATGGCTCAAAACCAAAGCACCCTTCAGCCATCCGAAGTTCAGTGTTGTCTTCCCTGTCTGGGATTCTCTGAACTGGTATAAACTCAGAACCCCTGGGGGCGTTCAGGCAATGGCAGAGAGGCTGGGAATGTGGCTTGGTCAGTAGAACACTTGCTTAACATGCGTGCATCCCTGAGTTTAGTCCCTAGAACCTATCAATCAGGCATGCTGACAGAAGTTGTAATCCCAGCACTCAGGGAGGTGGAGACAGGAAGATTCGAAGCTCACTCTCAAGCTATACAAAACCCTGTGTGTGGGGGGAATACAGAATAAAACAGACACAGAGCAATCTGATTGCCCCTGAAAGTGGGAACATATACAATGGGAGAAAGCAAGCAGATGCCTCTTAGACCCCACTCTGATAAAACACAAACCAAGAGGTGAATAAGACAGAAGCGTGGATCAGCATGGAGAACTCTCATTGACTATACCAGCATTGCCCATTAGAGATAGGCTGGACTAGAGAGAAAGCTCAGTAGTCAAGAGCACTGGCTGCTCTTCCAGAGGACCAGAGTTTAATTCCTAGTACCCACATGGTGGCTCACAACCATCTGTAGCTACAGTTCCAGGGGATCTAATGCCCTCTTCTGACTTCATCAGGCATTGTGCACACAGTGTATAGACACACATGCAGATAAAACATCCATACACACTAAAAGAGAGGGAGAACTTTAAAGAAATGAGATGACAGGCTGACGAGATGGGTAAAGGAGATTGTTGCCAAGCTTGATGACATGAGTTCACCCCTGGGTTCCACATGATGGAAGGAGAAAACTGATTCCCACAAGTTGTCCTCTGTCCTCCACACGTGCATGCCATCTCACATGTATGGTCCCCCCCCCAAAAAAATAAATGTAATTTAAAAAAACAAGCTGGAGCTAAGGGGGGGGGTTACACGCCTTTAATCCCAATAGTCGGGAGGCAGAGGCAGGCAGATCTCTGTGAGTTCGATACCAGCCTGGTCTACAAGAGCTAGTTCCAGGACAGCCTCCAAAGCCACAGAGAAACCTTGTCTCAACCCCGCCCCCAAAGTAGAAATATGCTACATGGTGGTACCAGATACTTCTGCAGGCAGATCTCTGTGAGTTAAAGACCCGCCTGGTCTATAGAGCAGTTCCAGGACAGGCTCCAAAGCTACACAGAGAAATTCTGTCTTGGGGAAAAATAACAGGAAGAAATAGAGAATCTGGAGAGATGGCTCAGTGGTTAAGAGCACTGGCTGCTCTTCCAGAGGACCCAGGTTCAATTCCCAGCACCCAACCCACATGGCAGCTCACAACTATCTATAACTCTAGTTCCAGAGGATCCAATACCTTCCCACAGACATACATGCAGGCAAAAACATCAATGCACATAAAAATAAATAAATCTTTAAAAAAAAAAGAAAAAGTAGGGTAATAATCACGTTGGATGCCACTGACATTTTCATATTTTATTTCTTTACTTTTTGTCTTAGTTTTACTGTTTAGTGTGTGTGTGTGTGTGTGTGTGTGTGTGTTTATGCTCACCACGTGCACACTGGAATCCACAAAGCCCCACAAGGGCATCAGATCTCCTGGAACTGCTGATGGCCTTCCAGTCCTTGCTCCTAAAACTTCCAGCTAAGCAGGATTGGGAGCCATTTTGCAGCTCAGCCCTTCCCACTGCACCACTGTGCTATGAGACTTGCACCAATCCAGGCAGCCCAGTATACTTTGCTTCGTATCTCCATCCAAGCTGAGGTTACTTTCACTATTACCACCAGTAGCATACCATCTGGGTGCTGAGTGAGTACAGGGGACGTCAACCCTGCATTGACTCCCCTCCATATGTTCTCCCATAATGAGTTGTGCTGGCCTCCAGAACCACTAAGGTACCACACAAGACATGGCAGAGTCCCAATTTCTACATTCCCCTTCCTCCTGGAGATAGGATCTTTAGCTCGATACCCTGAAACTTACTATGTATCTGTGGGTGGCCATCCAGCTTCAGCACCCCAAGTGCATTTTAAAATGATAGGGTCAAGCCAGTGTGCTCAGTACAGAATCTGACTTCTGAGACTATGTCATAAAAGTCCTGTGGTTCCTCTTCACTCTTTTTAAAATATCTCTCTCTCTCTCCTCTCTCTCTCTCTCTCTCTCTCTCTCTCTCTCTCTCTCTCTCTCTCAATGTGTGTGTGATATGTAAATAGGTATATGTTTGTGTATGAGGGTGGGCACACATGTGGCATAGCATAGTTGTGGAGGTCAGGGAACAACCTTGGGCACTGGTCCTCACCTTTCACCTTGTTTGAGAGAAAGTGTCTTTGTTGTTCACTGGTGCAAACAACAGGATGGTTGGTCTTCAAGCTTCTTGAGAGGTTCCCATGTCACCTCCTATCTTGCTATATCAGCACTGGGGTTACAGATGCCTACCAGATCTGGCTTTATGGATATTCTGGGGATTTGAACTCAGGTTCTCACACTTGTGTGGCAAACGCTTTACCCACTGAGCTGTTTCTGCAGTGTCCCTCTTTACTCTTGCTTGCATTTCTCACTTTGGAGTCAGCAGCCGCTGGCTGCCACAATGAAGCTTGATCTGTCATGTGGAGAGATCACATGGCCTCCTACATAAAACAACACAGCCTGCAGACAAAGCCTTCAGGTTCAGGCAAACTTTAGAAGTGAGGAACCCTGGCCAACATGTTAATTCAATTCATTGTCAGACCCACCTACCAAGGTCATTCCCAAATCCCTGACCCACAGTGAAAGGGAGATGAACAATATTTACGGCTTAAGAATTTTGGAGCTAGACAGGCAGTGGTGGTGCACGCTTTTAGTCCCAGCACTCAGGAGGCAGAGGCAGGTGGATCTCTGTGAATTTGAGGCCAGACTGGTCTACAAAGTGAGTTCCAGGACAGCCAGAGCTGTAACACAGAGAAACCCTGTCTTGGTAAACCAAGAGAGAGACAGAGAGAGAGAGAAAGAGAGACAGAGAGACAGACAGAGACAGAGAGAGAGAGAGAGAGAGAGAGAGAGAGAGAGAGAGAGAGAGAGAGAGAGAAACAGTGAATGAGGAGGCATGTTCTTATAATCCCAGCACTTGGGAGGTGAAGGCAGGAGTGATACCCCTTCTTGAAGAAAGGGAAGGAAAGGGAAAAGATGAGAAGGGAAGAAAGTGTTGTTATTATTACTATTATTTTTAGACTCGCTGTATAGCTTTGGCTGGTCTGAGTTAACTATATAGATTGAGCTAACATCATACTCACAGAGATCCACCTGTCTCTGCCTCCTGAGTTCTGGAGTTAAAGGCATATGCTACCATGCTTGGCAAGCTCCGTGTGGTGACTGGTACCTAGTCTCCCGCCACTCAGGATGCATGGGCAGGTGCATTGAGAGTTTCAGACTACTCTAGGCTACGATCAAGACCCAGTCTCAAAAAGAAAAAAAAAAAAAGAAAGAGGGCTGGAGAAATGGCTCAGTGGTTAAGAGCAGGGACCGCTCTTGCAGTGGACCCAAGTTCAGTTCCCAGACAGTGTCAAATGCCTCATAACAGCCTGTAACTCCAGCTCCATTGGATCCAATGCCAAGAGCACATGCATAAACACTCACTCACACACATAAGCACACGTACATGCACACACACAAAACGCACAACAGAGAGAGAGAGAGAGAGAGAGAGAGAGAGAGAGAGAGAGAGAGGGAGGGTGGGAGGGAGGGAGAGAGGGAGGGAGGAGCGAAGAGTTGGATTTTGAAGCCTTGTGCTGTATTGGAGGGGTTGAGGTAGGAGGGTTGAGAATTTGAAGCTAAAAAGCAGAAGAAAGGGAAAAATGATTTTGAAGATAACTGTCACACAAAAACATTGATGCACAGCTCTATCTTTCTCTGAGTTCCAACACATTCTGGCAAGAGTATCTTCTCTTCGTGCCTTGGTTTAAACACATACCCTGTGGTGTTGGAGTCAGACATCTTCTCTTGAGCCAGTGTTTCAAAAATCCATTTGAGTTCTAAATGCAAGGTAACTGTAAAGAAAAGCAAGTGAGCAACAACGAGGAGACAAGCCCAATAGAAGGATCCTCCTGCTGTTTTCTAACAGGTAAGGAACGTTTCTTCACAGGGCTGTCTGTGTCTCACACACAGGGTGGGGGGTGGTGTGCACACACTGGGAGACACAAGCACACACACAGGGGGGGGACACATGTACACACACTCAGGGGGACTCATATACACACACTCAGGGGGGACTCATGCACACACACACTCAGGGAGGACACATGTGCACACACACTGGGGGACACATGCACACACACACTGGGGGACACATGTGCACACACACTGGGGGACACATGCACACACACACTCAGGGAGAACACATGCACACACACTGGGGGACACATGTGCACACACACACTGGAGAACACATCCACACACACAGGGGAGACACATGCACACACACACTCAGGGAGGACACATGTGCACACACACTGGGGGACACATGTACACACACTCAGGGGGGACTCATGCACACACACTCAGGGGGGACTCATATACACACACTCAGGGGGACTCATATACACACACTCAGGGGGATTCATATACACACACTCAGGGGGGGACTCATATACACACACTCAGGGGGGGACTCATATACACACACTCAGGGGGGCTCATATACACACACTCAGGGGGGCTCATATACACACACTCAGGGGGGCTCATATACACACACTCAGGGGGGACTCATATACACACATACTTGGGGCAGGGGGAACACATCACACATTCAGCCTCTGCCTTTTGCAGTAATACACTAGTCAGTCCTTTACAGAAATGATTGCCTTCTGATTTTTGTGTGATGTGACATCCTAGGGTCTCCCTGAACAGTCAGGAAAAAATACCGTACATGCTGGAAGGTTCTAAAAAGGGCACACTAACAGCAGGACATGACGTCTGGCAGACAGGAAAAGGAGGCAGTCAACAAGAAGGCTGAAGCGTGGCCTCAGCTCCCCATGCCTTCTAGGGTGAGAGTGCTTACAGGCAGCTAAACATAGAGGGTTCAAGCTGAGGGTGTAGCTCATTGGCAGGGTGTTTGTTCAGCAATCACAGGCCTCTGGGTCCATCCCTAACACAACACACACACACACACACACACACACACACACACACACACACACACACACACGAAAAATTTAACAAGCTAGGTGTGGTGGCACATGCATGTAATTCTAGCACTTAGAAGCTGAGGCAGGGGGATTGTGAATGCAAGACCATCCAGGGCTACCCTCAAAGAGCCAACAATAGAGACTGGGAAGATGGTTCAGTGGATAAACATTTGCCTCACAAGTGTGAGGACCAGAGTTCAGGTCCCTAGAAGCCACATCTGTAATCCCAGCACTCAGGAGGTGGCTTGTCACACTGAGTGACTTTCACCAGGAAGTCTTGAACAGATCACCAGATAGGGTACTGAAAACAGACCAAAGAAACCCTTTCACCCAAGTGTACCTTAGTGAGACAATGAGTTCATTGGGGTCCCTCATAGGAGTTTGGGTAAGGGGGTTCTCACAAAAGCCCTCGTAAGTGTCTGGGTGGCTCAGGCAGCTGCATCACGGAAGGCTCACCACAGCCCATCCCTGGGCTCCCAGTGCCAGCTGCAGGGAGCTACACCACTGAAGTGTGTCCTCTTCCTCAGGGAGTACTCACTGCTTATGTGACCTCTGTCAGGGAAAGGTGAGACTGGGGAGTCTGGTACCACTCCTGGGAGTTTCGTGAGTCTCCCATTGCCCTCTACAAGGCAATGTTTCATTCTGAAGAAAACAGCTTTGCACACAGAGACAGGAGACCCCTGAGCTCTGGGCCAGCCTGCTAGACACAGACAAAAAATAGGAAGAGAACCAGTCGTGGTGACACACACATGCCTTTAATCCCAGAACTCGGGAGACAGAGGCAGAGGCAAGCAGATTTCTGTGGGCTCAAAGCCAGCCTGGTCTACATAGTGACTTCCAGACCAGCCAGAGCTACATAATAAGACCCTGCCTCAAAAAACCAGAAGGGGGCTGAATGTGGTTCAGTTTGTAGGACATTTGCCTAGTGCACACGAACTACTGCTTTGATCCCTACCTAGCACCATGTAAAATACGTGGTGGGCATGTGCCAGCTCAGCATTTAGGAGGTGGAGGCAAGAGGATCAGAGGCTCAAGGGGGAAGAACCCAGGACTTCAGGCATGCCAAGCAAACCTCTACCCACTGAGTTGCATCCCCAGGCCCAGTGGAGGTAGTTCTGGGATTTGAACTTAGGACCTTGTGCATGCCCGGCAAATGTTCTAGCATGGAGCTACATCTCCAGTTCTCCTTTTGATGACTATACAAAGGCATATAATTGTCATCATGTTTATCTCTCTACCCCCACCTGCTGGCTCCTAAGTGTCACTTTGTGGTCAGCTTGTCCCTAGACCTCCAGCTGCTGCCTACCATTCCTTTATGTCCCTACTGTCTTGCTACCACCAGAAGGTCACAGAACAACACAGAGTGTCCGTGAGATTCATCCATGTGGTTCTGTGAACCCATATTTTCGATAGTATACTCCATTGCATAATACGGTACCACACTTTGTTAGTCCATTCCCCTGTTCAGATGTTGTTGGGTTGCTTCCTGTTTGGGATGATTATGAATTAATAGTAATTGCAATATTTGCCTGCAGATTGTGTTGACTTAAGCTCTGTCTCTCTCCTCTCTCTCTCTCCGTCTCTCTGTCTCTCTCTCTCTCTCTCTCTCTCTCTCTCTCTCTCTCTCTCTCTCTCTCTCTCTCTCTAGTGTGGCAGGGCCCAGGCACAGCAAGTAATCCACCATTGAGCCACACCCAAGTCCCTCATTGGGGGGGATTCTAGGCAGGTGCTCTACCATCGACCTACACTTTTTATCTTGTTTGTTTGAGACAGGGTTTCTCTTTATAACAGTCCTAGCTGTCCTGGAACTCACTCTGTAGACCAGGCTGGCCTTGAACTCAGAGATCTTCCTGATTTTGTATCCCAAGTGCTGGGTTTAAAGGTATACACCACCAATGTCGGCAAGGCTGTTTTTTAATTTATCAAGTCAGATTTTTGAGGCTGAGCTTTGGTGGTGCACGCCTTTAACCCCAGCACTCCGGAGGCAGAGCCAGGCAGATCTCTGTGAGTTTGAGGCTAGCCTGGTCTACAGAGCGAGTGCCAGGATAGGCTCCAAAGCTAAACAGAGAAACCCTGTCTTGAAAAACAAAACAAAACAAAAAACAGAAAGAAAAAGAAAAAAGACAGATTTTTGCTAAGTTACTCAGGCTGGCCTTGAGTTTGCTTTCCTGCTTCAGCTCCTTCTGTAACTCTAGGCCTCTGCCACCAGGCCTGGCTTCAGTAATAATTTTTGTTTGGGGTGACAAATGTCTAGAAATGTGAATGTTGGGTTTTTTTTGTGTGTGTGTGTGTGAGAGCACACGCTCTCTCGCACACGTGCTTGCACGTACATATATGCATGTGTGTGTGTGTGTGTGTTTTATGTGTGTATAGTATATGCTTACATGTATGCAGGTATGTGTGCCTGCAAAGGAGGCCAGAGAAGAATGCTGAGTGTCCTGCCCCATCACTGTCCACCTTATTCCCTGAGACAGGGTCTCTCACTGAACCTGGGGCTAGGCTGAAAGCCATCAGTCCCCAGGGATCCTCCTACCTCTACCTGACAGGCAGCACTGAGGTTATGGATGGAAACATGGTCACACCCAACTTTTTAAATGAGTACTGGGGATTCAAACTCAGGTCTTCAAGCTTGCACAGAAAACATTCTTATTCACAATCTCCTCAGCCTTTGACTGTAGTTATCAGAAACTGTGGTACTGCCTCTCTATGCATTGCACCAGCAATGTGGGAGAGTTCCTGTTACTCCACATTCTCATCACCTACAAGTGATGTCGGCTTTGTGGGCTTTGGAAAGCAATGTGGAGACATGTGTAGTAATGGCCATTGTGATTTTAATTTGCTTCCTAATGATCTTAAGCATCTTTAATAATTTTGTTTAGATTTGACTTATTTTTTTTATTTTATGTACGTGAGCGGTTTGTCTCCGTGTATGTCTGTGCACCATGTGCATGCAGTACCTGTGGAGGCCAGAAGATGGCGTCAGATCCTCTGGGATTGGAGTTACAATATGGGTGCTGGAAATTGAACCCAGGTCCTCTGGAGGAACAGCCAGTGTTCTTAGCCACGGAGCTAGCCCTAGAATCTTTTCAGATGATTTTTTGCTGTTATTGTAGTCATTTCTTTGGAAAAATTGTGTGTGTGTGTGTGTGTGTGTGTGTGTGTGTGTGTGTGTGTGTGTGTGTGTGTGTATCCTGTGTACATGCAGGAACACATGCTATAACACACATGTGGAGCTCAGAGGACAATTTTTCAGGAGTCAGTTCTCACCTTCTACCCTGGGAAGGAAGTTTTTCTATTGTTTCTTCTGCTTCCTGGCTGGTCTGGGAGCTGCTGGTCAGCTTTCCTGTCTCTGCCTCCCACCTCACTAGGAATGCTAGGATTAAAGACTCACATTCCCACACCAAGCTTTTCAAATGTGGCCCCAAGGGGGTCAAACTCAGGCAGCCAGGGCTTTTACCTGTTCCCTCATATGCCTGTTTCTACCCAAATATCTCCCTCAAAGGCATGATTGTCATATTCTTTGTTGGTTTTGTTGCTGCTGCTGGGTTTTTGTTTTTATAATTTCTCTAGCTATTTTACTATCTCTTTGACCCAGCCTCAAACATCTCCCTAGGCTGGGGATGTAGCTTTGTTGGTAGAGTGCTTGCTTAGTATGCGCAAAGCCCTGGGTTCCAGCAGTAGTTCCAGCCGGAACTGGGGTGGCACCACATGCTTGCAATCCCAGCACTGTTGTGGTGGGGGCAGGAGGAACAAGAGTTCAGGGTTATTTTTGGCTACATAGTAAGTTTGAAGCCAGCCTGGGCTACATGATATCCTGTCTCAAAGAAGTATAAACAAATAAACAAATATCATCTGCCAATATAGTATGGTTTTCTTGTGGATGGCTCTGTGGCTGGACTTAGGTCCGCTTCTTTTGGATCCTGGTGAAGGTTTCTCTGAGGATAAGGTGCTGGGTATTGTGGGGCTCTTTTATTGGCAGCAGGCCTTTTCTCTTTTCTTTAAAGAGTGCATGCTTTGTGAGACAGCTTAAGCAGGTTCTCTAGACCCAAAGGGATCCAGAGTAGAATTCAGCTTCCCACATTTTCATTGTTCAAGGACCCTTTTTAAAATGGGCTCTTTTCTTGCCCTCTCTATGGTAGCTGTCAATATAGCCAATGAATCACTGTTTAAGGAAAAAAGGAATCGCAGACAATTAAATAGATGTCTAGACTTGCCAAGGTCAGGGTGAGCCGACTCTGTAAGCCTTGATATCATTACTATACATTTTCTTCCTCCTTAGCAGCAGCGGAGGAGGAGGAGGAGGAGGAGAGAGAGAGAGAGAGAGAGAGAGAGAGAGAGAGAGAGAGAGAGAGAGAGAGAAAGAGAGAGAGAGAGAAAGAGAGAGAGAGAGAGAGGAGGGGGAAGAGGGAGGGAGGGAAGAAAGAAAGAAAATTATCTTTTCTTTTTTTCCTGCTTCAGCCCCTTCGGTGTTCAGACTCAGCACCTATAACTTGTCTTGTGTGCCAGCCACACTGGCCTTGAACTTCTGGCCATCCTCCTGCCTCTGCCTCCTGAATACTAGGATGGCTGGCATTACATCCAGTTCCTAAATCCTTATAGGACCTACCACACTCTTTAGCCTTGTCTGGTTCAGCTATATTGATGTAAAATTTATAGAAACATGTCATATTAGCCACTTCTAAGTGTGTGATTCAGTGGCTCTGAAATATTCACATTAGGACTGGGAAGGTGGTTCAGTGGATAAAAGCATTTGCTGAACAAGCATGAGGTCCTGAGTTCAAATCCCCAGCACCAAATCTAGGCATGGCTGGACACACACTTGTCACCCCAGTACTATGGAGGCTGGGGCAGGAGATGGCTGAGGTTTTCTAGCCACCAAAACTGCTCTAGTTTCAGTGTCTGAAGGAACAAAATCAGACAGTAATAGAGCAGGACCCCTTCTTTGGCTTCTTCCCATGGATGGGGGTAGGGTGGGGTGCATGCCTGTACACACAAGTGTACCTACATCACCCCCTCACCCCCACACAAAATTAAGAAATTTAAATTCACATTGTAGTGCAACCATCAGGCACAGTGGCAGGTAATTCCAGCACTGGGGGTGGGGGGCACTGAGGCAGAAGGATTACCACGAATTCAAGGCCAATTGGAGCTACAAGAGGAATTCCAGATTAGCCTGGGCTACAAGTGTAAGAGCCTATCTCAGGAAAGTCAGATAGCAAGCAAACAACAAACCACTCAGCAGTCACCAACACCATCCATCTCAACTCTCTAGCCTTCTAAAAGGAAGTTCTGTTCCCACCAAAACACTACTCCCCTGTTCCAAGCCCTTGCCTCCCACCATTCTATTTTTAGCGTCTGTGAATGTGACCAGTCTTTGGGCTTCATATAAATGGAAATGTAGGAGCTTGGGATGTGGCTCAGTTGGTAGAGTTCTTGCCTAGCATGCATGGAGCCCTGGGTTCCATCCCCAACACTGTATTAATTGGATGTGGTGACACATACCTGCAATCTTAGCACTCAGAGGTGGAGGCAGGAGGACCAGAAGTTTAAGGTCATCCTCAGCTATCTAGTAAGGTCCAGGTCAGCCTGGGCTACATGAGGCCCTATGTCAGGTCTGGCTTATTTCACTCAACATTGTGTTATCAAGATTCATCCATGTTGCAGCAGGGTAATCATGTTTCCATTCCTTTTTCAGGCTAATATTCCCTTAGACATATGTAAAATGTGTGTGAATTCTTTTTTGTTTGGTTGGTTTTTTGTTTGTTTGCTTGCCTGTTTATTAAGACAGGGTTTCTCTGTGTAGTCCTGGTTGTACTGGAACTTGCTCTGGAGACCAGGCTGGCCTAAAACTCACAGAGATCCACCTGCTTCTGCCTCCCAAGTGCTGGGATTAAAGGTGTGCACCACCTGGCTTGAATTCTTGACCTCATTCCACATTCAAATTATTGTGAGTAAAGCTGACAGCTTTACTGTATGTAAATATCTCCCTCACACCTTGCTTTCAGGTTTTTGTTTTTTGTTTGTTTGTTTGTTTTTGGATATGCCCAGAAATGGGATTCGGTGTCCTCTGGTAATACTATATTGGAGTTTTCACAAATATGAGTGCAGGTACATTATGTATGTATGGGTGTATGTGTGTGCACATGCATGTGGAGACAGAAAGACAACCTCGGGTGTCACTCTCAGAAAAGACATCCACCTCCTATGAGGTGGTCTCTCTAGGCTAGACTGGCCAACAAGCCCCAGGCATCCCCCTGTCTCCACCATCCCAGGGGTGGGATTACAAACACATGCCACCATATAGTCTCTTTTCTCTCTCCTGGGTTCTAGGAATCAAACTCCAGTCTTCATGCATTCACAGAAAGCAGTTTACAATCGTGCCATCTTCTGAGCACTCTGTGGTTGTGACAGTCTCTCACTATGTATCTTGGGCTGACTTTGTACTCTTGGGAGATTCCCCTGCCTCCACTTACTGAGCAATGGAATTACAGGTGTGTGCCACCTGTCGTGTGTGTGTGTGTGTGTGTGTGTGTGTGTGTGTGTGTGTGTGTGTGTGTGTGTTTTCAATATTCCTGGGACCCTTGGCTTTTCCACATCTTTCTCCTTAAACCTGGGTTACCTAGTCTAGCAGGTCCCTAATCAGCTTCCCATGGCCACTTTGACCCTCTATTTTAGTCAAACTTCTTGCAGCCAGAGTGACTCCATTACTAGCACATAGGTGTGCTTCTCGGGGCTTTTGGGGTTTTACACAGATTTAGGGTCCAACACAGTCCTTCACTCATCTAGCTCAGATGAATTGGTTGCTCTTTCCCTGCCACAGTGACCTTCTGTCCATCCCTCCTGGGTACAGGACTTCCAGTGCTTAGCATGTACATTCCTTGGCTGGAAGCTGTACTCCCACACTTAGCCTCCAGCCCCAGCCAGTGCCTGCTCATCCTCTGAACTCTGCTTCAAGAATCCTCATTTTGGGAAAACGCTCCTCAGCCTCTTTCACTGTGCTCCCCCTTGATCAGGTTCTTTTGCCACAGTTCCTCAGAGAGTTTGTCTCTAAGCCCGGTCTGGTGGCTCAGGCATGCAATCCTATCCAGCTAATGTGAAGGCTGAGGCAGGATGATCTTGGATTCAAGGTCTGTCTGGGTTACAGCATAAGAATAAAGCCAGTGTGGAGAACTAGGTGAAACCTGACTGAAAATGGAAAATACAAGAAGTGGTAACAGGCTGGCAAGGTGGCTGGGTGGGTAAGGGGGCTTGCCACCAAGACTGAGGACCCAAGTTATATTCCCCAGGCCCCACACAGTGGAAGGAGAGTTGCCCTCTGACTTGGGTACACATGATAGATAGATAGATAGATAGATAGATAGATAGATAGATAGATAGATATTATATTATATTAAAGGGGTGGAGCACTTATAGCTCAGTGGCAAAACACTTGCATGCACAAGGCACTGGACTCAACTCTAGTACTAAAAAAAATGAGATGAAAACCTGAGCAGGGAATGATAGTACCCACCCATAATTCTAGTTTTTGGAGGTGGAGGCAGGAGGACCAGAAATTCAACTTTAGCTATAGAGCAAGTTTGAGGCTAGCCTGCACTACAAGAAACTTGGTCTCCACAAACAAACAAACCCAACAGACCAAGCTAAAACAAAACCAAACCCACATCAAAACCAAAACCTCTGTCCCCTGCCTCTCAAACATGCTTATCTCTAGTTGTAGTCTTCCTTAACCCATGAGCCATCTCTCCAGCCCCTTGGTTGTAGGCTTTCTAACAGTGCTTCTCAACCTGTGGGTGATGACCCTCTTGAGCCTACCTATCAGATATTTACATTACAATTCGTAACAGTAGCAAAATTACAGTTATGAAGTTGCAACGAAATAATGTTTTTGGTTGGGAGTCACCACAACATGAGGAACTGTGTTAAAGGGGCACAGCATGAGAAAGGCTGAGAACCATTGCTTTATAACTGGGTGATTGCTCTCTTGTTTGAGTCCAGAATGGGACTTCTGAAGGCAGGGAAGCTTCTGACAAATCTCCCTTCTAGCTGTCCCTCCCCACACACTCTGCCATGCACCCCACAATGCACCCTGTCAACACACACCCTGTATGGCTTAGAGCGTTACACTGGATACTATGGGTCTTTTTTTTTTTTTTTTTTTTTTTTTTTTTTTTTTTTTTTTTTTGAGACAGGGTTTCTCTGTGTAGCTTTGGAGCCTATCCTGGCACTCGCTCTGGAGACCAGGCTGGCCTCGAACTCACAGAGATCCGCCTGCCTCTGCCTCCCGAGTGCTGGGATTAAAGGCATGCGCCACCAACGCCCGGCGATACTATGGGTCTTATTTTGTATCTGTATCTTTATTAGTCCTAAAGTTCACTGCAGACAGGGCCTCCGTCTCTATTCTCATGGTCATTGTTTGTAAAAATTCTTTTGTGTGTGTATGGATGAATGTTTTTACGCGCCTGCGTGTTTGTGTGTGTGTGTGTGTGTGTGTGTGTGTGTGTGTGTGTGTGTGTGTGTGTGTGTGTGTGGTGTGTGTGTGTGTGTGTGTGCGCGTGCGTGCGCGCGCGCGCACACATGAGTGCACAAGTGTGTCCTTTTTTGTTTGGTTGGTTGTTTTTTTTTTTTTTTTTTTCAAGACAGGGTTTCTCTGTCTAACCGCCCTGGCTGTCCTGGAACTCGATTTGTACACCAGGCTGGTCTCCGGCTCAGGGAGATCCACCTGCCTCTGCCTCCCAAGTGCTGGAATTAAAGGCGTGCGCCACCACAGATCCGCTCTTCCTTTTTTGTTGTTTGCTCGGCTTTGTTTTTGTTTTTGTTTTTGTTTTGAGACAGTGTTTCACTAAGAATGTGGAGCTCACTGATTGGCTAGGCAGACTGGCCAATGAACTTCAGCGATCTGTCTGCCTCCACCCTAAAGCGCTGGGATGATAGAAGCTCTCAATGGCTTTTAAAGTCGGTGCTGGGGAATGAACTCCAGTCCTGGAAGATGAATGAATCAGACACTTTACCAACTCAGCCAGCTCCTTCACAGGTGCACTCACGTGTGTTCCTGGAGGAAGACTTGGCTGGATTAGCATCCCAGTGCAGGACCTTGAAGTTCTCAAGGGATACACATGCTGCCAAATTCACCATTTAAATGTTTTCAACTACAGTCCATCTCCAGGGTGTCTACAGTCTCTAGGAACCTGCCAAGCTGTTCACTTTAAAAGGAACAAGGGAAATCAGGTGTGGTGGTGTACACCTGGGACTCCGGCAAGAATCTGGGAGCCTAAACTAGGAGGGTCGCCAGTTAGAAGCCTGTCTGAGCTGCATAGCAAGAGACCCTGTATGAATTAATTAAAAAGGGTTAGGCTTGGTGGTACACACCTGTAATAGCCACACTCAGGAGGATGGAGCAGGAAAATCATGAATTTTCGGCTAGCCTGGTCTAGGTAGCTAAACCAGGCCAGTTTGGGTATGAGACCGTGTCTCAAACAACAACAAAACAAGGATCAGCAAGATGGCTCAGCAAGTAAAGGAGATTGTCACCAAGCTCGACCTGAATTCCATCCTCAGAACTCACAGGGTAGGAGAGAGAGAATAGACTCCTGAAAGTTGTCCCCTCTTACCTACGCACACACACACCAGGTATGAGAAAGAACCACAAGTAAATACATGAATGAATAAATAAAATGTAATTTGCAACGTTATAAAAACAAAACAAAACATAAAAAGAACAGCCGTGCCGAAGCGATCGGCGATGAGCTAAGACAACACAAGCATCCTTGGGCAACTTTGACCTGCAGCCCCAGTGGGACACCCCTAAAAATCGTGGTGAGTCAAGCACCATCGCATGCACTTCGGGGCGGGAGGAGGGGGCTCTTTGACTCTTTGAGTCTCCGCACCCGCCCACCCCGAGGTGGAAGCTGCGCGCGCAGCGACAGGGGTCTTGCAGCGCCCCGGCTCCGTTCCGTGCTGCAATCCAGCCCAGGTTTCCGCGCGCGCCGCCCGCCCCCGCCCGCCCCGCGCCCCTCGGCCGCCGCCGGAGCCGCTCGGAGCTGCGCGAACATGGCCGAAGTCGGCGAGGACAGCGGCGCCCGCGCCTTGCTGGCGCTGCGCTCTGCTCCCTGCAGCCCCGTGCTGTGTGCCGCGGCGGCGGCCGCCGCCTTTCCGGCCACCGCGTCCCCGCCGCCGCCGACACAGCCTCCGCCTGGGCCGCCCGCCCTGCCCGCTGTGCCCGGCCCCGGCCCGGTGCCCTCCACCGCCGCCACTGCCACCACTGCCGCGCCCGCCTTGGTGGCCGCGGCCGCCGCCTCCGTGCGCCAGAGCCCTGGGCCGGCCCTAGCGCGCCTGGAAGGCCGGGAGTTCGAGTTCCTGATGCGACAGCCCAGCGTCACCATCGGCCGCAACTCATCGCAGGGCTCGGTGGACCTGAACATGGGCCTGTCGAGCTTCATCTCCCGGCGCCACCTGCAGCTCAGCTTCCAGGAGCCTCACTTCTATCTGCGCTGCCTGGGCAAGAACGGTGTCTTCGTGGACGGAGCCTTCCAGAGGCGGGGAGCGCCAGCCCTTCAGCTGCCCCAACAGTGAGTGCGGCTCCATCCCCGGGTCACCCCTCTCCGGATCTGGCCTGACCCTCCTGGCCACCCGCTGGTCTCGACCCCACCCAGTCAGGTCCCTTGTCACCCCCTGATGTCGACCCTGTCCGGCCTGAACCCCTTGGTCACCCCCTGAGCTCGACTCCTCCTGGCCTGGCCTCTGGGTTGTCCCCCATCCCGTCTATTTTTTTGCTGGGTCCTAGCCCCTGGTCACTCCCGACCCCATCTCGACTCTGCCAGGCACTAGTCCCTTCAATCTCGACTCCACCGGTCTCTGATTACCTAGTCATCTCCCAGTCTTGACCCCACCTAGCTCTAATCCCCCTGGTTACACTGATCTCTATCCCACCTAGCTCCGACCCCCTCCTTACTCTGTTTCTCCACCCATCTAAGTCTGATTCCTAAGTTACCGGTGATCTCGACCTTCACCTGGCCCTGACCCCGTGATTACTGTGATCTTAATCACGACCCACCTAAGCCTGATCCCTCTGTTACCTCACTGGGCCCCGATCCCTGGGTGGGCTATGACTGACTGGTTGAGCCAAACCCATACCCCAGTCAAGTTGAAACCCTCTGTCACCCCTAACCTGGACAGGCCTAAACACTGGGGTTCACTCTAACCCCTTCCTCTGTCTCTGTCTGTGTGTGTGTTTGTGTGTGTGTGTGTGTGTGTGTGTGTGTGTGTGTGTGTGTCTGTGTCTGTGTGTGTGTCTGTGTGTGTGTCTGTCTGTGTCTGTCTGTCTGTCTATCTGTCTGTCTCTCCCCTACTCCATCTGGCCCCCACCCCTCCCATGCTGGAGCTGGTTGCCAGAACATCACTTACTTTCTGAACCCAGGTCACCACTAATCCCACCTGTCCTCAATACCTGGGGTTGCTCTTGACCCTTATCTTACCAACTAGGAGCTGTTACCCCTGACTTTACTTAACCTGAAAGCCCTAGGGCCACCTCTAACCCTTTCTCACCCTGCCTAAACCTGACTTGAGACCATCAGCTCACCCATCAGCTTCACCAGTCTGGACTCTCTGGGTCACCCCTGTCTCTTCCAGCCCTGAAACACTCCAGGGTCACCGCATGCCTAAATCCCCAGTAGCCATGAGATCCCACTCAGCCTGCTTGACCGTAACTTCTCCCACCCGTGGCCCTCAACTTTGATTCCATTTAGCCCGAACCACCAGGGCCACTTCTGACCCTGTGGTCTGAATAATCTAGGTACACCCCTGTCCTTGACTCCCATAGGTCAGGACCCCTGTGTTCACTCCCTTGGCCTGGACCTGGAAGGACTGATGAACTGCCCTACCCCTGCCTGGGAGGTGTTACCTGGGAGGTGAATGGTCCAGGGAGCAGCCTTGGGGGCTGAGGGACAGTCCATGCCTTAAGAGCATGTCTGGAGGCAGAGGCTTTAAATCTAGTAGCTGGGCAGGAAGTGCAGTGCCTCTATTTACCCCCAGAACATGGTGGGAAATACAGGTCCCTACCTTGTCCCATCTCTCAGGACACTGCTTCTGTGACATTCAGTGCCATGCCTACCTTACCCTCTTGCAAGATCCCATTATTCCCAGTCCTCTCTCACCTAGAGGTCCGGGATTTTAAGATCTTGTGTACCAGGAGAGAGCCATGTTAATTACTTCCTTCCCAGCACTTTCTTTTTTCTATCCAGTAATTGCTTCTAACTCTCACTAGTGTTCTGTTGACAAGGTTCACGCCAGGTGTGAGTGTCTCGTTACTCACATTTATGATCATGCACCCTGAGTGTGGAGTTTTTGCTGGGGTCATTCCCAGGTGTGGAGTGCTCACTGTGTATGTCTGCCTTCCCAGGGTCCAGATGTGTTAAAGATTCCATACCGAGTAACTTTGAACACCAACAGTGACTTATCTTATTAGGGTGTGAGAGGGAATGTCACCTTCTTTTCCCAAACCTGAAAGCGGTGTCCCTGTAGAGTGTACAAGTGCTGGACTGTGTAGCTGGGAGGTAGAACAACAATTCCCTGGCTCATGCCATACTTTGGGTCCTATCCCCATCACTGAAAGAAAATAAAGCCAGATTGCCTGGAGGGACAGTTGTTCAGTCAATGGGTCATTGAAAGCATTCGTGGGCCTGAAAATGACAGGTGACCATTCTTTCCACCTTCCTAGTGCTCTTTCCTGTAACTCAGATTCTGGGAATACCTCAACCCACTGTCGGCTTCTAGGGTTCTTGACCCAACCACCCCTGCCAGAATCTAGTTTACTGTATTGTTAGGGATGGAGCTACACGTGCAGAAGCCAGAGGAAGAGGTCACTGGGTATCTTGCTCTGTCACTCTCCACCTTATTTCCTGAGGAAGAGTCTCCAGCTGAACCTGGAGTGAGATTGGCAGCCAGTGATCCTCCTGTCTCCATCCCTACAGCACTGGGGTTGCAGCATCTTAGGAAACCACACCTGGCTTTTTGTATGGGTTTTGGGGTACTTCCTCGTGCCTGTGCAGCAAGTGTAATTCCTATTTGCCGCCAAGTTCTCCCCAGC
Source organism: Cricetulus griseus (assembly GCF_003668045.3). Lineage (NCBI taxonomy): Eukaryota > Metazoa > Chordata > Mammalia > Rodentia > Cricetidae > Cricetulus > Cricetulus griseus. The sequence continues at coordinate 78,981,669 of NC_048597.1, forward strand.
CCTGCTCGCTGCCTTTTGAACAAAAGGCTTTCTTAAACACAGGATTGTCTTCTCTACTGTGGGCAAAGTTTCAAACCACAGGGTCCTGCTCATCTACTGAATAGGCTAAGGCTGGTATTTTTGAAATTATGTTGGTGTGTGCAGTGCCTGGAAATCTCTCTCAGGAGCTGGCATGTGTAGTGGGTACGTGTCTGAGCATGGTGGCTTAGCTGGCAGGGAAGTGATTTACTACCGAGCCCTACAGCCCTTTAGATGGGTGCAGAGTCCCCTGTGCTGTGTGTGTGTGTGTGTGTGTGTGTGTGTGTGTGTGTGTGTGTGTTCATGTGTAGAGGCTAGAAGTCAACTTTGAATGTCTTCTTCATTTACTTTAAACCTTCTTTATTGTGACAGGGTGTTTCACATAATCTAAATGTCTAGGTTGGTTAGCTAGTAAATCCCAAGGTTATCCTTCTTCCTGCCTCCTCAGGGCTGGAATTATGATCCCTCACCTACATGTCTAGTTTGTTGTTGTTGTTTTATGTGACTTGTTTTGTTTTGTTTGTTTGTTTTTTTCAAGATAGAGTTTCTCTGTGAAATAGTCCTGGCTCTCCTGGAACTCACTCTGGAGTTCCAGGCTGCCCTCAAACTCAAAGAAATCTGCCTGCCTCAGCCTCCTGAGTACTGGTATTAAAGACATGCCACCACCGACCAGCTTTAAGTAACTTCTCATGCCTGTGTGGCAAACACCAGCTGAGCCATCTCCCCACACCAGCTGTGTGAATTTGACTTGAGGGGTGTTTCTGAGCACAGTCCATTTCAGCAGAGTCCATAACCCGTGTGTGTAAGGAAAACTGGCAAATGGATCTCATATCTGCCCTGCTTCAGAAAAGCCTGCCAGCAGACCAGCTGAGCAGTTCTGTGGGGTCTCCTGTTGTTTTTGACTATAGGAAACTCCAAAAGAAATGGTCTCATGCATAGGACAGGATGTTGTCAAGTTCTGGGTTAGAGTGGTGTTTAAGCATGTTGACATTAAAAATAATCCCGATATTCCAGTGAGTTCAGAGCAAGGTTGTTGTAGGTACACACACACACACACACACACACACACACACACACACACACACACACACACACGTTGGGATCAGAGGTGGCCTCTAGTATCACAGAATCATCCTTTATCAGTCTCTACCCTATATTTTGAGATAGGGTTTCTTATTGAACCTGGAGCCTGTTGGATTGGCTAGACTGACAGCCCGTAGGCCCTGGGAACCCCTTGCTTCACTTCTGCAGCACTGGGTTACTGGAGTGTGACACTGCAATCATCTTTTGCTTAGGTGCTGGGGCTGTCACTTCACCACCAGAGTCCTCTCTCCAGCCCCAAGGCTCCCTTTTTTTATTTGTGTCCCCCTCCCAATTTTTATCTTGAAATGAAAAATTAATTGGTGATTTGGAAATAATGGCAGTATTTTCTGTGCCTGTTTTTTGTTTCTTTAGTCTGTTTTGCATCAGAATTTCATTGACTTAACCATTGCCCACCTTCAGCCAGCTCCGGTAGCTCCAGACTTGACAGTTTTGTCCCTTGTGGACACCCACACTGATTCCCAAAGCAGCCTCATCCTCAGCTGCCTTCTACTCCACTCTCAGGATAGTTGACAGTGACAGCCATATGGGTGACATTTGCACACACCACACTCTCCTAGGCATCTCCCACACAGGAGGGAAAGCAGAATCCAGCCCTGGTGGTTGTATGTCTTCAAACCTTCAATACTTTCAGTTATTGTTGTCGGAAAAGTGTCTGTCTGCTCACATAGCTGGTCTTGATATGTTCTGTTTGATCCTTGGGTGGAGAACCACCCAGAGCTGCCAGGCACGCAGGCAGAGGGAGTGTACCTCTGTGTTACCGGGGATCAAACCTAGGGCTTTGTAAGCACTCTACCGCTGAGCCACATCCCATCTCCTCTCACTGGGGGATTCTAGGCAGGTGCTCTACCACTGACCCACACTCCCAGCCCCTCATTGGGGGATTCTGGGTAGGTACTCTCTACCACTGAGTCACACCCTCCAGCCTCTTTTCATTTTTTTAATTTTGAGCCAAGTTCTTACTAAGTTGTCCACGGTTGCCTTGAACTTTCAATTTCCTGCCTCTGTCTGCAGAGTATCTGGGATAACAGGCTTACATTGCCAGGTCATATTTGTCCCTGGGGTTTGACTCAGCCTCGTCCTTGGTTGGGCTTCAGTGCCTGTGCACTCAGTGTGTATGTTTGTATGTGTGTATGTGTGTATGTGTGTCTGTGTTGGTGATGGTGTCTGTATGTTTCTTTTTACTGTTTACTTTGGAATTGATGTTGAACTTGAAAGATGTATTTATCCCTTCCTAGCTTTTCCTGCTCCTCTGCCACAGCAGAGCACTTGCCTAGAGTCCCTGGTTAGGCTCAGTAAGGGATCAGGTTTGAACCCCAGTACTGAAGGAACAAAGTGAAAATAAAAACACTTGAGTGCTGAGCTCCCATGTGTCTAGCACGCAGCATCCACAGTTGTCTTACGGCCACTCCCTGTCTTTCTCCCTAGTTAGGCTTAACCTAGAAGCAAATCATAGGTGTCGTGTTGCCCTGCAAAAGGTAAGGATCCTTTAAAAGGAGAGAAAGATCACGACAGTGGCCCGTCTCACCTACAAAATAAATAGTAAGTTCTCCTGTTGACAGTACCCACTCAGAACCCCACTGCCTCACAATGTTTGATTGCTCACCCAGGATTTTCTAGAATCAGAGTCTAAAGAAGGTCCAGGCATAGAGCTGTCTGTCTTGTGTCTTTTGTGTGCATGTGTGTGTGTGTGTGGGGGGGTACATGTACATATGTGTATAAGTAGGTATAGAGGACAGAGATCAACTTTGGGTGTCATTTCTCGGGAGTTGTGTATCTTTTTTTTTTTTTGAGACAAGGTTTCTCACAGTACCTGGAGCTCAGTTAGGCTAGATTGGCTGCCATCGGTCCCAGGGATCATCCTTTCTCTACCTTCCTAGCTCTGAGATTACAAGCCCATTCTGATTTTTAGATGGAACTCAGGCCCTCATGCTCAGACAGTGAGCACTTTTCCACTCAACTACCTCCTCAGCCCTGAAGGATATGTGTCATCTATCACATAATCCAAAGGCTCCCCAGGTCTCACTTGCTCTCTTGCTGAGTGAAGCCCTGAAGGACCAGGGTCATCTGTCCCCAGAAGGTCCCAAAGCTCCTCTTAAGATTGACTTCTAGAGACACGAGTAGACCTTCCCTTTCTCTTACCTGCAAATGGGTGTTGAATCAAACCCAGAGATTGGATCACATTCCAGTTTGATCTTTATCTTTTCTTTTTTGGTCAGAACTGCCGCATAACTGGTTTTGGTATGGCAATCAGGAGACAAATTGTCTTCTTGATCAGATTAGATTGTGTGTGTGTGTGTGTGTGTGTGTGTGTGTGTGTGTGTGTGTGTGTGTGTGTGTCAGAGGACAGCCTCCTGCATCATTCTTCAGGAGCATTTATAGGCTTGGTCTCTCACTGAACCTGGTACTTACCAAGTAGGTTAGGCCAGCTAGCCAAGGAGCCTGGGGAATTGTTCTTTTTTCCACCTCCCTCTGGGATCATAAACCTGTGCCACGGAGCCTGCCTTTTATACATGTGTTCTGGAGAGTAGACTCAGAGCCTCATGCTTTTTCGGCTCTGCTGACTGAGCTCTCCCCACCCCCCCCCCACCCCTTTATGTTGGCTAGCACCGAACTTACCATGTGACTCAAGCTAACCTCAAACTCCTGATCCTCCTGCCTCCACCTCCAAGTGCTGGGGTGACAGGCGTGTGGCACTGTATTAGCAGCTTTTGTCAGTCACTAACCGAGTTCCGTTTGTTGTTACTAGGACTTTTCATAGTTTATTTGGATGCTAGCTGGTAAATCAGAGGAACTAAGGGGCTTTGCCTTGGGGCAGGACTGATGGTGGATGTTACAGATCACAGCCATCAGACTCGGATCCTGATAAAATAGAACCAATTGTAATGGCCACTTTGCTACCCAAGGAATTGCTTCAGACCTAATGGAAAGATATGTGACCATTCTTTGCTGTTTCCAGCTGGTCAGTTGACAGCCAATTAGTTGTGAGTCATTGAGCAACTAGTTAGCAGCTGGGCGTTATGTTGAAATCCATTTGAAAATGCCTGGCTTAGTCAAGATGGACAGTTCCTCTGACTTCTTCCCATCGCCAAGCATCTCTCGGGCTGGTTACAGCATTTTCCTGCAGTCCTCCCCCCCCCCCACACACACACCCCACGATCCTCAGGGAGCTGCTGGATGGGGGCAGGTTGGTCAGGAATGGGTATCGGCACGCAGCTTCATCTTGCCCATTGGTGTAAGAGAGGGAGGGTATCAGGTCAGCCTGCCTTGGGGTCAAAACTGGAGGATTCGGGAACTGGGGTTTTGCTCAGCCAGTGTCTACATGGAGGGGAACCTGGCACAACACAGAAGGAAGGAAACTGGGGGGCAGGCTCTTGTCGCTGGGAGGGCAGTAGATGCCACCTGGAAGAGGAAGGGTAAGATCCTAATGAAAGACCTGAGAACAGGTGTGGGGTGGGGTGATTGTTGGGTTCAGAGGAGGAGGGCTGGAGTGCAGCATGCTGGGAGGTTGGGGGAGAGAGCTGTTGCCTGGGCAGTTCTGAGGTCAGGACTGAAATACAGCCCCCTTCTACAGAAAGGCTTCCTTCTGTTTGTTGGGAAGCACCTGCTGTTGCATGTCAGGCTTGTCAGTCTTGCTATACTGTGGTCTGGTTACAAAGTTGCTTCCAAAATGTCTGAGGGGGCCTGGGGCTGCAACTCTGAGTAGAGTGCTTTCCTGGCATGTGCGAAGCCCTGGGTTCTGTTGCAGGACTGCATAAACTGGGTGTAATGGCACATACCTGTAATTCCAGCATCTAGCCGGTAGAGGCAGGAGAATCAGAAGTTTACAGCCAGTATTGGCCACATAGTGAGTTCAAGGCCAGCTAAGGCTATGGGAGACCTCCAAAAAAAAAGAACAAAACAAACAAGAAAGTTTGTGGGATGTAGTGAATTGGGTACTGGCATAACAATTCTTCACTAAAAATGTAATCCATTCAGTTTGCACTGAGGGCTCAGGGTCTATCACCTAAGGAACAAGGTTTTTATAGATTCTCTTTTGTTGAGAATGGGATCTTATGGAACCCAGGCTAGCCTTCAGTTCCATTGTAGCTAAGGATGGCTGAATTGATCCTCCACCTCCTGGCCGCAGAGATCGCAGATGTGCACCACCACAGCCGGCATTTTATGTCTATCTATAGGACATATATAGTAATTACATAATATGTAATTTTGAAGAACAGTCCATAGGAAAGATGTTGTTGGTCATGTAGTGCATCCTAACTGAGTTTGTACCAAGCTTATGGAAGCCGTTTTGAGCTGATATAGACCGCATAGAAACGTAATTGGGGGGCCTTACTTGATGCTTTGGAAGAAGACCCAGCTCCGCTCTAAAAAGTGGAAATGAAAGCAAAGGAGCTGGGGTTTGCAGACCGAGTGATTTGCAATTTGTTTTTGCATCTTGTGAATGTCGGAGGATAAACTTGCTAAATTAATGACAACTCAAATTGCAGCCATGCCTCATTTCCATAATTACCCTACATTTAAAGCATTTCATATTAAAATGAGAGGATTATAGAAAAAAAATGCTTTTACTTTGATTCCTGGAAATGGGCCCTTGTTATAACTGGCTTAAAGAGTCTGTAGTTGGTTTTCAAAGTGTCCTTTCTCCCAAGTTTCTAGCTTCCTGGCAGAATGTTGCCTGCTAATGAGAGAGAGAGAGAGAGAGAGAGAGAGAGAGAAGGAGGAGGAGGGAGGAGGAGGAGGGAGCTGGGGATAGAGTGGCAGGAGCCTGAGTCCCAGCCCTGGAGAGGTGGAAGTGGGAGGAACAGAAGTTCTAGGACATTCCTGGCTACATAGCAAGTTTGAGACTGAAACAAGCTACATGAGACCTCAAAGAACAAAACAAACAGACAAAAACCAAAAGGATTTTTTCTATGAGAAAAAAAAAAAAGAAAAAGAAAAACCCCAAAACCTGTATTTGGCCAGACATAGTAGAACATGGTGGTTGCCTCATCATTTGGGTAGTTGGAGGAGGATCTTGAGTTGTGGGCAGCTTGGGCTTCATAGAAGAGTCTGTCTCAAAGAAACCCCCAATTTAAATAAGATGTGTTGTATGTTTGGTTGTGTTGTCACTTTTGGGGCTTTATGATTTTTTTATTACTTGTGTGTGTGTGCGCATGTGTTTATACAGGTGTGCATACCACCGCACATGTGTGGAGGGCAGAGGACAGTTTCCAGGCTTTTCTTCTCTCCTACTGTGGGTCCTGGCAATAGAACTCAGATTGAGAGGTTAGCGTTTTTTACCTGCAGAGCCATCTCACCAACCCAGTTATTTCAGCTTATTGTAAGCCTCCTGAGTGTCTAATGTAATGAGCCAGCTAGACTCCCAGCTGCTTCTACTCTCAGGCTGTTGCATTGTTATTTTGGCTGAAGGACATGGGGAATATTTGGCCACACAGCACCGTGGCTGGAAACCAGAGGAGCATTTGAGTGGCTTGCCAGATAGTCGTGTCTGTCTGGCTTTTATCTCTGACCAGGGCTTGACAAGTAGCTTCTTTAGAGTCCATTGCAGTGAGAACCTGAGCTGCATCCATGACCTGGTGTTGAGTGCTCGCTTTATGTTCAAATTCTCACTGTATCTCATGATTTTATGACACTGTACGTTGGCAATGGGAGACATCTTGGACTGAGTCGTGCAGTGTGGTGATGTCTTGGTCCATCCTCTGATCTTCAGTTCAGACAGGCTTTATTTGTACTAGCAAGATATCATCACAATGCAGTCTTTGCAGGTTCCTGCACATCTTGCTGAATAAAGAAAAGGCTGTTTACCCTTAGGTTTCTTGCAGAAACTTGGTTATAGACAGTTGTGATCTGCCATATCTGTGGGTTCTGGGAACTGAACTTGGGTCCTCTGAAAGAGCAGTCAATGCTCTTAACCACAGAGCCATCTATCTCTCCAGTCCTAATGTTTTGTTTTGGTGTGTGTGTGTGTGTGTGTGTGTGTGTGTGTGTGTGTGTGTGTAGATCTTAATAGGAACAAGCTCTTTGATACAGTATAGTTTTGTTGTTGTTCTTTCTGAGACAGGGTCTCATGTTGCCTGAGTTGGCCTCAAACTCACTGTGTGGTTAAGCCCTGACCTGGGGGCTGAAGTGTGATTCAGTGGTAGAACACCTGCCTGGTGAGGGGCTGAGGGTGTGGCTCAGTGGTATCGTATGTGCCTGCCATAGAGAAGATGCTAGATTTAGTCTGAACACTGAAATAATTTTTTAAGAAAATGTATGACTTCCTTATGTATAGTTGAAGCTGTGTGCAGCCTCCTATGTAGGGGGCTATGTGGTCCTGCATAGTGGTTGTGGTGGGCAGCAGGTAAACTGGACTCATAGGCAATACAGGGTACTGGCACCAGAAAGCCCTCTCAGAAGTGCCACTCCACTGTGTGATTGGCAGTGGCTGTGTGACACATGAGGAACCTCCTTGTGTTATCAAGAGGCCTTGGCTGTAAGGCACTGATTGAGAGTGACTGGTGAACTTAGCAGCACTTGGGAGCTTCTGTAGAAGGAGCAAGGCTGGAAGCCACCTGCCAGCCACCTTGGCCCTAGGTCGCAGAAAAGGGAACCCTGCGGAGATGAGGGGGCTCCTCCCTTTGTCCCTGAGAAGCGCACACCCAATCTGCCTCACAGGTAGGGCCCTGCTCTGGGAATGAAGAATGACTCATAGAAGCTGGAAGAAAACATCCTTCCCCTAGGAATACCCAGGAATATCAAGCCGCCTCTGGTTTCAGCCACACCAGCCAAGAAATGCTGGCTCCTTCCTTGGTTTAGTCCCAGCACATAGAAGACTGCTCAACACCCAGCTTCCCTTTCCTGAGCGGTTTTCTCTATAAATCACAGTGTAGGCACATTTCCCCCCTTTACTTACCCTTAGATTGACTAGCCAGGGATGCCATGGGGAATCTAGAACTTTCTCCAGCTGCATTGAGCTATAGTAAGGCACTGGGTTTTTTTGTCTGCTTGCTTTTTATTTTTTCTGTTTGTCTTTTCATTTACACTCCAGCAGCCACACAGGTGCAGGCTGGTCCCCAGTGTCCTTGATGTAGCTTCAGGGCCACAGGTCTCCTGACTGCTAAGCACAGCCACTGCATGGGTTTATCCATGTCTCAGAGGAAGTTTTCCTCAGTGTGAGGATTCTTCTGTCTTGACCTCCCATCTCCCTATAGGAGCTCTGGAATTAGAGGTGTGTTCTGTCCATGTCTAGTGTTTTGTGGGTTCTGGGGATTCAAACTCAGATCCTCACACTTTACCCACGGAGCCATCTCTTGAGCCAGGAATTTCTTTTTTTTTGGGGGGGTGTTTCGAGACAGGGTTTCTCTGTGGCTTTGGAGGCTGTCCTGGAACTACCTCTGTAGACCAGGCTGGTCTCGAACTCACAGAGATCCTCCTGCCTCTGCCTCCCGAGTGCTAGGATTAAAGGTGTGCGCCACCAACGCCCGGCAAGCCAGGAATTTCTTTTACAATGGTGTCACTGTTCATCCTGGGCATCTTAACTTCATTTGAGTCCAGCTCCTCAGCATCTCATCCCAGTCTTTGCAGATGATAAGACTCTTTGACAGGTGCTTGCCTGTGTCTTTCAGCCTGCCATGCCAGGTGCATTTACCTAAGGAGCTGTTGTTGCTATTGTTATGTGTGTGCTTGCTTTTTAGGTAGGTTCTCTCTCTAGATCAGGCTGACCTTGAACTTACGATTCTTCTTTAGCAGTCTTCCAAGTGTTGGGTTATAGGTGTGTACCACCATGCCCAGATGCCTGACAAGCTCTCACGGTGCCCTTGCCCTGCCACGGCAGGTGAGTAGGTGTTGAGATGAGAATTGGCTGTTGCACAAGAGTCTCTTGAGGTCAGAGGCTTGCTGCATCTGGAGGTTGCACCAGTCCCAGCTTGCCCTGTGCAGTTCATCAGAATCTGCATGGCTGGTGATGGACAGAGGGAAGAGAGCAGCTGATCTCACTTCCACTCATGACTGTGAGCAGAGCTCAGTTCCTGGCCTCTCCAAGGAAGGGCAGCATGCCCAGACAGACGGAAACAGCAGCTCACTGACTGAGCAACTGGCCAGTCTATCTGAGATCAGTGTGGCCAGCTGCAGCCTGGGGACAAAAGCCTGCCAGCTGCCTATGTTTGTAAATAAAGTTTTAAAAAGACAGGCGTGGTAGCACCTGCCTGTAATCCTGGTACTTGGAAAGCAGAGGTAAGAGAATGTGAATTTGTGTCTAGCCTGGGCTACAAAGTGAGACCCTGTTTAAAACAAATAGACAATTTTATCAGAACACACTGCCTGTGGGTTTCTGAACTGGGTGATGTTGCTTAGCTGAGAGGGCCCTGTAGCCTTGGTGTCACAGCTGGTTAGGCTCTGCTTTTGGCTCCACCCCCAATTGCTCTTGACTCCACCCCTATCACCATTCATTCCCTTCAGGCCAGGACTGTATTCTGAAACTCAAAAGCCTGGAAGTACCAGCTTTCTTTATACATGGTTCCAATTTTCTTGTCACACTTAATCCCAGATGTTTCATGCATTGGTTTGGGGATACGGATGGATTTTTTTCCCCCTGTTGTTTTCTTTTTTGTTGTTGTTTTATTAAAAACATGCTTCTCTCATGATTACATTTACTTTAGTGTGTGTCAGCATAGAAACATGTATGTGGAGGTCAGAAGACAGCTTTTAGGAGTCAGTTCTCTCCTTCTGTCTTGTGGGTACCAGACTTGGTGGCAGGCACCTGGACCCTCTCTCTGAGCCATCTTGCTGACACATTTTTTCATTGTCTTATAGATTCTATGACTTATGTTCTTGTGTAGAGAAGATAGGCATTTGGATGTTTGTTTCTTTGGCATGTTATAATACTAGTTTATTTTCAAAGTTTTGTGTTTGAAAACACTGGAGCTTACACAGACAGTTGTAGGGTGAGTACCGATCCCTCCCTGAGTCATCTGCCAGGATTTCTCCACGTGGGGTTTCTGCTTTGTATCCTCAAGCATTTCCTGTGTGTGCAGAGTGAGGCATTCTGTAGCCAGTGCCTCCCCCACCTTAATATTGCAACATACATTTTTCTGTAAGAATTTTTATAGAACTTCAATTTCCAGAAATTGCATATTGTATAGCAATCCTTTAAGCTGTTTTATTAGCACATATCAACTATACATATTAATGGGTGTCATTGCGATGTCTTCATACAGGCGTATAAAGAACGTTGGTCATAGTGACCCTCCTTTTCCCTCTCTTTCCCCTTCCACTTCTCTGGATCCCCCTTCCTCTTCCCAACTGCTCTGCCTTCTGCTTCTGTGCCTTTATTTTTTTATTTGTAGTGTTTGTGAGCGTGGGTGAGGGATTGTTTACAAGAGTGTGGGCACCTTGCCAGTGGCTGCACCACTGAAGAAAATGTGTCCCCCACAAGCAACCAGTAACTGTTTAGATCTCAAGGAGGAGTGGAGCCTCAATAGCCTCCCCCTCCATACGTTTTTTCAGCTGTCCCAATAGCATCTTTTAGAGTGTTCTGACTCTGGCATTGGACCTAGTCTAGATCTCCCTGTCTGTCTCTGTCTCTGTCTCTCTCTGTAAATTCATTCATTTGTAGTACTAAGAATTGAGGCCCAGGACCTCCCAAACCCTAGCCAGGAGACATACTGCTGAATGGCCCCTCTTGTGCTCTTGGGATATTAGGCATGTACCGCTGTTGGCTAAGTGTTTGTATTTATCTTCACGTACTTCAGTAACCCTGTAACCCCAACAGATCTTCAGCCTTTTAATCTTTTAATGACCATGACATTTTTTAAAAAACAAAACAGACCAGGTATTTTATAGGATTACCCTCAGTTTCAATTTTTTCTGAGTTGATAAAAATGCCGATTAGAATCAGTATAAGCATCTTCAGCTGGAAAGGAAGGGCCTGCACACCTCCTCAGGATGTGGCTGATAACACTGGGGTGCATTCCTGGCTGTACTAGTGCTCTCTCTCTACCACGAAGTTACTGTGTTTTCTTTTGTAGTTAATAAGTGATGTTTGGGCATTAGCCCAGTGCAGAATATTTTGTATCTGTCTAGTCACATTTACCTGCTTCTAGTAACAGTTTACAGCCCCCTGCATGTGTTTCCTAGTCTTTATCTGCAAACAGTGATATTTTGTCTCTTTCTTCCACTGTTTCTTTTGGTTGTTCTGGTTGAATGGGCTGGACCTCCAAAACCTTTTTGGGTAAACAGCCTGGGAGAAGGGACTCCTTTCTTGCAGCCAGCTGGAAAAGGAATGCATGGAAGCATTCCACAGAGAATGCAGATTTCATGGCTTAAAATCTGCTTCCTGCACCGAGGAGAAGGCTCAATGGATAAAGGCACTTACTGCACCCGCCAACACCTGGGTTCGGAACCCTAGAACTCATGTAAAAAGTTGGATGCAATAGTGGGTCTGTAACCCCAGCATGCCTGTGGGAAATGGGAGGCAGACACAGGACAATCTCCAGAAGCTCATGGGCCAGCATGGCTTGTACAGTGCTGGAAGAGACCCCTGGATAGAAAAGAAAGGACCAGCACCCCAAGATTGTCCTCAGACCCCCACATGAAACGGATCTCCGAAACTAACACCCCCCCACACACATATACAATTAGTTAATTAATTAGTTGTTTAAAATAGAAGTCCTAAACTGGGCTTGGTGGCAAATGCAGGTAATAGCTCAGCACTTAGAATGTGAAAGCAGAAGAATAAGCAATTCAAGGTTACCCTTAGCTACCAGAGTGAATTGAAGCCAGTCTGGTCTGCATATGGCAATGCCTAAAAAAAGAAAAGAAAAGAAAAAAGAAAGAAAGAAAAAAGGAAAGAAAAGGAAGACAAACCAACAAATAAAAAAATAAAAAAACTTGCTTCCTAGTCAGTTCCAATATAACACATCTAATGCCCCAGCTACTCACAAAGAAAAGGCAGGAGGATTGGAGGATTGCTTGAGCCAAGGGGTTCGAGGCCAGCCAGGATTATTTATTATACAGCAAGACCCCATCTCAGTAATAAATAGCTGCTTTGTTCAGGATGCCCTTGGTTAGGTCCCTCAACACCCACCAGCCTAGTGATGCACATTTCAGCTTGGGTGCTGTTAAAGGACCACAGTGTTCTTGCCTACTGGGGTAGTAACTGGCACACAGCTGGTTAATACTTTACCAGTCCTCCTTGGCAGGAAGAGCTCACCATGGAGACCATCTGAGAGGTGATTTGAGGTTCATTCACTTTCCTTCTTTCCTTTCTGATATGGTCTCCATAGCCTATGCTACCCTCAAACCTGATGTTACAGCCCAGGCTACCCTTGATTTCCTGATCCTCCTGACTTGGTCTCCCAAGTTCTGACATTATAGGTATTTATAACCACTCCTGGCTTCCCGTGGTGCTTGCAAGGTGCAGCTGATCAAGGAGCATTTGGGAGAGAAAGGGGCCAGGAGTTGGAGACCACCCTGGATGACCCAGTGTCTATTAGACTGGACAGAGCCATGTACAACAAGACCCTGTCTAGAAAAAACAAAAAATGATTCAGGTTAAAGCCAGGTGTGGTAGTGGTACATGCCCACAATCCCAACAATCCAGAGACAGAGGCAGAGCCTAGGTAGGTATGAAGACCCTGTCTAAAGAAAATAAAACAAAAACTGAAAATTTAAAAAATCTATGGTTCAGTTGGTAGAGTGCCTGTCTAGTATGTGTTAGGTTCAGGGTTCAATCCCTAGCACTTCATTCACTGGGCAGAGTGCACTGCTGTAGTCATAGCACTCCATGGAGACAGGAGGATCAAGTCATCTTCTGCCACATAGTTCAAGGCCAACCTGGCCTATGGGACACCTGTCATAAAAGGGAACAAGGAAGGAAGGAAGGAAGGAAGGAAGGAAGGAAGGAAGGAAGGAAGGAGGGAAGGGAAGAAAGGATTAAAGATTGGCTTAGTTGGGTGAACTGGGGTGCCCTTGGGCAAGTATCTTTCCCCCAGAACCTCTATTTGCCCATCTGTGGAATGGGCACACTGCCTACTGTGAAGGGAATTACAGGAACTGTGAGAGGAGTATTAGGAGTATTCTTGTGGGTGTCTGGTACATAGACAGTGCAACATCCCCCTCCCCACATCACTCTCCCCACCTTGTTCTAATGCTCCAGGGACAGTGACCTGGGCATGCATGCTGAGTCTGGTCTAGAGAGAGGGTAATGTCACCATACTTGTGTGCCACCATGGGAGACCATCAGTCAGCTGGCAGGGTGTCTGTCCTGGGATCAGGTCAAATTCTTGGGCTGCCTGGAGAAGGGGCTGGTCTGGAAGCCTGGAGGTTCTGGAGCAGTTTCTCTGGGATGGGGTCTGGAGTGCAGGGGATTTGAAAAGACAATCGCAGTTTACCCTGAATTAGTTTGAAGAGCTTTTCAAAGGTTCTAGGACTGTTGGGGCCTGGGTGGGATGGAGAGGAGACCGAAGGTAGTGGTGCCAAGTCAGCCAGGCCATCTCCGAGGGTTCTAATGGGTGCTTTGTAAAAGAAAAGTTGTGGGTCAGAGACAGAATCAAACTTGACTCAACCATTTGTGTGTGTTTGAAGGCATTTTAAAACCAGAACACATGGCTTAAGGAGTTCTGATTACCCTCGGGGGAGCTCATGCTGCTTTATGTGTGTGCACATTTATCAAGCCCTTTGTTTTTGGTGTGTGTGTGTGTGTGTGTGTGTGTGTGTGAGAGAGAGAGAGAGAGAGAGAGAGAGAGAGAGAGAGAGAGAGAGAGAGAGAGAGAGAGACTGCTGTCTGGTATCTATGAGATGCACATGTGGGCATGGCTGTGTCATGGTATATATAGAGAGAGATCAGAGGATAATCTTGAAGTGGTTTTTCCTTCCACCTTTATGTGGGTTCCAGGGAGCCAACTTAAGTCTCATAGCAAGTGTCCTTATCTGCTGAACCATCTCAATGGCCCAGGCCTGCCATCCCGTGTTCTCTGGGATGGAGACTCTGCCCTCTTCCAGGTCAGAACCAGAGTCCTTTGCCCACCCCAGGGCTCTGTCTTCACCTTCTGAATGTGGGAACTTTGCAGACTGATACTGTCCTGTGCTCCTTCCCCCTCCCCTGCCACGTATGCACACATGGGCAGCTGAGCCCACCCCAGCACGTGTTTCTGGGACAGGAAACGAGGGCCCTGCAGCTCTTCATGGGGATTTCAGGGTGGGTGGGGTAGGCATCTTTGAGGAAGTGGTACTTCAACTGAGATTTTAATCACCAGGCCCAAGCCTTTGGTGCATCAGAAAATCATGCCAAGGTTATGGACACAGTTTAGTTGGTAGAGTGCTTGCCTAGCGTACACAAAGCCCTGGGTTCCATCCCCATCACTGCATAAACTTGGCGTGGGGGGTGCAGACTTCTAATCCTAGCACTCTGGTGGTGGAGGCAGGAGGATCAAAAATTCAAGCTTGGGGGCTGGAGAGATGACTCAGAGGTTAAGAGCACTGACTGCTCTTCCAGAGGTCCTGAGTTCAATTCCCAGCAACCACATGGTGGCTCACAACCATCTGTTATGAGATCTGGTGCCCTCTTCTGGTGTGCAGATATACATGGAAGCAGAATGTTGTATACATAATAAATAAATAAATTCTTAAAAAAAAAATTGAAGCTTATCCTGGGCTACTTAGTATGGCATTTGAGGACATCCTGAACTAACTGAGACCCCGTAACAAAACAATACCATAAACAGAGTACTGTAGCTACATAAGAAGGGGACTGAACAGACACGATGATGTAGGCCTGTGAAGTGATCAGGAAGATGCCTGGGCCACACAGGAAGACCCTTCCTTAACAAACCAACTGTGGGATTTCATGACCTAGGGCTCAGCCAAGGAGGGGAAAGTGGCAGGAGACAGTCACATAGCAGTAAGCACGTGAAGAAAATACACATGGGCTCTGTGAACTCATAACATGCAAATGCTGCAGGAAGGCCTGGTGGGCGCACACATGGACTAGCTCAGCTCCAGTTGCTCAGCCCCTGGCACACTGCCTCCCTGGCAGAATCACGGACTTCACCCTTACTGTGAGTTATGCCTCTATTCCAGACACTGGGATGCTGGTTCAGGTGGCAGAGACCTGGCTGTCCAGCCCCAGGAGAGGCTGGCCTGTGTCTTGTTTTACTCCCACTCATTCTCCTCAATCCAGCACATTTGTGGGTCCTGCAGGGTGTGCAGAGGGAAGTCTGGGGTTTCTGAGACTGTTCACATGGAGGTAGTGTGGGATCCTGTGGCCAAGTCCTAGGAGCACAGCCATCCCCACTCTGACAGCTCCACCTGTGTGGGCACTAACAAAGTCAAAGAATGTGCCTTGAAGCTGGGTGCAATGGTATAGGCCTATGAATCCCAGCTAGGGAAACTGAGGCTGGAGGATGTCAAGTTCCAGGGTAGTTGGGGGTTCATAGTGAGACCTTGTCCAAGAAAGAAGAGGGGATGGGGAGGAGAGAGACTGAAAGACTATTGACTAGCTAAGAGCTATCCTCTACCCTACAGAGACAATAAGTAACCATTGTCCTCTAAAACTCAGGGAGATAGGGTCCCTGTAATACACAGTCAAGCAGGAGTATGTGCAAAGGCTAGGAGAGCTACACAGATTGGGGTTGCTGACCCTGGACTGGGCTGGGGGCTTCACAGAGAAGGGCACTGTTGCCAGAGAGTGAACATGCGGCATGTACTGTTGGCTGCCAGGCACATGAGTTTTGGCTGAGTTTTCCTATCTCAGCCTCCCATCTCACAATAGATGTGCTGTAGTGTGTGTGTGTGTGTGTGTGTGTGTGTGTGTGTGTGTGTGTGTGTGTGTGTGTGTGTGTTGTATGCTCACTATACCTGAGAGGCCAGAGGTTGTCATCATGTATTTGTTAGTGACTCTCTGTAGGTGGAGTTTTTCCATCCTAGCAGCCACTCCCAAATAACCACTCCAAGGCTTATATTAATTGTAAACACTCTGCCAATAGCTCAGGCTTATTACTAACTAGCTCTTATATTTTAACTTAACCCATATTCCTTATTTATGCTCTGCCACATGGCAGTACTTTTATTAGCATGGCACATTTATTTCCTACTCCCTCTGCATCTGCCAGCGACTCCTCTGACTCTGCCCTTCTTCATCCCAGCATTCTCAGTTTGGCTTTCCTGTTAACTGTATCCTGTCCAACTATTAGCCAGTCAGCTCGTTTGTTAAATCAATCACAGCAACATATATTCACACAGTGTAAAGGAATATTCCATAGCAGCTCTCCATCTTATTTTTTGAGTCAAGGTCTCTCACTGAACTTGGAACTCACCTATTTGTCTAGACTGGCTAGTTCTGAGCCACAGAGACTCCGTTGTCCACCTCCCTGGCACTGCCATTATAGATGTTGATGCCAGCTTCTGCAAGGATTCTGGGTATTGAACTCAGATTGAACAGCCCAGCCCTTTTCTTAAGGGCTTTTTTTAAGCATTGGTAAAATTTGTGATGAATGTATTTGGGTAGTGTGAGCCTGACTGTCTCAGGTCAGAAGGCAGCAGTTAGAGTCCTTGTCTAGCATATGCTAGGGAGGGTCTGGTGTGGCTCAGCGGTAAAGGATTAGCATAGAATTCCCCAGTGAGAAGCTAGGGTGTGGCTCAGTGGTAGAGCACCTGCCTGGAATCCCCCAGTGAGGGGCTGGGCTGTGGCTCAGGGGTAGAGTGCCTGCCTAATATGCATGCAGCTTTGGATTCAAATCACTCCATCACCACACACACACACACACACACACACACACACACACACACACTTCTCTAATCCCTTCTTGCCAACTATAAACACTCACTGGCTCAGCTAATGCTACCCTCATCAGAAGAGAGTAGGTCTTTCTGAGCTGGCTTCAAGGTGGTGCTAGGGCGTTACCTATCTACCATGTGGACAGAAGTAACTGGAGTGCTAAGCTGGGGGTTTATATACATTCCTTAAAATGTTCACTCAAGCATCCTTGACCCCCATAAGCCATTGACTCTCCCTGGCCAGTCTGAGTGTGGCTGGGTCTGATTCCCTTGTGCTTTTTTTGTTTTTGTTGTTGTTTTACATTTATTTGCTTCCCTTTGTGGACAGAGAGGTGAGTGTGCGGAGGTCAGAGGACAATGAACTGGTGGCAGTTCCCTCCTTCCACCTTGTGAGTCTCAGGTTTCAAACTCAGGTTCTCAGGTTTGGCGCCTTTTACCCACTGAGTCATAACATTTTAGTGGTGTGTGTGTGTGTGTGTGTGTGTGTGTGTGTGTGTGTGTGTGTGTGTGTGTGTGTGTTGCTAGTGACTGAACTTAGTGCTAAACACATTCTACCACTGAGCCACATCACTCTACCCTCCACATTGTTCTTTTTGTCAACAGGGTCTCCTTATGTAGCCCAGGCTGGCTTTGATCATCTCATGATCCTCCTGCCTCAGCGCCCCCCCCCCAGCCCCACACACCCAGGCTGGGATTATAAGAAGTGCCACCACATTTGGTTCCCTGTCCTGCTGCTCCCTGGAAGGAAGACTGTACCCAGTTCTCTGGTGTATGTCCTCTATGCTTCAGTACTCATGGGGAAAAGTTGTTGAGACCATAACTCAGCTACTTTAGAGGCCAGCAAAATGTTGCCCTTGCCTCTTGACATTTAAAACACAAGCCCATGGGCTTTCTGCCTCAGTCCATGGAGATGCCATGTGGAGACCCAGGGTCTCCAATAGATGTGATACTAGGAGAATGGAGCAAGTTAGAGGACGTGTAAAACTTAGGAAAAATCATGACTGGGCTGTGAATTCCAGGTACCAACTTTGTACAGGACCACTTAGTGAGGAAGGGAACGGATACTGAGGGACAGAAGGGTCCTCAGGTATATTGAATATTTGGGTGTGCATTGGTAGCCAGTCTCTGGCTAGGGTTTTTCCCACCAGTATTGTAGGTGGAATTCAGAGTCCCTCACTGGGGAATTCTAGGCAGGGGCTCTATCACTGAGCCACACCCCCAGCCCCTCACTGGAGGGGGATTCTAGGCAGGGACTCTACAACTGAGCCACACCCCAGTGCCTCACTGGGGCATTCTTGTCAGGGGCTCTCCCACTAGCCACACCCCCAGCTCCTCACCAGGGAATTCTAAGCAAAGGTTCTACCAATGACCTGTGCTCCCAGCTCTTATTTTTTATTATTTGGAGATAAGATTTTATTAAGTTGCCCAGACTGGCCTTGAACTCTTGATCCTCAACCCTCAGCCCCCTAAGTAGCTGATATTACAGATCTTCAGGCTTTTGGAGCTGTTTTTATTGCAGAGCAAACCATGCTGACTAATGAGCCATCAGGGATAAATCACAGGACCAAGGATGCGATTTACATAACGGTTAAACCAGTTTAGTGCATCCTGAGAAGCTCCAGCCAGCTTCTCCCCAAGCGATTATTCAGCGTTATTAATCTGCTTTATGGCCCGGTTTCCCCAAATGGGTAATTGCTCCTTCATAGTATTAAAATCTATTTAGAAACCTGGGTATCTGCAGAAGAGGAAGATGGCTTGACAGCTGTTGAAAAAATAATTTTTCCCCCTGATGCAGGCTCTCATTTAGTCTAGAGTCTCATTTAGTCATTTAGTCTCATTTAGCTTCAGACTCACTGCAGTCCTCCTGCCTCAGCCTCCCAAGTGCTGGGATTACAAGCATAGGCCTTTGTACCCAGCTGTGCACTCGTTTATTCCTTGTGCCTCTCCTTGCCAGTTTGTCTTTCCTGATTCTTCCCTTCTTTCAAAATGAAAATTTTCTATTGACTTTATTTATTTACATTTTATTTATTTCTTGTCTGGGGAGGGGATAGGTACCAGGATTAGGGTGTGGGTATCAGAGAACTACTTTGAGGAGTCATGGGGTTCTGGAAATCTAACTCAAATCTTTAGACTTTCTTGCAAGATTCTACCAACGTGGAGCCATCCCATCCATCTAGGATCTTTCTAGGCCTTGTGGGTCTGGGTGGCATCCTGTCTTGCTAAGATTGCAGAACTGTGGCTTAGTACTGGTTCTCAGGCTTGGGACTCTTTGAAATGTGGGTACAGGGAAACTAGAGGGGGTGGGGGGGGCAACCAGACCTAAGTCCCCTGTGGGACTGCCTGTGATTCTCAGGAGTAAGTTGTCTGTGCTGTAGGAGGTTTAAACCAAATAAAGGCTCTTTCAAATTTCTGGGTGCTGGCCGACAAGAGGCTCCTTTGTTTTGTTTGGGTTTTTAATCTGGGCTGGTGTAGAGGTCTCTAAACTGGAGTCCCCCACTGCTTTGTAAACTACTCTGGCTGCCAGCTGCTGTCTCCTCCCTCTAGAGAACCAGAGGCTTCCTTTGCCTTTGATCAGATCTTATCAATGGCTGCTGGAGTGAGCTGTCGGCCCTCAGGCCAAACAGACTGGGAAGAAAGGCGCTCCCTCAGGGGGAGGCTGGGTTAAACTAACCCTGACTCTTAAACTAGGTTACATTGGGGCAGGTCTGTAATCCCTGCACCAAGGAGGCTGAAGAATATCAAAGATTTAAGACCAGCCTGAGCTACATAGTAACTTTGAGACCAGCCAGTAATTCCATAGTAACTGTCTCATAACACAAAAAAGAGAAAGCAGCAAATGTTTAGAAGTCTTTGTTTCCTAGTAGGAGGAGTTAAGAAAGAGGTTACTGTTCTGAAATGTGTCAAGGGCTGCGGTTGACTGCTGACTTGGGACCACAGCTTTGTCACCCTAAACTTGATCCCTCTCAGAAAGAGGCAGCTGCTACTTCTCTGAGAGCCCGGGATCCACAGTTTGCCTGGCTCCTGTCTGTAAAGACCCCATATCAGACTTCAGGGTCTCTTTCAATGGGCCTTTGAGTTACGGATGGCTATTTAAGTTTTTTTAATTCCATTTGTTTATTGTGTGTATTTTTGTGCACACATTGGGGTGTGTGCAAATCAAGGCACATGTGTATAGGTCAGAGGACAATTTATGGGAGTTGGTTCTCTCCTTCCACCGTGTGGATCCTGGGGATAGAACTCAAGTCTTCAGCTTTGACAGCAGGAACCTTTCTGTACTCACCATTTGGATTTCAGAGAAACCAGTACTGCTGGGGGCCCTGCTATGTGTTCTTTGTGGTGTGGCAGATGCACCTGCACTGCTCCTGGAAGGAGGAAATGGAGGGGCTGAGGGCAGAGCCACTTCAAAGAAGTGTGGGAGGCACAGGTTCCAGGTCACTGTGCACAACAGGTCAAAGCCACTTTTAACAGACACTGGACCTTGGAGGATCCCCAATGTCCACACATGAGGTCACAGCAGGTCCACAGTTTAGGTTTCCTTTCTACATGTCAATGGTGTATACTAGTAGGACTGTTGCTCATGCTATTTCCTGGCTCCATGTAGCTCCTGGTTGGTTAGTTTGTTTTGATCATTCATTCATTCATTCATTCATTCATTCATTCATTCATTGTGTGTTGTGGGGGTAAAAGGGTGTGCACGAGTGGGCCAGAAGTGTGCCATGGCACCCATGTACATGACAGGAAAACTCTCAGGATTCTGTTCTCCCACCGTGTAGACTAGGGGATTGAACTCAGGTTGTCAGGCTTGGTAGCAAGCATCTTTCCCGCACCGAGTCATCTCACCAGCCCCCCCCCCCCCAACTCCATCTTATTTTGGGATCTGGTCTCAAACTCACAATATAGGCAAGGATAACCTTGAACTGATCATCCTGCCTCCACCTCCCAAATGCTGGCATTACCGGTGTGGGCACCATGCCCAGTTTGTACAGTGCAAGGGGATACATGCCCAGGGCTTGGTACCTGCCAGACCAGCACTTCACCAGCTGAGCTACATCCATCCACATCTGGGCCTTGAACTTACAGCCTCCTGCTTCGGACTCTTGAAGAGTTGAGTAGAGAGAATTATCAGCTCTCCTTGGAAACACCGGTGTAAGACTGCTTTCAAACTCCCCGTGTTTATCGTGCTCTTGAGAATGCCCTAATCTCTGCTTGCTATAGGTGTGCCGTCCATCTCCCTTTCTGGCCTCAAGGCCTGCTACCCTTTCACTTTGCTGATCTCTCAAGTTAGGGACTTCGCTCTGTTTATACTTCCAAGCACCTTCAGATCCATTGATGATTAAACCCTGTACAAACAGCTGGGGTAGGATTACCGACAGCCGCATGGGCGAGGCTGCTGCAGGTTTGAGAGTGCGGCATGTGGCTCCTTCCCGTCTGTTCTATTTATTTCCAGAGGATGAGAAATGTTATTTAGAGACAGGCTTCCAGGCACCTGCCTCTCATCCAGCACTCAGAAGGCTGAGGCAGGATGGCTGCAGATACAATGCAGCCTGTCTAGAGACTAAGACCCTGCCTCAGAAAACAAAAACTCAGCATTTTGCCTACCATGCCCAAAGCCCTGGGTCCCGTCCAGCATTGCATTAATACCAACACTCAGTCCTCTCCACCGTGTGTGTGTGAGTGTGTGTGTGTGTGTGTGTGTGTGTGTGTGTGTGTGTGTGTGTGTGTGCATGCCACAGAACCTCTCACTAAACCTGGAGCTTGCTGGACTACCTGGCCAGTGAGCCCCGAGGGATGATCCCCCCGTCTCTGCCTCCAGCACTGGGATCACAGGCACATACTGCCACATCTGGCTTTTGACTTGGATGCCGAGGACCCAAGCTCCAGTCCTAATGCTTGTGTGGTATGCGCTTGACCTGCTGTGCCATTACCCCCCCAACTGACGCCCACCCTAAGGACAGAGGAAAGGAACCATATACAGTTCATTATATAATTTTAAAGTAATGAAAACAAAGATTCTTGTTTGTTTTATTTTATATTTCACTGTATTTCTCTATAGTGTATGTGTACATGTGTGCATACATGTACATGTGATTATGTATGTGTGAGTGTATATGTCTGTGTGTTCATAGAGGCCAAAGAAGGACCTTGGGTGCCCTGCTCTATCATATTTATATTATATATAATATAAATGTTATATACTATATGATACTTTGTATGTGTATATATGTATGTGTTTATATATGTGGATATATATATATATATATATATAGAGAGAGAGAGAGAGAGAGAGAGAGAAAGAGAGAGAGAGAGAGGGTGTCATATTCCTTTGAGCCAGGGTCTCTCACTAGGCAGGTGGTCAGGAAGTCCAGGCATCCTCCTGTCTCTGCCTCCCACAGTGCTGGGGTTCCAGCCACATGTGAATGACCATGCCAGTGCTTTATGTGGGTGCATGAATCCAAATTCAGATCCTCCTGCTTACCTAGCAAGTGAGTCCTACCAAATGACCATTTCTCTAGCCCCTGTGGAGCTTTTAAGATACATTTATTTATTTTGTTGTATGTTTATGGGCTTAGTTATTGTTTTGGGAGACAGGGTTTCTCTATGTAGTCCTTGCTGTTCTGGAACTCACTCTATAGAATAGGCTGGACTTGAACTCAGAGATTTGCCTGCCTGTCCCTCCCAAGTGCTGGGATTAAAGGTGTGAGCCACCGTGCCCCCCACTTGATGTTGTGTGTTTATGTGATGGGAGTGTGTATACCATGATATGGATGGAGATTAGAACATAACTTTCTCCTTCCACTCTGTGGGACCTGTAAATCAAACCCAGTCATCAGGTTTGGCAGTAAGTGCCTTTACCCACTAGCCATCCCACTAGCCCTCCAGCCCCCTTTTCTGTTTTTTGAGACAAAGTCTCATTCGGTAGTCCAGGCTGCCCTGGAATTCACTATGTAGCCCAGGTTGGCCTCATATTTGCTTCAGTCTTCCTGTCTCAGCCTCCCAGTGCTGGGATTACAGGCATGTGTCATCACACCCAGTGAGAAATGTTCCTCATCTGTAGTTACTTCTGTTGTGTTATGCGCTGGCCCTTGGGTCCTTATGAAAAAAACTAAGACAGAAAAGAACCAGAATACAGAGCCAGGCACGGTGACACATGCCTGTCCCCTCAGTAGGAGATTGTGAGTTTGAAGCCATCCTGGGCTAGGCCAGCCCCACCCTGACCCCCACCCCATATACACACATATAGCTTTTAGAGACACCACCAAGGTCAGTTAGCTACCTAGAGAAGCAGAGCCACCTGCCTTCCTTCTGAAGCTTGCCCACCCTCTTTTAAATATATGTGTGTCTTTGTCTAGTCTGTATGTATGTCTGTGCACTATGTTCGTGCCTGGTGCCCATGGAGGCCAGAAGAGGGTGTAAGATCCCCCACAGCTGTAATTACAGGTTGTTGTGAGCCACCTGACGTAGGTACCAGCAGTACTTGGGTCCTCTCAAGAGCATTGAGCACTCCCACTGTTGAGACACCAGCCCTCTGCCCCCCCCCCCTTTTTGAGATTATTCTCTCACTAAAACCCAGGACTCACAGGTTCAGTTCAGCTGGCTAGCCAGCAAGTCCAGGGACCCTCAGGTCTGTCTCTCCAGTGCTAGTATGACAGGCATGAGCTGGCCTCTAGTTGTTTTTTTTTTACAGAAGTTGTGATGCTCTTGGGTCTTCATGCTCCTATGACTGACAGAAACGTCTCCTAGCAATGTGCTTTGGTTTTGAGAGGTGTTTTATTATTATTATTATTATTATTATTATTATTATTATTATTATTATTATTATTGTGGGGGGATCAGAGGGAAACTTTCTGGAGTTAGTTCTCTCCTCCCCTGTTGAGTTCCAGAATGGAACCCAGGTCATCAGGCTTGTAGAGCAGGCACTTTTACCCTCCAAGCCATCTTGAGGGCCCCATTTTGTTTTGAGAGGAGGCCACACCCTGGAGCCCTGGTTGGCCTAGTGTCTTTACAAGGTAGACCTTGTATATAGCAGCTGGAACACTTTTTGGGTACACCAGACATTCCCACAATTCTAAAGTCCTGTCTACAGTACAGGTTTGCTCACTTCATCCCGCTTGCCTTCCTCAGAGTCCCCATTCCTGCTTCCCTTCTCCCTGGAGAGCCAGCCATGGCCAGCTTCACACCTGCAGGAGGTGTGAATGGATGTGGAGATAGCCTTGGGGTGGGTGGGGCCAGACTGGGCATCAGCCCCAGGTCTGTAAGTGTGTGGTATTTAGTCTTGGTGTCAATTTAATGGATTTTAGAGACCCTGGAGGGCTCAGTCGGTAGAGAGCTTGCCTGGAATGCAGAGTCCCTTACCATGTGTAGTGGATCTGTGCCTGTCATCAAAGTACCTGGGAAGTGAAGGCAGGAGGATAGGGATTTCAAGGTCAGACCAGGCTGCATGAGACCCTGTCTGAAAAGAAAAACAAACAAACCAGAATCACCATGGAAACAGACCTGTCCACAAGGGTTAACTGAGACCCACCCTGGTGGGTGACATCATTCTACAGGCTTTGGGCTGAATGGGCACAGAGCTAAGTGGCAAAATTCAGCTCCCTCTGATGTCAGTCTGAGAGCACCTCTTAAGCCATGTCGTGGGGACGGTCCTGCCTAGGTCATTCAGGGTTTATCTACTCATAATCTTCAGTCTTAGGTCAGTCTTTTGTGTCATTGTCAGCTGTGGAAAGTTGTGTAGCCACCGTTTCTTTGACTACTTTTCATCCCTCATCTTCTGTCTGCTGAGGTCTGTGGTTGGTAAGTCCCAAGGCTATAGCACTTTCAGTTTCTTTATTCTGTTGTTGTACTGGCTTCGAACTCATTGCTTCCTTTTATTTCCTTTCTTCTATTTTAATGTTTATTTATTTCTTGGGCATAGACATGCCTCAGTGCACACATATGTGGAATCATGACAACTTGAGTGTATCGACTCTCTCCTTCCTTTAGGGATTCAGTTCAGGTCACCAGGCCCAGCCGAAGTGCCCTTAGGTGCTCAGGCATCTCACCAGCCTTTTTTGGGTTTTTTTTGGTGGTGTGGGAACCCAAGGCCTCTCCCATGCTAGGCAAGTACTCTTACCACCGAATCACACTCCCAGCTCTCTTCTGGGCTGTTCATTCTTGAAGTCATATTTCAAGTTACCATAATTTTTCATTATAAGATTTCCCTTCAGATCTTCTTTACAGCTTCTATTTTTTTTCACTGATATTTTAAAAAGTGTTTTAATTCTATGTGTATGAGTGTTGCACCCACATGTATGTCTATGTCTGGTACCCTTGGAGATCTCCTGAAACTAGGGTTACAGGCAGAGATCCACTATGCCTCTGCCTGAGTGCTGGGACTAAAGGCATACACCACCACCGCCAGGCAATACTGAACAGTCTAAAACTTCATAAATGGCCACACCTTCCCAACCTGCTGTTGTTTGGGAGGGGCTTGTTTGTTTACAGTCCTAAGAACTGAACACAGGACCCCCTACAGGCTGGGCAAGCTATTCTACTGTTGTGAGTTATACCCCTAGCATTCTTCCTACTTTTCATTTTGAGACAGGGCCTTGAACCTGCACTATAGCCAAGGCAGGCCTTGAACTTTCAGCCCTCATGTATCAGCTTTCTGAGTCATTGGGATAATAGGCATGTGCCCCAGGCTCAGCTTGGGCTGGACTGTGATGGGATAGGAGAGGTGGGCAGCCCTGCCCCATATGTCTGCAGCTGTGGTTGCATTGCTGGCTGCACTTCTACCCTTTGTGCACGCTGGTGCTTTTGGCCATTGCTGTAAAGTGTGTCTGAGTCTACTATGTGTGATTTGTTGTCACGTGAGTCGTCTTGAATGTCATTGCTGCCATAGCCCAATGCTGTCCAGTCCCAATGCTGGACAGCCTCACCAGCATCTGTCAAACTCCCCTGCTTGGCCCATGAGGAGGCATGGGCTCCCAGACACTTCCTGAACTGTTGACTGATGCACACCCTGGTTGTATTAAATGGCTTTAGGCCTAGTCTTAAACTTTCAGCTGTCATTAACCCTTAAGTGACACAATGAACTTTTCTTAAATATTCATCCACTGTTGGTGAAGGTGAAATTAGTACAACCATTGTGAAAATTAATTTGGAGACTTCTTAAAAAAAATGAGTGCCCAGCTATTTCACTTCTGGGCTCATACCCAGAGGATTGTATACCCAACCATAGAGACATTTGCAACTCCGTGTTTATGACTGCTCTGTTCATTGTAGCAAAGAACCCAAATCAACCTACTTGTCTGTCAACAGATGAATAGGTAATGAAATTTGGTGTTCACACACACACACACACACACACACACACACACACACACACACACACACAGGAATACTACTCCACTCTTAAAAAAAAAAAAAAAATGGAGTTAAGCCAGGTGGTAATGGCTCACGCCTTTAATCCCAGCACTCAGGAGGCAGAGGCAGGTGGATCTATGCATTCGAGGCCAGCCTGGTCTACAGAGCAAGTTCCAGGACAGCCAAGGTTACACAGAGAAACCCTGTCTCCAGACATGCAAAAAAAAAAAAAAAAAAAAAAAGAAAGAAAAGAAAAAGGTTAAAAACATTTGCAAGGAAATGGATGGACTTAGAATGTGTACTATTAAGCAAGATCACAAAATTTCAGAAAGAAAAATACTGCATGCTCTCTGACGTTTACCTTGTCTCATCAACATATTCACATATGTAAATTAATGTACACATGGGTGCTGTATAACATGAAAAGAGAACAAGAAAGGCTGAGTATAAGGGATGAGGAAGGACCAGATGGCAATGGACAGGAGTATGAAAGAGGGTGTAAAGCTAACTGCCTTTCTAGTTCTAATTCTGACATGGATTGTTTGGTTTAGGTGGTAGATAAGTGCATAAAATATATTTGTTTGTTTTGGAGATTAGACCTTTTATTCACATCCAACCTTTCTTGTGTACCTTGTAGCAAGGTGTGTAGGCTGTCTGTGGACTTTGCTGGTCATGCTTGAGGGTGTCTCTGGGATCCTGGGACTGAAGAAAGAAGAAATGGTTTACACTCTGAACTGCTCCTACTGTAACAGACCCTGAGACCTTAACACAACTGACGTCATGCTAGAGGCACCTCTGACCTTAGAAACCAGGGAGTAGGCTGTCAAAATGGGAGCAACAACCTAATCCATCAAAGACCTAGTCTGAGTTGCAGAATCCAGGGGAGTTCCTAAATGTACTAACTTTGCTTTTTGGCTTCCATAGTTTCATCTCTCACTGACTGTTCTTACTACCTGAAGAGTGTCAACCAGGATATGGTTTTTGTGCATAAAGGCAATGAATGGTAGACTCAAGGCTGCATGATTTGGGACATTTTCCCTTGCAGTCACCAGCCAGCAATACAGACTTTCTGTTTGGCTTTAAGAGTGTCTGGTGGGCCAGGCGTTGGTGGCGCACGCCTTTAATCCCAGCACTCGGGAGGCAGAGGCAGGCAGATCTCTGTGAGTTTGAGGCCATCCTGGTCTCCAAAGTGAGTGCCAGGATAGGCTCCAAAGCTACACAGAGAAACTCTGTCTCAAAAAACAAAAACAAAAACAAAAACAACAAAACAAACAAAAAAAAAAGAGTGTCTGGTGGGATTATCATACAACATTACTTGCTTGGTTCAACACTCCTGAACTGGGGACTGGAAGTTTGAGGGCCTGGCCTATTTTACCACTGTAACAGAAGCAAAGCCTACCTCGTGGTGGAACTATACTTGGGAGTTAATCAAGGGTAACCTTCAGCACTTTGTAGCAGAATGAGATGAAAGCTGAGAGTTGGGTTAAATATGGAAGCTTCATAGAGATTTAAGGTGTTTTTGTATCTTTGAGGAGCAGATGTCATCCTAACAAGGGCCAAGACTCCTGGTTTCATTTAACATACAAGAAACATTCCACAGCTCCCAACAGGTCACGAGTCACCTCAGCACTTGCTTTATAACATTTTTTAAAGTTTATATTTTTTTCTTTTTTTTTAATTTGAGTTAACAAACACGATTGAATTACATGACAATCCCAGTTCCTTTCTCCCTCCCCTCCTCCCGTACCACTCCCCATCCCCCAACCCCACCCTCCCACCCTGCATAAAATATATTTGATACTGAAAGTGTAAGATTTAATGTTAAGCACCACAGCTTTCATTCTGAATCCCTTCCTAACTGTACAGAAGTTAGTTGATTTGCATAGACCTTGGGTCTGGTTAATTTTGGTGTACAATGTTTTTATTTACTTCTAAGGTTTTTATAATAAAATGTATAAAGTTACAAAACATTGATTCTTAAAAGTTTACTTTTAATATTTGTTAGTGCTGTGGGTGTGAAGTCAGAGGACAACTTTGTGGAGTTGGTTCTCTCCTTCCCCCTTTGTGTGGTTCTGAAGCTCAAACTCAGGTCATCAGGCTAGCGGAGCAAGTGCCTTTAACTACCAAGCCATCTCTCTTAGGTTTTAATTATGTGAGTAATTCCAGCCTTGCATCCATAAAGACTCCCAGATGACAGTGGAAGAGTGTGTGTGCCTGGACCTGGGGTAGGGACAGTAGGGATGGGAGCAAGAACAGGCCCTTGGGCTGGTAGAGGACCAAGTTCAGAAGGCAAAAGGATATACCGTGTCCAGGGAAGGTGATGTCAGCCTTGGGGCTGGACAGGTGCCAGGAGAGATGGACCAGGGGATCTGCTAGGGACATGGCCAAAAGTGTATGGCACCAACAGATGTGAAGAAACACAGAGGAGACCTGGAGAGGGCAGGACTGCAGTTGTTTGGAGAGTAGTAGTTCACTGTCACACAGGACTTGCGAGTTTGTGTCTTCAGATAGGGTGTCATGTAGCCCAGGCTGGCCTTGAATTTGTTATGCTGCCAAAGGATGACTTTGAATGTCTGTCTGATTCCCTCCACCTCCCAAGTGCTGTGGTCACAGGCGTATGGACAGCTTTTCATTGGCTTTTATGTGAACATTTGCTCTCTGTGACTCCGTTTCCCTCTGTTGTAAGTCAGAATGTAATGGATGCTAGTTGCTGCCTCCCTGCAAGCCAAAGCCCAGAATGCCCACTGCCTTCTCTTTTCACTGAAGGGAGAAATTAAAAGGATCTTGGGGACTGGGAAGGTGGCTCAGTGATGAAGAGTACTTGCTATGCAAGCTTGAGGGTCTGTGTTAGAATCCCCAGCACCCAGCTTTGGAAAAGCTTGGCTTGGCTGCACGTGCCTGTACCCCAGCCATGTGGGGAGTGGAAACAGGATTGCTGATTGCCAGCATAGTTCCAGGTTCAATGAGAGACCCTGTCTCCAGGGAATAAGATGGTGAGTGATGGAGCAGAACTCCCATTATCCCCTTCTTGTCTCCTCTTGGACACATGTACACACATACATGGACCATGGTAGTCTCAGCTCCCCAAGAACTGCAGGTGCTGCCTCTGCTGGAGTGCAATGAACGGATGAGATTTGTTTCCACAAAATGAAACTCATTTCCTTATTGTCAATGGACCTCTGCCAACAGGGTGATGCTGTTGCTTTCTTTGCTTCCTGGCCCCAACTTCTTCCATGATGGTGGACTCAGCCAACTGCCCCTACCGATGCCAGCTAGGACTGGGTGGGGCTGTAGGTAGAGACTGGGAGCTGCCTGCAGCAGCCAGCCCTGTCCCACCCACCTGGGTCCCAGCTCTTAGGCTGGGCTGGGCCAAGTCTAGTCTCTGGGCAGTTTGTTGGGCTTGGCTGTCCTTTCCATATTAGGAAGACAAGCCTGTCTGGCCCTTGGCTACAGAGAGGATGCTCCCTGGGTGCACTGAGTTGGGCTCTGCTTTGTTTGGACCCATGGAGCTGCTGTTTTTAAATTGCAAAGCCTTCTTGCTCTTTAGACGGGACACAGGGAGAGCAGGAGTCTCCAGCAAAAAGCTGTGTCTGCCCTATGATGCTGAGGTAAGAGCTGAAGCCATCACGTGGCTTGCTTCCAGGAAACGTTTCTCTCATTCCAGACTGACAGGCTCTGCCACCAGTCGCCCTCTGGGCTGCTTGTATGAAGATGCCTGGCCCTTTCCGGGAGGCTCTTCCTGGCTTGGCATTCAGCTCCCGAATGGGTTTCCTGAGCCAAGTTGGAAAAATTGGTCCTGGGCCTGTGGAAGTTGCCAGCATGAAGAGATTGAGTAGAGAGCCTGTTTCTGTTCTAGCTCCTCCATCCAAGGTTTCAGTTATGCTTCGTTCTCGTCCCTTCTTCGGTGGCCTGGCTTTACAAGAGTGGCTTTTTCTGCAATATTCTGAAATATATGTTTACCTAGGAAATACAGCCAAGGGATTCAGAGAGCTAGAATGTTTAGGGTATTAACAAGTTTAAAGTGCTCAGTATGTGTGTATGTGTGTGTGTGGTGTGTATTCACAGCTGATACTATATTCAAATAGCAAATACTAGTTTTGCTTTTATAGTACTAGAGATTGAACTCAAGGCTTCACACATGCTAAACAAGCTCTCTCCCACATTGTCAATCTCTCTCTCGAATACACACATGCAAACATGCACGCATGTACACGGACACACGCTTACTTTCTATCTTTTGTTTTGAGATAGGATCTGGAGGGCTCTGTGGCCATCTGTAGTTCTTTGAGCCCTCCTGAGCCCTGGGTTTGAGTCCTAGGTTTGCATGGAGAGAAGCTGCCCACAATGAACCTGGGGGACCAGCTTCTCCTGCCTGCCAAATGTTCCTGATTTACCAACTAAGTGAGTCTATTAAACATGTCTGTATTCATTCTGGGTTAGCCTGGGTTTGTGTGTGTCAGGGTTGACTTAGATTTATGTGTATGAAGCCAGGCATGGTTGCACGTACCTTTGATCTCAGCACTAGGGAGTCAGAGGCAGGCAAGTCTCTGGGAGATTGAGGCCAGCCTATTGCAGTGAGTTCCTGGACAGCCAAGGCTGCATAGGCTAATTCTACATATTTGCATATGAGTGTTTTGCCTGTATGTATGGTTTTGTTGTTGTTGTTGTTGTTGTTTTTCCAAGGGTCTTGTCAGGTCCCCTGGAACTGGAACTACAGACAGTTGTGAGCTGCCATGTAGGTGCTGGAATTGAACCCAGGTCCTCTGGAAGAGCAGTCAGTGCTCTTAACCTCCTGAGCCATCTCTCCAGCCCCCTCCTATTTGTATGCATTACATATGTGCCTACTACTCTTGGAGGGAGGTCAGAATAGGGCAGATCCCCACTGCATTTGGGTTGCAGAGGTTGTGAACCACAATGCTAGAGCCAGTAATCAAACCCAGGTCCTCTGAAAAAGCAACAAATGCTCTTGATCCAGCCCCAGTCTCTGTGGTTTAGGTCCCAGAAGGCATCAGGTGTAGCCAGTGTGCCTTTTCCATGTTGTCATGGCTGACTGCCCCTTAGTTAGGTATCTACAGTGCTGGGTTTAGAGCCCAGGGCTTCATACATGCTAGACAGCATGCTTCCAGCTAAGTGACTTCCTTGGCCCTCGCTTTGAATTTTCGTAGCTATTTTGAGCTAAGATCTCAAGCCTAAGCTGGCCTCAAACTCATGACAATCCTGCCTCCACTTTTTGAGTGCTAGGATTGCAGTAGGCATAGACCACCATGCCAGGCTTTCACCTGTGTACCTTGGCTCATCTTTCGGTGTTGTGGCAAAAACAATTGCCGTTTGTGTGCAGGTGTATCTGCATAAGTGTGAAGGCTGCACATGCGTGTGTACATGTATAGAGACTAAGTGTTTGAGACAGGGTCTTTTATTGGGACCTGGGCTGGCCAAGTTGGCCTCTCATCTCCACCTACCCAGTGCTGGGATTGCAGGAACATGCTTTGTGAGTTCTGGAGGATCTGAATTCAGGTTTTCAAGCTTGCCTAACAAGTACTACCCACCGAGCTGCCTTCCAGCCTCAGCTGAGAGAAGAAATTTCACAGGAAATACATTAGAAATTGTGAGAATTCTTTGCGGGGCCTTGGTAGGTGAGCACTGCTATGTAGCCATAGGTTGGGGATTTGACTCAGTTGGTGGGATGCTTACCTAGTATGCCCAAAGCTCTGGGTTCCAATCCCAGTGTTCATAAGCTGTGTATAGAGGTGTACATTCAAAATCCCAGCACTCAAGAAGGTGGAGGCAGGAGGATTAGGCATCCAAGTCATCCAGAGCTGCATAGAGTTCAAGGCCAACTTAGGTTTCATGAGGTCCTGTCTCCAAAAAAAAAAAAAAAAAAAAAAAAATCCACTTCCTGATTCAGCTGTGGTTATCTGTGGCATAGACACAAGACAAGGCCTCTACGCCGCTGACCTCCTGGGCAGGGCACTGTAGTGGAGTGACGGTGGAATAAAGGGAATGGAGGGACTTCTTGTGTCATCATGGTCACCATGTCCAGCCCCTTGCAGAGTTTCTGGCCCTCTTCATGAAGCTTAGGCCCTGGAAGACTCCCTACTTCCTTAAACTGTCCCCACGCAGAACTGGGCCAGGCCAGTACTTCACTGGGTCAAAAAACACACAGACTCTGACAGCTCTTATTACCAAGCATGTGGTAGCATTTCCCCTTCCAGAGTCATTTGTTCCTTATAGGAAATGGCCTTTAGAAGACAGACTGTAGCAGTGGAGGCCACCAGGAGGCCCACATTGCAAGCCGTTGCCATGTTCCTCCCTGTGATTTTCATTTCATGAGAATAATTGAAATGAATGTTCAGTGATGGAGACTTAGGCTCATATTTGTAGCAAGAGGACCTATAGCAACAGAAAGGTCCTGGGAGGGGCCTTGGGTTTCTCAACGTATTTAACCAGGTTGGTGTGGTGGGTGGGTGGGTGTGTCTGTCTGTCTGTCTGTCTGTCTGTCTGTCTGTCTGTCTGTCTGTCTAAGTGCTGGCCTAAATGAACTTTATATAGCTGAGGATGACCTTGAACTTCTTATCCTTCTGCTTTTACCTCAGTGCTGGGATTCCCAGCATGCACCACACACCCCATTTATGTTGGTGAGGGGACCCAGGGCTCCAGCTTTTTCAAACAAGGTTTGCCTGACATCAGATCCTGCCTGTCAACGGCTGCCTGATCATTGATCCTCCTATTTTATTTCATCAGCCTATGGCAAATAGTTCTTGTATTCATTGGTGGGTCAAGAACTTGAGAGCACTTCTGTGTTAGTCTTGTTATCTTTCACATTTACAGGTACTTTGTAAGATGCTTGTTGTGGTTAACCTAACTGCTGGAAGGTGTCAGGCATCCTTTAACATGGCATGGTGACATCACTGTAGAAAATGGAGAGAGCCACCTCTCTCCCACAGGGGTGTCTAAACTTAGAGTTCTTTGAACCACTTTGTATGGTATTGATTTTTTTAGTAATATGTGTTTGTTTAGTGTGTGTGTGTCTGTGCCTGTGTCACAGAGGTCACAAAGAGGTCAGAGAACAGCCTCTGAGAATGGGTTTTCTCCCTCCACAAATGGGTTCCAGGAATCAAACTCAGGTCATCAGGCTTGGCAGCAAGCACCTTTACATACTAAGCCATCTCAGTGTCCCCTTTGTTGGTTTTTGTTTGTTTGTTTGCTTATTTCATTTATTTGGTTTTGGTTTTTGAGACAGGGTCTCATGCAGCTGAGGCTGATCTTGAACCTTTGATCTCCCTGCCTCCACCTCCCAAGTGCTGGGATTACAGGTGTGCAACACTAGTCCTGGTCCAGTTTGAAGAAAAATCTGGTGTCCTGAAAATCCACCAAATAAGGTGGATCTTGGTCTAGTTCCAGAGGCTTCATCTGTCCCTTACTGATCTATTGTTACCTGGACAGGTTTATGCTCTAAGGTTACTTTAGAAAATTCATGTGTCAATTACTACATTTTCCCCTATTTAAGAAGAAAATTTAAGGTCATGCATGGCAGTACACACCTGTAATCCCAGCACTTGAGGCAGAGGCTGCCAGGTCTCTGAGTTCCAGGACAGCCTGGTCTTGACAGAGAAAACTTGTCTCAAAAACTAAAGGGAGGACAATGTAGAGGTGGGAGAAATGGCTCAATAAACAGCACTGGCTGCTCTTCCAGAGAACCTGGGTTCAATTCCCAGCACCAATATGGCAGCTCACAACCAGTTATAATTCTGGTTGCAGGGGATCTGATTCCCTCTTCCAGCCTCCAGAGGCACCAGACACACTATTAGTGTCCAGACATGTGCAAAATACCCATAAACATAAGATTTATAAAAGCAACAAAATAAAAAGAAAAATTTAATTTTGTTTTGTTTTTTGAGAGAGTCTTGTGTAGCCCCACCTAACCTTGAATTCTCTCTGCAGTTCAAGTTAGCCCAGAACTCACTATGTAGCGCTGATCCTCCTGCCTCAGCTTCCTGAGCACTGAGATACAGACTGGAATGCGCTACTCCCTCCTGCTGCAAAATCCGCCCTCTCTGGGGTGTTCACACTGAAGAGTGGGGTGCTCAGGCCCTTGCTCCTGTGGGTGGATGGTGAACATAACTCCCCTCCAAGTCTGTAACATCCCTCATCGAATTCGGTGGTCTCACTGTCGGCAACATCTCAGGCCAGGAGTCTGTTTTCATAGTGGGACATTCTCCCTAGTGCTTGTGCGGTGTCCCCTGCAGGTCCCACCTCCCCTAGCTCACAGTCCCTTCCAGAAAGTCAAGTCCTGCCTTTGCTGGGATGGAGGAGTGGAAATGGGGAGCGTCTGTGTAGCAGAGAGATGTGTTAATTTTTTTTTTAAACTTTGCCAGAAGCTTTTTCATGTACTTCCTTGTCTCTGTGACCAAGAGGAAGTTAACTGTCTCAAGTCGGTAAGAGCTTGGTATTCCATCCTTACTTTTTGGCAGCTTGGCAGCTCCCCTGAATGGGTTGGGGTGGGGGTAGGTTACTGAATTCCTCCTTTAAAGATCGAGTAGCCAGACTTGGGCTGAAGCAAAGTGACTTCAGATAAACATCAGAAAAAGAAACTAAGACTATAGCTAAGACCCCTGGATCTAAGTGGGGATGTAGCAGAGAAGGGTGTGATGGAAGACTCTGAGTGTCCTGGGGAGGCAGCTCTGCCAAGCCAAGGAGCTGGCAGGCACTTTGTTGTCACCAGTTCCTGGGGACAGGGCAGCTGCCTTGGGTTGAATTTTGGAAGAGTGAGTCAGGAGCTGTTCCAGCAGGCAACCTGAAGATGCTTATTGCCCAGTGTATTTCTTTGGGTTGCCGTCGAGTGGTGTGTGGTGACACAAAGGACTTCAGTTAGCGATGGTAAGATCTTTAGTAAAACAGCCTTTTCTCCCCTCCCTTCTGGTGCTGCAGATCAAATGTTTCTAACATGGGGATACATGATCCTCATCACCATGAATGGAAGGGAGGGGAAGAAGCCTGTTTTATGAAAAGTCTCAGTCAACATGCACGAATTCATCTTGGGCTTTGTTTTGTTTGGCAGTACTGGAGATAGAATCTGGAACCTCCGTGGTATGGGGGACTTGAGGCAGGGGCTCTACCATTCAGCTGTGTCTCCAGCTCTTAGAATCTTGACTGTTGGGGTTGGAGAAATGACTCAGGAGTTAGAGCACATACTCTTCAAGAGGATCATAGTTTAATTCCCAGTACTCAATCAGGCAGCTCACAATCTCCTGTAACTCTAGCTCCAGGGGATCTGAGCCTCTTCTGGGATCCATACATAAACAAAGCCTTTTTTAAAAGGACCATGGTTTCAGCTGGCAGGCCCTTTGGAGATGGTTGTTGCTCAGTTCCTCAGCTCAGTTGATGCAGAGGGAGGAAGAAGAGAGTCTGGAAAGGCTGCTGCTCATGTTCTTGAGTGGGTCCCCATCTGCACAGCAAACCCCAGGCCAGCACTTTTCTATCACTTGTGATTCAGGGTGATGAGCAGAGGGAAGGAAGGCCTAGGAAGCCCTTCAGCTCAAGCTCAGCCATACCCAGGTCCATAGACCTACTCTTTTCACACCCAAACCACGTACTTGAGGGTCCCTGTCTGCTGTAACCACAGGAGTGGGTCACAGCCACAGCCTCTGGTTGCCATGATGGTTCTAAGGTGACAGGTTCTCATTTTGATGTTGGGCTCCTTGGACCCTCCCAGCAGAGTGAGATGTAGCATGTTGTCTTCCTGTTCCCTGTGGGTAGAGAGAGAGGAAGAAATGCATAGCAAAAGAACCAGAGGAAATTTGTTGCCATGACAACTTTCCTGTTAACATGGGTTGACCAGGTGTATCACATGGATGCACACATGTACCATGTTTGTTCAGTGCAGGTGTTCTCTATCTCTCTCTCTCCTTCTCCCAAGACAGAGGTTCTCTGCCTAACCATGGTTGTCCTGGAACTCACTCTGTAGACAGGGTGGCCTCAAACTCACAGAGATCCACCTGCCTCTGTCTTCCACCACTGCCCAGCAAGTTTAGGCATTTTAAGTTACTCTTAGCCAGTCCAGCTGACACACCAGCAGCCCCGAGCCAGGCTCTGTCCTTAGGTGCCCAGTTTGGCATCATCAGACATGTACTAGATGTCTTGCAAAAGCTTACAGGCATGCAGAACTGATAGTGTACAGATGTGAGTAGACATCTTAGGAAATGACTGATGGACTTTCCAAAGCCCAGATGCTGATGGAGGAGCTGGGATAGACGGCTTGATGGGTAAGGTGCTCGCCACATACGCAGAAGGACCTCAGTTTGATCCTCAGAACACATAAAAACCAGGTGTTGTGGCATATGTTTATAATCCCAGTTCTAGGGAGCTAGAGTCAAGAGGATCCCTCTGGCTCACTGGCAGCCAGCTTTGGCAAAGAAGCAAGCCTTAGATCCCTCCAACAAGGTGGTGTCTGCCCACCCCATGCATGTGCACTCAAGTGCCCCCTTCGTGAGCTCACACAAACCAAATTCCTGACAATAAAAGAACTGTTACTAAGCTGTAAGATGTCAAATAGAGTAGACGTGAATTGGGTTTGTTTCGAGAACAGGTTTTATTGTGTACCCCAAGCTGTCCTGAACTCTGTGGCTTATGTTGGCCTCGAATTCTTTTTTTCTTTTCTTCTTTTTTTTCCAAGTTGTATCCATTTATTTTGTATGTATGTGAGCACAGAGCTGGGCAGACCGTGAGCCTGCCAACCAGCTCGTCTAGCTGAAACAGCAAGCTCCAGGTTCAGTGAGAGTGACTGAGAAAGATTTTAACATGAACCTCTGGCCGCCACATGCCCACACACTTGCATACACACAAATTGGAAATAAGATGTGCTCAGCAAATAATGCCCATTTCCTAGAGATAGGGGAAGTTGCTCACCTTGTCTGAGCACGTGGTGTGGTCTTTGCTGTGGGTGGGGCCTCTCTAGCTGTTCCAGGGTCAGATTAGTTTGTCTGTCACTCAGTAGACATGCCTGGTCTAGGCTTGTAAGCCTTAAATTTAGTGAGAAGCCAGTTAGAGAATACACATACTCTCCTTCCCTCCCTTTCTCCCTCCCTCTCTCCTTCCCATTCTCCCTCTCTCTCTTCCCTCTCTCTCCCTCGCTCCCTTACCCTTGGCTAAATGTCATTGGAGCTAAATGGCTAAATGGCTAAATGTCTACCTTTATATGGTGGATTTGTTTATACCTTGAAGGACTCTCTTTTAAAATCTCTGCATAAGCTGGACATGGTGATGCAGGCCTGTCATCCCAGCACTCAGGAAACAGGGACAGGAAGATCTCAAGTTCCAGGCCAGTGTGGCCCACACTGTGAGTGAGAGTGAGTGAGTGAGTGAGTGAGTGAGTGAGTGAGCGAGCGAGTGAAGTCAGCTTTCAAATAGGGCACGGTCCATTTAACTATTTTTGCTGGATGAATGAATGAATGAATGAATGAATGAATGAATGAATGAGATCTGTGCATAAATGGGCAGGATCCATTCAGCTATTTGCCCCTGAGAGTCAGGAACCACACTCATTGTTACTGTTTCTGTCCTGGTACGTAGAGGCTCCACAGGTTCATCCTCCTGGCACCTGTCTGGGGATATTTATATCCTTTGTTCACAAGCAGAGTATAGCCCAAGCCAGAGTAAGCTGGTTTGTGTTCCCAGAGATAACAAGCTTAAGGCTCATGCTGCTCCTGCCTTGTGGATGGTGGGACCTCGGCTCCTGTACCCACTGACCTTGTACTTGACCAGCCACTGTCCTTCCTTTGCAGATGCACCTTCCGGTTCCCCAGCACAGCCATCAAGATCCAGTTCACGTCCCTGTACCATAAGGAGGAGGCCCCAGCATCCCCCCTGCGGCCACTCTACCCTCAGATCTCTCCACTGAAGATTCATATTCCGGAGCCGGACCTCCGGAGCCTCGTCAGCCCCATCCCTTCCCCGACCGGCACCATCAGGTGAGCAGCCTCTGAGTGTACCAGGGGCCTCGAGATGGAACTAGACTTTGGGAAGTGCTCCTGCAAGGGAGAGGCACCCTCAAATCACCCCAAGTCTAGGTTCTAGATTTATGAGTTGGGGTCTCCTAAAGCAAGTAGGAGAATGGGTGTGTGGCCCAGTCCTGTAACCCCAGCACTCCAAAGGCTGAGGCAGGAGGATCTCCAGTGCACAGCCAGCCATGGCTCCATGAACATTCAGGGTCATCATGGCCACTTAGTGAGAGAGACCTTGTCTCAAGAGCATACAGATTGGGATGTAGCTCAGCTGCTAGGGTGTGCAGGTCCTGAGTTCAGTCCCCAGTACATCATAAACTGGGCATTGCGGTATATGCTGATGATCCTGGGTAGGGGTTTAAGGAGTTCGTGGTCATCTTCTACTTTATAGCAAGTTCAAGGCCAGCCTGGTTTACGTAAGACCCTGTCTCAAAATGGAGAGGGGAGCGGGACCCGGATTCTGACAGTGTTTTTCAGTGAAGCAGATTTGCCTCTTACTGTCTCTCGTGTTCATTATGCTTCGAAAAGTGCTGTGCCACCATCCGGTGCTGAGGCCATGGTGCCGCTGAGCCCTGTGGCTTCCACTTTTGTTCACAGTACAGGTCAGCCCTGTAGAGATGGCAGATCATGGCTGGTGCTCTGGTGACTGTGGCATAGGTGTGGCACACTCCTTGGGGACAGGATTTTGGGGACCCATAAAACCCTGAGAACTCGTCTCCAGCATAGCCAGGGTTGTGCTGTCCCTGAGCCCTGGCCATGGGTCACTGCTGTGGACAACCTCCCTGGGTCCCCAGAGTTATAGCTTCTACTTTTCTGGAGTTAATGCTGTCTCTTTTTTAAAAAACTTTTTTCCCTAGTGCTAGGACTCAAACCCAGACTTTTGTACGTGGGTGTCTTAGTTACTGTTCTATTGCTGTGAAGAGACACCAAGACCAAGGCAACATACAAAAGAAAGCGTTTAATTGAGGGCTAGTTTACAGTCTCAGAGGGTGAATCCATGGCTAACATGGTGGGAGACATGGCTCGCAGGCAGCATGACACAGGAGCTAGATCTGCAGGCAGGGCTGGATGGACGGAGATGGACTGGGCCCCACCCCCAGTGACACACCTCCTAACCTGCCCTAAACATTCTATCAACTGGGACCAAGCATTCAAACCCTTGAACCCACAGAAGCCGTTCTTACTCAAACCAGCACACTGGATAAGGGAAATTTAGGCAGCTGCCACTGGGCCACATCCCTACCCTTGGTTCATAGACATGGAAGCTTCCTGATGCTCAGGCTGGCTGGGAACTCTTGATCCTCCTACCTCGGTCACCAGCTGGGATCACAGGTGTGCACCGCCACACTTGGCTTGCACTTAAACCACCTTTTTAAGTTTATATAAAAGAGAGATTTTTGATTCTCAGTTCCAGAGGTTCATGGTCAGGGGGGGTCACGTCTGAGGATGTCCTTCCTACTGGTGGAAACCCAAGATGGTTACGAGTATTACCATAAGCATGAGCACACTGTGTGTGTGTGTGCGTGTGCATGCGTGTGCTTGTGTGTGGGGGTAGCCCTTGGTTTGCCTTTATGAACTTACTTTGTTTCCTACCATGCAATGTATACACATGGCTCCCTTGCCCCAAGTAAGCATCTTCTCCCCTGACACCAGCGAGAGGTACAGCCTGGGAACTCGCAGGCCCAGGGCGCAAGTGTAGAGCCCCAGTGTACTGCTGGCCATGTGGGTGATGGGTTGTGTCTTTTGGGGTAGGTCACATCACAGCAGCTTCCCAGGCCCATGTGTCTCCCTCCCGTCTGTGAAGCCTTCAGTAACAGCTCTGCCCTTGGGAAGGTGATGAGAGATGACAGCCCTCCTGTGCTCAGCACCTGCTGCATGTCGCGCAGCCTTGTCACTTCATCAAAGATTGCTTTCCCCAGCCTCATTTC
The DNA here is from genome assembly GCF_003668045.3 of Cricetulus griseus. Classification (NCBI taxonomy): domain Eukaryota; kingdom Metazoa; phylum Chordata; class Mammalia; order Rodentia; family Cricetidae; genus Cricetulus; species Cricetulus griseus. The sequence goes on from NC_048597.1 coordinate 79,021,813, forward strand.
AGGCTGGGCACAGCCCTGTTATAACACCCAAATTCCATGTGTTCCAAGACAAGCCTGCCTTATAGTTCTCAGTTAGTCAGGGCAATAGGCGTGTTCTATATGCGTGATTTGTTTTGATTTCATTTCATTTGTTTTTTTTTTTTTTAATTATATTGACATATTGTTTGTTGGGGAAGGCATGTGAAGGTCAGAGAACAGCTTTGGGGGGTTCATTTCTCTTCCCATCATGTGGATCCTGGGGCTCAGTCAAACTCAGGTGGTAAGGGTTAATGGCAAGCATCTTTACCCCCTTATCTGAGCCCCGGATTTGGTTTTTGAGACAGTCTCACACTGTAGTTAGCCTGGCCTGAATTTTGAAGTAATCCTCCTGCTTCAGGCTCCCAAGTGCTAGGATTTCAGGAGTGGATGTTTGATTAGTAAACTGATTTGGTCACTATGAGAGACTATGATGCCCCAGTGGCTCCTGTCATGTCACTTACCCCCAGTACTCAAGAACAGTTAAGGAAGCTATAGCCTGTTAGGTAGACAGGAAATCACGTGGAACGGGTGGGGCAACCTTGAAAGTGTGACTCTAGGAAAAGCTTATGTTCAAGGCCAATCCAGGTGACTTAGTGGTACCCCATCTTATAATAAAGAGGAGTGGGATGAGTTGGGTGGTGGAACAATTACTTCCTTATCCTGGAAGGGACCCTGAGTTTAGTCGGGCATGATGGTACATGCCTGGAATACCAGCACTTGAGGGCAGAAGCTGGAGAATCCCATAGAAGTTCAAGGCTAGCCTGGTCTACATAGTGTCTTAGAGACAGACCAGGCCTACATAATGAGACCTCATCTCAAAATCGAGAGAGGGGGTTGGGGGAAGCTCTAGGCTCAATATCCAGTACTAGGGTGCAAGATTATGGGATTGAATAGGATTATTTTTAGCATTGTTTGTTTTTGAGACAGGATCTCACTGTGTGGCCCTGGCTGACCTGGAACTCACTAAGGAGACCAGGCTGGCCTCAAACTCAGAGATAGTCCTTCGTCTGTCCAGATAAAAACAGTAGTGGGAGTTGGGGATTGCCGGCTTGGTAGGGTGTCTGTCTGGCACACGGGAAGCCCTGGGTTTATCCCCAACACTGTGTAACACTAGGCACTGTGGTGCATGCGAATCCCACTCTGGGGAAGTGGCAGCAGGAGGAAGCTGTGTTATCCTCAGCTATGTAGAGAGCTTGAAGCCATCGTAGATTACAAGAGACTGTCTTAAAAACAAAACCTGACCAAAACGACGTTGGTATGGCTTTTGGTCAGGTGGGACAGTGGTTGTGAAGACCCTAGCCCCCTCTGCAGAGCAGTTGGTACTTTGGTGGCCCCATTACTTCCTTGGAGTGTGGTCTTTATGTCTACCGTATTCCTGCTGAGAGGAAGCAGATCCTTGTCTCCTCAGAGTTCCCACAAGTCCCCATGGGGGAAGGGGACTGGGTTCTTGGTCACCTGTTGAGGTGGTGGCTTGGGACCTGCCCTGGACCTTTAAGTATCACAACAAAAGATCTCTGTTGACATCCGTTTATCTCTGCACTGTGGAATTCCATTGAGCTTTTGTGAAGCTCTGAGGCCTGAGGTTCGCGCCTGCCAAGACCTTTTCAGTTCGAGTTTCTGTGTAGAGGTGGAGCCCTCATGTTTACAAACACACCCTGGCCTTCCTTTCCCAAGCCGCGGGAGCCAGGGCGGGGCTGGCTTGGGGAAAGGGCCTGACTTCCCAGCCAGCAGCCCTGGGTCCCGCCCTATGCAGTCAGCTTGCCTAATTTGGTGAGCTTTGCTAGTGGGTCCCTATTGGCCGACCTGGGCACTGAGGCCTGGGGGGACCTCCCATCTGGGGCTCCTCCCTCCCTGAAGTGGATCCCAAGGATTGGTACCTGCCCCGTGCCCCCTTGCCTCCACTCCACCCCCACCCGACCCTGGCTCCGCTTTGCTGGCCGGCCTGGGCGTCTCCGTGTTTCCCAGGGCGGGTTGTTCCGCTGTGGTTTGAGTGGTGTGTACGTCGGTTTTTTTTGTTGTTGTTTTTTTTTTTTTGGCGGAAGGTGGTGTGTGTGGAGGGGGGGAGTTGGGGGGTGGAGTCCTTTTCCCCGCCTGCAGGGCTCCGCCCAGCAAATGAATGAGCTCTTTGAAAGAAACCGCGGCTTCGACAGTGTTTTGACCTTTCTATCTGTGAAGAGCAAGTGATTTTAGGAAATCAAGGAGCTAGTCATTTGCTGAGGTTACTCAGGGTAAACCAGGCTCCTTGGGGGTACACTTAAGCAAACTTCTAAAAGCAGCCATGAAAATACTTGTGGATCCAGGCATGGGGCACTTGCCAGCAATCCCTGCACTCTGAGGCAGAGGCAGGAAGATTGCAAATTTGAGGCAAGCCTGTGCTACATGAGGAGATCTTGTCTTAAACAAACAAAAAGGGCAGGCGAGATAGCTCCATGGGTAAAATGCTCGTTTGTGTTTGTGCCCCAGTAAAAACCAAGCCAGTGTCGTGTCTGTAACCCCAGTGCTGTGGGGTCCCCTGGCCAGCCAGTCTAGCTGAAACAGGATGCTCTAGGTTCAGTGAGAGACCCTATCTCTAAAATACAGATAAAAAAGGATGGCAAAATGGTTCAGTGAATAAAGGTACTTGCTGCCAAGAACTCCTGGGGACGGAGTTCCCAGAATCCACATGGCCGGATCAGGAAAGTTAACTCATCCGTGCAGTGCCTAGCCTCCCTCTACATATAAACAAATAGCAAAGGTTAGTTAGCATCGACTGCAGAGTCCTGACCCCTTTAGTCATGTAACTTTAGCACAGTTCAACTTTATTGCTGGCTAACTCCATTCTCTTTTGCTCTCCAGAGATCTTTTGCGTTTGGAGGGCATCCAGTCTGCGTTAGAAGTCTAGTGTCCCGCCCTGCCCTGCCCTGCCCTGCCCCGCCCCCAGCCTTGGTTTCACTTGCTTGTGGTTTCAGTTACTCACAGTCCAAAAATATCAAGTGGAAAATTGCAGAAAATGAACAACTTACAAGTTTTCAATTGAGTGCTGCCCTGAGTAGCTCCGCCCTCAGGTGTGACTCCGCCCAGGGTATCCAGAGGGTGGCTTTACCACCAGATTTGCACTAGGGGCTGGGGATATAGATCTGGGGTAGAACACCTGGCCTGCACAAGGTCCTGCAGCCCATGAGTGGTAGGAGGCAAACAGAAATCAATCTTGTTTTTACTTAGCTGGAAATTCAGACATGCTAAAGCCCAGCTGCAAGCTCTGCTATTACTTGAAGAGGTGGCACTTTATCATGGGAGCTTGGGGTATAGGGTTCTGTGCTGTCTGAGGCTTAGGAACCCATGGAGGGCTCTGCACATGTGCCCCAGAAAAGGAGCCTCCTGTATGCTTGTCTTCTTGGCAACTTTGGTTTCTTCTTCAGGATGTTTAACCTTCCTTGTGTTTTCAGTAGAGCTTCAAGATGACTTTGAGTGTTTGGGTTTGGGCATTTATAAACACTGAGGTCTGCTGCTTCCTGTTCCTATCTGTACCTACAGGCCTCACCTTGTTTCCTGTCCCATCTGAAAACTCGGGAGAAATTGGTTCCTTCCCACAAGAGGGTTTGCGGCCTTTCAAGTTCCTTTAGCTTTTCCCTACTGTCTGTATCTCCTCTGGGGCCATCTGGGGTGCTGCAATATTGAGTCTGAATCAAAGCTTGGTAGGGATCCCCCAGTTCTTCTGGGATCTCAGTGGGTGTATCTCAGGCCTACTTGTGTGGTGTCACCTTCATTGTGTTTGATAGGCCTGCTATGTAGTTTTGTGTGGTCACTTGTATATACAGTGTGTGCACTGGACTGCCCTCCCTCCCTAGACCTCCCACTGGTGTGAAGCCTTTGCAAAGCTCAGAACTGGCTTATCAGAGGCCAAAGACCCCTAAAAACCGTGGGGTGTTTGCTCCCCCTCTCCTATGTTAAGTCTGCCTGAAAGTAGCTAATACTGAGTTGTGCAGATGGGTCAGTGGTGAGTGCCTGAGTTTGGATCTCCAGAATCCATGTAAAGATAGTTACTATATGGGCCAGCTAGCCTGTATGTAATGTATGTAACAAGACCAGTACCTGAGGTCATCCTCTGACTTCCATGTATGCACACACAGACATACATACACCAAGTATACACATTTTTTTCAAGGAGTACCTAATGTTTGGGTGTTTTCCACTTTGGGTCCCATGCTGTTTAAGAAGCAAAGTTAATCCTTTCAAGTAGCTCCCAGGACTTAAGTAGTAGCATGGTTCTTCTTTGGAAAACATATTCTTTTTTTAAACATGCACTTGCATGTGTGTGTGTGTGTGTGTGTGTGTGTGTGTGTGTGTGTGTGCAAACACGCACACATGTGCGTGAGCACACCATGGTGCACATTTGGAGGTCAGAGGACTACTTTCAAGAGTTGGTTCTGCCATGTGGGTTCTGGGAATTGAACCTGGACTGTCAGGCTTGCCTGCAAGCCCCTTTATCCACTGAGCCACCTCACCTGCACAGAGCACAAACATTCTTGAATATATGTCCAAAATGTTCGCCTCTGGAAATATTCTTTCCTGTCCTTTTGTTTTGTTCAGAATTAGCAATAGACTGGGGGTGTTGTGACATTCCCACGGTGGAGGGACTCCCCCAGCACCCCCCTGACTTCTAACCTCATGGTCTGCCCTTTGCCGGCCTCCTTCTGAGTCACGGATGTGGGTGACTGTCTCTTCTTTGGTTTTAGGGCTTGTGTTTGGACTTCCTACAGGGACATGCAGGATTTTGCTTTTCTCCCTCTGCCCAATAAAATTACATCATCTTTGGTCCTATGCATGTCAGCATCTTCGTATTGTAACTGTGTCTTAATTGTGGGGCCCAGCCACTTCCTTCCTTGTACTTTGGCTCAATTTTCTCCTTCTTAGAGTTTGTAATTCCTCTTTTCTGTTTGGTTCAGTGCGCTCTGTGTCCCGCGCCCTTTTTGGCAGGCTCTGCCTCCTCCATCCTGGACCTGGCTGTAGGTCCTTCTGACCCTCAGAGTCATCTTCCTCATCATCTGGGGGCTTCTCGAATGAAAGGGTATCCTTCCTGACTCAGATGGCTTCTCTTTCTTGCCTTACTCCTTTGTTTTATTAAGGAATATTGTCCATTTATTTCCAAAGAAAGGGTCTGGGAGAGACATTTTTTTTTTTTTTAAGACAGCATGGTGACTTGGTTTTTTTTTATTTATTTTTATTTTTGAAGTATGGGAAATTGACCCCAGGACTTAGCACATGTTCGGCAATTAAATTTATTCCATTTGGTTAATTTTATTTTTGAGACCATCGTGTGTGTGTGTGTGTGTGTGTGTGTGTGTGTGTGTGTGTGTGTGTGTCTTGAATTCACTGTATCATCTAATAGGCCTTCAACTTAGCACTCTCTTACCTCAGCTTCCTCTGTGGCTGGAATGGAAAGCCTGTGCCCAAACTCATATGGGGGGGGGAGGGGAGCAGGGTACATATTCTTGTACACGTGTGTGGAAATCAAGAGTTCAACCTCAGGTACCATTGCTCTGGTGCCCACAGGGCCTATAAATTCACCAATGAGACTAGGTCGACTTGCCAGTGAGTCCCAGGGACCCTACTGTCTTTGACTCCCATTTATAAGTGCCACCTACCGTGGCCAGCCTTTTGACATGGGTTTTAGATATTAAATTCAAAGTCCTCATACTATGTGGCCAGTGCAGTGCCAACCATGGCACCTTCACAGCCCTGGCAGTTCCTACAGACTGTAAACCCTCCTCCCTTATTTTGACAGTACTGTTCCCCTAAACACAGCAATTCTAGGGTCTCTGCTTTGGCCATGGGTCTGGCACCGGAAGAAAGTGATCAGAGGGTCCCTGCTACCTGGCATTGCTAGGGTGTTGTCTCGAGGGTGTCTGTAGGAGCAGCAGTGGCCCTGTGACCAGGAAACAGCTTATCTGGAGCAAGGGCTGGGCTGGGGTGCTCAGATTTCTTTTCTCAGCTTGAAATCTGCTCACAGTAACCTGCAGAAGTGCAGCAGGGCAGGGGCAGGGGCAGGGGAATCAGACATTCAAGACATTCAACTCCATTGCAAGTTTAAGGCCACCTAGAGAAACAAATGAAGCACCTTTCCTAAAATTGGAATAATACAGAGAAGATGAATGTGCTCCCCACCCCATATAAATGAGGGAAAGAAAAGAAAAAGAACTAAAATAAGGAAAAGTGACTTTGCCTCTTTGTGGGCTGCCCACGCCTGCCCAGAGCCCTGGACTCCTGCACCAGGCAGGGTAGTTTCTTGGCATGTCTGAGGAGTCAAGAGAAGCAACTTCTGAGCCCTGTTCCAGGGTGTGGCCCAGGTTGTCACAGGGCCAACATGAGATTATCAAGGTTTCTGCTGGAACAGGCCACAGCCAAGCTAGTCCCCAGGAGCCGACTGACGCTTGGGGCCTTTATGCTTTCTCAAAGTGTGCATACCACCCAGCCAACTGTGTGCCTTCTGTGTGTGGAGACAGAACAACTTGGGGTCATTCCTCTGGGACTGTCCTTGACTTTTCTGTTTGGGGTTTGTTTGAGGCTGGGGCTCTCACTGGCCAACAACTTATTAGGCAGTGACAGTCCCCAAGTTCAGATGCCATCACACTCCCAAGCCTGACTTCCACCCAAGTGCTGGATCTGCCCTTCCAGGGTGGAGCCAGTCAGCCTGTCTTGGAATACATCCTGGCTGGGGTTCCCACAGGGAGGGTTCTGCCTCTTTCTGGGAGCAGAAAGCACCATCTGAACGTTCAGTATGTGCTCATCCCATTGTCTTGGAATTTTCCCGAAGCGTATCATCATCTCTGGAGCAGGACAACCTTGCAGGTACATTCACAGCTTTACTTTGTTTCCATGAGGACAGTGTTTAGGGGCAGGTTTGTTTAGATTTTTTGTTTGTTTGTGTTGCTTTTAAAGGCAGAGTCTTGCTGCAATAGGCTGGTTTGCAACTAGACTCTACCCTTTTGCTTTGGCCTCCCAAACCCTGGCAGTACACTGGTGTAAATTTCTCTTTCCTGGGTGACTTTCCCAAGTCCCTCAACCTGTGGGCTGAGACCTCTTGGGGATCAAATGGCCACACCACAGGAGTCACATGTCAGACACCCTGCATATCAGATGCTTAGATTACAATTCATAACAGTAGCAAAATTACAGTTATGATGTGGCAACGAAATAATTTTATGGTTGGGGGTCACCACAACATGAAGAACTGTATTAAAGGGTCGCAGCGTTAGGAAGGTTGAGAACCACTGCACTATGTGTTCTCAGAGACTAGGAAGCCCTGCTCAGGGTTTGGGATTCACTGACTCCCAGTGGTCCCAGTGGGTCATTTTACAGCTCTGAGACCTGAGCTCCAGCAGCAGGGTGACCCTGTCTCAGGTGCAGCTCTCTCCTTGCAGCCCCCTTGCAAGGATGGTTCAGTGGGCTGTATTGAGAAACAGGCTGCTCTGAGGTGAGGAACAGATGAGTGACCAGAGGCACGTGTGCCCTGGAGGCGCTGCTGCTGGGAAACTGCCATCCGAGGCTACAAGGCTGAGGCATTCCCTGCACATCCCAGCTGTGGCCACACAGGGGCAGTGGCATGAGCCGGTCTGAAGAGAGAGGTTCTTCCTGAGGGGAGGGGCAGTGCATAATGAGCATGTAATCTAGAATCTAACATGTGCTAAACAAACACCCTACCACTGAGCCACACCCCAGCCCCTCACTGGGGGATTCTAGGCAAGTGCTCTGCCACTGAGACACACCCCAGCCCCTCACTGGGGGATTCTAAGCAGGTGCTCTACCACTGAGCCACGCCCCAGCCCCTCACTGAGCTTCATTGTCAGCCTGTTTTGATTTTTTTATTTTGGGACTGGGTCTCACTAAGTTTCTCAGCCTGGACTTGAACTCACTCTATACCCCATACCAACCTTGAGCTGAGATCCTCCTGCCTCAGCTTCCCCAGTTGCTGGGATAATAGGCCTGCAACCATCATGTTTCTCATGACTCTTTCATGTTTCTCAGATGGGCTTTGCCAAACCCTGTGTGTTTATTCATCTAAACCATCCTGTGGATTTCACACTTGGGATCAAAGGTGTGAATTTCCTTCCATATTGTACAAGATGTGGAAACAGGCAGCATGGCCTTGTGCTTCATGCCCCACCATCATCACCCTGTGCCCCCAAAGAAGTGCCTCCATGGCCTCACACAAGATTCCGGTTTCCTGTGATGAGCTCTCCTTCACTCACTCCCACCTAAGCGGGGTATCCATGGCCTGTCACTAGGAGGTGTGCTGTGTCTTGGTGACTTTCCAGCCCCATGGTCACCAATGAGACATGGTGTCTCCTGTCATTCAGGTAAACTCTGAGGGCACTGATGGGCCCAGGCTTGGGGCAGGGTATCAAATACTGCAGAGGTATGTACTGCCTGATGAGTCCCCGCTGGCAACCCTTACCCCCCATGCCACATTCCCTGTAACTATGCCTTTGCTCCAAGTCTGGTTTTGAAATCTGGTCTTTAAATTTGTATTTATTTGTTTGTTTGTTTGTTTGTTTTTGAGACAGGATATGTAGCCCTGGCTGTCCCTGAACTCAGCTCTGTAGACCAGGCTGACCTGGAACTCAGAGAGATCTGCCTGCCTCTGCCTCTCAAGTACTGGGATGAAAGGCACACTGCACTATGCCCAGTGAAACCTCATTTTTGAGTGTGTGGATGCTGAAGATTTATCCTCTCCCAGCCTCCCCACCCTGTACATGGGTTTATATTTTAGGCTCAGAATTAAATCCACCCTAGTGTGGTGTCATGCTTGGGAATCCCTCATAGGAAGTTCTAGGCCATAATGAGACTCCATCTCAAAGGGAAAAGGGAGAGAAATGCAAGCCAGGTGTAGTGGCTCATGCCTATATTTCTAGCACTCAGGAAAATTAGGGAAGAGGACAGTGAGTTTAAGACCAGCCTGAGCTACATAATGAGGATCCCCTCCCCCTTAAAGGGACCTCAGGGAAAGGTTCTTTTTGTTTCCTTCCTTTCAGGGTCTCAGTTTACTTACTGAACTTTCTGTATGTATCAAGGCATCAGGTGGGTCATAAGGATATGGGGAAGGGAAGAGGCCAAGGTGCTTACAGGCAGAGAACTCTACAAGCACAGAAATTACCAAAATTTGAGGTGGTCAAAGGAGAAGAGAATGTGAATTATCAAACTAAAGGTGTCAGGATTCTGGGTGGCGTGCACCCCTCTTTCCTACAGAGGGACTGTGACCTCAGAAGGAATTCATCCTCCCCCTATGCCTGAGCAAGCTTTTGCTGGTCCCTTTCTCAGTCCTGAGTAGCTCCCAGAAAGAGGGAGATGGACCAGCGGCCACCCATGGGATCACATCCCAGGCACAAGGGGTCAGTCTTTGCAGGTGAGTTTGGGGAGCAGGAGACATCCCTGTGGAAGAAGTAGCTCCAGGATGAGGCAGGGGCCAGGCATGCTAGAGAGCAGTGACCTTCTGGGTGTTTCCCACAGCCAGAGGAGCTGCAGGCAGAGGAGGGGAGCAGTGTTCTGACAGGTGTCCTCCTGCAGCCACAGGTTTTGGCAGAGATGATGTCACAGGCTGTCTACAATAAGGGCAGAGGCAGTGTGCAGGACACTGACGGAGCCCCCCCCCCAAGTGTGTGTGTGTGTGTGTGTGTGTGTGTGTGTGTGTGTGTGTGTGTGTGTGATGTGGAGGCCAGAGGGGCAATCTGTGGGAGCCTGTTATATTTTTTCACCATGTGGGGCGTGGGGATTGAACTCTGGTGGTCTTCGTTGGCAGCCAGCATCTTCACATGCTGAGCCAGCTCACTGGCCTCCTAGAGCCTGACTTAATCCGTTAGCTCGGTGATCAGCCAACCATCTTCAGCCCTGGGATCCGGCTGGGATCCGGGCAGGGCTGGCCAGGTCCTGTCCTGCACAGCCCACATCTGTGCTGGCTTCCCCAGTGGTAGCTCACCATGGAGCTGATGACTTGGGCCAGAGAACTCTATGTGCCTCCTCCTCTGCCTGCCAGCAGGCCCCGGCCACCTCTCCAGTTTCCTTGTGTGGAGCTACTTGCTATCCAAGCCTGTTCTTAGGGTGCCATCTTGTGGTCACCTTCTCAGCTGCTGGCTTTTGCTGGAGCAATCCATTCGGCTACTGCTTTCTTGCTTAGGAACTCATGGCCTGGGGACTTGACTTCCTGCAACTTTAGTCTTGGCCTCAGACAAGAGAGCAATGTATGTTTGTCATCTCTTGAGCTCTTTGTATTTCTCGATTTTTCTGAAACTGGTCACCCAGTGATAATTACCTTCCCTCTGTCATCATTGGTAGTCCAGAAACAGTGTCCCTACCCAGAGTCCTCCTTCCCAGAGTCTCATGTGTGTTTTTTCTTCTCTCCAGCGTTCCCAACTCCTGTCCAGCCAGTCCTCGAGGAGCTGGATCATCCAGTTACCGCTTCGTCCAGAACGTGACATCAGACCTTCAGCTGGCCGCGGAGTTCGCAGCAAAGGCAGCCTCTGAGCAGCAAGCAGACACGTCTGGTGGAGACAGCCCCAAGGTGTGAGCCTCAGACATGTTGTCATGGTGACCAAGACCCCACCCACAATAGCGTCCTGTGGGTGCCTCAGACGGGGTACTCCAGGGTGCAGCACATGGCTGCCTTGAAGGATCTACCTGTGCCATTCCCAAATGATGCGCTTGAGCATCTGTGGTGAGCTGGAGTCCTGTTATCTCCCCCCCCCCCAATATTTACTTGTTCCAACCACGACTGGTGACAGTTCCAAAGTTAGTAATAGTGTTTAAGAAAAATAACACTTTTTTTTACCCACCCTCTTTTTTTTTTTTTCCCCCCCCCAAGACAGGGTTTCTCTGTGTAGCTTTGGAGGCTATCCTGAAACTCACTCTGTAGACCAGGCTGGCCTCGAACTCACAGAGATCCACCTGCCTCTGCCTCCCAAGTGCTGGGATTAAAGGTGTGTGCCAACAACACCCGGCTTTACAGTCCTGGAATTGAACCTAGGAGTGATTTGCCATCCACTCTCCCGTGTTTTACTTTTTATTTTGGTACAGTCTCACTAAGTATCCCAGGCTGGTTTTGAACTTGTGACCTTCCTGCCTCAACCTTCTGAATAGCTTCAATGCCAGGCTAGCACTCCAGGCCAGCCATATGTGCCTTTGTTCCTGTTCATGTGGTCCCTGACCATGTGCTGGGGAACAGGAGCTTCAGAGTTATGGCTCAAGCGTGTTTTCTCTCCTGAGAGCTGGGATTTGGTATTTCTGTTCTGTTCTTTTCTCGTCTGTTCTGTCTGCACACACATAGACACGTGCACCTGTGCTGGCCCACACCGTGTCTTTCTCAACCCTTCCCATACTGTTTTTTGAGACAGGGTCTTTTACTGAACACGTGCTCACCCTTTAGTCTAGGCTGAGTAGTCAAGGAGTTACTGGCATCACATGTGGGTGCTGGGGATCCGAACTTGGGTCTTCATGGTTGCATGGCAAGCACTTCATGAACTCAGCCATTGCCCAGGCCCTTTTCATTTTGTCTTTTCTTTTCTTTCTTTCTTTCCTTTTTTGAGAGGCTTGTGTAGCTGAGGCTGGCCTAAAACTCAGAAGTGCTGGGACTACACTATACATCATACCTGGCCAAATGGCACTGTTCTGAATTCTTTCTGTTATTGTTATTTGGGTTTTTGAGACAAGGTCTCAGCCACAGCCCAGGCTAACCTCAGAATCAAGGCAACCCTTCTGCTTCAGCCTTCCAAATTCTGGGAACAGGAGCAGTCCACCATATGCCATTGTTGAGAGTTTAATGCAAGCATGTTAATGGATGAGCAGGCTTCCAGGTGTGACTTATCCAGATGCTTTCACCTGTGTTGGGAGTGGGTGGCCTGGCTTGGGGAGATTCTATCCGATCCTTTCCCCGAACCACCCCCTAACTCTGTCTTCTGTGAATCCTAGGATGAGTCGAAGCCACCGTACTCCTATGCGCAACTGATCGTGCAAGCTATCTCCTCGGCACAGGACAGGCAGCTAACACTAAGTGGCATCTATGCCCACATCACCAAACATTACCCTTACTACAGGACTGCTGACAAGGGCTGGCAGGTGAGGCCCTGGGGCCTGGGCTGTGCTTGGAGGTTCAGATACGGACTCAGTGTGTCAAGTGAACAAACATTGAAGAGATACCTGGGTGTTTTCCCAGGTGACACTCAGGACCATGATACTTCTGTGGCATGTTAGAGCCATTGTAGAGCTGGGTTTTTTTTTGTTGCTGTGCAAAGGTCTCATGTAGCCCAGGCTGGCCTCAAACTTCTTGTGTAGCCAAGGATGACCTCCTGTTGGTGAAATGCTGGGATTACAGGCACGTGCCACCATGCCACATTTTGCAGTGCTAGGATTGAAACCCAGGGCTTCATGCATGCTAAACACACATACTAACTGAGCCACATCCCAGCCCTAAAATGATCGGTTTTTTTACTACTTTTCCTTCATGCCTGGCTGCAACTTTTTTCTTTGTAGTTGTTTTGAGACAGTGTCTCATGCTGTAGCCCAGGCTCGCCTTGAAATCATGGCAGTCCTTCTGCCTCAGCCTCCTGGGATTAACCTTAAGCCCCCACCACACCTGCTTACCAATGGCATCTGTTCTTACTGGGCATTATAACCCCCTGTGACTTTAGCAGTCCACTGCACCCATCATTTAGTGCAGTGGTCCACGTGCTTGAGTTTTGTGCATTTTATCTTTCTTTTTTCTTTTTCTTTTTTTTTTTTTTTTTTTTTTTCGAGACAGGGTTTCCTGTGGCTTTGGAGGCTGTCCTGGAACTAGCTCTTGTAGACCAGGCTGGTCTCGAACTCACAAGAGATCCGCCTGCCTCTGCCTCCCGAGTGCTGGGATTAAAGGCGTGCACCACCAACACCCAGCTGCATTTTATCTTTCTTGGAGGCTGTGAGACCTCTGCATTACACACAATGGACACAGATTATACCATTTTATTCTTTTCTCTGTAATTAGCATTTTCCGTTGGCTAGCTTATCCAGAAGAATCTTTTTGTTGTTGTTGTTTCTTTGCTTTTGAGGCAAGGTCTCACATAGCCCAAGCTGGCTTTGAACTTTCTTTGTAACCAACATTGACCTTAAACTCCTGGTCCTCCTGCCTCTGCTTCCTGAGTGCTGAGATTACCGCTGTGCACTCATCATACCTAGTTTATGTTATGCAGAGACAGAAGCCAGAGCTTCCCACATGACGGGCAAGCGCCTCACCAACTGAACACAACCCAGCTCCACAAGGAGCTTTGCTGAGTCAAGGGCTCACTATGTAGCCCAGGCTGACCTTGAACTCACGACCCTCCTGCCTCAGTATTCCTTCTATGTACTGAGATGACAGGCATGAGCTCCCACACCCAGGGATCAAGATGTGCCTGGTCAGCCTCATCTTTTGTTCCAGATGAGATCCTACATACTTGTTCATCTCTTTCTACCAAAACAACAGGGGTGGATTTTACTGTGTGGAGATTGCATAGGAGGAACTGCCCCATGCCCCACTATTCCCCAGGAGAGGTGGTCACCTGTGGCCACGCAGCTGTCATCAGTTCCTGCTGTGTCTGTTGTGAGGTTTGCCCTCTGGTGGCTGTGTCCCATAGCTTTCTCTCTCTGTCTCCTACAGAACTCTATCCGACACAACCTTTCTCTTAACCGTTACTTTATCAAAGTCCCTCGGTCCCAGGAGGAGCCTGGGAAGGGCTCTTTTTGGCGAATAGACCCTGCCTCCGAAGCCAAACTTGTGGAACAAGCATTCCGAAAGCGGAGACAAAGAGGTGTCTCCTGCTTCCGCACCCCCTTCGGGCCTCTGTCCTCACGGTAAGTGCCCCCTCAACAACTACTACTGTCCTCATACTCCTCTGAGAAGCTGGATTCCCCAGGTCACAGCAGTGGGAGGGACTTAGTACTTGAGGACTTGGTCTGTTTTCTGGGCTCTTAGACCATTAAGCTTCTATCTTGCTGCTTTTTAGTTTATAAACAAGGTCTCTTGCTGGGCATTGGTGGTGCACGCCTTTAATCCCAGCACTAGGGAGGCAGAGGCAGGCGGATCTCTGTGAGTTCAAGGCCAGCCTGGTCTCCAGAGTGAGTGCCAGGATAGGCTCCAAAGCTACACAGAGAAACCCTGTCTTGAAAATAAAATAAAATAAAATAAACAAGGTCTCCTTTTGTGGGCAGATTGGCCTTGAACTCATGGTAGCCCTGCTGGGCTTGCAAGTGTATACTGTGTGTCCAGTTCTCGGGCTCCTGTGCTGGTTGGAGCAGTTAGGGAAGTGGTTACTGGCTGCTACTCCTCCCCCCACCCCCCCGTTTTTTTGAGACAGGGTTTCTCTGTATTGTTTTGGAGCCTGTCTTGGAACTCACTCTGTAGACTAGGCTGGCCTTGAACTCACAGAAATCCGTCTGCCTCTGCCTTCCAAGTGCTGGAATTAAAGGTGTGTGCCACCAATGCCTGGCTTTACTGGCTACTTCTATAGTGTGTGCAGGAGGCTGAGCCAGCCATAACCAGGGTCAAAGGGTGGGGGTCCTAAGCTGATTTGGGAATCTCGAGCTCCCTCTACCGTTAATGGTGCCATGTTGGGAGCGCCATTGGGCATTGCACTTGCCTGGCAAGTAAAGGCCATTTGGACAGCTCTCTGGCCATAGGAGTCAGTACTTCTATAATAGCGTTGAGTCTGTCTATAATAGTCACTCTCAGATGAGAGACTCCTGACCAGCATAGGTCAGAGGACCAGCAAGTGGCAGGTACTCTCAGGAATTCCTCCATCTATAGGAAAGCAGAGCTTAGTGCTTTCTGTCCCAGTGTCACAATGAGCCAGGGAAGGGTTTCTCAGGGATAGGAAAACCTGCATCAGCATTGGCCTCTTGTAGTTCTAAGGTATCACAGTCATTGTGGTCATCCAATAGTAGTTTGGGTTTTTTGTAGTACTGGGGATTCAACCAAGGGTCTCATCCTGCTAGCCAGGGCTTTGCCACCAAGTCACACCCCCAGATCCTTCCTATAGGATTCTAGGCAGGTGCTCTACCACTGAGCCACACCCCAGCCCCTCAGTGGGGGATTCTAACCAGGTCTCTACCACTGAACTGCATCCCCATCCCTGTTTGTTTCACTTTTCATTTTGAGTCAGGGTCTTGCTAAGTTATGCAGGCTGGCCTGGAAACTCCCTCTATAGCCCAGGCAGTCCTTGTGCTTAAGATGACAGGCCTGCATTGTCATACCTGGCTACAAGCTTTTTTTTCATAGTCTTGAGCTTCTCCTGGAAGGTGATAGGCAATGCATGCTACAGGATGTGCAGTTGCTAGGAAGCAATCCATCCTCTATCCCTTCAGCCCTGTTTAATGGAGCACCTACCCACCCAGATTCCCAGAGTGGAAATGGCAATCCTGGGTCTTTGTCAGCAGAAAACATTAGATCTGGGAAAACCTTAGGGAGATATGAAAGAAGTCCCCAGAAGTGTGGGTCAGAGACATGAGGAGCTGGGGTGGATCCTGGGAAGTAGTGGGGTGGGCTGTATTCCAGGAGTCATTGAGTTAGATGTAGGGTGGACACAGGTCGTACCTTAGGAATCATTGAACAGAAGTGTGGGGGTGAGGGATTGTCTTTGTATTTTACTTTTATTATGATGTTCCTTCTCTTCATTTTAGGAGTGCTCCAGCTTCACCCACCCATCCTGGACTGATGTCCCCTCGTTCCAGTGGCCTGCAGACCCCAGAGTGCCTGTCTCGGGAGGGTTCCCCCATTCCACATGATCCCGACTTGGGGTCAAAGTTAGCCTCTGTTCCAGAGTATCGCTATTCCCAGAGCGCCCCGGGTAAGGCACAGGTTCATCCTCTTCCTGGATGTGACAGACTGAGTGGCACCCACCAAGTCACTGTCCTCTGTGTCATCCACAGGCTCCCCTGTCAGCGCCCAACCGGTGATTATGGCTGTCCCTCCCCGACCTTCCAACTTAGTGGCTAAGCCTGTCGCCTACATGCCAGCTTCCATAGTGACCTCACAGCAGCCCTCAGGCCATGCTATCCATGTGGTGCAGCAGGCCCCTACCGTCACCATGGTGAGGGTGGTAACCACCTCTGCCAACTCAGCCAATGGGTACATCCTCGCTAGCCAGGGCTCAGCCGGGGGATCCCACGACACAGCAGGCACGGCCGTGTTGGACCTGGGCAATGAGGCAAGAGGTAATGTGGCCATAGCTGTGTTCCCGGCAGGGTCCCAGCACAGCTGTCACTATTGGGCAGCATGAGCCTGGGCCATAGGCTCAGAGTCCACTAAGCGGGGCAGTGGGTGAAGGGAAGTGGGTCTTGGGTTATTGTTTTCTTTTTAAGGCATTACAGACAGCATGGATTTTCCCTGGGTACTTCCTTCTTCCTTAGTTGATCCTCCTACACCCAGCATGTTCTTAAAGCCTGTTAATTTAAACATATCTGCAAGGATTTTCTTGGGAAGCCCACTGTCCCAGTGGCACCCCATTCCCCAGCCCCTCAGCCAACTTTATGCTGAGGCCTTAGTGGGACTCAGTGTGGTTCTGACTGGCTGCCTGCCCCACAGGTTTGGAAGAGAAACCTACCATAGCATTTGCCACAATCCCTGCTGCCAGCCGAGTTATCCAGACAGTCGCCAGCCAGATGGCCCCAGGAGTCCCTGGACACACAGTCACCATCCTACAGCCAGCTACACCAGTGACCATCGGGCAGCACCATCTTCCAGTCCGGGCTGTCACTCAGAACGGAAAGCATGCTGTGCCCACGAATAGCTTAACTGGCAACGCTTATGGTGAGGCCCCAGCCTACCCTCAGCCTGAACCCTGGGTGCCAGGGACCTGCCCACAAGCAGTGCAGCTCAGGAGAGCATTTGCTTTTCCCATCCAAGAACACCTAGCAGGGAGACCAGATGTCCCTCAGGGTGACAGGGGAGGTCAGAAGAGGAAGTCAAACAGGAGTTGGGGTGCTAGTGGCTAGACCTCTGTGTGCCAGAGTGTGGTAGTTATTTTTTTTGTGCTATTATAAAATGTCTGATACCAAAATGAACTTAAGGAAGGGTTTCTTTCGGCTCACTTTGAAAGTGTAGCCCATCGTGGCTGGGAAGGCTTGGCATAGTCAGGCAGCCGAGAGAGGAAGCCACGCCTCAGCTCACTCTACTTCATTTAGTCTAGGAGCCCAGAGTAGGAAGGGGTCACCATCTCCAAGACAGGTCTCCCCTCTTCATGACCCCAGTCTCGAAACTCCCTCACAGAGATGCCCAGAGGTTTGTTCCCTTGGCACTTGTAAACCCACTGAGGTGATGATCAAAACTAGGCATCACAGAGGGACACAAGAGGGAGGAAGGGATGTCCTCAGGGTGACAGGAGCAGCAGATGAGAGGGGCCCTGAGTCGGGTCGGGTGTTGTGTGTCTGACGCAGACTTGCCATGGGCAGGAAAAAGATGCCCATGTGAGGAGCATGACAGGAGCACTTTGAACTCTTGATTAACTTTACTGCTTTTACTGCTCAGATCAACTAGTGGTAACTCTTAAGTAATCTCTTCTTCCTGCTACCAGCCCTCACCAGCCCCCTGCAGCTCCTGGCAGCCCAGGCAAGTTCATCCACGCCAGTGGTCATCACCCGGGTATGTGAGGTAGGGCCTGAGGAGTCAACAGCAGCTGTCTCGGTGGCCACTAATGCCACGCCGACCCCAGCAACCTCCACTACCACATCTGCCTCTTCCAGCGGGGAACCCGAGATCAAGAGGTCCCGGGTAGAGGAGCCCAGTGGGACAGCCACCACACAGCCCACAGCAACAGCAGCCACTGGCCCTCAGGGCCCAGGTACCGGTGAGTGAAGTCACCTGCAGGAAGGTGGAGTGGGACTCACGCCACGGGTGCCCAGGTGGCCAGCCGCTGCAGTCAAGGACGGAGAACCTCACAGCTGCCTGCAGCTGTGCCACAAGAGTGGCTGCCACACTTGGACAATTTCCTTTTTATCTCCTGTCCTCCCATGGTTTGAAACAAAACACATAAACACGTTCAGACAGCTTGATTGTATGAATCTGGGGGTTCTGTGTGTTTATTTACCCCTCCCTCATGCCATCACCTCTCCCCACCTCTGTGGGAGAAGGTCTAGCCCACCTCCTCAGGAACTGATCCCAGCCAGCACCCTCAAGAAGAGTGAGCCCCACGAGTGGGCAGAAGTACAGCGCAAACCCAGGCTGCTCTCCTTGGGAGCCAATCCATAGACATCCTGTTTGTAACTGAGTGGGAATTGACCAGAGAACAGAGAGCAGCGGGAACGTCCCAGCCACAGGCTGGGATACAGAGTCCTCTCCCCAAAAGTGACATAGGTTGCGGCATTAATTGGGGTCAGGAGGACCCTAAAATACATGGAATTTGGGCTCATCTCAAAAGTGAAACACGCGGAAGGGTTTATGTGTCTTTGGGGTTCCCTTTGGTAGCCAAAGCAGCTGCAGACCTGGGCACTCGCCCACGTTAGCCCCCGTTGAACATGTCGCTCTCCCCGATAACTCCAAGAAGGACCAGCGGCTCCCACATTGATGCTACAAAGTGCTTTGAGTGGAAAATCAGCCCAGGGTCAGTGCCTGTGGCATCCATTTCCACAGCACTGGCTGAGCCCAGAGCTGCAAGCTACAGCGGATGTCCAGAGAAACCAGGGCAGCTTCAGGGGATGTCAGCCAGCCCCTTGCTCAGCAGGGAGGATATTGGTATGTGCCAGTGGAAGATAGCAGGGAATGTGTCCTGTGTTTCTGGCAGCTGGAGGATCTGTGCAACGCTCTGCTCATACTGCCTTCCTCTCACACATTCCAGTTTCCTGAGCACCCCCAAGACGTGTCCAGTTTGCAAATGGAAACCCTGTCTTCTACCGGAAGCTGGGGTCCCTGGCCGTTATCCACCGGAAAGGAAACTACCTCTCCGGACAGCAGTTGGTGCCAAGTTTGATTACAGTGTGGCAAGAACCAAAGCATGGGGGTCAGCCGAGGACTTGGATCCCCAGAGAAGTTCCCTTTGCATTCCCAGACAAGCTACCAGCAGCACCTTTCGACATACACCGAGTCACAGGACTAGGAGCCATTAAATGTTCCTGGCTGCATGACAGGGGACTTGAAGGCAGTCAGGAGCTCAGCGTTGGTCTTCCTGTAGGGTGGGCCATAAGCAACAGCGACAGCTTGGACGGAGCCCCAAAAGAGTTGGCTTATCCTTGGCATCAGACTTCCCACCATCCTTCTCTTTCTGAGTTTCCCAGAATTCTCCTTGTCTGCCTCTGCCAGGGCCCGGTCAGAAGAGCAGAGAGAGCCTATGAGCAAAAAGCAGGCAATCCCAGGGAAGGAGGGGGCCGCAGCTGTACAATCTGCCTTTGCTGGAAGGGATGCCAGTCATTGACCTGGAGGCTGTGGTCACACCAGAGCGATGATCCGGTTGGATGAGTCCAAGCTCCACCCTATGCCTGCCACCATTGGAGCCATCAGTCCCCCACACACGTCAGGGACCAGTGTGGAGTGCTTGCCCGGCCCTCTTGAGCTATCTTCCAAGCTCCCCAGCCAGTCATTTCTGTGGTACTAAACTTCAAGCTGGAAGTAAGCTGTATTTTGAAGGCTTCCTGTCTGTTGCTTGGGAGGTTTCAGAGAGGTGGGGCTTGGGTGGCCATGGCTGGGGAGGGTTTTCCAGGTGGAGCTGCTCCCTGGAGTAGGCAAAGGGCTCTATCCCACATCTTTTTGTGCCTGGCATGAACTTGTTCTCTCTGTGTGCCTGGTGTGAGCATGGGGTTAGGGAACGCGGGAATGGGCTGAGGTCACAAGGGACATTAGTGCCACCTACTGATCTTCCCCTCTATCACCATTTACTCCAAGGCTGTGCATGGTCACCCTGCAAGGCAAATTAAGATTATTTGTGGATTGTCATTGTAGGCACCGTGTGCAGCCCCTGCATGGAACTATGTGTCACTGTCTGTCACATCTGTCATCAGGTGTCAGAATGGCCTTGAGCAGTTTGCTCTCCAGGCTCCTAAAATATCATGGTCTCCATCCTGTGTAGTAGATCCTCTCACCATTAACACAGGTGTGGAAGGATGTGGGGAGAGAGAGTGGAGCACACTGTCCCAATGTCCTACAGGACCTTAAGGCAGAGGGTCCTATGCCTCTGGTTGGGCAGCCTGAGCTAGAAAGGAAGTGGATCTGCCAGGCAGCACCCCTAACTTGTGCCAGCTTACAGACACAGACATAGAGTAGCCAGTGCTCAGAGCAGGAATGGATAGCCAGCTGGAACACACTCCCATGAGCTCTGGGACACCAAGTGGAGTTCGGCTAAACTATCTGTGGAAGCCAGAGCCTGGGTCAGGGGCCAGAAAGACTATGACCATCCACTGTGTAGACCATTGCTGGCAACCCTGGAGGAGGACCCCACCAAGCCCTTGGGACCTGTTCCTCAGGGCACACTGGGGCTCCCATCTCTGGCACTGCTTTGTCTGAGCTTGCCTTGTTTTGGTAAGTGTTGCCTGGCAGATCAGATGCCTGGCTGTCCACACATCTACTGTCTTCTGCTTTATATCTGGGACTTGCCAAACTCATAGATGCTGCAAGCATAGGAAGTCACCATGGTGACTAGAAAGAAGTGAATAGACCCTGCCTGCTTGCCTGCCTGCATTCTCACTCTGTTCCTTCTCCCCTACCCATTTCCTCCTCCTCTTTCTCTTCCTTCCTCCCCTTATCTTCCCCCTTCTATTCTTGTCTTTCCCTCCCTCCTTCTTGCCTCTTCTCACTTCTCCCCTACCTCTGCTTAGCATCCAGGGCGTGATAAACATGTCTGTCACCAGCTCTTGGAGCCTTGCCTTTGTGGGAAATCTGACTCACTGTCTGTGAGGAAGTCCCTCAAACTCTTCATACATTCTATATCTTATAATCTACAGTTCTATCACCTTCCCCTCCTGCCATCCCCCTCCCCCACCAGGCTCACCAGGGTCCGAGATAATAGGTACCACTCATTTTTCCTCTGAAAGAAGGAAAGGTCTTCCACAGTCGTCTAGGAGAGCTGGAAATAGGTACAGCCAGGTGATGGGGTCAGTGTCTTCCTTTATAGAGACAAGGGGACCCCTTTGGGCAGTGGTAAAAGAGTTAGTTAAATGCAAGAAAGAAACATTTCCCATAGAGAAGAAGCAGTGGTAGAATGGAATGTTACTCCTTTTCCTCCAAAACCTCAAATTCTACATTGCACCTATGTGTTGCCCACTCTGGGGTGGGCACCCCTACCTTGCTGACCAAGTCCCTGCCCCCAATAGCTCAGTGCCAGCTCTAGAGTAAGTCAGAAAGTGAGTCTCTATTTTGGTGAAAGATCCCTTGTGTAGGGAACATCCTATCCCAATCACTAGTGGTAAAGTCACCACAGATGACGACAGGGTAGCCCCTTGTTTTGGCTCAGGGTGACAAAGTGGTGGCTGTGTCACCTCACCTCTGGTCTCTCATAATACCTCTGCTTAGAAGCAATATTACAAAGGGTAAGTCACGTGTCCCAAAGATCACAGCTGCTGACTCCAGCTTCCCTCAGGAGCAGCGTCTCCCACATGCACTTAGGCTTGGGGGAGACAGATGAGGGCTGAGAACAGACAATAGCCAAGGCCCCCTCAGATTACTACCTGCCATTTCAATCCTGTTCACAATTGAATGTCCCTTTTCATCTTTTGAGTCCCCTGTTCCAGGCCTTTCAGAGTGGTTCTTGCATCACCTACTTGTTGGACTCTGGGTTTTTGTTTTGTTTCATTCTTGGGTTTTGTTTGTTTTGTCTTGTTTTGTTTCTTGTAGTGCTGGAGATTAAACTCAGGGCCTTGCATGCACTAGGAAAAGCCCCTAGGCAAGGGCTCCTCTACTGCTGAGCCACATGCCCAGCCCAGCCCTTTTGATTTTTTAAACTCGAGACAGTCTGGCCTTGAACTTGCAACCCTCTTGTCTCAGCTTCCTGAATTGCTAGGGTAATGGGCCTATGTGCCACTGTGGCCCAGTGCTCCTTGTGTTTTTTGGTTTTTGTTTCTTTTTCTTTTTTTCTATACCAAAAGCTGCTACGTTGGATGGTGTGGCCTAGATGCCCCTACAGACCAGCACATGGCACCCACTTCCCACAGCCTGTGGTTTGAACAATTTGGGACTATCCAAGGGACTCTCGTTCTTGGGATTACCTCATCCCTCCCTCTGGTCCCCCATCACTAACCCCTGAAGTCACACCTGCTTGGCAAGTGGAGTTCTGAGAATCACCACAGACATTTCCTTTGAAGTAACACAGACCTATTTCACTGACGGTTTTTAGGGGAAATAGTTTTCTACTTGTGTTTAAAAAAAAGAAAATGCTACTTGAGTGGTCCTGGCTGCTCCTCTTCTCTTCTTTTCCACTGCTCCGAGCTTCTCTCTGGCAGGCTTCAGCTCTGCTGCTGCAGGGAACATTCTAGAACTATCCTCCAGGTGGTCAGGATGAAACGCCCTGGCAGGGCTGTCCCACAGATGAGGCCAGCTACATGCCTTATCCGGAGGTACCACCTGGTTGTGAGGCAGGACAGAGGGTCCCCTGAAGTTCTTGGTGAGAAGAAGTGGCCAACCAGAGGGCAGCATGGCGGGAGCTAGGGGAAGGTGAGCGGTGGTCCTGGAAGCTAATGGCTGCCCTCACCTCTGTCTTAGCCCTCGAAGCTGATGCGGGCAGTGATAAAGAGAGCAGATCCCTTAATTGTGGGCATCTCTCTCTCCAAGAGGAAACTTCACGAGGAGGGCTTCACTCACCGTGAAAAGCAGTGTGTGCATTTCTGTACTTGGAACTCAGCTTGCAAACACAGGCTGCCTAGGACCCCCAGGACCCCCTCCCCGAGCCGTCATCTGCCCCCTTACCCCCACCTCGTGAGAGTTAGAGGATCAAAAGAGCTTGCTACTTTACCTCCTGAATCCTTGCTCCTTTGACTACTCACAAGATGAACGGACGGTGTGGAGGAACCTGGGCCCCAGGAGCTGAGTCAAAGCTTGAGGGTGGACAGTGGCCGGCCTTGGTCCACACCCCCTGCATCTGAAGCACTTGTCCCCATCAGAGCAACCTCAGCACTTTCCCCTGAGTACTTGGGGCTGTGCTGACCCTGCTAGAGTGAGCCCCATGATCCAATGAGTGTTTATGTTCTCTGTCCTGTATGTATGCAACAAAGTGACCCCTAGCCTCTTGAGTCAGAATTGGCTGGGCTAGAACTTTTATTTTTAATTGGTAAAATTGGGAATTTAAAAAATATCTAACATTTTCATTTTCACCCCTCCCATTTTCCCTTAACATTCTTCCTGGGGGGCATCTGGGATCCCTAATATTACCTTAGCTTGATTCCTGGGCTGGGAAAAGGTAGGGGCAAGAAGAAGAGGCCCAAACTGTCTTCCAGGTCTCCCCTTGAATTCTGCTGTGTCCAGGGGGGAGGGGCAGCAGCTGTGCACGTGTGAGGGAGGGGCTAAAGCCAATAGTGAGGTCGTTCTTTTTCTTAACTGAATGATAATTCTGTAAAAGTAACTGGGGGGGAGGGTATTCAGGGAGTATGTGTGTGAGTGCTCGCATGTGTGGTTTTGTTTTTGTTTTTTTACAGTGGCTGTTTAAAGTGTTTCCATGATATGTTTAACACTTAGTGCTTTAAAAGCAGTGGTATCCTATGCGCTGGAAATCCTGATTCCAGAGATGGGACATGCCCCACCTCAGTGGGTGAAGGTCCCACCCAAGAGGCAGGGGTAAGGGCTGGGATCAGAAAGGCCTGTGGACCCACATCTAAGCAGCACCACCTGGGCGTTCATTTCAGATGGGATACACAGTATTTTTTTATAACAGAACCATCCTTTTTTTAAAAAAAAAAAAAGAATTTGACACCTGAATGTGATTTCTAACTATTATTAGACGTTAATGTTTTAAATCTATAACAAAGTGGGAAATTTCTACTTTTCTTTTTCATCCATTTGAACTGTTCTTTTATCTATTCAATTGTTGTAAGTGGGCGGGGAAGCTCTGTTTTCTCCTCTTAGTGTTTGTTTCTATAACCAGAAATAAAAATTATATATTAAAGAGATGTACCCAAGGATGTGAGTGGTCCCTGTGAGTGGGTGACTGTGGAGGGCAGACAGACCGACAGATGGCCTGGACTCACACCCCTGCTCCTGGGGGTGAGAGAGTTGACCCCCACGTGCTTCAGAGGTGGGAGGGAAATGACTAGGGGTCTCTGCTTCCTCCAGGGTTTCCTGAGTGTTCCAGTCCAGAAAGAGATGGGGCCAGGGAAAGTCCTGCAGGTGTCTGTCAACGGAGGACTCTCAGGTCCCCTGTGAGTCATCGGAGCTCTAAGGATATGGAAATGGTTCACAGATGGCAAGGGAGGAGCTAGCCTGTGTCTTCCTGACTCATGACACAGGTCCACACCTGGATCAGGGTATGTCTGCAGGTGTCTGTGTGTCTTTTACTCATCTGTTGCTGTGAGGAGATACCAAGACCAAAACAATCTATTAAAAACATAAAAGGCATTTTATTTGCAACACACAGTTCAGGGGGTTAGAGTCTGTGACCATCATGGCAGGCAGCACAGTAGCTGTCAGGAAGGCATGGTGTTGGAGCAGTAACTGAGAGCTCACATGTTGAAACAACAAGACAGAGAGAGCTAACTGGGAAGTACCATGGGCTCTTGAAACCTAGAAGCCTAACCGCAGTGACACACCTCCTTCAAACAAGGCCATGCCTCCTAGTCCTTCCCAAACAGTTCTGCCAACCGGGAACAAAGCATTCAAGTGTGTGTGCTACTGGGAGCCGTTCTCATTCAAACTACCACCCATGGCTGTCTCCGTGTCCCTGGCAGACAGCTGACACTCAGCCAGGTGAGAAACTCCATTTCTCCTCTCTTGGGTGTGACTGCACACGTGTGTACACCTGTGTGTACAAATGTATGGAGGTAGAGGACAGCCTCAGCAGTTGTTCCTCAGGTGGTGTGTGTATTTTCACATGTGGAGGCACAGGCATGCACTGGCCACAGGAGACATGTAGGCATGTCAGAGGACAACCTTTAGGTGCCCACCCTTAAGTTTCTACCTGGTTTGAGGCAGAGTCTGCCATTGCATAAGCCAGGCTAACAAGCCCACTGGTTTCAGGAGATCATCCTACCTCCTCCCATCTCCTGTAGGTGTGTGCTGGGATTACAAACGCTGATGCTATTGTGCATAACTTTTATGTGGGTTCTGGGGACCCAAACTCTGCTTGTCATGCTTGTGTGGCAGTCACTATCATACACTGAGTCATTTTTCTTTGAGACAGGGTCTCTCCCTGGCCTGGGTCTTGCCAGCCAGCAAAACCAAGGGATCCTCCTGTGTCCCCTTGTCCGGTGCTGGGATTGCAAGTGTGTGCTTTCTTTTCACATGGCCACCTAGGGATGGAGCTCAGGTTCTCGTGCTTACAAGGAAAGCCGTTATCAATTGAGCCATCTCTGCTTCTGCCCATTTCTCTCAGACACCTTGCTTATTCTAGGTCATAGGCACTAGGCATTGACAAAAACCAGACAGACATGGGTTCAGGTTCCCATTGTGACAGCTCCTCAGTCTACAGTTAGCTTGCTTTTTCTGCATGTGAAACAGGCACCCACCCACCTCTCAACACAAATGAGTGAGTAGTGCTGGGGCCTCCTCATCTGAGAACCCCAGGCTATCAAGACACTGGGTGTTTCTGTAGCAGAGTGCCTCTAACAGAAATTTAAAGAAGTATGTCGTGTGTGTATGTGTGTGTGTGTGTGTGTTGAGTGCCTGGATGTTTTTATGTGGTGCTGGGAATGCAAACTTTAGTCCTCATGTTTGCACAGCAGACAATTTATTGGCTGAGCCATTTCTCCAGCCCTAATATACTTTTTTTACTTAAACTATTTTCCACTAATGAGACTTTCAAATAACCTGCTACAGATTGTAAGAAACAGGTAAAATATCATCCACGATAATATGGTTTACTGGGTGTGCATTTATATGCACAGAAAGGGAAAATGATCAAACCCTTGGCACACAAGTTTATCTTGCTGAGGATGGAGCCCAGGGCCTCACACAGGCTAGACAAGTGCTACCACCAAGTCACGCCCCCAGTCCTTCAAGGGGATTCTAGGCAAGCATTCGACTGCTAAACTATGTGCCTAGTCGTCTTCGCTTCATGCTCAGAATCTACCACTGGCAGTTCCGGGATCAAAGGGAGCTGTTCCGGGGCCAAGAGCGCTGGGCTCCAAGGAGCATGGTTCCACGGTCCCTTGGCTGACAACTGACGTGGATAGATGCCCCGGAGCTGTCCCGGAACCGGCTTCCGCACTGCAACTCATTGGCCCATGGCATTCGCCCCGCCCGCCTGACGCGATGCCGGAAGTCGGTCTCTCGCTAGCTGGGTCTTCCCACGTGATGTGGCACCGGAAGCCCCGCAACTGGGCGCTCCAGGTTCGCCCACGTGATGCAGGGATATAGAAGGGATGGGCTAGGACTGGAGGGGTATAAGAGACAGTCCGGTCACATGATACATCATGTGACACGACCCGGAAGTCCGCGAGAAAGTTTCGGCGCGTGTGGCATCCAAGCTGCTGCAGGATGTTCTCTGCGGGCGCGGAGAGTCTGCTGCACCAGGCCAGGTCTGCGGATCTGGGGTCGGGGCCACGGGGCGTGAGACAAAGCCAGGGAGGAGCGGGGAGGGGTGGTCCCTCTGCGTGGCTCGGGTCTCCGTGTGGCTTTAGATCCCGGACTCGGGTCGGCCTGTGTGAAGTGTGAGGTGCACGACCCAACTAAGAAGTCCTCCCCATCGTGTCTGGTGCCAGGCTACGCTGGTCCTGCACTGAGCGCCTAAGTTGCGCCTTCTTTCCAACTAACCGGTCCAAGACTTGATGGCACTTGATTAAACAAAGGAAATTGCTGCCAGAAGCCCAGACCTGATGCATTTGGTGAACTTAAAAAGCAAAGGCACAAATCTGGACTCTGAGCTTGGGCCAGTTGTGTGGAACGATTAGAATGGATAAGGTCTCTGGAATCTCAGAGAACAAGAGCCTGAAAGAGCGTTAAAATCTGGAGTCTGCAAACAAGACAGAACTCCGAAGAGGGCTCAATGGGTAAACGCCCTTGCAACCAAGTCTGACAGCCTCGGTTCGACCCCAGGGACCCACATGGAGGAAGAGAAAATCAACTCCCTCAAGTTGTCTTCTGATCTCCACTGAGCGCCCACACATGCTCATAAATAAATAAGTGTAATAAATTAAAAGAACAATTCCCAAGATAATTCTCTAAGTCTACTAGGAAAGAGTTTGATGACCAAGCCACACAGTCTGCCCACCAGCCCACTGCCCACCCTGCCTTCAGTAGAGGGGATAGTTTTCACTTTAAGCAGTGTGTTACATGGGGACTTTGGTGTTGGTCAGCATGTGACCTCCTCATGCCATCACGAAAATAACATTTCCCACGAAGATTCTGCTCAGGGCCATGGGGTGGGGGACGAAAGGCAAAGGGACTCATTGAAATTCTTTTTGCCCTGGGAAGGGTACCGGGGAGCAGCAGGGAACTGTGGATTTTAAAGCTGTATTGAAGCTGTAACCACACGATGCAGAGTATTTCTGTTTTGGTCATTTCATCCTCTGTCTCCTAGTGTATGTGGCTTATCACTGTGCCCTGGTTAGGCACAACCCTACACCAGTTTGTCTCTTCCTTTCCTCACCCAGCCTCTTCTATAGGTACCTTGAAATGACTCTGGGTGGAGGATGTAGAAAAGTAAGTAGGCTAGGGTGGTGAGAAAGTTATTGGAGATCACCCTACAGCCTTCAAAGAGGCCTGGGTCATACGGTAGCTGCAGAGAGGATACTACCTGTCTTCCGTTTGGTTCTCAAGTGTCAAATTCAAGCAGCTGCCTGGCAGGTCCAAAATGGGGCAGTGTGCAACTGTCAACTCTGTCTGTAGACCACAGTGGGGCTGTCAGCCATGGTTTAGGAAATTGGGGGCCCTCCTCTGTGCCTACAGGCACCTCATCCGGTAACATTTTTTTATTATTTTGGTGAGGAATAGTTGAGACAGAGCCTCACTGTGTGGCCCCAGGAACCAGCTCTGTAGACCAAGCTGGCCTCAAACTCAACAGCGATCCACTTGACTCTGCCTCACAAGTGCTGAGATTGAAGGTGTGTGCCACCGCAGCACCAGGCAATTCCTTCATCATGGGTCTTTATTTTGTGGTGTTGGGGATGGAACCCAGGCTTTCATGGGTCTAGGCAAGCACCCTTCTGCTGAGCTGCAGTCCCAGCCCTTTTCCTGGCTGTTAAGCTTGGAATAGAAGTTGAGAAACTGGGTTCCACATTGATATTTAGTTTAGTCTCAGCATATCCGAGTTAAGCCAGCAACATATTATATCAGGCTAGTCTTAAACTCTGCTGTAATCTTTGCACTTCAATATAGAAGCTTTTATGTTCCCTTCTCAAAAGTGGGAGGCTCACTAAAACATGTTTGAAAGGCAACTTGGGAGTGCTGGCAATGGTGCTCCGAGGTACTTTTCTTTATTATGTGTAAGGCCTTGGTGTCAAACTCCATCACCACCAATAAAGGCAGGGGACAGGGAAAGCGGGGCATAGTCCTGCACACCTGTACATCTTAGGAGGATGAAGGGTTTGAGTCTGGGCTATGTAGCAAGTTCAGCCTGGGCTATATAGGAAGACTTTCTGGGGGAGGAGGAGAGGCAACTGGAACTAAATATTCCTGACATTTGAAAGACTCATAAAACCTTATACTGAGTGTGTTGTCTCATTCTTGTAATGTCAGTCAGCACTTGGAAGCAGAAGCAGGAGGATTGCTGCAAGCTCCAGGCTTGCCTGGGCTACAAAGTGAGGCCCTGTCTCAAAGGGAAAAAAAAAACCAAAAAAAAAAAAACAAAAACATAGTGTTTTCTTTTTGCCATTGGAACAACAGAATAAGATCGGGTGTATCACCTTTATTAAAGGGTGTCCCAGTAAGCTGGGGTGCTGCATCTCATTTCCAGGGGAGGAACCTGCTTACACTCCAGTTCCTGTAAACACACACACACACACACACACACACACACACACACACACACACAGGCACTGCGAGCCTGGATGGCTGTTCCATTCTTTCCCTGTGCTGGTTAGGGATAGTTCCCCAGTGAGGGACATGCCTGTGGCTTAGGACAGCACCGTGGTCCCCTTTCCTTCCTTAGGGAGATACAGGATGAGGAGCTGCAGCGATTCTGCACCCGGGTCACCAAGCTGCTGCAGGAACCCCCGGGGCCAGCCACCATGGATGCCCTGCAGAGGCTCTTCCTCATTGTCTCAGCCACCAAGTACCCCCGGAGGTGAGTGGAAAGCACTACTGTGAATCCCTGCCCATCTGCCAGACAGGTCCCAGCCAGCTTCCCTGGGGTGTCTGTACTTGCCACAGGCCTGACATGTCACCTGGTGGGGTCTCGCCCTCCAGGCTGGAGAAGATGTGTGTAGACCTGTTTCAGACCACCCTCTGTTTGCCCACAAGCCCTGAGCAGCTTCAGGTCCTCTGTGCCGCTATCTTGAGAGAGATGTCACCTTTTGATGACCTGGCCCTGTCCTGTGATCACACCCAAAACACCCGGCAGCTCAGCCTTGTGGCCTCTGTGCTCTTGGCTCAGGTAACACAATTGCTACCATTGAGAATGGAAGGTGGGTGGTGGTAGCATCTGTTTCTGGTGGTTCCAGAATCTCAGGAATATGGCAAGCTGGTCTGTGTCCCTCAATGTATCCATGTTCTACGGAGACCCACTCTGCCCGGAGCCCATCCGCTTGGATGATCCAATAACTATCTCAAGTGTGCATAGCACCCCACCATGCACAAACCCCAGGACTCTGTCAATAGCTAAGTCAGACTTCAGAGCCTTGCCGGCCAGTGTGATGTTCCTGAACATATGACCCTGCACTTAAATACCCTGCAGTATGCTTTCCAGGGCTGGAACTCAGGTCCTTGTGGTGTTGAGGCACCCGCTTTGCCAGCCAAACCATGTCCTCAGCTCTGTGTCCTGCTTTGAAGGGAAACAGAAAAGGAGAGATCAGACAAGTGAGCCAGCGCATCTTCAAGATCCTCGAGAACCGGCAGCCTGAGGGGCCCAGTGTCAGGCACCTCCTCCCTGCCTTGTCCAAGGTCATTGGCCTGGCCCCAGGCACCCTCATGGAAGGTACTGGACACTTCTTCCCAAAAGGCTTTCCTGGCTCCTTTTTCAACTGTAGGCTAGGGTGTGGTGGAAGGAGGGTTTAGCTGTTGGAGAACCCTGCTTAGCTTCCCAGGTTGTACCCCTGGGTGGGGTTACCTTGAGCAAACTCAGCACCACTAGGAATCTGGAGGCTTAACTTTCCCCCCCTGCACCCCTTGCCTTCCCTGTAGACCAGAACAACCTGCTCAGCAAGAGGCTAGTGGACTGGCTGCGCTACGCCAGCATCCAGCAAGGGCTTCCATCCTCAGCAGGTTTCTTCTCTACACCCAGGACCCGGCAGGTGAGTCCCAACTGCTTCAGGCCCCCAGGAGATGAAATCTGGCACAGTCCGGAGGTGTGGCCCAGTTGGTAAAGCATTTGCCTAGTGTGCATTAAGCCTTGGGTTCAAGCCCCAGAACCACATGCACAGAGTGTGGTGGTGCACACATGCAACCCCAGAACCTAGGAGGCAGATGCAAGAATCAGGATTTCAGAGTATTCCTCGGCTACATGGCAAAATTTTTGAGACAGGATTTCTCTGTGTAACAGTCCTGGCTGTCCTGGAGCTCACTCTGTAGATCAGGCTGGTCTCGAACTCACTGAGATCTACCTGCCTCTGCCTCCTGAGTGCTGGGATTAAAGGCATGCACCACCACCACCACCTACCTGGCTACATAGCAAGTTTGAGGACAGACTGATGTACATGAGACTCTGTCATAAAAACAAACAGTGCTGCTCTCTCTTTGATAATACTGTTGTTCACTCTCTCCCATGCATGGATAGATACCACATGTAGCCAGTCTCAGCAGGCAGGTTCCTCTGGACACTGCATGCCCTTCCTCTTGATTCTAATAAGGTCGCTCATTTCTGTCTCTACCTCGGAGTGGGTGTGCCCAGGATGGGGGAGTGCACTTTGAGTCTGGCCAGCTCCTCAGCTTGTGTGGCTCCTGCTCAGTGCCTAAAGAGGACACAAGACACACATCTGAGCTCGAGTCTTACCATGTATCTTTAGGTCTTGGGGTAGGCATGCTGGGTCTAGGCATGTGGATGCATCCCACAGTACAACCTTGAGAGAGGATAGGCAGTGCAGGCCCCTGGGCCATGCTGGAGCTCATGGCCTCACATGGTGTCTGTAGTTTATGAGCCCATCAGGCTCGTCCTCAGCCCTACCTTCCTCCCACAGCCAGGTCCCATCACTGAGGTGGATGGAGCAGTGGCTTCTGACTTCTTCACGGTTCTCTCCACGGGCCAGCACTTTACAGAGGACCAGTGGCTGAACATGCAGGCCTTCTCCATGCTTCGGAAATGGCTGCTACACAGTGGCCCCGAGGACCCAGGCAGTCCAGATGCAGGTGTGCCCAGGGAGGGACAGAAGGTGATGAAGGGTAGAGAGCATAAGTACATGGTGGCTTGGGTCAGGTAAGGGGTGGGCAGGAGGCACCTGAGGCCTAGATGTACACCACAGGTGTCTGTAAGCCATGCATGTACTGTGATGACTTTGGAGGCCAGCAACAGAGGCCCAGTAACCCCAGCAAGCACAGAGAACACAGCCCAGCATCCTTTGTAGGCATACTAATGTCTCCACAAGGTGTTCCCAGAGATCCATATGGATCATCCAAGGCAGCTACTCACAAGCCTATCTGATCTTGTCCCATCTGCAGACTTGGTTTATATATAGTCAAACTGAGTTGCTCCTGGTGGTACATGCCTATGAGCCCAGCATTGGGAGGTAGAGACAGGAGGATCAGGGAGTTCAAGGCCAGTCTCAGCTACATAGTTTGAAGCCAGCCTGGGCTACAGTCCAGGGTGTTTTGAGATCCTGTCTCAGAAACACAAAACTAAGCCAAGTGTCGGGATCCATACCTATCATACCTGCAGCTGGGACTCTGAGGCAGGAGGACTATAAGTTTGAGACCAGCCTCAGCTACATAGAAAAACCTTATTTTCATACACTAAAAATCAAACAGAAAAACCAACTAGCAGCCCAGACAAATTTGTGCAACTAGCACCAGATGACAACAGCCTCATACTTGATGACTTGAGTGACCTTGAGTGCTCCGGGAAGCTGCTGGTGTGTGTCATCTGCCCAGCTGCCTGTCCACACGGGTATCAGGGGTGTCCTTTTCTCTACAGATGACAAGTCAGAGCTGGAGGGCTCCACCCTGTCTGTGCTCTCTGCCGCCTCCACTGCCAGCCGACTGCTGCCCCCTCGGGAGCGGCTGAGGGAGGTGGCCTTCGAATACTGCCAGCGCTTATTGGAACAGAGTAACCGGAGTGAGTCCCCAGGCTACCAACACCTAGCCCCAGCCCACATCACCCTCCAGGGTGGGGTCAAGGCAGCCCAGCTGAGTAT
The DNA here is from genome assembly GCF_003668045.3 of Cricetulus griseus. Taxonomy (NCBI): domain Eukaryota; kingdom Metazoa; phylum Chordata; class Mammalia; order Rodentia; family Cricetidae; genus Cricetulus; species Cricetulus griseus. The sequence goes on from NC_048597.1 coordinate 79,054,372, forward strand.
CTGCTTTAGAAGAGCTGACTGGGGAGTTGGGCTGGGGAGATGACTCAGCAGTTAAGAGCACTTGCTGTTTTTGAGGAGGACCTGGCTTTGGTTCCAAGTACCCACATGGTTTCCTTGTACCTATAACTACAGGTACAGAAGATCTCATGCCCTCTGCTGGCCTTCTCAGACACCAGGCATACATATGGTGCACATATATAATGTGTAGAAAAAAAAAAAACACCCATTCACTTGAAATGAAATTAAAAATAAAATCTTGGAAAGAAGAGCCTCCTTGTGTCTGAGGACAAGCCCTGCCTGTGTGCCTAGCACCTCACCTCTGACATCCAGGCTCCACCCATCCTGTAGACATCTTACTGGCATCAGTCCCCACCCCACCCCCATCTTGTCACATGACTGCTCATTGTCCTGGCCTCAAGCTTCTAGGACACAGGCTGCCTTGTTATGGGGCTGTTTTGAGACAAGCCAACTTTCTTCCAGGGGCCTTGAGGAAGGCGGACTCTGACCTACAGAAAGCTGTAAGTAGCCTGCAGGGTGGCTGGGCAGGTGCTGCCTAGACCCTCTGACGCAGCTCAGTGTCCCTGCAGTGCCTGGTGGAAGCTGTGTTGGTGCTGGATGTGTTGTGCCGGCAGGACCCTTCCTTCCTTTACCGCACCCTCTCCTGCCTGAAGGCCCTGCATAGGAGGCTGGGTGAAGACCCTGGCAGCGAGCGGGCACTGGTGCCCCTTGCCCAGTTCTTCCTGAACCATGGTGAGTCTGGAAGCGTGGGAAGTTTCTTCCAGGCACTCAGAGGCTGTCACACTAACAGTTGGGTTTTGTTTATTGGCAGTACTGGGCATGAGACCCAGGTCCTTTACATATTAGATAAGTGCTGTGCTACTGAACCACACCCCAGCCCCTCACTGGGGCATTCTGGGCAGGTGCTCTAGCACTGAATTTAATCCCAGCCCTTTTTATTTTTATTACTTAGTTTTGTTTTTACTTTTGGTTTGGTTTTTCTTTCTTATTTTGAAACAGGCTATTTTTATGTAGCTCTGGATGATCTCGAACTCATGGAGGTTCACCTGCCTCTGTCTCCCAAGTTCTGTGTTTAAGAGTATGCCACCACACCTAGCTAGCCTCTCTTTATTTCGGAATGGGGTCTCTCAAAGTTGCCCAGGCAGGTCTTGAACTTGGGATTCTTCTGCTTCAGTTTCCTGAGTGACTGAGATCACAGTTCTGAGCCAAGCTCAGAACTCTGCTCTGCCATGAGCCCATGAAAGTCAGACAGTGTTCCCTCTGGGTTGTACTCTGTGGCCTCATGGAGGCGGCAGCATCTACGGGAGGCTTTTGGTGTTGTCGAGACACGCTGAGTTCTGGCCTACAGCAGAGAATTCTTACCCCAAGTCACTGCAGATGCTGCTGCCGTAAAGCCTAATGCCCTGGTGGCCATGGTGTCTTTTAGGGGAGGCAGCCGCCATGGATGCAGAAGTCATCTACCAGCACCTGCTCAGCAGGCTCCCTTCCGAGCGCTTCTACAGCCCAACCCTGGCCTTCGAGGTTATACACTTCTGCACGCACAACCTGGCTCTGTTCGACCCCCACATCCTCAGCCTTCTCAGGTTGAGCTTCCCTAGTCTGTTCAAGGCACGTGTGGGCTTCTTTGGGGGTGGGACCAGGGCTTCTCTCCTTTTCAGGTGATCTCAGTTTGGAACACAGGATGAGGTATTTGGACTAGGGGTCTCCATGTATCATAATGAGAGTAATTCAGAAACGGCTACCTTCATTGCTAGCACAAAATTGGCTGCAAAAGACAAAATAGAATAGCAAATATGGTCAGAGAGATGGCTCCAGCTGGTAAAGGCTCTTGCTGCTGACAGCTGGAGTTCTGTTGCTGAGACCCACATTGCAAAACAAGAGACCCAACTCCTGCACAGTGTTCTTCAGCTTCCATTCATGTGTATGTGTGCACACGCTCACATTAAATGAAATCCTCAAGACAGACAAAAACAGTCAGCCTCATCACAGGAAGTGTGGGGAGGAGGGGTGGTGTGAGTGGTAGTCGGAGGCCATTAGATGAGTCCATGGCCAGCTAGCATCCTCCTGCCCTGTCTGAGGCACTGTGTCTCCCACAGTTCCTGGCTTGGAACAGCCCTCCCCTTACAGCCGAGTTTGTGGTACTCCTCCCAGCTCTGGTGGAGGCTGGCACCACCGTGGAGATGTTGCACGCCCTGCTTGACCTGCCCTGCCTGACCGCTGCCCTGGACCTACAGCTCAGGTGGGCCCACTCTGCTCCGCTCAGCCCTGTTCTCTCCCATGCAACCAGGCACCAACTCTGCTCTCCTTACCACTCTCAACCCCCCTGACTAGGGCTCCTGCAAGGCTCCAGACCACAAACAATACATCCCCGGGCCCTTTGTCCACCCACCCAGAGCAGCCCCTGAGCCCCAAGGCTCCCCCGTACATTCATGTGCAGCAAAGGGGGTCTCGAATGTTCTCCAGCCCAGAGTGCTTCCCCAGCCCTGAGAGCCTGTGATGCTCCAGCAGGTGCCCCTGGCATGCGGTTGGCTTGTGCTGAGAGTAGCATCCCAGCCTAGCCTTTGTCCTCTTAGGTCCACACAGACTCCATCGGAAAGGCCGCTTTGGGATGTCTCTCTCAGGATTCCCGGCTGCCTGGAGGCCTTCCGGGACCCACAGTTCCAGGGACTCTTCCGCCACCTGCTTCGTACCAAGGCCAGCGGCTCAATGGAGAGGTGGGAGCACTGGGCTACCACAGTCCATAATGTGGGACTCTGCCAGAAAAGGGACTGTGTTCTCACCCTCAGCCTGGAAAGGTAGCCTTGATTCCCCATTATGGCCCTGGGCCTGAAGCCTGGGCTCCACCCATTGACCCATCCCTCAGCTGGTGCTGTGAGCAGTCTACTTTACAGATGGGAAAACTAAGGCCTCGCATGTTCTGGGAAGTGAGAGGACCAGGAGTGGACTGCAGGCCTCTCAGTTCAGACCTTGCTGACCTATCCCTGGCTCTGCTGTCCTGGGAGCTGCTGACATCTCTTGGCCTCCTTGAGCCCTGTGGGGCATGTGATCCCAAGGAGCCTGTGGACCCTGACTACCTGTAGCTGGCCACAGTGTCTCTTTTGGTTGCTATGGGGGTCTCTCAGGAAGTAACAGTGGGTGGGCACTCAGTAGCTCCACTGTGTCCCCAGACTGACGCCACTTCACCAGCTGCTGAAGCCCATGGCCAGCTGTGCCCGGGTAACCCAGTGTGCAGAGGCAGTACCCATCCTGCTTCAGGCCTTCTTTTCGACTGTGACCCAGGTGAGCCCACCGCCCAGGTCCCCTCCCCTTTAGACCTCACATAGTCTAGAGAGAGCAGGCCAGAGTGTGGTGCACTAGCCTTAACTCCTTGGGAGGTTTCTCTTACTGTGCCCTCCATGGCCTCTCTGAGTACGACAAACAGGGAAAGGGCTACTCACACTTCAGCCCTCAGGATGAGGCAGGCATGTAACCACACAAGTTAGAGCCAGAACAGCATGTACCCCAGCCCCTGGGGCTCCCATAGCCCAGTGGTGTGCCCCCTCCCCTGCCCCCTGGCTGCATGTTCACAAATTGAACGACTACAAGTCCATAGAACCCCTTGAGGTAGGCTAGCAACAGTGGGGCCATTTGGGGTCACTCAGCTAGACAAGACAGAACCTTGGCCTTGGAGAACAGGCTTATTTTATTTTTTTGTTTGTGCTTTTGACACTGCCTCTCTGCATAAACCCACTGGCCTGGAGCTCACTCCATGTGGTCTGGACCAGCCTCAAGTTCTCAGATCCTCCTGCCTGCCTCTGTCTCCCAAGTGCTGGGGTTAAAGGTGTGCACCACCACACCCTGCAACAGAACAGTGTCCTGCAGGAAAGATGCAGGGCAGGAGCTGGGCGGGAGAAGCTGGGGCTTCCGGGTCCTCTCCCAGCCCCCAGTGGCTCACGTGCATGTGCACACGCACACACACACACACACACACACACACACACACACACACACACACACACACACACACGTGCTAGAGAACATAGGCAGTGAGTGAGGAGATGCTCCCTCTTTGTGGCCTCACTCCTCCCTGAGGGTGGAAGATAACAGCACCCGCTGACCAGGACTGAACCCATCTCTTGTTCTTGATCCCAGCTTGCTGATGGGGCCCTGATCAACCAGCTGGTGCTGCTGCTCCTGGACAGAAGTGACTCCCTCTACCAGGCCCCTCAGTATGAGGCCCGTGTGCACAGGTAGCCTCACAGCCCTGGCAGTGCCTGTGGCACACACAGACCAGGTCCCTCCTCAGCCTCCCCTGTCCTGCTCACAGGCTGGGGGTCTGAGCACTCTCCCTGTCCTGTCAGTCCCTCCCCCATCTGGCATCTCATCCCCAGTCAGGACATTCTGGTTTCTGCCCTCCCCGAAGACTCTTTGTGTCCTTTCAGGGTGGACCCATTTTTCTATTGCAGAGGTTCCTGTCCACCGAGGTCCTTTTTCTTATTTTTTTTATTTATTTTATTATTATTATTATTATTATTATTATTATTATTATTATTATTATTTTGGTTTTTTTGAGGCAGGGTTTCTCTGTGGCTTTGGAGGCTGTCCTGGAACTAGCTCTTGTAGACCAGGCTGGTCTTGAACTCACAGAGATCCACCTACCTCTGCCTCCCAAGTGCTGAGATTAAAGGCATGTGCCACCACCATTGCCCAGCACTCACTGGGGAATTCTAGGCAAGCCATCTATTCTTCAGTTTTATGATAGGTCTTACTCCAGTCCAGGCTATCCTATAACTCACAGCATTCCTCCTGCCTCACTCTCTCAAGTAGCCTGGATTTCAGACAGTCATATCCCTAGTGGAGTGAAAAACTCTCAGTGGGTGGCAGTTCTTATCTCCCTGACTTCAGCTGGCTACTGCTGGTTCTCCCCATCAGATAGGCTGGGGTCAGGTCTGTCCTGAGCACACACAGCCTCACAGGCTTCCTGCTGTCCCGGCAGGGTGCTGAACTCCCAGTTCCTGGCGCTGTGCAAGCTGAAGCCATCCCTGGTGGTGGAGCTGTCACGAGAGCTTCTGGAGTTTGTGGGGAACGTGAGCAGCATCTGCAGCCGAGCCAGCATGTTCACCTGTGTGGTAAGCGCATGCCCACCCCCACCCCCGACCATTGAACAGGAAGCCCTGGTGTGTGCTGAGCCTCTGTTCTGGGCTTAGGTATGGGCCATTGGCGAGTACCTGTCGGTGACCTGTGACAAGAGGTGCACAGTGGAGCAAATCAACAAGTTCTTTGAAGCCCTGGAGGCCCTGCTGTTTGAAGTCACCCAGTCCCGCCCCTCGGCTGACCTGCCTTGCTGTCCACCACAGGTGGTCACTGCACTCATGACCACGCTGACCAAGCTGGCCTCCCGGAGCCAAGACCTGATCCCAAGGTATCCAGCTAGGGAGTGCAGAGCAGGAGCCCACGGAGGACAGCTATCTGGGTGCTTTAGGAAACTGGTCTTTGGCAGCTAAATAACTGAGCTCCTCTTTTCCTCAGGGTGTCACTGTTCCTATCAAAACTTCGGACCCTGGCCCAGAACCCAGCCACCAGCTCCGTGCACAGTGAGGAGGATGCAGAAGCCATCCGTACCCGGGCCACAGAGCTACTGACTTTACTGAAGATACCCAGTGTGGCCCAGTTTGTGTTCACACCCACTGCAGGCGTGTGCCAGCCCCGATACCACCGAGACGCCAACACGGCCCTGCCTCTGGCCCTGCGCACCGTCAGCCGGTTGGTGGAGAAGGAGGCTGGCCTCTTGCCAGGTTGAAGGGACAGTCACCATCTGAACACTGGCTATAGCTTAAGAGCCTGGGTGGTCAGCCCAATATCAGAGTTGAGCTGCAGGCTGGGGTGATGAGAGAAGAATGGGGAGGAAGGTGGACATGGCCCTCAAGATAGGGTCACTAGCTCCTGGGGATGAATCATCAAGCCTTGTCCCTGTGGCTGGCTGAACTCAGCCTTAAGTGGCTGATAAATGACTGAGCACTGTTTCCTAGGCTGAGCAGAAGTGGCTTGGTCTGCTTGCTGCTCTTGACTCATTTCTAGAGTTGGGGGCAGGGAACAGTGAAGGAATAATAATAAATGTTACAGAAGTGCTTATGCTGGGCAGCGGTGGTGCACGCCTTTAATCCTGGCACTCAGGAGCTGAGGCCAGCCAGAGCTACCCAGAAAATCCTGTCGAAAAAAAACAAAAAGTCTTTATTATTTATGTGTAGGTATGTGCGCACCCCACAGCAGTAGGTGTGTGCGCACACCACAGCACACACATGGATATCAGGAGACAACTTTGGGGAGTCAGTCTCGCCTTCATGTGGGCCCTGGCTGGTTGTATGGGTGTGTGACAAGCACTTTTACCTACTGAGCCATTTTGCCTGTCCCCTAATAAACCATTAAATGCTGTTTATGTACAGCTGAGATCTCTCTGCCCTCCTTAAACTGGGTGATAAGCAGGGAGCCTGAGCATGGACTGGAGCCCTTCCCACCCTGCCCTGTGTAGAGGGAAATCCCTGGTTCACCTGTTTAGCTCCAGTGTCCTAGATGTGACAGATGTGACATGCTTAGGAATTGAGGCTGTAGCTCAGCCTGCACAAAGCCCAGCATAGCCCAGGCATTGTAGTGCACACCTGTAATCAGGTAGGAGGCTCAGGAAGTTCAAGGTCATCCTTGGCTATGCAGCAACTTGGAGGGCAGCCTGGGCTACAGAAGAAATTGGGCCTGGAAGACAACTCAGCACATCAAAGGCTTTGCCATATAAGCCTGATGACCCCCGTTTGACACCTGGATCCCAGGTGTAGAACCAGGTGCTGTGATGTGTGCACACCTGCAGAGACAGAGTTCAAAGCTCACAGGCCTGCTAGCTTGGGGTATGCAGAGCAGCGGGAGAACAAGGTGGAAGGCAAGAAACAACTCCCAGAAGACCTGCTATGCCTTCTTGTACGCACAAGACATTTTAAAAGCCACGTAAAATTCACTACTCAGTGAGGATGCAGTATCTCCAGGGTACACCTGCTTCATGATTTCAGGATGGGGGGGCACAGAGCACTCCTACACAGAAGGACCCAGGTTTCCTGCTGGTGCTCAGGGCTGCAGGGCCCTGCTTGAGCCTTTCTGCAGCTTCCCTGGGTCCTGGGGCTGGGCTGAACTACAGAACCTCACAGCAGGAGCTGCTCAGGTGCTGACAGCACATGGCCACTAGAGGGCACCATTGCCCTTTAGACTATTGCTGGGCAGGCCTTTGACCCTATCCTACCCACAGCCCCATCCTTCACTTTCTGCTTCTGGGCTCTGCTTTATACTCCTCTCCCTGTGTCAAGCTGGAGCTCTCTAAGGAAAAGTGGGTTTAAGGCAACATGGGATGCTCCTACCCAGGCCACAGGGATACCACAGCCCATGTGGGGCCTATGTCCAGGTTCATGTTCAGGGAAACATTTGCATGTTGCCACTAGACCTGCTGTGCCCTGACCAAAGCCCCTCCCTAAGCTGGGCCTGGACAGATGTGCTCAGAGTGTGACCCGCACTGTGTCTGCCTTGTGCCACCTGTACCCTGTGAGGGCGGCCACCCCTAGGGCATGGGCAGAGGAAATGGTATTTGTCGTGCTCTTCAGTCAGGAACATAGGTGGGTTTTAAAAATTCAATCTTTTATATGTGTGTGTTTGGCAAGCATATATGCCAGTGCACCATGTGTATGCATTGCGTGCAGAGGTCAGAGGGCATCAGACCCCTGGAACTGCAGTTACAGAGTGGTAGGCCACCGTGTGGGTGCTGGGAATGGAACCCAGGTCCTCTGGAAGAGCACCCAGGGCTCTAACCACGGACCCATTGAGTCAGTCTGTGCTAAGTCATGAGGCTCTGCAGCAAGTACTCTTACCTATTGAGCCTTTCATAAAACCACCCTTTTCAAAAATAATTTTATTTTTTATTGAAGATAGTTGTTTTCATACAATTTATTCTGATCATTTACCCCTCCCACCGCCCTACCTTTCCAACTCCACATCTTCTTTCTCTTTCCATTAAGAAACTAAACAGGTAGCCTGAAGGTGGTGGCACACCACACGCCTTTAATCCCAGCACTTGGGAGGCAGAGACAGACGGATCTTATGAGTTTGAGGCCAGCCTGGTCTACAGTGCAAGTTCCAGAACAGCCAGGGCTACACAGAGAAATGCTGTCTCAAAAACAAACAAAAGCAAAAAACCAGGAGAAGCACATGTGCACACACACACAAACTAGTAACGGGGGGAGGGGGCCTAAATAAAGCAATATGAAACAAAAAATATTCAAAATTACTTGTGAGTTTGCGTTAAGCATCTGCTGCTGGGCATGGGGCCCTCAATGAGACTTTCTTGGAGAAGCTAATTTTTCCTTTGTGAATGGCTGTTAGCTGGAGATGATTTCTTTTGATTACTATATAACAATAAGCATGAAGGAGCCCACCATCCTGCATCAGAACTGCAATGTTGGTGACACCCCATCTCCCTGTGTGCCCATAGTCATCACCTGCCTAAAAACCACTACATTTAGGGGCAGGATACTGAAGAGATGATGGTTCAGTGGTTAAGAGCTTATTGCTCTTGCTGAGGACCTGGGTTTGGTTCCCAGAACCACGTGGCAGCTCATAGCTTCATGGGACTCCAGCTGTAGATCTGGCACCTTCTTCTAACCTCAATGGGCTCCTGAATGTGCATAGTACACGTAAATTCATGCAAGCACACATATACACACTTTTTTTTTTTAAATCTTGAACAAAAAATATTTAGGGGGCCAGCAAGATAGTGCCTCAGCAGGTAAAGGCTCCTCTGCCAAACCTGCTGACTGAGTTGAAGTCCCAGGACCTACCTGGTGGAGAGAACCAACTCCCATGGTTGTCCTCTGACTTCCACACGCACACCACGGCATACATGTACACCTCACCAACTCCATTCCATGCACACAAAATAAACCAATAAAAACGTAGCAGAGGGGTTTTTTGTTTTTGTTTTTTAAGTATACTTTATCCCATCATCTTGGGCATCCTCAAGTTGTGACTGCCTATCCAAGCTGGGTGGAAGCATGCAGCAACAGCAGCAGCTGGAAAGGGCCTGCAGCAGATGCACTGCACCTTTGCATACCAGTCAGGAGGGAGCAGCATGGAGAAGCATGAGAGCTAGTGAGAGTGCCAAAGGACGACACTGCTACAAGGGCCTGTCCCCTCCACAAAGAGCCCTTTCATGTGAGGAGTGTTTGCAGCTGGCTGGAACCCCCCCTTGTCCCCACAGTCTCTCTATTCCTGTTAAAAATATGAGGACCTTGGGCTGAAAAGATAGCTCAGTGGGTAAACCCCCTGCCATACAAGCATGTGGGCCTGAGTTCGAATCCCCAGAACCTACATAAAGCCAGCACTTGTGTCTAGTTGTCCTGCTCCTACAACGAGATGAGAGGAAGAGAGAATGCTGGAGGCTCTCAGGCCATCCAGCCTGGTGCATACAGCAGCAAACAACAAGAGACCCTGTCTGAAACACAGGGAAAGGTGAGGGCTGACATCCGAGGTTGTCCCCTTATCTCAACACATCTGCACGTGCGCACACACATTTGGTCACTTCCCAAACTCTTAGAAGACAAGGACCTGGCCAAGTTCTCCCACGAGCATTGTGCACACTGAGGACATGGATAGAGCTGCTGACTCTGCTGGAGGTGGCCAGTGATGCCAAATTTGTTCGCACCCAATGTGGGCATGTGCCAGCTGCTACCATAGTATACACAGGCCCTGGATTGAGAAGGAAGCTGGCTTCCCAACAGTGTAAAGGAATGTGGCCTGGGGAAGAAAATCATGGGCCCCCAGCTTAGTGTTAGTGTTCAACCTCCTGTCTAGGTGATCAGTGACAAGTGAGGACCAGTGGAGGTCAGTCTGAGCAGGGAGAGAAGGCTCAAGGCTGGCTTGGTCCCAAGGAGATGTTGGCTCAATCATTAGCCTTCCCCAGGCCTGTAGATCCCTGTTCTTTGGGGAGACACTAAGAAATGTGATTTAAAATGATGGAAATAGTCACAGGGATCCTACTACAAGCCCACAATTCAGGTGGCTGAAGCAAGACTCAGTGGGTTGGGAGCTGCCCTGTACTGACCCCTCCATAGTAAATTCTGCACCAGCCTGGGCACAGTCTCAAAGAAAGGACCAAATGACAGTACCACACTGGCTTGTGTTTCTTATTTCCTGGCTGCAAAAGAGCTACAGTCCTGGAGTACAGGGCCAATCAAATAATCCCATCCTTAGCCTAGATTGGGGGAGCAGGCCTGTAATTCCAGTTGCTCAGGAGACTGAGGCAGGAAGGTAGAAAACTCAAGTCTGCTTGGGCTACAGAGTAAGGCCAACCTGGGCAACTCAGTGAGACTATTGAAAAACAAAATATAAAAAGAGGGTCTGAGGGCTGTAGCTCAGGGGTAGAGCACTTGCCTAGAAACCCACAGTGAGGGGCTGGGGGTGAGGTTCAGTGGTAGAGTGCCTGCCTAATGCATCAAGAGCCCTGGTTCTAATCCCCAGAACCAGAGGCAGTGGAGAACTATATCCATGACAATCTATATTAGGTTCATTCACGGCTTCTCCTATGCTGGCTAGGCAAGAAGGGTTGGTCGGAAGAACCACTGGCTTCCCTCAGCATTGCCCACGTGCACTGTACCAAATGTAGATCCTGTATCCCCACTGTAAGAATATGAAAGATAGTTTATTGAATCTCAATTCTCCATTAAAGTCTTTAAACATAAAAGATCTGTAGTAAATGTCACAACTTAGTGTCATCTGTCATATAAATAAATATACACTAAGATGTACACTATCAACAGGTGTCCTCAACGTGAGGTCACAATATAGGGACTCACTCAGTCAACTTAAAAACCAAGGATATGCTGGACTGGGGAGTGTGGGGCTTGAGGGGAGAGAGTGGGGATGTTGGTGGCACCTGGTAAGGATACAGGAAGCAGGTTCTGGGGGCAAGGGAACCTTTGGTCTATTAGGAAGGGGGCTTGCGGAAGCGGATTTTTTTGGCTGTTTCCACGTCAGACTTGGCAACCAGAAATCGCATCTTCTTGCCTCCATGTCGGATCAGATCTACTGCCCTGAAATCAAGGAAAGAGGTAGAGAGGTGCAGAAGAGCCAGCAGCAGGCCCTAGTCGCTGCCTCTCCCTCCCCAGGATGAAGGACTGGTTTGCAGAGCCTTACTGCCCCACCCCGCCCCACCCCAGCTAATCCTATGTTGCAGGCCAGGTGTGGCACATACCTCATGTAGCTGACACCCATCAGACTGCTGCCGTTCACTTCCAGGATTCGGTCTCCCAGTGACAACCGCCCATCAGATGCTGCAGGGCTCCCAGGAAGCAGGGTCTGTATGTAGAGTCCGGGGGCCCCCAGAGGTGTGTGCTGGGGAGAAGCAGGGGCCTCAGGATGCTGCTGGTGCTGACACATGCTTCCCCAGCAAAGACCCTGTACCGCACAGCCCTCCCTGTGAGCATGCCTGGAACCAGCCAGGTCACAAACTATGGTCCCTATGTGTCCCACAGGGAAGCACTGGGCCCCATCAGTGCTCCCAAAGGCAGGCCCATGAGACAGTCCAGGCTTTCACAACTGGCCCTGACCGTGGTCTGACTGTAGAGGAGGGGTCGACAAGAGTGGGAGGAGAAGGCTGAAGTCCAGGGGTCCTCACCATTCCATCAATCAGGCCCATCCCCAGCCCTGAGGGGCCTCGCTCGAGCTCCACCATGAACACATAGCAGAAGTCCTCCGCACTGGAGCTGGGGCTGGAGGCCTCAGCAGGAGGTTCAGCAGCAGCCTGAACAGTGTCTCCTGGGTGGGCAGAGAAGAGGGATGAGGAGCCAGTGGGCTTGGATGCCAGCACTCACTCCCAGAGTCAGGGCACAGGGACCCTCTTGGAGGACACAGGGATGTCCTACATGACAGAGCATGGCAAATGCTCCTGGAGCCCCAGGAAGATACCAGCTTGACAGAACATGACTTCAAGCCCAGGCAAGGGACAGACTGACTCAACAGGACCTTATCCTGAGGTCAGCTTTTTCCAGAGGCCATAGACCTCTAGGTTGCGTATGGGCAACCTAGCCTTCCCACCGCCTCACCATGCCACTCCCCACTCCACCAGGAGGCAACTGTTTAAGTCCATCCTCCGTGAGGCCTCCATTGTGTCCAGACCCTGCTTCGGGCCCCAGACTAACAGAGACCTGCCCTGAGGCCTTGTGCCTCTCAACAGAGCTTGTGCCAGAGTACAGATCTCAGGACAGGGCCTGACCTCACAGTTCTGAGCCCCAGCTCCAGAACCTGCTCCATTGCGTGCCCAATGCTAGGGTGCTTTCAGACTTGATGGAGAATCAAGGCTACAATGATGAGAGTCCTCATGAGGCCAGGTGGGCCCCACTGTGCACACATATGCATCTGTATGTGCTCAGACCTAAGTGCGCCGGCAGCCACCTGCTCCGATTGTCCTCTAGCAGGAGACCTAAGTGCACCGGCACCCACCTGCCTGGATTGTCCCTGAACAGGTGCTAAGGGACACCTGGACAGTACTGGCTGATAGGACAACCCAAGGAGACTCCAAGTAGGGTTTGCTACCCAGTCCTGAGCAGGCCAGGCCTCACCTTCTAGAGCCACACCAGGAGGGCCACCTGGTCCATTCCTCTGCCCCTCAAGGAGTGCTTTTCCACAGAGGCTGCTGGGCTCTGGCCAGGTGGGGCCTCCAGGCTCCTGGCCCAGAGGTGTGCTGGGAGGAGTGAGCAGGCAGGAGGAGTCGGTGTGCAGAGAGCCAGCCTGGGAGCCCCTGCGGTCCCCTCGGGTAGGCTGTCTTCCAAGAGGGCCCTGTGTCCAGGGAGCTCCAGTGACAGGAAGAGGGTGAGCAGGGGCAGTCTCAACAGCTCCTCTGCCTGGGTCCCTATTAGCCAGGGGGCAGCCATGGCCTTCTGGATGCCCCTCAGGAATGGTGTGGTACAGGCCCTGGGAAGAGAGGTGCACAAAAGCTGAGGCTCAGAGAAGGGGATGGGCCAGGCACCCATGGTGCCTCCCTGTAAAGAAAATAGACACAGACAAGCCACCCTAGAGGATATGGGTCCAGCCAGGCTATGCCAGGCACAAAGAGTGAGTGAAGACATTTGCAAACCTTCACCTCAAATGGAGCCCCGAGATCTCTTGGTCATATCGCTGCCTCCCCCAGCCCACTTTAGACAACCTGTGACTGCTTCTACTGATAGTCAAGGGAAGGCTGTCTCAGTTCAGCTCAAGGCTACAAACCACATGATGCTCTGAGTGACCAGTCCCTTCCTACCTCAATGCCCTCAGGCTGGATAGGCCCACTGTCAGGGCTGGCTTGGCCCCGCAGTCCCCACAGGAAGTGGCGGATGTAGAGCAGGTGCTGGTAGATGCTGTCCTCCAGGCAGTCCGCCTCCAGGTCCACCTGGAAGCCCTGGCTCGGCAGAACGATGGGTGGTGGGTTTTCATAGGATTCCAAGATGTCCTCTGCAGTGGAGTGAGTAGGGATGCTGGGACCTGACCTACTCCCTCCATCACAGGTCCTCACCCACCCACTGAGGACATAGGACAGTAAGACCTTGGCAGGGTGAGTCCCAGCTAGTCTCTGTGAATCCTGACTAGGCTGTCTAGACTGAGCAACCCCCCCCCCCACACACATACACAAATCACTAGGACACTAGGGTGTTAGTATATGCAGGTCCTGGCTGGGGATGGAGGCAGGAACCTTTCTATGATGCCATCTCTGAGCTCCAAGCACAGAGCCTGGTGCATGGGGCTGGAGAGTGTTCTGATACCAATTAGTAAATTGGAGGGACCCAGTGAGAGCAGGTGGAGCCAAAGCACTGTTTAGAGGCATCCTCTGGGCCCAAACCAGCCAGAGGTGGCCGGTAACAGGAAGACAGTGGGAAGTTCTTATGCACACCACAGCCTACTGTTTACCAGCCTGCACTTTTTGTTTATACACTGTGAACACAGGTTTATGAAGGAAGATGTGTATAACTTACAGATTGAAATGCACACATACATATGCATGCATATAACTCCACTGCTACAGGAGGGCATGTCCATGTGTCTGTGTGTGAACAGCACGTGTGCTCAGAGCTGAGGAATGTCTCCAGAAGGGTTTGAAACCCCACCCTGCCATTCATTTCCTGATCAGCTAGGTGCCAGTTAGGCCCTAGTCTGAAGCAAAGGGGACACTGACTCTGAGATGGGGATAAGTAGGATGCTGGGTGGAGGTGCCGGGTAGTATGGGGCTCCTGTCTTCCCACCTCAGTGGGCTGCTTTGGTGCTTCCCTGAGTTTGAGGCTTGGCTGCTGTGAAGGCTCACCTGACTGGAAGGCCTCAGGGCTGTCTTGGGCTCCTGGCTCCCAGGCACTCATAGGACCCATGGCAGAGGCCAGCTGGTACTGAGTAAGCAGTCGGTGCAGCTGAGCAGGGTTCAGGGCAGGGAATGTGGCCCGCAGGGTGACCCAGCTCATCTGGGGACAAGAAGCTCAGGTCAAAGGCCTCCAGGTAGGTGCATGAGGGTAGTCCCTTGCCCACAGACTCAGGGAGAGTCCCTCTGATGGGGTTCTAGCCCCACCCCCTGGTCTTATCAATCCAGGGGTGGGTGGGCTGAGCAGTGCAGGCAGCAGGAAAGTCAGCAAGGGGCTAGAACAGAAGACACCACACTGGCCACCTTATTCATAGTGATGAGGCTGGCCTGGGCTACAAAGTCAGACCCTAGCTCAAGAAAGCCACGAAGAATGGAGAAAAGGGAGCAAAGGAGAGAAGGAAGAAAGCCTGTGAAAGACAGAAACAGCTTCACCTAGGTGCTGTGAGATCTGACTGAGGCCAAGAAGACGAAACAAAGGGACAGCCAGACATAGTGGTGCCCATTTGTAATCCCAGCACTCTCAGGAGGTGACAACAGGAGGATCAGGAGTTCAAGCCCAGTCTGGGCTAAATAAGAAGTCTGAAGTCAGTCTAGGTTAACAATTAACTAAACAAAAGCAGAAATGTATAAGCCCCAGTGGTCCTTAACAAAAGCTAAGCCAGCCATCTGGCAGTCACCTGGCTCTCTGGTTACCCTCCTTTCTCCTTCCCTAGCCTGGTGCCTCTTTTCTTGGCTCACCCCTTCTGTTCTACAGTGGCACAAGTCCTCTATGGCCTCATGACAAAGGCCCAGAGGACCACAACTTTTACTCTGGAAGTTCCTCCTTACTCACAGGCCCAGAATTCCAGGCCAGGTGTCCTGGGCTGCAGAATTTAGAGGCTGACTTCAGACTTCCAGGCGGGTTCTTAAGAAGTCTCCCTTCAGCTGGAAGGTGGTGGTGCACACCTTTAATCCCAGCGCTCAGGAGGCAGAGGCAGACAGATCTCTCAGGTCAAGGCCAGCCTGGTCTACAAAGTGAGTTTCAGGACAGCCAGGGCCGTTACACAGAGAAACCCTGTTTCAAAAAACAAACAAAAAGTTTCCCAGTCTCAATAATACCTATCTCTG
This sequence comes from Cricetulus griseus, assembly GCF_003668045.3. Taxonomy (NCBI): domain Eukaryota; kingdom Metazoa; phylum Chordata; class Mammalia; order Rodentia; family Cricetidae; genus Cricetulus; species Cricetulus griseus. Next base: position 79,069,883 of record NC_048597.1, read on the forward strand.
CTCAAGAGGCACTAGGTTGTCCCTGTCCATGGTGCCAAAGTTCTTGGTAAAGTCCCTTGGGGTGGATATCTGCGGCCTCCCACCACCAGCTTCTCTGGCTTTAGTTTTCCTATCTTTTCTTCCCCTCTCTCCATGGCTTGATTCTCCTGCCAACAGTCACAGGCCTGGGTTGTGGCTATCCAGAGTCTATGCACCAGGGACAGCCAGAGCCACAGGGCTGTAGGAGGAGAGACAGGAGCTGACCCCAGAGCCACACACTTGCTGGCAGCCCCTCCACATATACCTCAAACCCAAAACTCACAGTGGGAGGGGCTGTTTCTTTTTGATGTCTCCTTCCCACTTCTGTGGTTTGCTCCCCACCCCCACCCCATTGTCAGGGAAGGAACCAGCCATGAATCACATCCTCCCCGCTGGCTAGTGCTCCCCGCTCCTCTCTCTGTATTCTACCCTCTGGTGCTTGGGTGGCCCTTTGGGGAAGATTTCCTTTACTCTTAACTTCCTACCCTGCCACTGGGCCTTCTCGATTCTTCTCCTGTAGTTTTAATTTTACAAGAATTCTTGCTTGGTTTTGTTTATTTAGACCAGGGTCCTGAACCAGCCAGATGGCTCATCCAGTAAAAGTGCTTGTCACCTCAAGACCTGAGTAGAAGCGCCAAGACCCACATGGTGGAGAGAAAGAACTAACTCCTACAAGTTGCCCTCTGACCCCCAAATGATAGATTTTTTTTAAACAATGAGGCTGGAGAGATGCTGTACTTGCTGCTCTTTCAGAGGATCTAAGGTCGGTTCCCAGCACCCAGATCACACGGCTCACAACCAGGAGTTAACTCAAGTCCCAGGGGACTTCATGTAAAGCTCACTGCCCCTGGGCCTGGTGACATGTCTCAGCAGTTAAAAAAGGCTCTTGGTCACATTTACTGGCCTGAGTTCCATCCCTGGGACTCCACAGTGGAATCAAAGAGCAGCCTCCTGAAAGCTATCCCCTGTACTCCACACACTCACTGTGTACCTGTATGTGGGCATGCACACACACACAAATAAGTAAAGAAAAATAATTGTAAAAGCACAGTTCCTAACAGAGGACATTTTTAATACTTTCTAAGTGGACAAAGAACCACAGCTCCACTGTATGCTCACTGTGTGACCTCAGCTTTGCTTTCCATGGAAAGGGTAGGGAACCGTGCTGCCCACTCAGCCAACTGCTGTGCAATTGAGGGTGACAGCAGAGTCTCACTGGTAAACAGCAGCCACTGTCATCAATGTCAGTGGTGCTGATCTCCACATGTAATTCAGGCTGGCCTGGAAGTCACTATGTAGTCTAGGCTAGCCTCAGTCTTTCAACAACCCTTCTGTTCCTGCTTCTAGAGTGCTGGGGTTACAGACATGAGCCACCATGCCTGGGACTACTCTTTTTGATCAGCTGGCTGTCCCAAGCCTGCCCAGGGCTTTGCCTGGGGCTGACAATGTAGCCATGTTACCCAGGGAGCTTTGAACACATGTCCTTGGACAAAGGAGGGCAGATTTAATGATGGACTGCTCCACCCCCGTCCGTGAGGATGTTCACCATCTCAGGACCAGGTCAGAGGTCCACACAGGAGAAGAAACCAATGCAAAGCTTCCATTAGCCACCGGGACAGATGCTCTGAGGAAGAAGGTACCCAGAGTAGAGGGAGGAGGGAGTTTCCTATTGCTGTGGCTGAAGAGCATGAACTTGAGGAGGGAACAATGCAAGCGTACAATCCTATAGGGCTGACTGGGGTGCTTCTAGGGCAGTGGTTCTCAACCTGTAGGCAGGTCACAACCCCTTTGGCAAACCTCTATCTCCAAAAATATTTACATTATGATTCATAACAGTAGCAAAAGTACAGTTATAAAGTAGCAATAAAAACGATTTTTATGGTTGGGCTCACTACACAATAAGGAACTGTATTAAAGGGTCGCAGCATTAGGAAGGTTGAGAACCACTGCTCTAGAGGAAGACCTACTTCCCCATATCTGTTGTGAGTTCAGTTTCTCATGGGCATGGAAATGAGGCTGTGTTTCTGGGATGGCAGGGCTGGGACTGTCCCAGCTTCTAGAAGCTATAGACCTCCCAGGCTCTTGACAGCAGCCACTGTGAGCTGAGCCCTCTCCCTCCTCCCATCCAACTATCTGGCCCACTCTATGGATCTGTCTGATTAGACTGGGCCCAGCGAGCGACATAGATCATGTCCTTCTTTTCAGGTCCTTCATGTTGATCACACTTGCAGAGTGACCTTTGCCACAGCGAGTGACCAATACAGGGTCCAGGGACTGCCCACAGACACCTATGAAATTACTCAGCCTGGTGTGAATGGGGGCAGTTGAGGAACTAAAGCAACTCCATGAGTAACCTAGGGAATATGTGAAGTTTTTCTGGTTGCAGGGTCCAGGCCACCTTAACTTGATTTGTAAGTCAGTGACCCTAGAGTCATATGCCCTTCTTTGCACTTGCCCCCGCTCCCCCATGCCCTCCTACCTGGACAAGCTGAGCACTGGGAGTAGCCAGCAAATGCAGGGTGCAGGAGAGCTTCCGAAAGAAACGCTCAGCAGGTGCTCCAAGGCCAGTGCTCCTGGCCCACTCCAGGAACTGCTGCAGGCGGGCGCAGGCCTGGACACCCCTGGGCCAATGGAAGCAACTCAGAGAGGGCCCTGGAGAGGGAAGGAAGGAAGGATGAGACCCACACACCAGGGTTCCCAAAGCATACACTCCCTCTCCAGGCCACCCCAACACCCTATCTCAGTTTCCAAAGCAACACCAACTAGCCATGCCCCCTCTAGAGCAGCGGTAGAAAGAGATGAAGGAGGTAAGGTACAAGGCAAGAGGGGCTGTTGACAGACACCACCCTTACCCCCCAACCCTACACCATCCTATCTATGTGACAATAGGCTCATGCTGAGCCTGCACCCTGTTAGAAACCCAGAGCCCCAGCAGGTGATGGAGAAACTCAGTAAGGCAGGGCCAAGAGTCTGCACTGCAACCCTGCAAAGCTGCCTCAGTCTGGCCCCTCTGCAGGCTCTGAGCTTTTGTCTGCCCTGGGTCTTGAGCCATCCTACCACAGGCACAGCTCTGGCATCCAGCCACAGCAGAGTGTTTCCTTCAAGTACTATAGCTTTTCTGAAGGATCCAAGTCCCAGCCCCTAGCACCACTCACCCTTGTCCAGCACCTGGTTGAGGAGCAGTGTGCCAGAGAAGAAGAAGAGGTAAGCAAGCATCTGGGAGGCCACCTCAGGGTGCACCTGCAGCTGCTGCAGGAGGTCCGAAGTGGCCTGGAACACTGACACGACGCGCCGAAGCTCCTCCGGCAGAGCAGGGCCTGAGTGCCAGCTCTCCCTGCGCTCTGTCTGAAATGGAGGACATTCCAAGAGGGCCGGGAGGCAGACATACAGACACTGCCGGGAGAAAGAACCCCAAGAGTCACTTACAGGGATGCTGGGACTGACCCAGGAGTCCCCAACCTAACAGGCTCCTGTTTTAGCCTTAGGCAATAGGTTGGAATGAGGCCCTGCAGGAGCTGCCCCTGTGACTAGGGACAGGAGCTGCAGGTGCAACCCGGCTGGACATGGCAGCAACCTAGCAGTGATGTTGCCATGATCAATGGCCATGAGGCTGTACCGTGGTGGCACTCCTGGTATGTGGAAGGGCTGGAGAAAAGAGCACCCCCAGGCAGAATGGAACCAGTGGCTGTTTCCTCCCTGCTGAAGCTGGCTTGGCCCAGTCCTGTCCTCCTGTCCCAAGACCCTAGGAAAGCCACCATCAACAGCATGGTAGCAGCACACACCTTCGAGAGGTAATACACACACTGCTGGAAAGCATAGAGTACCACCTCCTCCAGGGCGGCCATGGCCTCCTCGCTTGCCGTCAGTGTGCAGGAGAACAATGATTCCTTGGAGCCTGCAGGGGAAGGGGCCACAAGAGGAGGGTCACCAGCACAGCCTATACATGCGGGCCTATACCCAGTCAGTCAGCAACAGCCAGGACCACCATCTGTCTAGCTCCCTCTGATGGCTCTGCCTGTCACACCAACACTCCCAATCTGGCTTTATTTATTTGTCCCAGCACTGGGATTACAAGCATGTACCATGAAGACCGGCTCTCTCTCTCGCTCTCCTTCCCTCCCTCCCTCCCTATCTCCTTCCCTCCCTCCCTCCCTCCCTCCTCTCTCTCTTCTCTCTCTCTCTCTCTCTCTCTCTCTCTCTCTCTTCTCTCTCTCTCTCTCTCTCTCTCTCTCTGTATGTGTGTGTGTGTGTGTAGGGGGCTATGGAATTCAGGTCCTCCCATTTTCATAGTAAGGACTTTACTAATTGAGTTGCCCTTCTTTTTCTAGGGAAGTGTGTGTGTGTGTGTGTGTGTGTGTGTGTGTGTGTGTGTGTGTGTGTGTCCCTGCATGTGCACACACTCGTATACACATGTCTGGAGACCAGAAAACAAGCTCCAGTGTCATTCCTTGGGGGCTATCTTGGTTTTTCAGACAGGGTCTTTCCTTGAGACTGGGACTCACTGTTTAGGCCAGGCTCCTGTCTCCCAGGGTTATGAGTATGGGAACAACAACTGTGCACCAGCACCCCTGACTTTTTACTTGAATGCTCGGGTCCTCATGTTTGTACAGCTGGCACTTTATAGCCGAGCCACTTCCTCAGCACAGATCACAGTGTCATCTTCATAGAGCCCACACCCCACCCCCAGACACCCCCCTCAGCAGAACTACCTCTCCTGGGGTGTTTTGGAAATTTGAATATTTCGAAATGCTAATTTAAGGCATGCTGCCCATATTTCCATCTCTGAAATTGATGCACCCTACCATCTTACAGCTACAACTGGCAACAGTCTTCCTTTCTGGAATAAGGATGAACCTCTAAACCCCTCACTTGGTTAACTGTATGCTCATGTGTCCCCTCCAAGTGGCCTGTGCACAACTTCAGCCTCCCACAGGTGGAACAGAATAAGTTACAGAGTGCATGGGACACGAGATGATATGGACCAGCAAAGTGTCATACAGCAGGCCCTAGGAGCACCAAGTCAGCCTAAACCACTGATGCTGGCCCTGAGTATATGATTCCCAAATGACTAGCCTGGGGACCAAGAAAGCACCACCCTGTACAGGAACATGTGCACAAAGTCACTGCTGTGCCCACTGTCAAGTGCACCTGAAGACAGTGCTGGGCATGGGGCACTGCACTGCAGGGGCCATACCTGTGACATCCAGCTCCTCCTCCATGCTCTGCATGTACAGCGGGCACTTCTGCTGAATGAAGTACAGGAGTTCGATGGAGTTTGACATCCAAAACAGGATGTGCTGAAGGTCGGGAACCAGGTCAGCCATGGGGAAGCTGGCCCAGGAGATGGGTTCCTGGCTACCAAGACAGAAAGACTAACAGATTACTCTGGGTGTAGATGAGGAGCCACGTCTGCCTCTCTGTCTGCATGGGGACAATGATGCTCATGGGGCACTAGCAGAAGCAAGTACTGCTGTCAACTCCCAAGAAGTCAGGAGCCTACCAGAGGCTCCAAAATCCACCAGGAGAGGACTGGCTAGAACGCTGCCTCCAGAGCTTTCTTCTGGAAGCAGATGATGAGCAGCTGTGAGCGCTACAGCACTTGCATACCACACATCCACAGATGCATAGGGGCATGGGCTTACTGTCCGTGCCTTTGGGGATAAGAAACCTCTGAGTATAAGTGTGCTATTTAGACAAAGGAATAGCTTTCACAACTATTTAACAAGGAAATTCTCAGAGGAAACAGACTGACTGAACTATCTGAGATTAGTTAAATACTACTTAATCAGGGAAGGATATCAGGAATGTGTGAAGCTGATCAATCAAGAGGCAGCAATCAGTGGTAAGGCTGGAGCTCAGTAGTAGAGGACACGCCTAAAATCCCCCAGGGAGGGGCTGGGGTGTGGCTCAGCGGTAGAGTACCTACCTAGAATCCCCCAGTGAGGGTGGGGCTCACCAGCAGAACACTTGCCTACAATCAATGCGGGACTGAGAACAGCTCAGGGGTAGAAGCTGCCTAGTTTGTACAAGACCCTGGGTTCGAGCCATAGTATCATGAGAAAAGAAATCAGGTGGAAAGCAAAGCATGTTCTTCAGACTTAGAGGTAACCACTGGAAAATTCCAGTGTGGACACAGTCACTGGAGGTCACCTCCTGAGGTCTAAGGGGACCAGGACATTTCCAGTTCCCACACTCCCTTCTGCAGTTTGGTATGTTATTCACATGGGGGCACTGTTACTCTGGTTAATGAAAACAGAACCAGGCACCAGTCTAGGGACTACCAGGCAAGTTCCTGGGGCAGCTCAAACCCCTGCTATAGCCAGCCAGAGATAAAGTTCCATTCATCCCAGGCTTGCTGCCTTCCAACTAAGCATCCCCTTTACAGAGGATGGTGGCAATGACTGGCACCTGCTTCCCTTGATGTCCTTCTAGCACTACACTGGCTCTCAGTCACTAGGCCACCCCAAACCATCTCCCCAGCCGAGTCTCACACACCAACCCCAAGAGGTATATAGGTGTCAATCCTTCAGTGTGACTTGCATCTACTATTTATTGTCCAAATCAGACTCTTGGGACTCCTGTGAGCTTGGGACTGCACTTAGGGCCTTTACAATTCACTAAAATGTCAACATGCATTCACTGTCTGTATTTATTTATTTATTTAGACAGAATTTTGACATGTAGTCCAAGCTGGCCTTGAACCAGTGAACTTCCTGCCTCAGCTTTCCAAATGCTGGCACTACCATGCGCCCACACAAATTCCTCACCTCCTCAATGCTGCCCTGGGTCCCTAAGACTTAGGATGGTGGATTCTCACATAAACCTCTACCTCCATCTCTTCTGACCACCCTACCTAGGTATGTGCCTCTGCAGCTGTGTGCACTCCCTCAGAAGGATCACCCCAAGATCTGACTCTTTCCTCATATGAGGAAAAAGTCTCAGAATCTCTCACTGTCAGCTTCAGTGTTCCCACCAGTGGAGTTCTGAGGGCTGCTTTTCCACCTATCACAGATATGCAGCTCTAGAAGCAGGCACGGGCTCCCTAACCCAGCCTGTGTCTGAAGAAGATGAGAGTTGAAGATTATGGAGCAACAAGTGCCTGGCATTTGATGATGTCTCCACACAGCCTGGGGCTGCTCAGGAAGGGCCACGCCCATTGAAACATCTGGGGACTAAATGGGGCCAATGTGAGGGAGTAAGGAGGGAAGGTCTGGCCTTTGTCCTGCTGCCCCAAGGCTGTCAGACTCTCCCCTGCTGCCCCAGGCTCTACCCAGCCAGTAATTTCACTTTAGTCCACAAATAACGGTGACCTCTCTGTCCTGTGCCTGGGTGGGGGAAGAAGCTGGCTGTCCACCATCTCTCCTGTGTTAGCTGCTAAACAGCTGTGGCCTCCCAATGTAGCTTGCACAGCCTGGAGTCTTGTTGGTTCTCTACCCTGCTTGACTTAGACATTGGTGTGCTTAAGAGCAGCACATGGCTGGATGAACATTCATTTGACTGTCTGGAGCCCAATTCCATTTTATTTTCAAAATGCATTGCCTTGCTCAGTTTTCCCAAGAACTCAAAGGGGTGGGCAACCCCACACTGTGAAGTAAACCATCATGTAACTTACTGCCTATAGAGCCCAGGCAGCAACAACACAGCGTAAAGCCACCTCTCTAAGCAAGGAGGATCCTGGGAGCTCTCTGGCTGGCCAGCAGCCTATGCACATTAGTGAGTTCCAGGTTCCGTGAAAGACACTATCTCAAGGGAATAAGGCAGAATGCTAGAGAAGGACATGGCCTCCTCTGGCCTCTGCAGGTGCACGTGTTACCCTCCCCCCCACATACATACATCACAAACATACACACACAACACACCAACCACACTCACATACCCACCTCGAACACATACAACATACACATCTCATACCTCCTACATACAGCCCACACCCCCACACCACTCCATACTCCACACACACCCCTAACCCCACCACCACACAAACACTAGCATTTCTTTCTCTGCCTGGGCCTCCTGCTTTTCACTATCACTTGTTTTGCTCTAGTCTCAGCCCTATTATTTCCCAAGGTACCTTGCGCTGTAATTTGCATTTCTAATCTGTGTTTATCTTGACTTAGCCTTGTTATTATTCTTACCAGTGTTTGTTTGTTTTTTTTTTCCCCCCTAATCATTATTTCTGGTTCCCCTTCCTCAGCGTGAACTGTTTCTCTCCTGGCTGATGTCATCCTGGGGTGACTTTGTGCAGCTGTGTGGTGACCCACCACTTGGACTTGGGTCAGAAAAATGTGTCCATTTCTTCTGTGTGTGTGTGTGTGTGTGTGTGTGTGTGTGTGTGTGTGTGTGTGTGTGTGTGTGTGTTATGTGTGAAATGTGAGTATGGTGTGGAGTTATGTAGTGTGTATGGTGTGGTGTGTATTCATGGGATATAAGTATGGTGTGTGTGTGTGTGTGTGTGTGTGTGTGTGTGTGTGTGTGTGTGTGTAGCTCAGAGAACCACCTGAGGTAATGGACCTTGGGATCACTGCCCATTTTGCTTTTAGAGAAGGCTCTAAGGCTCATTGAGTAAGCTGGCTGATCAGCCAGTGAGCCCTGGGGGTCTACCTGTTTCTCCAGTACTGGGACTACAAGCAGGCTACCATGTATGGCTTTTTCTTGTTTGTTTATTTGTTTGTTTGTTTTAGTGAGTTCTGTGCATTAAACTCAGAACTCAAGCTTCAGGCAAATTATCAACTAACTCATCTCCATACCTAAGATACTAATATTGCAAAGCAACTCTGAAATCACTGAGGGAGTTTCTAAAATCCAACTATGGAAAAGTGTTTTTGAAGGACACTTGGCACAGCACACAGAAACAACAGGAATCCTTTAACACTCATAAGCAGGTTCAAGAAACTGGCATGGTGGCACACACCTATGATCCCCATCCAAGCACTTAGGAGGCAGAAATAGGAAGCTCGTAAGTTCTAGCCTAGACAATGAGTTACAGACTAGCTTGGGCTGAACAGTGAGGTCCTAATTAAAAAAATCCGAGAGCTGGGACCAATAAGATGGGGTAGAGGCCCTCCCAGAATTCGGGTGACACCAGTCCACAGGCTGAGGAGCAGACAGAATGAAGAGGGAGGGCAGAGGAAGCCTGCGGGCAGAGGCATTTCTCTCCCCTGACTCCTGGCTGCCACAAGGTGAGCACTGCTCCTCCTCTCCCTGTCCCAGGATGCTGCATCACCATAGCACAGGGGCTCAGGCCCAGCCCTCAGGTGAAGCCTCTGAAACCAGGAGCCAAAACAAACTTTCCCCTCCTTTAAGCTGTTTCTCGCTGGTATTCTGTCAGTGACATGAAGGGCTTGAACCAGAAGTGGATGGTTGCCAGGTGAGGAGAGCTGGGAAGCAGACCCCATGTCTACACAGCAGAGGAGCGCTAACTCTCAGACACAGAAGAGAGATGGAGATCTGGCAGCCTGTGCCCAGGCTAAGCTCACACATTTGTGAATTCATGAGACTGACTGCTGTGTTCGTACTGTTCCGTGTTCTTGGAGTGATTCATTATTTTCAAAAGGAAAAAGGAATTTTAAAAAGGAAGTCATGAGCATGCATTGGAGATGGAAGTTCTAGAAATACAGTAGAAACAGCAACGTTACAGGGAAGGCCTTGGCTCTTCCTATCAGTAGGGAAGCAGGGTTCACCCCATGTCTACATCTCCTTCAGCCCAAGCAAGCCTAGGCCCTAGGCCACCCTGGCAAGTAGGCCCTGGGATGGAAGGTTCTAGTCTGACCTGCACTTCTGGGTGCAACAGGAGTGCTTAACAGTTTCCCATCATCTCCATCCCCGCCCCCACCACCAATTTCCTCAAGCCTGGCTGTTCTAAGACAAAGCCTTTCATCCCAACTGAACAGGACCAATACCTTTGCAACTCTTCTGAGATCTGCCATGTGGTCAATTGTCCTTTGGGATCAGTGCTGCCTCTAGCTACTTGCACAGAGCCCTGTGAAGCCAGGAGGCAGCACCTCGCTCCCTCTCCCAGTCAGTGACCTTACCTAGCTCTGGCTTGTGACACTGACAGGAATGGGACCTGGTGAGCACTGAGGATGGCAGGACCCCAGCCCTGTGTCCTGACTTTGTATGTCTTCTGATTCTATTGTACAAAGAGGTTGTTGCAAAACCCTGCAGCAACCATAACAACTGCATCCTGCTCGTTCTGAAGTAGGAACATGCTATCTCCCAATTCCAGTCCCAGCTCAGCCTCAGTGTTAGCATGAGAGCATGGCTTCCCGGGCTATACTCTTGTGTGCAAACACTCATATATATCACAGATACTGCCTGGTGCCTTGTTCTTTTAAATGCAGGGTCTCATGAATCTCATGTTGACCTCAAATTCACTATGAACCAAGGATGACCTTGAATTTCTGATCTTCCTACCTTCACTTCTGAGTTCTGGTATCACAAGTGGGTACCTCTACTCCTGGTTTATGGGGTGCTGGGGATGGAACCCAGGGCCTCCTGTGTGCCAAGAAAGCACTCTACCCACTAAGACATATCCCCAGCCCTGGGCATGCTTTTCTGGACATTATTTTTCAGTATTAGTATGCTGGAAGAGCCAAGGCTGCAGTTCCCAGACTCTCTTTGTATATACGGTATAGGCATGCCAGTGCTGCCCTGACAATTTGCCCAGAGAGGGCATCTCATGAAGGTTTCCATTTTGCAAGGGCAGGTGCTGCAGGCCTCCATGTCAGCATGTCTGATGACAGATAATCCAGATCATCCACCAAGTCCCACCAGCAATGCAAGCATACAGATGTGCTTTTCACGGAGGCTGGGCTAGGGTGCTTTAACCAGGAATAAGCTATGGGGAGACTCAGAAAAGACCTTTCCTCTCTGTGTTAAAGATGTTCAGGGGGAATTTAGTGTGCTTTGTGTGTGTGTGTGTGTGTGTGTGTGTGTGTGTGTGTGTGTGTGTGTGTGTGTGTGTGTTGCTAGGCAACTGTTCTACCACTGAGCAGCAGGTACACCTTTTGTGGAGTCTTTGTCGTCGTTTTAGTACTGATGATTGAACCCCGGTCCTCGCCAGTGCTAGGCAAGTTATCTATGCTGTCACTCCTTCAACTCATTGTGGCAGGTGCTCTACCACTGAGCTATGTTCCCAACCCTGTTTTTAACTTTTTAATTTGAGACAGGGTTTCAGCTACGCAGGCTTGACTTTGTATTCACTATGTAGCCCAGGCAAGCCTTGAACTTGCAACCCTCCCGCCTCAACTCCTAAATAGCACAGATGTCATGTGCCTGCACCACCAGGCCTACCTAGGAAATTTTCCATACAGCTTCCCAGAGTGGTTAGGAAAGAGGAATGGGAGGGCAGTGGCTGATGTCTGGAGCCAAGCCCAAGTTGCCTGCAGGGAACTCGATGTTGCAAGGGGGGACAATAACTAGGTCACACTTACAGTTGCGCCTGCTTTTCCGCTAGCTCTTTGGTTTTCTCCTATAAAGGAAAAAGTAAGACAAAAGCAAATGTGAGAAAAACAGGATAGCACAGGGATATTCAAATACACATCATTCCTGGCCTGCAGGATGGCTCAGTGGGAGCTTCCCACACAGTCTCTAGGTTCTATCCCCAGAACCCACATAAAAGTGAAGCAGGGGAGGGTGTGTTGCAGGGATCTTAGAGCTGCAGGCCGGCTGCACAAGCCCCACTGTGAGGTGGTACTCTCCACTGCGGCAGCCACAGGAGTTAAGGACTGCCTCATGGGATGCAGGGAGCCACTACACCCTTCAATGTCTTTCCGGGTTTACTGAATGTTAAAAGGACTGCTTGAAACACTTTTCTGAGCTATGATAGTCAGACCTAGCAGTGGGGACTTCCCTACAGAACCCTCAAGTCTGGCAAGGATGACACAGGCATGGGCAGATTATAACTTCAGCTCTCCCGGCACTGAAGATATTATCAGAGGCCGGAGCTGGCAGAGAAACACACACCTGCAAACCCATCACTCTCATCTGGGAGATGGGGCAGAAGAAAGGAGAGTTCAAGGCCAGCCAGGGCTGGGAAACCCTGTCTCAAACAAACTAATAAGCTAACAACAATCATTTTTGTTAAATTAAAGGTCTTATTTTCTAGGTTAAGGACTCCTATTTCTTTTCTTGCATTCTTTCACTTTGAGATCAAGTCTCTCTATGTAACACTGGCTGTCCTAGAACTCACTATGGACATGTAGACCAGTCTGGCCTTGAACTCACAGAGATCTGCCTGCCTCTGCTCCCAAATACTGGGATTAAAGATGTGCACTATTATGCCTGGACCTATTTATATTTTAATCTTTATTTATTTTTAAGTCTATGTGTGTGAGAGCATCTGATTATCATCTGTATGTATATACACCAGGTGTGCAGTGCCCTTGGAGGTCATAAGAAGTCATCAGATCTCCAGGAACTGAAGTTACAGGCAGTTATGAACTGTCTGATGTGGGTCCTCTGCAAGAGCAGCAAGTGCTCTCTTAAGTGCTGAGCCATCTCTCTAGTCCTAGGGCCCCTATTTCTAAAAACTATATTACATAAAGTCCTATACTCTCCACCTTTGATGAGAGTAGTTCCTCTCATAAGAAAAATTAAACCCCCTATCTAGAGGTTTCATAAACTTTTAATTTTCCTCAACAAATTTTATTGAAAAGGCAGAAAGAATTGATTTCACAGATTGTTCCCTGACCTCCACACGTGCACCATGGAACAGGCACTCACACCCACACCCCCCAGACACCCACACAGAGGAAAGAACTCACTCCTCAATACATAACACTCCATCTCCATTTAGAGCATGGCAGGCAGCCGGAGACACCTGGACTCTGCTATCCCCTCTCAGCTGTGCTTTTTCCACTGCCATCAGCCTTTCCCACCAATTCCAGCTTCCCCCCATTCCTGCATACGATCCACATACCTCCTACCCATTTCACCCAACAACGAGGAGCAATGGGACAAACACTCTACAAACAAAATGAGCTGTCTTGTCATGCTTCCTGTTATGTTCCAGTGTACACTCGTGCATGCGTGCGTGCGTATGCGTGTGTGTGTGTGTGTGTGTGTGTGTGTGTGTGTGTGTGTGTGTGTGTGTGTGTGTATTCCTCTATCTACCTTATTTACTTAGAGACAGGGCCTCTCACTGAGGCTGGAGCTGTTTTAACTAGACTGACCCCTGGGGTCCACGCCTTTCTGGTTCTGAATCCTGGGATCACAGAGATGCTCCAGGATGAGCAATGTCAAGATTCTTGAGGGTCTCTAACAACTCTAAGCAACAGAGACCCCTTTGTCCTTAGGAGTCAGGTCACCTTCAAGGCAGGAGCCTGCATAGTGGCTGAGACCTTGGGCCACACCAAGCAGCCTATTCCAATGCTTTTGCATGCCCAGCCCAACAGGTGGCACTGATGAGCTTTTGATGGAAGAGTCCTCTGTGTGTGTGTGTGTGTGTGTGTGTGTGTGTGTGTGTGTGTGTGTGTGTGTGTGTGTGTGTGTGGTGTGTGTGTGTGTGTGTGTGTGTGTGTGTGTGTGTGTGTGTGTGTGTGTGTGTGTGTGTGTGTGTGTGTGTGTGTGTGTGTGTGTGTGTGTGTGTGTGTGTGTGTGTTGTGTGTGTCAGGGAGGGGGACAGCCTTTTGTGGGAAAGAGTGGGGGGGGCGAGGGGGGACAGCCTTTTGTGAGAGAGAGAGAGAGAGGAGAGAGAGAGAGAGAGAGAGAGAGATGTGTGTGTGTGTGTGTGTGTGTGTGTGTGTGTGTGTGTGTGTGTGTGTGGCCAGGGAGGGGACAGCCTTTTGTGGGAAAGGCCATGGACACTGACTAAAGTACCCCATGAAAGATACAGGACTGGCTCCCACAGTGAGGAATTCTGCCCCCCACCTCACCCCTGTCCCTGGCCTATTGGCTCAGGTTGAGAGGCCCTGACCTGAAGGGAATGTGCCAACAGCTGACTATCCTGTGGTCTCACCACCAAACTGACCTGATGGAAACCACATGGCACTAAGACTGTGGACAGTGCAGGGCTCAGACTCACTCTGAAGGCAAAATGCTACACTGAGGTCAACAATGCTCAGCCTGGTGGCCTACTGAATAAGGAGGTGTAGATGGAGAGCCCAGCCCTTTCCCCAGCCTGCCATCACTGTGGGGACATCCAAGTAATGGCAGGTCTTCAAGCCTGGCAGGCAGAGCCCAGCCATCTACCACAGGCCGTCACCCCCACGCACCCAGACAGTGTCTCGGATCCTCTTGGAGATCTTGAGCAGGAGATGTCTGAAGGTACCAGGCTGGAAGTGAGTGGCAGAGTGCTGGATGCAGAGACAAAGGAGGAAGGCAGGTGTCAGCTTGTGGTCATCGCCGCCAGGCTCAATTAGCGTCATGATCCTCTGCAGCAGTGTGTCCTCCATGTCGGGCTCAAACTCCAGGAGCAGTGACCGCCGCCGGACCACAGCGGGAGGCAAAGAAGTGACCCCGCGGGCTCTGAGCACCGCACCACACATCCTACAGTTCTGTGGTGCAGCCCCAAGGCGAGCAACGGCACAGGCAGGCAGTGGTTGTGCCTGCCCAGGGTCCTTGAACAGCAGCAAGTAGTAGAGACCCAGGGAGAGCAGGTCACCATGTTGTAGCACCACAGGGTTCCTTCCCACTTCGGAGAAGTTGACTGAAACCGACGCCCCTGCAATGGGCTCCAGCACTACCTTGGTCCCTGCCTGGCCACCTTCTGCAGACTGGTGACGGCGAATTGTGCAATGCAGGGGCAGGATGTCTGGGGCAGACAGGCTGATGCTGGGTTTGCTGGAGGGTGTGCGCTGGCCCACCGTGTGCCGCTCCCGGCTGAGCACGTACACCAGGCTGTCCTAAAGAGCAGACAGAGGACTTAGGGCAGGCATGACAATAGTCATGCCAGCACCAGCACAGCAGTGACCCTGTTATAGCAACTGGATCTTCCGAGGTTCTGTTCCCAGGACTCCTCATATCCTGGGCCACCCACCCCAAAGTCACCAGTAACCCATCACCTTGGTAATCTTTCCCTGGCCACCCCAGCCTGTCCCAAGGGACATGGCTTCCCTACAAAAAGAGATGCATCAAAAGACAAGGGCAGTGCTTGGTCCGACAGCCATGAGCTGAGGGCTACCAAACTCCTCAAGTCACATCCCCACCGCCCCCCACCCTCCGCCCAAACAGTGTAGGCCCTGGTCCTCAGTTCTCAGCTCAGGATGGGGCATCTCTTGAGACTGAGCCCACGAACCCAGAATGCTGTGAAAGACCCAGAGAACACAGAAGGGAGGCTAGAAGGAAAGGTAAGTGACAATAGGATGTCACCAAGGGCTGGCTCTTTTTTGGGACTCAGATAAAGAAGTAAGAAATGGCTCTGGGAACTGGGTCTGCTGGCACAGGCCAATCATCTCTACATTTAAGGAGGAAGTTGAAGCAGAAGGATCTCATTCAAGACCTGCTTGGGTGACATAGATAGTTTTGTACCCAATGTGGGCTACATAGGAAGACATTGTTTTAAAGGGTGGGGGGATGAGGGGAAGAAGGAGCTAGGACAACACAATTACCAAGTCATGGGATCAGTTCTCACTGTCACCTGGCCAAGGAGGCCCCTCACTCCCTCCCTTCCTCCCTCCCTCTCCTCCCTCACATACACACTACACTCCACACCACACACCCCTGTCCCAAAGGCCAGAGATAGAAGCTGGGAAGTGGTCTACCACAAAGACCCAATGAGGGATGAGTTCAGCGAGACAGCCCTTGTCTGGCTGTTCCCTGCTGGTGCCTAGACAGAGGACACAGACAGCCTTGCATCCCACCTCCCACTTCCCAGCCAGAGGGGAGATCCCACAGCTGCCTCTGTTGGAGGTAGGGTGAGACCTGACCTCCAAGCCCTTACTCTAAGGTACTGGGGACTAGGAGTGGCTCACATGCTGCTGGCTATAGCCCTGCAACAGCAGAAGGTGTGGACACTGGTACAGTGAGTAGCGCATGCTATCAGAGGTGGACTCCTCGGGGCTCTGGACAGCGTCAGGTAGTATGGTTGCTGGGCTTAGGCTGGTCTCGCTGACTGAACGGCGCAGCCGGGTCGGTGGGGAGCTTTGGGCAGCCTCAGAGGTGAGGGCTGGGGTTCCCTTGGCACGGACACGCTGCAGCCTCCGGGCTTGGGCGTTTATCCCTGGAACAGAATAAGCGAAGAAAAACGTGGTCAGAGATCTCACTGCCACTCACTTTTCAGATTGTCCAGACTCTGGATCTCACTGAGTCATTTGCACACCTGTCATTGGTCTGTCAGAAAAAAAAAAGTCTGGAGGGCCTAAGGCCTCTGGCCAATGTCCATGTCCTTTGAAAGTTTAGGCATTGCCTTGATGATGAAGTCCCACGAAGGCTGCCCCAACAAGCAGGCAAGCTGCCCACACTTTTTGGTTCAGAGGTGACCAACACATACTTTAGCCTGTTCCAAACCTACAAAACAAATTCCTCAACACAGCATGGCTCATCTCAGATCACCATGACACCACAGAGCCCTGTTCCTGACTCACCTGACCTGTCCTTCTAAGCTCCTGTGTCTGTCAGGGTAAATTCTTTGGGGGTAGGGTATTTTGACTAGAAGTGATGGAACCAGTTGGTCACTTCACACAGTAGAATTGGTCAAGCTGCCAGTCACCTGCTGTTCTGCTTCTGCCACAGCATGGCTGCCACCTTCTGGAGGCCATCATGATCTGGCAGGCCAGAGCAGGAACATACATATGAACACAAATATTTAGGCACAAGAACATGCAAGTATACATATGCACACAAATGTGTAAGTACATATACAAAGAGGTGCATGTAAAAATGTACACAACATATATGTACACACAAATACACACATGCACACACAAATGTAACACACAAACACTATAAAACACATATTCATGCAGCCACAAACACACATGCACAAAAATCCTACACTTCACACTCCCATGTGCAACACAAAGGTACAAAAACAAAATCACACGTGTCTGTGCTCCCAGCTCTGCACACATACAGACATTCACATGCACGCACTGCTGGGAAATAACACTCCACAAAACACTTTCAAAACCTCATGCTCGAAAATACAGGAAATGCTCTCTACCACTGCTGGGAAAGATCCCAGCAGGATGGATGGAACCCTGGGGACCCAGCTCAATGTTCCCAGCTGACCCTGGCGCTTTCTTCCCTGAACCCTCTGCTGAGTCCCCTCCAGGCAGCTTTGTCCCTGTCTGTAGCATCTTTTCTCCCAGCCATTACAAATAAAACCAGACAAAAGCTAAAAGGGGAGGGGGGTGTTGGGAATGGCTGCGATGATGTGCACCTTACCGGGAGCTGGTGGCTGAGCTCTGAGCTCTGCCCTTCCTTCCAGAAGGCTGCCTGCGCATCTGCAGCCTGCAGGGGGGCCAGGGCTGCAGGATGGAGGCTGGCCAGCCGCAGTGCCAGGCTATGAGGCTGCTTCACCCGCTGCAGAGCCCAGCTGGCCAGCCCAGCAAGAGACAGGTGCCTTGCAGGTGGGGCCGGAGCCCCCCCACAACCTGCCACCCTGTCCTGCCTTGCCCCACCCTGCCCCCAACCTGTAAAGAATGTCAGATGCTCAGCTCGTCCTCACTGAACAACCACGAGACCAGATTTGAAAGAAGAAAACAAGGTCCAAAATGATGCCCCCCCCCCAAAAAAAGTTGCCCAAATCCAGGGTGGGGTGGTGGGAGGGAAGGCAATTCCCTGGGGACATTCCAGAAGTTCTGGTGTTGTGAAAAGCAGCTGAGCTGAAGGTGACCTCTCCTCTTTCCTTTTCCAGGGCTCCCAGAAGGCCCTGAGGGTCCATGTCAGGCTGTCCCACAGGAGACACTCACAGCTGACTGAAATCCTGTCGTTTTGAGAAAAGAACATTACCCTCTCAGATGTGCCCCTAACCCAGGCCTGTCTAAGCGGACTGTCAATACCAATGCCAATGCAGGGGCTCCCCTGCTCCCCCAGGTCTCCTTCCTTGGTTTTCTCTAGGCTCCATGAGCGTCCAGCCTAGGAGGGGAAGGAAGGGCCAGGCTATTACTCTGGGTGGCAGTGGTTGGATATGTACCCAAGTTCATCAGGAAGCACGAAGGAGCCTGACAGGTAAGGCTGTGCAGCAGCCATGGCAGCAGCTTACACCAGGGACATCAACAAAGCCAGCGACTCACAGGCTCAACAGTAATCTCATGCCTCCCTCCTCAGTCAGCTGCTATGAGAGACAGGGACATGCACTCTGCACCACCCGGCACAAAGGGAGCTCCAGCTCAGTGTGCAGACACTGCAGATGACACTCCAAGGTACAGCCAGAAAAGCAACTGGCAGGAGAGATGTGTGGTCCAATACCAGCCAGCGGCTTGCCACCAGTTTACAAGCCCTGTGATATCCCAGATAGGTTCCTAGTTTGTGGAGAAGTGCACACAGGGGCATCTCTTAAGACAGGAAAGGCCCCAGTGGACTCAGGCCACAGGTGGGACAGACATGAATGCTGTGATGGACATGCTGGATTAATAGGAAGCCTTGTGTGTAGCATGTGATAAGATACACACTTATCCCTTTTTTTTTTTTTTCAAGCCAGGGTGTCCATGCCGTTTTTGATTTATTTTATTTACTTGTTTATGGATTTTGGTGGAGTGATGTGCACATGAACATGGAGATTAAGGGTTTGACTTTGTGAAGCAAGTTCTCTCCTTCTTCATGTGGGTACCAGAGATACAACTCAGGTTCTCAGGCTTGGCAGCCGGCAGCAAGCACCTTTACCCACTGAGCCATCTCACTGGTCCTCCATTGTTTGTTAGGTTGATGTTGTTTTTAAGCAGAGTCTCTCAGGAACCTGGATCTTGCCAAACAGGCTAGGCAGTCTGCCAGCCAGTCCTCCTGTCCTCTGCACTGGGGTGACCCATATGCCACCACACCTATTTTTTTTTTTTTTAAATAGGGATCCTGGGGATCAAACTTAGGTTTCATGCTTGTTAGGCGAGCCCTTTGCTGACTGGTCTGTCTCCTCAGTCCCCTATCTTGCTTTGTTTTGAGGACAGTTATGACATCTTCCTGACTGCTTCCCTAGCTGCAGAATTACAAATCCATATCACTATGCCCAGCTTTCTTATTTTATCTTTAAGAATTCTAAACAAAGAGGCACCTCTGGGAGGCAGGTACCCAGGTGTCAGTTAAATGTCACTAATTCCCTATGCTTTGTTTTGTAGTTTTTGGTTTTCTGAGTCAGAGTCTTCCTACCTAGATCAGGCCAGCCCAGAATTTATAGTTTTCCTGCCTACATCTCTTGAAGACTGGGATTACAGGCCTGTGCACCATGCCTGGTTGCTTGACTTTACTCTCAAAAGCCTTCCTTCAAATGGGCATCATGGGATTTTACTGTTCTAAAGGCCCCTCACCTGCATGGGATTTTATTGTTCCCTCCTCAAGACAAGGCTACAGAAGGCAAGGGCCCAAACTATGGGGTCAGGGAGACCAGTCCTGAGGACCTGTGATCCCCCGAATTCTTTGAAACAAAGCCATGGTCACAGCACCGCTGGGTAGGCCCATGAACTTCAGCACTTACACATCAACTCAAGTCCACCCCTGACCAGTGGCCTCCCCATGTGGCCTCTGGGCTGAAGTCTAGTAGGGCCAGCAGGGGCCAGCAAGGACCAGCAGGGGCTAGCAGGGGTCAGCAAACTAGTACCTCTCTCTCTCACTTTTTGAGACAGGGTTTCTCTGTAGCTTTGGAGGTTGTCCTGGAACTTGCTCTGTAGACCAGGCTGCCTTCAAACTCACAGAGATCAGACTGCCTCTGCCTTCTGAGTGGTGGGATTAAAGGCATGCGCCACCAACGCCCGGCTGGCTAGTATCTTTTATGAGTCAATCCTGAAGCTACAGAGAACACTGCTTGGCATCGTGGCTAGGACATACTCTGAAGCTGGTGAGGGGCTCAGACCTGATGTCACAGGACCTAGGAGGAGCTTGAGGAGTTGGCAGTCAAATGGGCATATGGCCTAGGGCCATACACACCTGGAATCTTGGCCAAGAATAAGGTCACTCGAGGTGCCACCTACAGCCAATAAGGGGACTTTGCCAATGTGGGAGAAACAATGAGAAATGTCTCAGAGGAAGCCATCATTTCCCACATCCTCACTCTAGACAAGTCAAATGGCAAAAGGTTCAAAGCCCTTCATAACAGGGAAATTCTGAATGGAAAACTATTCATTCCCAGGTAATGAAAGCTTGCCATCATTTGTCAAAGACGATGGAGAGGATGTTCCCCTCCTCTGCCTCAGGGATCTCCATCCGAGGCTCTCATCTCCTGAGGACCACACCTCCTGCTCCAGTGTGGCTGAGTTCACTGCAATCAGAGGCCCTGACTTAGTAGATCTCAGGGACATCTCGGTTATTAGTCACTGGCATGTCTGACCAAACACCTGCTAGTTCTAGAGGTCTTCAATACATTGTGGATGGGAAGTCAATAATGGGTGGTGCCCAGTACATAAGCAGTTCTGTTCCTGGTGGTGGGAGCAGGAAGCAGCAGCCGTTCACAAGGCTGAGGGGCAGGAAGCAGAGAGAACAAGGCCAGAACCAGTGCTGGGTATAACTCCAAAGGCCTGCCCCTACCGGCCTTCTTATTCCAGCTGAGCCCTACCTCCCAAAGGTCCCACAAGCTTGAAAACAGAGCCACTAGCTGGGAACAAATGTTCAAAGCGTGAGCCTGGGCTGGGGAGTTGGCTTGGTGGGTAAAGACAGTTGCCACCAAGCCTGACAATCTGAGTTTGATCCCCAGGACCCACAGAGTGGAAAGGGAGCACCCTCTCTCACAAGTTGTCCTTTGACCTCTTCATGGCACATGCTTGAGAGGGAATGAGCCAGAGCATACACACACAAATAAATAAACAAACAAATAGGTAAGTAAATAAATAACATCAAATAAATAAATGTAAAAGAATATTTTTCAGGGGGCTGGAGATATGGCTCAGGGGTTAAGAGCACTGACTGTTCTTCCAGAGGTTCTGAGTTCAATTCCCAGCAACCACATGGTGGCTTACATCCATCTGTAATGTGATCTGGTGCCCTCTTCTGGCACGCACTGTATACATGATAAATAAATACATAAATCTTAAAAAAATAATATTTTCAGCTGGGTGTGGTAGCACACATCTTTGATCCCAGCACTCAGAAGACAGAGGCAGGCAAATCTCTAAGGGTTCAGGGTTAACCTGGTCTACATAGAGTGTTCCAGGTCAGGCAGGGCCACAATGAGACTCTATTCCACACACAGAGAAGCCTTCACCCTGGGATCCTGAGACCTCTGCTGTGCCACAAAGACATTTTCACTGTTTGACCTGAAACGCACTAAAGTTCTTGGTGTGTTCCTCTTCAGAGTACTCAGAGACCTTGTTTTTTCCACACAAGGACATTCTTAGAGACCCTCCTTGCCCCCAACCTGGCATCTGCTAATCCATGACATCCCAGATCCAGGAGCAAAATGAACCGGACCCAGTGTTCCAAAAACTTGTGTCCATGAGCAAAAGTGTCCAGGGGACATCTACCCATACAGCTCTGCAGGTCTCCCAGAGGAAACACCTGAGCAAGCAGCCACCGGGACTGGGAGGAAGCAGTGCCTTTGATAGATACCAGAACTCCGGATGGAACAGAAGGGTACCAAGTACAGCTGCCACAGTGATGTGACACCTGGGTCTCCCAAGGAAAGACTCCAGGAGTGCTAAGCCTGGCCTCCTCTAGATCTTCCTTTCTATGGCTGCCTGGCCTCCTCCCCTCCACAGAAGGTGCTGGCTAATGCACCTCTCCCGTGCAGATATGTGGAGCAGGCCTGGGTCACCACAAACAAAAGCTGCTCACTGTCATCATAACTGCCATCATGGGTCAGCTCTGGCTTCAGAGAGCCCTGGAAAGCACAACACAGCTCTTCCTGAACATCACTTGCTTCCGTCATCACGTCATTCTGTGGGTCTCTCCCCCTGGTCCTGTTTGTTCATCCTTCCCTGGCTCTATGGTTTGAAACAGCACAACCAGGAAGTCCGTCAGTGTTCCCTGCCCAATGCCCTGAACTCAGATGAGGTAACCACACTGGTAGACATGGGGCACAGCATTCCTGTGCTGGGCTTTTCCTAATGTGAAGGGAACAGCCTATTTTAAAGGGATGACTTGCACCAGCTGGGGACACACTTCAGTAAGCCACAGCTGCTGTGGATCCCGGGTCTGACTCATTGTTCAGGAGTCTCCGTGTTGCTGGAGTACCCTTCTCTAAGTCAGCAAAAGCATGGAACTCTAACACAAGAGCAAGCGATTCTCGGTGCAAAAATCATTTAAAATGCACACTAAACTACTTTCCAGTCACAAGTGCTGATATATGCCTGTAACCCAAGCACCTAGGGAGGCTAAGGCAGAAAGACTATGAATGAGTTCAAGGTCAGCCTGGGTTACATAGCAAGACTCTTAGAAACAGCCCCCCCCCAAAAAAAGTGAAAAACTAGGTATAGTCATATACATCTTTAAACCAGTAACATGGGGGACAAAGGTTTCTGAGTTCCAGGCCAGACTCATCTTCCTCTTTATAGTAAGACTTGGTCTCAAAAAAAAGGGAAGGGAGGGAAGAGGGAAGGGGAGGGAGGGGAGGGGAGGGGAGGAAAGGGGAGGAAAGGGGAGGGGAGGGGAAAGGAGGGTGATTGGGGGATGTAGCTACATTGGTAGAGCACTTGCCTAGCATGCAGGAAGCTCTGGGCTCCATCCCCAGCTCTGCATGTACTGGGTATAATGATCTACATGTCTAGTCCCAGCCCTGAGGAGAAGAAGCAGGGAGGCCAGAAATTCAAGGTCATCTTAGCTTGGGATCAGCATAGGAGCGAGACTGTCTCAAAGTAAAGCCAGTACCCCACCCACCTACTTTTTAAAAAACTACTCAGCAACAGTGATAAGGACCTCCTTAATAAATGGTCAGCCTTTCTCTAGATAATGAATGCACTTTAAATTTGTTTTTTCAAAAAGGGGCTCTCACTATGTAGCTCTGGTTGTTCTGGAAATTACTTTGTAGACCAGGCTTGTTGTTGGGACTTTCTTTTGGGATTGCTAGCCTTCAAATAATGATACAGAGACTTATTAATAATTATGAAAGCTTGACCTTTAGCTTAGGCTTTTTCCCAACTAGCTCTTATAACTTAAATTAACCTGTTTCTATTCTATGTTCTGTCACATGTCTCTTTACCTCTCGATTCTTTATGTCTGACTCCTTCTGTATGTTCCTCTCTCTGCCTAGAAGTCCCGCCTAGCCTCTCCTGCCTACCAAATCTCTCCTGCCGAGCTATTGGCCATTCAGCTCTTTATTAAACCAATCAGATGCCTTAGGCAGGCAAAGTAAAACAGATATATGTCTTTACAGTTTTCTCACATATCCCATAACACAGGCTGTCCTCAAACCCAAGAGATTGCCTGCCTGTGCCTCCCAAGTTCTGGGATTAAAGATGAGCACCATGGCCATCCCCGGGTGGATTCCTCGGAGCACTTGGGCATGCAAGTGTGTGTGTGTGTGTGTGTGTGTGTGTGTGTGTGTTTTGGTTTTTCGAGACAGGGTTTCCCTGTGTAGCTTTAGAGCCCGTCCTGGAACCAGGCTGGTCTCGAATTCACAGAGATGGGCCTGCCTCTGCCTCCCAAATGCTGGGATTAAAGGTGTGAGCCACCACCACCCGGTTGTGTATGTGGTTTTAAAGCTTTGGAGCTGTCCTGGAACTCACTCTGTAGATCAGGCTGGTCTTGAACTCACAGAGATCGGCCTGCCTCTGCCTCCTGAGTGCTGGGATTAAAGATGTGCACATCCCCACCCCACCCCCCAGAAATTCTTCTACTGTTAACACAGACATCTCAGGATTTGCTGCCTAGGGAATGGTGCCACCCACAATAGGCTATGTTTTACATCAATTAAGGTAATTAAGACAACCCCCTACAAGCCAACCTAATCCCTCATTGACACTTTTCCCCCCTGGTGACTCTAGTTTGTATCAAGCTGACAAACTAACCACCATGACAGCTTTTGAGGAACGGATTGACCATTAGGTGAAAACTGTACAGAAAGGGTATATTGAGTGATTTGAGATGTCTTTCTGTATGTTGTGAATGTGGGTTTTTTCTTACTTCTGTATACCTTATATGCTGTGAATATGTTTTATTACCACTGGTTAATAAAGAAGCTAATTTGGCCAACAGCCAGCAGAAAAGAGCCAGGTGGGAAATCCAAGCAGAGATACAGGGAGAAAGAAAGCAAGATTGGCAGCCACCAGCCAGCCACCGAGGATACGAGACATGTCGAAATGAGGTTACACCACAGTCAGGTGTACTTTCTAATACATAAGATTATTAGAAATTGGGAGACACCATCCAGCTGCCAAAGGAGAAAGATGTCCAAGCATCACCAGTAAGCCATGGGCCATGTCTTGATACACAAATTAATAGAAATGGGCTAATTTAAATATAACAGCTATCTAGTAAAAACTCTGAGCCATTGGCCAAACAATTATAATTAATTTTAAGCCTCTGAGTGATTATTTTATATGCGGCTACAGGGCTGGGTGGGACTCATAAAAGAGTAAAAGCTTCCAGCTACAAATG
Source organism: Cricetulus griseus (assembly GCF_003668045.3). Classification (NCBI taxonomy): domain Eukaryota; kingdom Metazoa; phylum Chordata; class Mammalia; order Rodentia; family Cricetidae; genus Cricetulus; species Cricetulus griseus. The sequence continues at coordinate 79,094,516 of NC_048597.1, forward strand.
AGGAGCTAGAAGGTTTGTGGCTCAAAGCTCTTATTCTAGAATGCAGAAAATGCTCTTTATGGCTCAGCATCTCTCCAGCCCCCTCCCCTCACTCTCTCTTTCATTAAAGATTTATTTATGTATTTATTTATTTTGTATGAGTGTTTTGCCTGCATGAAGATCTGTGCACCACATGTATGCCTGGAGTTCAGAAGAAGCTGTTGGAACCCCTCAAACTGGAGTTACAGATGGCTGAGAGCTACTTTGTGGGTGCTGGGAATTGAACCCAGGTCTCCTGCAAGAGCAACAGGTATTCTGGGTTTTTTGGTTTTGGTTTTTGTTTTTCAAGACAGGGTTTCTCTGTGGCTTTGGAGGCTGTCCTGGAACTAGCTCTTGTAGCCCAGGCTGGTTTCTACCTCACAGAGATCCACCTGCCTCTGCCTCCCATGTGCTGGGATTAAAGGCCTGGGCCACCACTGCTTGGCCCCAACAGGTATTCTGAACCATGGAACCATCGCTCCAGCCCCCAATGGTCCTATTTTTTAAGGTGGGAGAAATTGAAGTACATTAAAAACATCATTAGTCAGCTGAGAAATGGAAATAGAAGTGAAAATTACAATGAAAAGCCCCTGGCCTAGGGGGATGTGCGTGGGTAAAGCCCTGGCCTTGCCCCAGGACATGAATTCAAGCCCAAGAGCCCATGGGGAAAAGAAATGAAAAGAAGCAAACCCTGACAGCCATGAATGGTGGTGCACACTGGGAAGGCAGGACCGTGACAGCCATGAATGGTGGTGCACACTGGGAAGGTAGGAGAGGAGGGTCCCTGGTGCTTGCTGGCCAGTTGGCCAGCCTAGCTTAGCTGGCACATTCCAGGCCACTCAGAGACCAACCCTGTTTCCAGAACAAGTGTTTTCCTCTGGCCGTGTGAACACACACATGCGTATCAAAAAGAAAACAGGGACTGTGGTGACAACTGCAGAAGTCTGTGAAGGTGCTGAAATGCCATTTAATTAGATGCTAAAAACAGACTATTTTAAGGTATAAAAGATACCCCATGAGCTGGGCAGATGTCACATCATGAAAATTTTTATTACAGATATGTTTTTTTCTAAGGCAGACCCAGCCTGTCAGAAACAAGTAACACAGGCTGCAAGAAGCTGCAAAACTGATGAATACTCAGTGTAGGAGCTAGAGAGCCAGCACTGAGGTGGCAGAGGTAGGATGATCTCTGTGAGTTCAAGGCCAGTCTGGTCTATGTACAGTTCCAAGACAGCCAGAAACCACAGACACACAGATACTGCTTAAGGAGCTGCAGAGCTGGCCCAGTGATTAAAGGCACCTGTTCTTGCAGAGGACCTGGGTTCAGGTCCACATAAGGTGGCTTACAGTCATGTAAAACTCTAACTCCTCTGACATCTCTGGCCTCCTTGGGCACATGCAAATACATGGTATTATACATGTATTCACATGAAAAAGTCTTAAACAAAGAAAATGATGTATCTGAACATCTTGAAGAAAGAAAGGAAGGAGAGACAGAGAAAACATTGAGTTACTGACAAGTAATTTGCCAGGCATGGTACAACTCATGCTTGTAATTCCAGCACTTAGAAGGCTGAAGCAGGAGGCATACCATGAGTTTGAGGTTAGCCTGGGCTACAGAGAAAGACCCTGTTTCAATTAATTAACCTCTTCTTGGTTGTAAGAGCCAAGAAAAGCAGAGAGGCCAAAATGATCATCATCAATTACAAAGAAAACTAAAGTTCAGACAATAGAAAAATAAACGTGGATGCATTAGTTACTGTTTTATTGCTGTAAAGAGAAACCATGACCAAGGAAGCATTTAGCTGGGGGCTTGCTTACACTTTTAGAGGGTGCATGGTGCTGGAGCAGTAGCTGAGAACTTACATTCTGATGTGCAGGCAGGAGGGAGAGAGAGCGAGATACCTGGCTTGGGCTTTTGAAACTTCAAAGCCTACCCAAGTGGCACACCTCCTCCAACAAGGCCACACTCCTAATCCTTCCTAAACAGATCCACCAAGTGGGAACGAAACACTTAAGTATATGAACCTATGGGGGCCATTTTCATTAAAACCACCACACTTGGCATATCCCAATCTTCAGTATATAAAGTATTAAATACAATCAAAAACTCTGATGTGCTTATTATTTAGAGACAAGGTCTCTATGCAGCCCAGTCTTACCTGAAACTCAAGACCTCCCTGTCTCATCCCTACCCCCTTTTTGAGACAGACTATAATGGCCTTGGCCTTACTGTGTATGGGGCTGCCTTGAACCCTGATCCTCCTGCCTCTCCCTTCCCGGTGCTGGGATAACGGGCTTTTGACAAAACACCCTCAATGATGGGCAAACCACTCTATCAACTGAGCTACATCCCTAGCCCCTAAAACCTTGATTTTCAATTGAACTCAGACTGTGACCTCACTGAACAGGGAGAAAGTGAGGGGATGGTGCAAATGGCTCATGTCACTAGATAATGTTTGAAGTTTTAAAACCTAAGAACTGTCAGGACTACTACTGTAGTTTTGAAAGATGCACCTGGGGCTGAGGAAACAGCTCAGGTGGCAGAGGGCTTGCCAAGGAAGCAAGTGCTGGTGATCCCAATGCTGGGAAGGTGGAGACAGGCAGATCCTCCAGGCTCATTGGCCAGCCAGCCCAGCTGGTAAGGTGCAGGCTGGTGAGAGACCCTGCCTCAGAACAAAACAACAAAAAAAGCAGAAAGCACCTGAGGACCAACACCTGAATCTGTCCTCTGACCTCCACATGTACACAAAAGCATGCACACCCAAACACTCCTCCTCATCCCCCCCAGAACTAGCTCACAGCTGACTGTCACAGCCTCTTGGGAGAGCAGAGTGGGAAGAAGGGAAGGTTGGCAGGGAGCTGGGATTTTGCTTTTACTTGGTCTTAAGTAGCAATGAGAAAGCATTCCTTTAACTCTACACATCTGACTGGAGATGACAGGCTTTTCAACATACTGGGAGTGCTCTCACTGGCAGGGTCTACTTTGGTGCCCAGGTATACTCTCCCACCTCTGAAACTCGGAAGCATCAAAAGTTCACCTTGAGCTATGCAGTGGCTGTGATGCAACAGCTCACCTGGTGTTCCTGAGCAGATCTGCAACACAGCGGTCATGTGTGGACACAGGGAGACAAGCAGAGGTTCTGACTGCTCATTCCCAGAACCTGTGCCTATAGACTGGGAGAAAGCTCAAGTGATCAGGGAAACACAGAAATTGGGCACTTCGTGGTGGATGACACTGAGGACTCTGCGTTGAGAAGAGCTTAGGGTCTCAGTGGTGGAGCTCCTGCCTCAAATCTCCCAGTGAGGGATGATGTGGGTTTGGCTCTCTAATTGAGCACCTACTGAGTTAAAGGCTTTCTTGTGTTCTGTGATAGAGCAACTACAAGCCTAGGGAGATTCATCCCATCTAACACACACACACACACACACACACACACACACACACACACACACACACACACACACACACTCTCTCCTTGGATTCCAAATCCATTTGACTATGATGCACCAGTTTGTGTAAACTCAATACTATCTAATACAGAGTAAAACCCATGTGTAAATCCATGTTTAGATTTAGTAATTTCTCTCTATTTTCACTTTCTCACTCGGTAACCCAGACTCATTACAATGTGCCAGTTGGCTTTGAACAATAACAACAACAAAAGAACCACATGTGGCACATGGAGGCGTGTGTGGGGGATTCGAATTGGGCAGCATCCTCAGAGGGTCCGAGTCTCTGCTGAGGTCACTCCCAGGTCGTGGTGCACAGGCAAGGAGGGTTCTCTAATAAATCAGGGTCACTTATCTATGGACCTTAAAATGTGGACCAGAGGTCTGATTCTCGTCATATGTTTCATCTGATCCGAGGGATTTCTTCAGCTGGTTGAAGGAGAGAAGTCAGGGACATCCATAAGGAAGGGGGGTGGAAAGAGATAATGCAAGAAGACAGTTTTCAGTCCATGACTAGAGATGGACAGAGGCCTCCAAACATCAGGTAAGTACCCCATCAACACGTATACTGACCTGGCCCGGTGTGACATGGATGGAGCAGGGGTGACCCTGTGCCTAGAACACCAACAGAAGAGCACACCGTCTCAAGCTGGTGTTTTCACCACCAAGAACAATTACGGACATGTTAGTATGCTGAAACCACATGCAGCTGTAACAACACCATCCCACATGCAGGGTGGTGTTAGAAGTCGGTGGAAGCTAGAAGCTTCAGGAATGGGAAAGAAAAGGCCTGGCCTGCCTGACAGGCAGTCAGTGGAGATGGATAGTGAAGATGTTGTTGCTGGTAGCTCTCAGAACGGGAGAAGCAGACCTCAGAAGTGGAGACCAACAGTGCTGCCAGTAAAGGCCAGGGGTGCCAGGTGAAGGGGTAGGACTGGAAACAGGGGGAAGAGAGTCCTTCACATGTCCAGGCTGGGGGCTCACTGAACTGAGTCCTGAGGGCTGAGGTACAGCAGTGGCATAGAGAATGGGTGAGGCTCTAGGTTTAATCCCCAGTAGCCAAAGGAAGGAAAAGTAAGAGAAAGGGAGACAGAGAAGGAGGAAATGAGAAGGGGAGGGAAAGGAGGAAGGGGAGGAGGCAAGGGAAGGGGAAAGGAAGGAGAGGGTATAAGAAAAGGGACGGGAAAGACGAGAAGGGGAAGACAACAGAAGGGGACCAGAAGGAGAGGAAATGGAAGAAGTGGAGGAGGTGAAGGGGAAAGGGAAGGGAGCCCATGTGTGGAAAGTGGGATTTATTAGTGATGACTCAAGCATACAGCTGAAGAACTTTCTAGGGGAATGTGAAAGGTGTTATCTGGTTTCCACTGCTGCTTACAGTGAAGGAAAAGAAAAGGGGAAACTGCCAGATGGTGGTGGTGGTGCATGCGATTGTTAATCCCAGCACTCAGGAGGCAGAGAAGGCGGATCTCTGAGTTCCAGGACAGCCAGGCCTACACAGAGAAACCCTGTCTCAAAAAAAAAAAAAAAAAAATGCCAGGCGGTGGTGGCGCACACCTTTAGTCCCAGCACTCGGGAGGCAGAGGCAGGTGGATCTTCTGTGAGTTCAAGACCAGCCTGGTCTACAAGAGTTAGTTCCAGGACAAGTTCCAAAGTCACAGAGAAACCTTGTCTTGAAAACAAACAAACAAAAAACAACAACAACAAAAAAGCAACAACAACAACAATAAAAAAGTGTTGACAGTTCTGGGAATTAAGAAAACAGCCAGGACAGGGTGACTTGGAAAGTGCTGGAACACCCTACTCAAAAGACAAAATCAGAAAAACGACTGCCCCAAATGTGGCACGGAAGGAAAGCCCAGTGAGGGTGTGGACAAGCCTGTAAGGAAACTGGAGAAAGATAAAAGGCCCAGGGCATTGCTGGAGATGCAGGCAGTGCTGGAGCAGGCACAAGGCCCTGGGTTCCATCTCCATCCAAAACAGAAAAAAACAAGAAAGTAAATATTTCACAGCTCTCAGCTGGAGACATGGCTCAGCAGTTAAGAGCACTGGCTGCTCTTGCAGAGAACCTGAATTTAGTTCCCAGCACCTACATCAGGTGGCTCCAACTTCCTGTACCTCCAGCTCCAGGGGATCTGACACCTTCTTCTGGCCTCACTGGGCACCAGGCATTCCTGTAGTTCACATACATGCAAGAAAACCACCTATACATGTAAAATACAAATAAATAAGCCTTAAAAATAAATAAAGGGGGCTGGAGAGATAGCTCAGAGGTTAAGAACACTGTCTGCTCTTCCAGAGGACCTGAGTTCAATTCCCAGGAACCACATGTAATGAGATCTGGTGCTCTCTTCTGGTGTGTGGCATACATGCAGCCAGAACACTGTATACATAATAAATAAATCTTTAAAAAAGAAAGAAAGAAAGAAAGCCCTCACACTTTACTAAATCTCACAGGAGACTCTTTCAAGGGATGGAGGGGTTTCCCACGGATTTTCTCAGGCCAGAAGACCTCAAGGAAACTTAAGAGTACTATTTGACTATAGAGGCTAAAAACAGAAGGAATGAGTTCAGAAATGTGTGTGGGCGTGGCTTTTGTGCAGTGCAGTGAATTCCCAGGAAACACCATGCAGCCCACAAGGCTCCTGAGAAAATTCTATCAGTGGGAATGACCCAGACTGAACAGGACAGAGGGTATACAATGAACAGAAACTGACAGAACACTGGTTGACAAACACACTGTCACCAAAAAGGATGGGTGCCCCAGTATGGAAAGAAGAACCCAGCAGGTGGCATTAGGGGTGCAGGGGGCAGGGTCAAGAGGTTATCCCCAGGCCTGAAAATTTCACCCAAAAACTATGGCTGGTGGATTTGAAAATCACTTGGGACCAGTGACCCTGTTCCACCTCCCACTGCCCCCTTGCTGACACTGTCACTTGTGCCTGTCTTTTCCACTGCAGGCTGGGGGTGTTGGGCAGGCAGTTTGAGTTTCAAAGGCTTGCAAAGTGACCAAGGGGCTGGAGAATTTGCTCCTCTTCCAAAGGACCCAGGTTCCACAGTGAGCACCAGGCAGCTCATGACCACCAGCAACTTTATGGACTTTACCCAACGCCCTCAGCCACACCTCATGTAACTTACTAAGATGGTTAGACTTAGGGCTTAACCTGAGGACACCAGATGACCTTTGAGGTAGGGTGAGTGCATCCTGCATGTGAAACACGGGTCTGGATCACTGAGGTCCAGGTTGGATTGTGGCCACGCAATGACCCCACCTTGAATATGAGTGAGACCTGTGAAGATGACGTATGTCATTCCATGATCATGGTCAGTCATATGGCAAAAGAAATTTCTTTGGTTATAAACACATTTAATGGGCTGATGATCTGGCTCAGCAGGTAAGAGAACCTGCTGCCAAGCCTGATGACCTGAGTTCAATCCCCTGAACCCACATAGTGGAAGGGGAGAACTGACTAGAGTTGTCCTCTGACCTCCACGTGTGCCATGTCACACACAGAATAACAAATGCTAATCAGTTCACACAAGGTTCACTCAAAGAGAGATTATCTAAATGATAATTATCACAAGCAAACACATGAGCCTGTGTGTGTGTATACGCATGTGTGCATGTGTGTATGTGAAGGGCACAGGTCAGTATCAGTATCTTCTACAGTTGCTCTTTTTATTTTTTGAAACATGGTTTCTTGATAAATCCAGAGCTCACTAATTCAGCTAACTGCTAGCCAGCGAGCCCCAGGGATCCTCCTGGGGTTGTAGACACATGTTTGCCTATACGTAGCTTTTACATGGGTGCACAGCAAGCACTTTACACACTGAGCCCCTTCCCCAGCCTACATGAGGCTTTCAAAACATAGAAGCAGCTGAGTACTCAGAGAATAAGAGGGAATTACTATGTCCTACAGGCCTGAAGATGCTGTGCCCTTCAGAAAGCTGTATTTAAGTGCTTGTGGACTTCAAACCTTTGTGTGTTGTGAAACAGAGAAGGTGTCATGGCCTTTCAGCAGTCATTCCTTCCTCTCCCAACACTATAACCCCTGTGCCACTGGAAACACCATTTTCCTGTTTCTATTGCAGACAGACTGGTCATGTGTAAGTTCCAACTGATGAAAGATGGAGCATATCTTGCTGGGATATGCTCCACAGGTGGAGGACAGAGTGGAGACAGTGATGGTTAAGCTTCATTGCAGCTGGATTTGGAGCCACCTAGGAGACACGCCTCTGAGTCTGGGAGGGAGATTCTGGAGATAGTTTAACTGAGGAGAGAAGGCCTACATGGAATAAAGGGCAACACTATTATAGGACTGGGATTTTTTTAAAAACAGGAGAAACAAAGCCAAGTGCCAGAATTCATCTCTCTCTGCTTCCTAACCAAATACAAGATGACCAGCTGCCTCATGTTCCCGCTGCCACAGTTAGGTCTTCTCTCATTGTCATGCCTTCCTTGACATAATGGACTGTCCCTGCAACTTGAGAGCCCCAATAAACTCTTCTTTAAGTTGCTATGGCTGTTAGTTTTGTCAGCGTGACACAATCCAAAATCCCCTCTGACCATGGCTGTGGTGGTGGTATGGGGGTGGCTCTTGACTGCATTCACTAAGGTGGGAAGACCTGCCCACTATGGGTGGCACATTTGCCCACTTAGGGGATTCTGGATTTTATAAAAGTGGATAAAGTGGGCCAGTGAGATGGCTCCATGGGTGCTGGAGAGATGGCTCAGCAGTTAAGAGCACTGGCTGCTCTTCCAGAGGACCTAGGTTCAATTCCCACCACCTACATGGCAGCTCACAACTGTCTGTAAACTCCAGTTCCAGGGGATCTGACACACACACACAGACACACCAATGTATATAAAATTAAAATAAATTATTGAAAAAAGAAAAGGCTCAGTGGGTAAAGGCATGTATTACCAACTATGACAGACCTGCATCCCCTAAACCCTAAGCAAGAATTCTCCCTCAAGTTACCCATTTTAAAAAATGTTTAACAGATTGTTATTTATGTATGTGTCTATCGTGAACACCTGTGTAGGTACCCCAGGAGGTCAGAAGAGGGCATCAGATCCCCTGGATCTGGAGTTACAGGTGATTGTGAATCAGCTGGTGTAGGTGCTAGGAACAGAACTCAGGTCCTCTGAAAGAGCAGGAGGCATTCTTATCCCATGGGCCACCTCCCCAGTCCCTTAAGTTACCTCTTGCTTTCTGATCACATCAACATGAAAGTAGTTAATACATAGAGATATTTGGGCCTTTCCCCAAATCACCCTGCCCTCAACAACCCCGAAGAGGAAAGGTGTGAACCAGTGAAGTAGGGCCAAAGGTGGAAACAGCCCAGGGCTCTGGGGACCAGGGAAGCCACCCTAGTAGTCCTGAATGTAGCACCCAGTATGTGGAGAGAAACAGACCTGTATCAACTCCAGAGATTCCCTGGCCAACTGCAACTCTCAGTTCATCTCCAAAGGGTTTGTAAAGCGTCACCTTCAAGTACTGCATTTACCCAACACAGACATGGCCACTGCAATCTGCTGCTCTCCCGCCTTTCTTCACAAAAGGCAAACAGCTCAAGTCAAACTGCCATTTTTAATTTAACTAATCCCTGTGATGGTCACTGTTGTCAACTTAGTAGAATCCAGAGTCACCTGGGAGATTGGCCCCTGGACATGACAGGGGACTGTTTTATGTTAATTGAGGTGGGAAGTCCTGCTCACTATGGGTGGCACCATTCCCTGGCTGATATCATGAACTGTACACATGTAGAAAGGGAGCTGAGTGGCAGTTTACATTTGTAGTTCTCTGCTTTCCGCCAATAAAGTGTGTTTGTCTGCTTCTTGCTCCTGCCTCCGTGCCTTCCTTTTCAACCTGAAGCCAGAATAAACCTTTTCTCCTTTGGAATGCTTGTATAAGGTTAATCACAGCTAATGGAAAGAAATGAATACAATGATTTTTGATCTTTGGTCTGTTTTGAGACAGGGTCTGGCTAAGGTGTCCAGGCTGGCCTGGAGCTTGCTATTTAGCTCAAGCTAGCTTTGAACTTGTGATCTTTGGGGATCTTTTGCTTTAGCCTCTTGAGTGCTGAGATTCCAGGGGAGAACCAAGAGGCAGGCACCAGTCATGTTACACAGTTACACTGCTTTACATTGTATTTAAACTTTATATAAATCACATCACACTTGACATATTTTGGGAGGATTTGCTTTCTTCCTCAGCATGACCATCCATTTTCATCTTCATGGGGTATGTGATGCTGTGGCTTGTTTGATGTCATAGATTTTGGATGTTTACTTGGAGAAGGTGGTACTCCCTAGTCCTCCCCACTGATGGCTATGTGCATTGTTTCTAACTTCGGGCTATCATCTTCTTGGTTATTATCACCACGCCATTAAAGGAAGGTACTGTTTTTGCATAGCACACTGCTGGTAACCAGAGGGTGTGTGGAGTTCTCAGTGAAGTGGATTGATCACCAAGATCAAGCATATTGGTACCTACAGTGTGATGCAGAGATCTGAGAATTTAAAAAAAAGTGGAACTCCAGGTGTGGACCTTCGGTGAAATGCCCATGCTATTGTTTATTGTAAGCGTAGCCCAGGCTGGCCTTGAACTCCGGTTCCTCTTATCTCCACCTTGAATGCTGGGATCAGAGGCATACATCACTACACCTGGTTTTAATTTTTTTTTCTTATTTGTGTGTGTTTGGGGGATGGGTGAAGGAAGGAATGAATGTGGGCACACATGTACCACAGTTAGAATACAGATATAGAGATCAAGTTTTAGGTGCCTGTTCTCTACTTCCATAGTGGGTTCCAGAGATCGAACTAGAATCATGAGGCTTTCACAGCAAGTACCTGCTGAGCCATCTTGACAGCACTGGCTAATTACTGATTTCTTATACTACTACAGTCATATGTTAATACTTAGAAATAGGCCGACCCTTACTTTGATTTACTATGGGCTTTTACACATGCCCAGTAGTTACCAGAGAATGGTGTGCATTTGCTAGTTGTTGAATAGAGGGGTCTATGGTAAATGTACATGGGATTATCCTGGCCAACTTGCTGGGGGTAGGGACAGCGATAAACCCAGCACAAGCCATCTGCTGCTGTATTAGCTGTCTCTTCACTCCACAGGGCAGAATTAAGTGGTTGTGACAAGAGACCTTATGGCTTCCCAAAGCTCAAACTATTCACTGGCCAGCCCTTCCTAGGAAAAGTTCAGCAACCGTGACTACGTTGCCCACAAACTTGGTGTTAGTGAAACACTGATTTTAAGTGTTGTATGGTAATGGCATATTTGAAATCTGTTAAATTTTGCTTTGCTATTTTCGGTTGGAGCTAAGTGATTTTGGACAAGCAAATCATAAAGCACCCCACTTTCCTAGCATGGTCTTTCCCATCATTAATTTGGGGCCCTCCTGTCCCTGTCACCATGCCAGCTTCTTTTCTTCACTTGCATTGCAGGTTTGCACTTTCATGTGCTCACATTCTGAGTACGTTTCTTCAGTTCAGCAGCACCCACACTGACAGTCTCCACTTCACTGCAGCTCTTCCTCCTAGACACTCCTCTCCTCCACACTGACAAATCTCCACTTACGTGGCCATGGCTCCTCTTCCTCCAGGACAATATCCACTTAAACAGTCTATCCCTGCTGCCCCCAAACCCTTCATCATACCCCTTCAGATCTGACTAAACAGACTGGTCACCAACTCCCAAGCTCCAGTCATCTTCCACCTCAGCATCCTAAGGGCTGTGTTAACGGTCCTGGCACCACCATACCTCAATTCCCATCTTCCTTTTTAAAGTCTTTCCTGAGTTGATATCTGAACCCTTTGTGTGTCCTCCACAGGGACTACACCTTGTACTTTCCACTTCATAAAGTTGGAAAAGTCACCAGCCCCGCCACCTCCTTCAGAACAGTGAAGTAGTTCTGGGCCCGGGGAAGCAGCTCAATGGTAGAGCACTTGCATTGTGCATACAAGGCCTTGGGTTCCATAAAAATAATAAAAATAAAAAAGAACATCTGAATTCTTACATCAGACTTAAACATTTGGCCAACGTTTTTAGTTCCAGGTTGTTTGGCATTTATTTTTATTATGTTTATAATGGAGAAATACATTATCTGCTTTCAAAATAGTGCTCGAAAATACAAGGAGTACAGATACCGCGTAACAGCAAACTCCAGGCAGGACACACTACGCACATCACATGAAAAAATAGTCTGGTATTCACGTAATAAAAACTAGACTTCAAAAGTCCCAAGTTTCCAGCTTGGTTTAAAAAAAAAAACAGATATAGTTACACAAAACATTTAATAAACAATTTTTCCAATGTGTAAACAAAATGAGACTAAATTTGTGCCTGGCAGTCTCAACCAGACAGCATGGCTATTTGAAATGCAGAAGCCATGAGCTTTTCACCTGGTTTATTAGCTGGTAGAAAGGCAAGGTGAACTTGCACAGGGCGAAGGTGTGACAGAGATCCGGTAGTCTAGGTATCAGAAAATCTCAGTTAGTGCATAGCTTTAAAGGAAAAAGACTATATTCCAACACTGAAAATTAATCTAGAAGGACAAGGGAGGGGTAAACAATTTTGGTTTGACCTGGAGGAAATGGGCAGAATAGAAAGGAGCAGTCTTAGAGGGATGGGGAGGGACAGATACTGTTGCCTGTGTCTGAATTAAGGAAGACTAAGCTATCATTCAACAACAGCCATTGGTCCTCATGGTTCCTACCTATGGGGGTTTCTGCAGCTTTATTGAGATGCAGTTTTTAACTTAAATGTATCCCTAATATCTGGTAAAAGAGTAGAAAGCTGACTAGATGTCAAGTGCTTTCTAGAAATTATTTTTTATGACTATACACACAAAATCCAATAAATTCTGGGACTGCATTAAAAAAATAAAACATGGCTTAAAGTTCTTGGAGTAAAAGTGTCTTTTTGCCTACATATTTAAAATTGGAAACTAGTTTTCTTCCAAAGCAGATATTCTGTGATACAGAAAATCTCACATCTGTGGTGATCAAGAAACTGAGACTGGCAATTTGTTTCACAGATAGAACACGGACCCAAGTGAGATATTAGCCATGGAGTCTAAATCTGGTGTTTTGTGCCACATATCACAGAACTTTTGGATTCACACCATGGTTTGGATATTAATATTCTAGATCTTAAAGAAACAACATGCATGTGTGCTTGATGCAAAGATAAGAGGATGAAGGCAAAAGGTTTTCTGTTTGAGGACAAATGATTAAGGACAAAAGAATGTGAAACTCCGAGAAAATACCTAGTCGCTGATTATACATTCTCCAAACAATTCTATAGGTAAAACCCATATACCATTTCTTGATCTTGTCCCACAGAATCCAAAACTTAGTAATTATGGTTCTGATGTCAAATAAATGCCCTAAGAGTTGACATTCCACTTTAAATGTGCAGCTGCCTCCTGGGAACTGAGATATATTACACAAAAATAGCATGCAACTTTAAGATTAGTAAAGAAACCTTTTGAGAGAGAGAAAAAAAAAACCCATGAAAATTCACCAAAGTGGAAAGTCAAAAATGAGTTCTAGTCCTAATGGAAAAATTAAATTACAAATCCCATAAAGTGCATCACTAAAATGAGGGGTTCTGATAGTTTGTATTGCAAGTTTTCCCAACAATGGATCAATCATAAATCCAATATTAATGTCAGTCATGGACAGAAATGAACACAGCTGGAGGGAATTTTTCTCTTTTTGAATAGTAGTCCTTTGAAATAATAACTACTAGTGACATGTTAATAATCTGAGGCGTGAGTAACAGTACTTCTGGTTTTGAATGCTAATCTGGACTTTGGTTCAAGGTTAGGCCAGTAAAGAAAGTTACCAATCAAGTATGAATCTACTTTGAGTCATATCTAGACTGGTTCCCTCGTTTTCCTTCAACATCTGAAAGCAAAAAGATGAATTTGCAAGAATTTGTGTAAGGGCCTTTGAGGTGGTTTCTATCCATTCAATCTGTTTTATTGAACTCTCAATAAAAGGAATAGGATCTCTAGGAAAAACAGGGATATCGGGCTTATCTGTTCCCAGGTGTTTCCTGAGAGGCCAACAGAGAAGCTGCTGTCTGAGTAGTGTCTGAGCTGCACTTGTCTATCTGGTTCCTCCCCTTCTGTTGGGTTTTTTGTTCCTTTCTTATCAGGTGAGAAGGTCTTCTAGACTCCTAGTATAGGATTGGGTATGTTCGTTGCTGTATTTCCTGAAGGTCTAGATGGATGGTTTACCAGATGTGTTGAAGAAACCACTCTGGTCATTGTCGGCTTAGGTGGTGGTGAAATGGTAGGTTGTGAGGGAATCTGAGGAATGCTTTCACTCAGGGCAATCCCCGAGCTTTCTATGGGCCTCACATGCTGCAAGGAAACTTCAGGAAACTGTATGTTGGTCACTGATGCTGTCATAACAGCCAGAGCAGGACTGCTTCTGCCCTGAGGGTTCCCAGTCAGTGGGCCTGTCTTCACAAGGCCAGTAGGTGAAGGTGCAGACATACTATTTTCACTGTCCACAGACAAGAGAAGGCTGCTGTCATTCACGGCTGTCAATCTTACCCCTTCTGTTAAATGGGTTTCCTTTTTCTGAAGAACATGATTTGGAAGTAGTTGATGAAGTTCCTTTCTTTTTAAATGCATTGCAGCAATTTTCATATCCATCTCAAACATCTTACTATTTATTGCTTGTCTGTAAACTGTATCTGTGAAAGACTGAATATCATAGGTGAGATCAATACTGAGACTTTCAGAATTTTCTGGCTTCTTCAACACTAACCCAATCACCCACATGGTACGAAATTCTTCCTTATCAACATTTTCTTTGGGGGCTGGAAATGACTGGGGATTCACGTGTGCCAGAGTAATGAATTCATTCTTTTCTAGGCTCCCAACCAGGATTCGGATCTTTGACTCCACCAAGCCCACCCACTCTAAATGTTGTTTCTCTGTTGGTGCACTTGCCAGAAGTACAATATAATGCTTGTATTTTTGAAAAAAGCTTGGAGCTTCAAAAAGTTTGGACCATTCTGCCTTATTCAGCAAAATTTCATGTGTGATAGCAAGCCCTTGCTTAAACTCCTCAATCATGACCATCCTGGTTGAAACAGACACATTGTATGTGGAGTTCTGCTGCGGGTATGCAGGTGTAATTATAGGCATAAGATGGTACCTGTCACTGGGATTCACTCTGGGGTCCCACACAGGCAAGTTAAGATTTCGTTCTTCCGGTTCTTTTAACAACACCGGATTTGGCCATTCCCACTCAGAAAACACCAAGAAAAATTTACGTACTAGAGTGGATGCTATTGCATTTGGATAGAGCTGGCAAGTTCTTGCTACTAGCATAGCCCAGGAAACACCTCCAAGGAAACCCAATATATTGGAATAGATATTGTGGCATTTGGCCCATAATTTGATGGCTCTCAGTGTTAACCTGAAGCTGTCAATGTTTGGTACTAGATGTAAAATTTCATCAGTTACCCGGCAACCATTAAGACTTCTTATGCACCTAATATCTAAATTTTTAAGCAGACTATCATCTCGTAGGTCCAAATCTTCCGGAATAGTCTGCAATGCTAATCTTGCGAACAAAATATCAATCTCTATCCCATCAAAACATAGTTTGATAACTGGCACAAAGGCCTCCTCAACAGCTCTTAAATCTTTTACTTCCTCCTGTAGTTTCAATTTGTCATAGAAGGAGGTGAAAAAGTCATTTCGATCCACGTGTCTTGGTGCAACGCACAACGCATCGATATCGGCACCTTTCGTGTGTACTCCTAGTCGGTAAGAGCCAAACGTAAAAATTTTCCCCCCAACATTCTCAATTACAGCTTGTGGAAGATTCCTGCTTTCACTGATTTCTCGGATCCATTCCTTCACCAGATTATTTAATTTCTGCAAAATTAAAATCCTGCGCTGCAGTTCCTCTTCCTCTTCAAACACCCCGAAGGGCTGGAGCGTCTCGATCAGCTTCTGGGTGAGTTCGCGGTCTGTGTCCTTGGGGGCGGCCAGGCTGATGGGGGACGATATGCCGTACTGCTTCGGGGCGGGAGCCGGCTGTTGTGCTCCTTGGGTGGTCACCGCAAATGGCATCATCTCTAGCTCCCGCGCCGCCAGGGCACCTGCCCCGCCACCGCGACCTCGGCGGCCTCTGCTCGGCTCATGATCCGAAGGCGCGAGGGGCGGGCTCCTGCCGGCCGGCCGTGTCGGCCCCCCGCTCCGCTCCGAGCCCGCCGCCTCAAGCGCTTCCCCTGGTATCCCTCCGGGCCAACATGGCGCCGGGCTCCTCAGCGGTCGCGTTCCAGAACCGACGGCGCACGCACGCGCCTGCGCACCGGCCGATGCAGCTGCTGCTCTCACGAGATTAGAGGAAATTCTCGCGCTGGAGGGCTTCCGGAAGAGCCATGCAGCAGGCCCAGTCCTGCCCGGCAGCGAGAAGTCACTCTTTAGGGGGGAATGCACAATCCTGGATCCTCGAGCGGAGTCCAGAGGATGCTCCAGCTAGACCCAGAGTGGCAGTGGTGCTCTCACCAGGCCCTGGTGTCACTTTTGGGCTGTTTCTGGTTTCCTTGGCTCCTGCTGAAAAGTTCCTATGAAGCCAAACTATGGCCCTTTGGTCGTCTTCTACCAGCCACACTCAAAATCTCTGTCCTCAGTGTCCCGTGGTTCCAAAATGGTTGTGTGTGCAAGGTAAACTTGCTGATCTTATAAGGGCACGCTGGAATTCCTCTGCATCAGAGTACAAGTCCTATTCATTTCATGGCCTCTAGAAAATTCCTGTGCCTGAGCTTGGCATTTGCTCTCCCCGACATTTCTTGGTTCTCTTCATTTAGAAACACGATAAACCACCCGATTCTCCCCGTACCCGGATCTGTGCTTGCTTGTTCCTGGGTGATGCCAGATCGCTCACTTCTCCTTTCTCACTTCAGCTGTTTGTAGTCTGCAGTTTAAGCGTCACTGAAGTGCCCTGTTTATTTATTTTAGGGGTACTGGGGATGAAACCTAGGGCCTGCACTCTACCGCTAAGCTAGAGTCCAAGCTTAAGTATTTTTAAAAATACTTACCTTTTGTTACTAGACGCATTACTGTTCCAGTTTCACTCCTGTTACTGACAAAAAAAACAACTTAGGGGTAAAGGAGTTTATTTGGTTTACAATTCCAGTGTACAATCAGTTACAGGGAAGGTGAGAAAAACTTTAAACACTAGCCCACACCACATTGGCAACCAAGGGCAGTGAGAACAAATACACCCATACTTGCTTGCTGTCATCAAGGAGAAACATTCCTGTTTATACAGTTCAGGATCCCTTCCTTAGGGACGGTAATGCCCACAATGGGCTGGATCTTCCTCTATCAATGAACTGTCAAGACAGCCCCCTACAGATACACCCACAAGCCAGCCAGATCTAGATAATTCTTCATTAACTCTCTCCAAAGCTGGAGAGAGAGCTCAGGAAGAGAGGTGGAGGAGTGCCTGCTGTGTTGCTTTCCCAGGGTATAAAACTGGTTCCCAGCTCAAAACTACCTGGTTTAATGTCTCTGGCCTCTGGGCTCCTGCACATACATCCATACACATAACTAAAACTGATAAAACTACACTTTTAAAAGAAACGGACTTTCTTTCTAGTTGATTCTAGATTATGTCAAGTTGACAGTTAAAGCTAACCAGCACAATTATCTTGTCCTTTTAAAACTACATCTCTGTTTTTGTAGTTGATACTCTGTTTTCATGTTTTCTTTCTACCACCTCTTCAAATATGGTGAGCAAGCTTTAGTATCCTATAGTCAGTAATGCCCCTGAGAGTGCTCAGCAGCAGTTATTACAGGCAGTTGACATGGGTGATTGGCCTCAATCTCTGTGGAAGAATACCATATGCTTTTAACTACTGAGCCACTGCTCCGACCCCAAGCTTAAGTTTTCAAACTGACAGATGTCTCATAGGGAAATTATACTTTCATAACCATTTAAGATCCTGGTTCTAAGGAAAGAGGCCAGTCAGTAAAGTGTTTCTGTGTAAGCATGGGAACCTGAGCTCAATCTCTGGAACCCGTATAAAAATTGGGCACAGTGGTGCACACTTGTAGTGCTAGAGAAGGGGATACAGGCAGATCCCTGTACTGAAAGACTAGCAGAGCCAGCTTGGTGAGCCATAGACCAATGAGGTGGACATATCCTGAGGAACAGCACCTGAGGTTGTGCCCTAGCATACACACACACACACACACACACACACGCACACACATTCACCAACGCACGTACACAAGGTCCTATGGTTGATCCTCTTTTCTTCACCCTCAGAAATGTCTTATTTAGGACGAGGTACTAACCTATAATTTATAATGTTCACTCATCATTTCTAGCTTCTTTGGGGGCGTTGAAACAGGGTTTCTCTGTGTAGCCCTGGCTGTCCTGAAACTTGCTCTGTAGACCAGGCTGGCCTCAAACTCAGAGATCTGCCTGCCTCTGTCTCTTGAGTGCTGGGATTAAAGGTGTTCACAACCACTGCCCAGCCATTTCTAGCTCCTTTATATATTTTCCAGATTTAATCTAATCTTTGGTTACTTCCATGCTACCCAATTCAGTGAATCCAATGATCTTCACTGTGTCTGATCCACTCATGTTTAGCCAATAAGGCCAACACACCATACTGGTTCCTATTGTCTGTCTCTGAACACTTTCTACCTTTCTTGGCTTGACTTCTGGCTTCTCCATTACCTTCCTTCTGGATATTGGAGGTCCTCCAAGATCTGCATAAGCCCCCATCCCTCCTCACTGTATAAACACTCATTACCTGCATGTTCTATCAATTTCCACAGCTTTAATATCACCAACCAGTTATGATGGCTTATTCATGTAATCTCAGCATTAGAGAGGCTGAAAGAACATCATGAGACCCTATCTATAACAAATATCACCACCCACTTACTGACTGACTTTTTATAATAAGACTCTCTTTCCAGCAGGGCAGTGGTGGTACATGCCTTTAATCCCTGGACTCGGGAGGCAGAGGCAGGCAGATCTCTGTGAGTTCGAGACCAGCCTGGTCTACAAGAGCTAGTTCCAGGACAACCTCCAAAGCCCCAGAGAAACCCTGTCTTGAAAAACCAAAAATAAAAAGAACCTCTCTTTCCTAAACATCAACCATGTGACTGCAACTTTGCCACCAACTTTTGGATCTTTCAAACTCTGCCTTTTATATGGAACACTTGGGAAACACTTGCTACACAAGCCTCAGAACCTAAGTGAGATCTCCAATCCCACAGTGGATTGAGAACTGATTCCTAAAAGCTGTCCCTTTACCTCCACCTGTATGCTGTAAATAATAAATAAGAATGGTTAGTCTTCCCCCATAAGCTGTTTCTCAATGTAGTCTCTGCTTAGAAAATGGCACCTCCATCTACCCTGAATCCAGGCCTTCATTCTTGGCACCTCCCACTTTCTCGTTTTCAACATCTAATTCCCTTACCCACCCTCTTGATTCTACTTGCAGGAAATATTTGGACTCTGTCTGCTTCTCTCCCCCTTGTAACTGTAGTCTAACCTCTCGTGAAACTTCTCCAATCAACTCATTACTGACCTTCTCAAAGTATTCTGGTCCCCGGAGCCAGAATGGTCTTGTACCTGCTTTGGTGGCCTCCTCTACTTTAACGTCCAAAGTAACTCTCTAGACGCCACCTGCCCAGCCATGCTGCTTGTTTCCTCTTGTCCCTGAGTCTTCAAACAACACTGTTCCTTTGCCCACAGTGCTCTTCCTGCCTCACCAACTACCTACTGCTCTTTAGCCATGGGTGTGTTACCATCTTTGACAGAGGCTGGATTAAAGTTCGACTCCTCAGAAGAATTTCCTAGACCCATAACTAAATCATGTTCCGTAGTGCTTTATAACACCTTTCCTGTCTGGGGGTTGAGCCTGGGTCCATACACACTCTAGGCAGATGTCTCACCACTGAGCTGCATCCCTAGCCTGAAAGCTATTTGTAGTTATTTTTCCTGATAGACTTTTTTCATGTGTGTGTGAGAAAGAAGTGTGTGCATGTGTGTGTTGGTTGCACACACTTGTGTACACTAGTGGCGTGCCTGGGTGGGAATGGAGGCACTCTCTGCCTGATTCTTCTGAGTCACAGTCTTTTTCCAAACCTGAAACTCACAGTTTTTGGCTATGCTGGCAGTCAGCATTCCCCAAAATAAATGAACACTAAAAAGGCTGAATTTTTGTGCAATAGGAAATATATATAATACAGGTCACTGGGGCCAGAGAGATGGCTCTGTGGCTAAGAGCTCTGGCTGCTCCTCCAGAGGACCTGATTTAATTTCCAGCACCCACTTGGCAGCTCGCAATTGTAACTCCAGTTCCAAGGGACCTGACACCCTCCCACAGGCACACAGGCAGGCCAAACATCAACACACATAAAAATAAAAATAAGTAAAATATAAAAAATAAGTAAATTTAAAAAAAGAATTGCTTAGTTTGTAAGTCATCAGTGAACCATGACACCCCCAAATACACATTCCCATCTGAGAATCCCAATCTGTGCCACGTAATAAGAACAATGAAGACTTGAACTTGGTGAGGATCTGATGGTTTCCAGGACTCTTTACATGTGCACACACACACACACACACACACACACACACACACACACACACACCTAAGTGGCGTTCCCACTCCCAAGCCAGTGTACTAACACATGGAAGGATCTGGGGCTCCTAGGGGCAGCCCCTCCCCTGGCCACCAGTTTTTCCTCCACAGCTGAAATTCCTCCCTGGGTAAAAGTTGTCAGAATCAAAATGGAGTTACTTGTGTCAAACCTTGACATTAATAATTAAGTTGGGGTATTAGAAGAGAGGACATCTCACAAGCACATATATGACAAGAGCAGCACAGGAGATAGAACCACAGCCTGAAGGCTGTTCCCACCTCATTCAGAAAAAACTTCTCAAGGGCTCCTGCTTGACGTCTACTTCTTCCCTTGGACTGCCAGCCACCTACTGCAGCTGAGGGTGGCCATTTCAGATCACCTCATGCAACTTTTAAAAGCATGTGTTCTCATTAAAAGCTCCCTTCTTTGCCATCTTGAATACACACATGACTCTGTGACACAAGCAGTCCCACTACAGTGTTCATTCCCAATTACTAAATAAAGACTCTTGCTGCCAAGCCTGAGTTTGATCCCCAGAACCAGATGGTGGAAGGGGAGTACCAACTCCCACAAGCTGTCCTCTGACCTCCAAATTTGTGTCAGAGTGTGCACCCCCAAATAAGAAAATGTAATTTTAAATTTTAAAAACAAAATTGTCCTTATGTGTGTTATTTGTTTGATATCTGTAATGCCCTCCAACCCCCGAAACATCTTTCAAACTTGGTCTCAAAGTTCATGTCTTTCAAACATCTTACATCAGTGATGACTTGACATTCCTGGTGCAAGAGACATCTCCAGCACTGGCTCATGACAGTGTGATGGGATGTCCCTCCCCTGCCCATGTGCCTTTTTGTACATTGATGCCTTTGGTAATTTCAGACTGCTGAAGAAAAGCTCTGATAGTTTTGGTTTTCATCAAACCACATGAAATAAATATTTCTCAAAATGAGCCTACCACCAAGCACCCACTGCAAAAAAAACAACTCCCAGATAGAAAGAGCAAAACCAACTGATTCCCCTCTCACCTTCTCCCAAAGTCAGGAATTAGTCAAAAATTAGTTTCAAACTGTGGGTGGTGTTCCTCTCTCATCTGAGCACTAGGAAGGTGGAGGCAGGAGGAACAAGAGTTCAGGGTCATCCTCTGCTACACAGTGAATTTTAGGACAGCTGGACTACATGACACCCTGTGTCAAAAAAAATATCTGATTAATAACAGAAGAAAGGGGCTGGAGAGATGGCTAGGCAATTAAGAGTCATGTCTGCTCTCCCAGAGGACCCGGGGTTCAATCCACCTACATGGCGGCACCAGTTCAAGAGGATCTGACACCCTCCCACAGACATACATGCAGGCAAAACATCATAAAACAGAAGAATTAAAACAAAAGAAAAATATTTCAGGAGCAAATGACCACAGGAGGTGGCTCTTGAGGTCAGAATAAACAGGACACAACTGGCATATGGAAGAAGCAGCAGTGGCTTCACTATGGCATGTTCCTGGAAGCTCCCAAGCTGCTGCCTGTCCTCAGGTGACAAAGTTCACAACAAATACAGACTCAGAGCCAAGCATTCTATGACAACCTTGGCCACCTCCAAGAGGCGAGTGTCTTGTGTCCTGGCCACACTGAGCTGAGTAGATTATGTTTTAACTCCTTATTCTCCATCAGAAAATGCCCAACCTAGAATCTTGGGTACACCGGAAAGCTAAAACCCACAGATGACCTCTCTCCTCCAGTGTTGTGAGGGGGGTGTGTGGGTGGGTGCATGGGTGTGTGGGTGGGTGTGGTGTGGAGACCAGAGTTTGACATCTGCTGTCTTCAGTTGTTTTCCTGTTCATTTTTTGAGACAAAGTTTCTTACTGAACCTGGAACTAGCTGCTCCATCTAGACTGGTTCACCAGTGTGGGATCCTCCTGTCTCCATCTTCCAGCACTGGAATTATGTCACATGCCACTATACTCAGCTTTTTACATAGCTGCTGGGGATCTGACTGTATCCTCATATTTGCAAGCAAGCACTTTACTGGCTGAGCCATCTCCCCAAACTCCTCCCACACATTTCATTGATGTCAATAAATGCCAGGCACCACAGCAAACATTTAATGGGCTTCTTTTTGATCACTAGTCCAGTGTCTGCTATCATGGTGTCTCTAGCCTCAAATCTCAATGGCCCTAAAACCCCTCCATGCTTACCTTTTTATATAGAAGACATCCAAAGCAAAAAAGAAAAAAAGAAAAAGAAAAGGCATCCCCAGGAAAGATACACATCTAAGACTGAGTAGGAAGAGGTCTGGGACAAACAATCCCCAACCTTAAGACACTAAGTTTCCAAGCCCTCCAACCCTCAAAGCATACTGGGTCACTATAAACAGCAAGCCTGATGGCTACAGGGAGGCTCTAGCTACCTGCTTAGCCTCCAGGGTAAGATGCTGGGTGTGGACAAAAGGTGCTTATCTGAGCTGAGTCCAGGCATTAATGCCTAAAGTGAGCTCCCAATAGAGGGCAGAGGACGAGTGGCAATATCTGGAGACATTACTAACTGTTATAATGCAGGGAGGCAGCCTTGGGGTCGGAAGCTGCTCCACAACCATATACCCAAGACACCTGCCACAGCAAGGCCTTCTCCCACTCAAAGATGTCCAGGGAGTCAGGGTGAGAAAACCGGGGCTAAATTCTACTCTCCATAAGGAATGAAGGGCAGAAGGGGGAACAGCCCAAAGCCAGGCATGGTGACACAGAACTGCTATCCCAGTTACTCAGGAAGCTAAGGTAGAGGAATCACAAGTTTAAGGCTAGCACAGGCTACATAGTGAGAGCAAGGTAAGCTTGGGAAAAGTAATGAGACCCTGTCTCAAAATAAAATAAAAAAAGAAAATGGAGGGCTGGAGAGAAGCCTCCACAGTTAAGAGAATTTGCTGTTCTTCCAGAGGATACAAGTTCAGTTTCCAGCACCCGTATCAGGCAGCTCACAACCACCTGTAACTCCAGCTTCAGCTCTATGTGTATATGCATTCACACACACACAATTTTTTAAAAAGTCTTTTAAAAAAATTAAGAAGCAGCTTGTAGCTGGTGGTACAGCACTAGGGGTGAGGCTCAGTGGTAGAGCACCTGCCTAGAATTCCCCAGTGAGGTGCTGAGGTGTGACTCAGTGGTAGAGGCCCTGCCTAGAATTCCCCAGTGAGGATCAGGGATATGGCTTAGTCTGAGAGATTGGTCTAGCATGTACAAGCCTCTAGTTCCATCTCCAATATCACACTTACACACACACACACACACACACACACACACACACACAGAGAGAGAGAGAGAGAGAGAGAGAGAGAGAGAGAGAGAGACCTCCAAACAGTCCTGCTGACCTCACACTTGATCTTCCCATGACCCTAAGCAAGTCTTATCCCTCGCCCTTCCTAAGGTGCTGACAAAAACCACATGGCCCTGCTGTCACCCTCCCCATAGTGCATGTAAGTGATTGTCATCTTTATCTCACCGACAGGACACAGGGCCCTCTCCTCATGGCACAGGCCCTAAATTCCAGCCCCTGGGAAACTACCAAGAGCTGCCTTCCAGCCTGGCACACTCCACCTCCGCCTCCCTCCCAGACAGCCCATATTTTGATAAGCTGGAAAATCAGGAAATTACAGCACAAAAAAAGCAATGTTTATAGAAAACAGAACACAAATACAACAAAGGGCATTCCCATGGGTGTACTGCAAGCACCCGATGATTCACAAGAAGCAGGTGAACTAACTGCCAGCTGCAGCCTTAGTTCCCGCTCCCAGTGCCACTTGGCTTCAGGCATCTGCCATCCCGTGCTTCTAATACTCCTGAAAGGAGCTCCTGAAAGCCCACAGCAGCTTCGACTGTAGGAACAAGCATGGGGCACTCAGGAGGCAGAGGCAGGATGATCTCTGTGAGTTCCAGGCCAGGTGTGCTGTTCGGGTCACTGTGCTGTGTCACCTGGGTGTCTGAAGGCATCCTGGGCTCCCAACTGTTCTGGGCCTACTCTTCCCTTTGCATCTCCCTAGGCTGTAGCCATCTATTTGGCCCTAAGCAGAGGCTCTACTGTGTGCTGTAATGCCAGGTAAGAAGCATGGGCAAAGACTGAGGCTGTAGCCCAGTGGTAGAATGTTTGGCTAACATGGGGTGAGGTCCTAGGTTCAATCCTCAGAACTTCCAAAAAGAAAGGGGGGAGGAGCAGCAGCTTGGGCATGCCTGTGACAACAAACCCAGCACAATCCTCACAGCCTTTGCCCTGGCCACAGCGCACCTTTGTCACACCCAGAGAAGGAGGGCAAACAGGATAGCCATCCCTTGGGCTGGGCCTGCTTGGGCAGTAACATGACCCCCTACGGCCCAACAAGTGGGTCACTCAGCCTGGCCAATGAAGAATGGACTCTTTATTGGGAAGGTTTTCATAGCTTCCCTCACAAGGAGAGGCTGTGAGCTGCAGAACTTCCTCTGACCCGGCCTCATGTGAGCACAGTGCTGAATGAGGTGGACAGAACAAAATCCCACATACTTCACCCACAGCAGCCAGAATCCACTATGCAATAGAACAGGCTTGCCAAAGCTCTACCTCACCCAGGTGACACAACACAATGACCTGGTGACACACAGACCTGTCTGGGCACAGGGCACCAGCAGCAGCCCTCTGATGGTTTCATCAGGCCTGCTCCATCCAAAATGTTGCTCTGGAAGCTGAGGAGATGGCTCAGTGAGTAAGAATGCTTGTTATGCAAACACGAGGATGTGAGTTCAAATCCTCTGTACCCCATAAAATGCTAAAGTGTGGCCTTGTGCCTGTAACCCCATCATTGCGAGTGTCACACAGAGGAACACCCCTCTTCTTCCAGGCTCAGTGCAAGACTCTATCTTAAGGGAATAAGGAGTAAGATACAGGGCAGGACATCCCAAGACCTCCTATGGCTTCTGTGTTCACACACATGGGTACATGAACCTACACATGCACCACATATGCATTACACAGGCAAACACAAAACAAAGTGATGCTCCACAAACCAGTATCAAGGTCCTGTGTGTGTGTGTGTGTGTGTGTGTGTGTGTGTGTGTGTGTGTGTGTGTGTGTGTGTGTACACGCCCATGTTGCATGCACTTGGACTTTCCAACACACCTGGTTATAAAAAGTCTCTGAAAATGATGTGTGGGGCCAGGGAGATGGCCCACTGAGTAAAGGAACTTGCTGCATAAACCTGACAACCCGGAGTTGGATTCCCAGAACCCACTGCAGAAAGAGGGAACCAACTCCACAAAGCTGACCTTTGACCTCCGAGTGAGCCATACATGTATGCACCCACCTCTCTCTCTCTCTCTCTCTCACACACACACACACACACACACACACACACTCACACAGGGCCAATAAGATGGCTTATTGGGTAAAAGTACTTGCCACCAAGGCTGATCACCTGAGTTTGATTCCTGGGACCCCCATGGTAGAAGAATTGACTCGCAGTTTGACCTCTGACTTCCACACTGATGCCTACTTTCAGTTTCCCTGACACAAATAGGAACTCATATTTTAAAAACAGATACAAAATTTAAAAAAGAAGAAGCAGTTGTCACCATGACACGTATTACTTTATAT
Source organism: Cricetulus griseus (assembly GCF_003668045.3). NCBI lineage: Eukaryota > Metazoa > Chordata > Mammalia > Rodentia > Cricetidae > Cricetulus > Cricetulus griseus. The sequence goes on from NC_048597.1 coordinate 79,120,261, forward strand.
TCTAACTTTAAAGAAAGTTTGTGGCTGGAGAGATGGCTCAGCATTAACAATACTTGTTGCTCTTGTACAGGCCCTAGGTTTGAGTCCCATCTCCTACACAGTGGCTCACAACAACCTGTAACTTCCAGGCATTCCCAGGGTACACATTCATACACATAAGATAAATCTATTTTTTTAAAAATCAACTAAAAACTAACCTTGGGTATTAGAAAAAATAAATTCTGGCAAAATAACTAATTTCTTTCCATCAATTGAATAATAAAGCAATAGGCACCATGCCACCAACCACATTCTTGAGGCCAAGAGCAAGCCAAGCTACCCTACTCCTAAAGTCCACAAGAAGTGTGACAACCAACTGCCTCCAGGCCACCTGAGGCATTGACTAACCTGCTGCATATCCTCATGCAGCCACTTGACACCAGAGTCCGTTGGACTTGGCAATGCCATGAGGGTCTGTGAAGCATCTTTCATTGTCTTCTATCCAGCCACCCTAAGATTCCTGACACATCTAAGAGGGACTCTGTGGCAGGTCAACAACCCAGAATCCATGGGTCTCTGAGACTGATGGGCTGGATTCAGCCTAACACACTATAGAAGGTAGCAGAAGCCACTGAAAATGGGCCACCAAATGTCTAACAGACAATGCACACACACAATAACATTATTCAGACTTCTGAAGATGTCAATGATTCACCACAGCCCCAGTGGCCCCTGCCAAACCAAACCCACCTTCCACATGTTCTTCAGCTCCCTCTGTCTCCCCCCAGGGTATCCTTCCATGCCCCACTTCCTCACCTGCAGTGGTGGTATCCACATCCCTGGCTGCCAGCTCTTCCACATCTGACCTCTTCCTCAGCTCAAACCTCCGGGACAAGCCTTCTCGGGGTTTCCATAACTCCTGGATCAAGAGGGGCTTCTCATTGTCCCCAAACACTCGGAAGCACTGGGCTTGCCACCTCTGCCCAGCATCCCCAGCCTGGCCCACAACGTCACATAGCACATATTGGCCGGCACACTCAGGGTCCAGGGCATATCTCTCCAGGGCCTCTTTCACCAGCTCCTGGGCACTGGAGGTGCCAGTGGCCAGGACACTCTTGTAGTGGGTGCCTGTACAGACACTGTCCCCAAACACCTTCAAGACCCCAGGGGCTGAGAGCTGAGTGGAGAGCTCCGCAGGGTCATCACTGGCACGTAGGCTGCAGAAGGTGGAGTCCAGGTCCCGATACTTGTAGCTCAGTGTCCGGGACAGCATAGTGGACAGTAGCTGGCTCTGTCGTTTCAATTTATTCTTGGTGGGAGGAGACATGATGAGTTGAGTCCCATAAAACATGGTGGGTGCGTCTTCATGGATAACCACTGAGGCTTTCAGCCAATGGGTGGGGGAAGGCTGGAGCCTGGGAGGACAAAGTGATATAGGTTAGAGCCAAGTATCAGGGACATCAAGCGCAAGAGACATGAGTCCATCCCAGCAGAGGCAACAGTCCTGGGCTGTCCTGGCATCCACAACACCTGAAGCCAGAAGCCCAGCAGTGGAACTGACAAGTCAGAGCCTTTGAGGAGCAAGGGGCAAAGAGGTCTGATAGACTGAGTCCTTCAGGGAAAGTCACTGTGAAGTAAAACAAGGAAGTCACAGTAAGTCATAAGCGCCTTAGGGCTCTGTGACTTCTGAGAAGTGCTGGGCAAGTGGATAAGGGACAGCACACAGTCTCAGCAGGGCTGGTTCTCTGTCCTAGGGGACATGCTCACACCACCTAGCAATGAATGCCATGACCAGAAAAACAACAACAAAAAACAAACAACAACAAAAAACCATATTCAACTTGGCTGTGAATTTAATTTCTTCTATGCCATTCTATACAAAAGAAGGTCATCCAAGCACAAGCAGAGCTGGGGAAATGGCCACAGCTACACACACACACACACACACACACACACACACACACACACACACACACACACACAAGCCTTGGGACTGGGAAAATGGCTCAGTGGGTAAAGGCACCTGCTGTGCAAGCATGAAGACCTGAATTCAGATCTCCAGCACCCATGTACAAGTGGGGCATAGCTATGCATGCACCTATAACCCCAGTATTTGAGGGACAGAGACAGGAGGATTGCTGGGACTTGCAACCAACCTAGCTCCAGGCTCAGAGAGAAAAACCCTGTCTCCAAACAATAAGACTGAGAATGATAGAGGTCTTCTCTGGTTTCCATATGGGCATAGGTTCGTTCTCCTCTCTCCCTCCTTCCCTCTCCCTCCCTCCATCCTCTCCCCCTCCCCCCATCTCTCTCCCCTAACAAGCCACCAGACACTAGAAACACAAACCCCAAGAAAACGCTGCTCCCCATGACCTGGCAGAGGAGACTGGTCCTGGTCCTGACTGGATGGGATCCTTGACAGAGAAGCTTGATCCCAACTAAAGAAACACTTCCCTAGGACTGAAGCTTGGCATGTCGGTTTGGCCACTAGGAACAACACAAAGATCGCCTTCAGAGCCAGTGTAAGCATCCTTGGAATGCATGCATTCCACCCACCATGTTCAACCACCCAGCCACCCGGCCCTTCAGAAAGAGGTTGGCTCCTTAGGAAGCAGGAAGAAACTGTGTGATACAGAATCCTAATCCTAAAGCCCCTGATGCCCTACAGGGTTTAGAGATGGAATTGCCCATCTCCTACAAAATAGTCTTAAGGGCTGGAGAGCCCAGAGAAGGAAATGGGAACTTGAGGCTCTGCCACCAGATAGGATGAGGAAGAAAAGATGCATGCATTCATCTCTTGATGACCATACCCCACTCCTGCACCACAGACAAAGACAAACAGAATGGTGAGCCAAGAAAGGAGTGTTTTCTAGAAGGCTCCCCACAAGTGAGGCCAACCTGCAACCCCTGGGGCTGTATGCAATGGAGGATAGCTATGAATGATGCCCAACACAAAACTGTAAATGTATTTAAAACATGAGGCTTTGGGTGGGTTTGTTTTGTTTTTCACAGTGCTTGAGTGTCAGCTTTGTAGATGATATCATGCTGCAATGTCCAAAGGTTGAACACACCCTCTAGTGACTCAGGACTCAGAGAAAGTACCACAGAGACCTGCCACCGTGACTCCAACTAGTCAACTCCACTAAAGTCCCCAGCCTCCACTCACCCACATTTTTATGGACTGGAGATGGATTTTAGTGGCAACTTATGGCAGAACCACCCAAGGAACTTTTCAAAAGATTCTCAGGAGACTGAGAATCTTTTGAAGCCTGATGACCTCAGTCTGACACAGGGACCACAATCAAGAAGGGGAGAACCAACTCCCCAAAACTGTCTTCCGATCTCTACATGGTGTGTACACACATGCAATAAATGTAAAATAAATGATTAAAAAACATAAGCCAGGCGTTGGTGGCGCACGCCTTTAATCCCAGCACTCAGGAGGCAGAGGCAGGCGGATCTCTGTGAGTTCAAGGCCAGCCTGGTCTCCACAGCGAGTGCCAGGACAGCCTCCAAAGCTACACAGAGAAACCCTGTCTCGAAAAAAACAAACAAACAAACAAACAAACAAACAAAAACCCAAAAAACAAAACAAAACAAAAAAAACATTCTTAGGGATGGAGAGATGGTTCAGTGGTTAAAAGCATGTACTGCTCTTGCAGAGGACCAAAGTTCAATTCCCAGCACCCACATGGCATCTCACACCCATATGTAACTTCAATTCCAGGAGATCTAATGCCTTCTTCTGACCCCTGAGGACACCAGGCACACATGTGCTACATACACCTACATTCAGGCAAGCACTCATACACATAAAATAAACTAAAAAAAGAAAAACCAAAGTAAGTTTGTTTGTTAAGAGTTGGGTAAAGCAGAGTGTGTGGTCCACATCTGCAGTTACATCATCTGGAAGATAAAGGCAAGGTCAATCTCCGCTACACAGAAAGCTGCAGGCCAGCGTGGGCTACAAGAGACTCAGTCTTAAAACAAAATAAAACAAGACAAGACAAAACAAACCCTAGAAGTGGTCATGAATGCCTGTAATCCTGCAATCCCAGCAACTCAGAGGAGGTTGAAGCAGGGGAATCTTGAGTTGGAGGCCAACCTGAGCTAAAAACACAGCACGATCCTGTCTCAAAACAAAGACCCCACAGGGAGCCAAACAATGCAACTGTTCAGACCTCCAAGCTGAAATCTGAGAATCGGATTTCATACTGCTTTTACCCTGCGGCCTCTCCCACCACCAGCAGCATCACAAACAAAGCAGGCCACCATACCAGTCCTCCACAGCCTGCTAATCTAGGTGCCTGGGCAGTGTGGGAAGGGTCTGAGCTCTTCCAGAGCCTCCTGAGAGCTTCATACCGTTAAGTCAGAGCTCACAAAACTAGCAACTGCCATGTGGGATGGCCTATGGCCCACCACAAAGCCTTGAACTTGCCTATAAATAGCTGGTGTCCAGAGAAAGTGCACAGAAAATGGAAATACAGAAGATTCTTTGGGTCTCAGCAGAGAAAGTATGGATAGATCAAAGCATTGTGTCTCTTCCCCTGAGGATCCTGTGACAAGTGTCTTCAACAACCCCAGAAGCCTAGAACTAATTATGCTCCCCACATGGGACTGTCACTTAAACCACAGCAAAGCAATTTCAAGGGGCTGTAGAGATGGCTCAGTGTTTAAGGGTGCTGGCTCTGCAAGCATGAGGACCTGAGTTCGAATCCCTGACACCCATGTAAAAAGCTGGTTATGGCTGCACATGCCTATAACCTCAACACTGAGGATGACACACACCTGAGGCTCTTCCAGCGGAAATGTCTTCTTTGCTTCAAGGAAGCGACTGAGAAGAATGAAGTGTTGTAGAGACCGTGTCATCTCAGAATGTGTGCTGGTCAGGCATCCAAGGAAGAGGCAGGTAGACACTGACAGCTCCATCTGCTCCAGCCTCTGCTTGTATAGGTACTGGCACACACATTCCCACACACTCACATGCATGCCCCCACTTCCGAAATGTGTATTCACATGCACACATGGGGATTAAAGTTCCATCCCCAGAACCCATGCACACCCAGCATCATGGCATACATCATGGTCTCGGGGAATGAAGGCAGCAGAACCCCTGGGATTCCCTGCCTAGCCTGTTTATGTAGTCCCAAGCCAGTGAGAGACCCTGTCTCAGAAACACAAGGTGAGCAACATCTTGAGTAATCACTCCCGAGAGTGACCTCTGGCCTCTGCATGCATACACACCCCTTCCTTGGAAGCCTCTAGACCGGCACACATTCTCAGATGATTCGGCCTCCACGACACTTTGTCTCCTTTGTGGCCCTAGAAGCCATGGCTTCTGGAGACCACGTCCAGGAGTAAATGTAAACATGTCAAACTGTCCTTAGGTAGGAGAAAAATCACAAAGTAAACTCCAGTGTTTCAAAGGACCAGATCCAATGCAGAAGTGAACTGGCATCTTGGACCCAGGCTGTATGTCTTGGGCAGGCTGATACAATCTAACTGTAGTCCCTCTTTAACACAACTCTTTAAAAAAGAGATGTTAATTGGGCATGGTGGTGCAAGCCTGAAATCCCAGTCCTCTGAAGGTAGAGGCCTGAGAATCAAGAGCTCAGGGTCATCCTCAGCTACCCAGGACAACCTGGGCTACATGAGATACCATCAAAAGAGAAAGAGTGAGGAGGAGAAACGGAAGCAGGTATGGCTCACATGTACAGCCTCAGCACTCAGGACGCTATGGAAGAAGGATTGCATGGCAAGATCCGCCTGGGATATATAATGAGTTCCAGACCAACTGGGGATGAAAGACACTGTACTATCTAAAGGGAGGTAATGGGGGCAGAAATGTTCCTAGCATACATGAAGCCTTAGGTTCCATTCCTAAGCACTGCATAAGCTAGGCATGGTGGCACATGCCTATAGTCCCAGTACTCAAGAGGTAGAGAGGAACAATCAGAAGTTCAAGGGTACTGGGCCTTCAAGATGGCAAAGGTGCTTGCTGCCAAGCCTGATGTTCAATTCTCACATGCCAGAAGAAGAAAATGGACTCCCAAAAGTTGTCCTCCAGACACCAACTGAGCATGTACATACATGCACACAGAGAGAATATTAAATTTAAATATTAAAAATATCTTTAAAAATTTAAAATATGCACACATAAAAAAAGAACAAATAAATCAATATAAAAAAATTGAAGAAGTTCAAGGTCATCCTTGGTTATGCAGAGAGTTTGAGGCCAGTCCTGGCTACACATAGCCCTGTCTCAAAACACATAAATAAAGGGAAAGAAATGGGGGAAATTATAAGCACGTAACTATTAGGTCCCCTCTAGAGTCTCAGGAGCAAGGGTGCAGACTGCAAGTTCAGAGGTGTCCCTCCCTCCTGTCCAGGGCCCCTCTAAGACAAAATTAGGAAAACCATAAGAGCAGGAAGCGGCAGAGACTGTGTGAGTGTGATTCATTCCTTCCCAACATCCCCCCTTTAGCCCCTCAGAGCTTTAGCTTTTCTGAGATTTTTCAGAAAGCTTTCTTTTATGGCCATCCTCCCCACCACCACCAAAGAGAGTGGGTCCTGAGGGTGGCCACCTGCTCATAGGCCACTTCCCTTCCTAATCACAGGACCAAGAGTGCAGCCTGTTTGTCCAAACAGGACAAAAATGTTTCTCAAAAGGCCACTTGGAATTCAGGGAAAGTCCTACAGCGAGGAGCACGCCCTGGGTAACCAGATCTGTTTTTCTGGAAGTATGACCTGTCCTTTCCTTTTCTGCCCAATTCTCGCCTCTGACACACAAACATTTGGGGACAGCTCAGGTCCCAGAGAGTCAGACTGCACACAGGGCTTTTGCTGTGGCTGCCTCACAAACTGTATCTTTTCTTGTTCTCCAAGAAGAGTCCCATTTCTGCTTTAAAAAAAAAAAAAAGAAAGAAAGAAAAAAGGTTAAGTCATAGAGACTAGGCAGGCAGTGAGGTCAGTGACGGCTGACATGGGTGGAGGGACGTCTCTGTTCCAACAGGACAATGTGGAACACATTATCATTCCAACAGGAGAAAAAAAAATGAGCAGTCAACTTTGCAGGCGGTGCATTATCCTCCTCCCCTCTTCCACAAATCCTATCTTTATGGCTCCAGCTGGAGGGAGGCTTTAAATGCGAGCATAATTCAATCAGGTTTCATTCGGCCGCTAGTCACTTAGCAAAAAGGGATCGACTTCTCCCAGTGGAATTAGGGACAGGCTCCTCTCTGGAATGCACAAGAGGTGGCCCGCAGCACTGAGACAACGGTAATCAAATTCTTTTTGGTAATTCAGATTAACTAAACACTCGACAGGCGACAGAGGCTGGCCCGGCAGGTCTGCAGGCTGTCAGGCCCCGTCCCAAGGCTCCCCAGGGACAGAAGCCAGATCCCTCTGAGGACCTCGGAGCTCCAGCTCAGCATCTGTCTCAGGCGCGGCGCTTGTCGGGGGACTGGCTGCAAATGGTACAGAAATAGCTGGGGAAACAATGCCTCTCGCGGGCACTCGGGTGGGGAGGCGACACTCTTGTGGGACGGGTGTAGGCGGGGGGTGTGGGAGAGTGTGGGACTTCCCTCCTTGAGCTCTTTCGGGATGCCCCAGGCTAGACTGCACCTCCAGGTAAACTGAGGCCTGGAAGGGCATCTCCGTCACGAATGACAGAGACCGGATCGCCCCCTGGAAGGTCACGGGGCCACGCCACCCGCGCCCACCCTGCCTTCGGGTGCAGCTCCCCCGGGCCACTTCAGGCCCCGTGCGCTCGCCGGTTTCCATGGCAACCTAGCAAGCCTGCTTCTATCGCGCCCCGGCTCGCCGCGGGGACCGTGACCAGCGCAGCCCCGCCCCAGCGCGTGCCCGGCCACCCGTGTCTCAGCCCGCGGTCTCTGCGCCCACCGCGGGTCTCCGCAGTAGCCCAGAGGCACCTCCTGGGTTACCCTCGGCCTCCGCTGACCTTCCTTCTCGCGCCCCGCACTCACCTCAGCTCAGCCCGTCAGCCGCGTCCTCCGCGCGCGGCTCCCACGCCCGCCGTTAGCCGAGCTGGCGCCCGGCTCGAGGCGCCTCCTGCCGGCCGTGCAACGGACAGGGCGAGGCCCCCCGAGGGGGCGGGGCCTCCGGGGCGGGGCCTCCGGGGCGGGGCCTGTGAGGGCGGGAAGTATGGCGAGGTGAACGGAAACCTGACACTTCAGCGCCCAATGGGAAGAGACAAAGCCTCGGATGGGCGGGGTCACATATTGGGGCGGGCCTAGCCGGTAGGGAAATATAAGTTATGCGCTAGCGTCCCCTTCTGGCAGCCAACGGTAGGAGCGATTCCCTAAGAGGTGTGGCCTTTGGGTGGGCGTGGCATCCGTGGAGGGGAGGAGCCTATTTCCTACAGCAGGCTCGTGGTAAATCGAGGGGCGGGGTCTCAGGCAATAAGGGCGTGGCCGATGCTAACCTGCCCTACGTGTGCTCTATGATCAAGTTGGTGGTGTGTTAGGCCTCCATCCCAATTAGTGGACAAGGGTGGAGGGGTGGACAAGTACATAACTGTGTCCCTTGAAATTTATGAACATGCATGAAACTGACCAGGGAGGCCAGAATTTCGTTTTATTCTAATATATTTTTACTTATTAGCAATTGCATACGTGTGCATATAGTACGTGTTATTGATATTTACCCCATTTCTTTAATTTTAATGTGATCTTTGTAGAATTTTATTTTATATTTTAGATAGAATCTAATATGTCCCAGACTGGCCTCAAACTCTATATAATCAAGGCCGACCGCCGGGCGTTAGTGGCACAGGCCTTTAATCCCAGCCCTCGGGAAGCAGAGGCAGGCGGATCTCTGTGAGTTCGAGACCAGCCTGGTCTACAAGAGCTAGTTCCAGGATAGCATACAAAGCCACAGAGAAACCCTGTCTCAAAAAAAAAAAAAAAAAAAAAATCAAGGCCGACCTTGCACTCCTATGTGTTGCTTCCACCTTCCTTGTGTTGGTATTACAGGCTTGCACTATCATGCCTCGTTTGTGTAGTGCTGGGGATCAAACCGATGACCTTGTGTATGAAATGCAAATGCTCTAGCAACTGAACATATCCCCAGCCCTAAGCAGCCAGAATTTTAAAAGACATGTCAAAGTATGGCAGACTGGCTTAAAAGCATGCAAAATGAGACTGAATCAGCTTTGACCCACATGCCTCCCTAATAGCCCTACAAATACATCTTTTTGTTGATGGTTTATAGAGTACAATGCTGTAGGGCAGTGAGTGGTTCTCAACCTTCCTAATGCTGTGACACTTTAATACAATTCCTCATATTGGGGTGAACCCCAACCATAAAATTATTTCATTGCTACTTCATCGCTGTAATGTTGCTACTGTTATGAATCATAACGTGAATACCTGATATGCAGGATATCTGCTATGCAACCCATGTGGGGCTGAAAGCCACAGGTTGAAAGCCACTGTTGTAATGACCCAATGTTTGAGAGAAGGGAAAGGGATAGACATTTACAGACCACCCCTTCTGCCAGGCCCTGCATGTCTAGGGGCTTTACACAGCCCAGCCTCCTAGATTCGTGCACCAGCACTTAAAAGGTTCCCCCTATTCAACTCTTCCCCTAGATATAGAGGCACAGAGCAGTCAGGTGGCTATAGGTCAGCCAAGACTTGGCTTGACTGTGTGATGAACCAGTACCCCCACAGACCTTTACAGGACACCCCCATCACACACACCTACCTCCTCATATACCCCAGTCTGGGAGGTTGTAACCAAACAATATACTGGAATATTTCCATACAATTTCCTACAAACAATAAATAGCAAAGAGGCAGTTACCAGTGCTGGCAGGAGAGCGTGGGTTCAGCCTGGATGTTTTTCTTGCCATGTCCCGAGCTGCAATCAAGCCCATCTCCAGACTCTCTACACCCATCTCTGGCAGAGACTCACACACTGCAACACTGGAACCAGATCTGGACTATTTTTGTAAATAAAGTTTTATTGGGACCCAGGTATGATTGTTTGTTTACAATACATCAGAGTGACTGGTAATTTGTAGCCTGTAGTGGATGGAATGTAAAACACCTACCTCAGGCTTATGTTTCAAATGGTTGGCCACCAGTTGGCAGGGTTCTTTCAGATGGTTGTGAAGACTTTATTGAGTCGGGCCCAGACAGAAGAAGTAGGTCATAGGGGCAGGTTTTTGAGGGACTATCATTCCTGACCATTTTCTGCCTGAACTTTGCTCTCTGTTCCACATGAAGCTAATAGCTCTCTGACACATTCGCTTGCTACAGCAATGTTCTGCACAAACACGTGGGGTCACTTGGCCAAGACCAAGTGATGCCATCTAGGATGGCATCTCTGAAATGGTAAGCCATGATAGCCATCCTCTTTTAAGTTGCTTCAGTCAGGTATTTGTCACCAAAATGCAAAAGTAACTAAGACACACAGCAAAGCCTTAAAATTGCCCCCATAAAGGCCCCACATACAATAACATTCTGGGGACTGGGGATTGGAATTGGGACTTCAGCATCTGAATTTTAGGGGTATGCACAACACAACCCATGAAACCAGGTTTCTTCACCTAGATACTTTTAATTTATATTAAAGACTATAATCGAGTGTTACTTATGTGGTAGCTAACCTCCAAGATGACTGCCAGGAAGCCACACTTCCTGGTTTTCACATCACTTCATAGACTAATACAACAAACACAATGTTGTCTCAGTGATACTGTGACTCCAGGGCTACACAATGAAAGATATGTCTGCCTGTGACATCTTTCTTTCTTTCTTTCTTTCTTTCTTTCTTTCTTCCTTCCTTCCTTCCTTCCTTCCTTTCTTTCTCTTTTATTTAAATTAGAAACAAGCTTGTTTTACATGTCAATCTCAGTTCTTTCTCCCCTCCTCCCCTGCTCCCCACCGACCCCCTATCCCATCCCCTTTATGCTCCCCAGGGAGGGTGAGGCCTTCCCCGGGGAATTTTCAAAGTCTGTCATATCATTTGGAACAGGGCCTAGACCCTCCCCCATGTGTCTAGGCTGAGAGAGTATCCTTCTATGTGGAGTGGGTTCCCAAAGTCCATTCATGTACTAGGGATACATACTGATCCACTACCAGAGGCCGAATAGATCGCCCAGACCTCCAAACTGACATTCACGTTCAGGGGGTCTGGAAGAGTCCTATGCTGGTTTCCCAGCTATCATTCTGGGGTCCATGATCTCCACCTTGTTCAGATCAGCTGTTTCTGTGGGTCTCTCCATCCTGGTCTTGACCCCTTTGCTCATCACTTCTCCCTCTCTGCAACTGGATTCCAGGAGCTCCTCAGCTCAGTGTTTAGCTGTAGGTGTCTCTTTCTGCTTCCATCATCTACTGGATGAAGGCTCTAGGATGGCATCTAAGGTAGTCATCAATTTCATTATCGGAGAAGGGCATTTAAGGTAGCCTCTCCATTATTGCTTAGATTGTTAGTTGGGGTCATCCATGACATCTCTTAAATCATTTACCCTGAGGTAAGCTAACCAACATATTGGAAAGACATGCAAACAGCTCTGTGTAAAGAGAGGCACCTACCAATGCACACATGTCTATGAGCTGTGCTGGATTGGATTTTCCCCTACCCAGAGTCCCAATCCCAATGTTGTAGCCTTGATTGGTAACCCTGACTAATATTATGGCTGGCCATCCTGGAGCTCGCTCTGTAGTCCAGGCTGGCCTTGAACTCAGAGATTTGTCTGCCTCTGCCTCCCAAGTGCTGGGATTAAAGGCATATGCCACCACCGCCTGGCATTCTGGTGGAAGTTTTTTTTTATTTTTATTTAATATTTTTCAAGTCAGGGTTTCTCTGGGTAGCTTTGTAGACCAGGCTGGCCTGGAACTCACAAAGATCTACCTGCCTCTGCCTCTGCCTCTGCCTCTGCCTCCCAAGTACTGGATCAAATGTATGCACCAACTACCGCCCAGCTTCTGGCAGAAGTGTAACAACCAATTCCATTATGAATGTATCCCACCAAAAGGGATTATGTATGGAGAGCTTGGTTCTCAATGCAAGACACAGTCTCATCTGGAACTTTGGATAATTGACTAGATCTAAGGGTGCTGACTTAATCAATGAATTAACCACTTCTTTGTTTTGCACGTGAGAACATTCATACATGTGAATGTGGGTATACATGTGTCACAATTCATCTGTGGAGGTCACAGGACTACTCCAGGTTTTGGTCCTCACCTTCTATCTTAATTTGAGACAGGATTGCTCTGTTGTTTTTCTACTGAGTATTCCAGACTAGCTGGGCTAAGAACCCTCCCATCCACACCTCCCATCTTACCACGGGAGTGCTGGGATTACAGATGCTTGTTCTGTCCATCTGGCTTTTACATGGGTCCAAAGGATTCCAACTCAGGGCCTCATGCTTGCACAGTGCTTTTACCCACTGAACCATCTCTCCATCCAATGGATTCATTATGGAGTCATAATATGATAGGATCATCAGGAGGTAGCAGACAGTGGCAGGTGGGGTCCAGCTGGAGGAAGTAGGTCACTGGGGACATGGGACGCAGTTTGAGTAAGGAAATTTGCTTAATAAAAAAGTAAAGCAGGTTGGGTGTAATGGTGCACACCTTTAACCCCATCCCTTGGTAGGCAGAGGCCAGTCTGTCTACATAGAAAGTTCCAGGCTACACAGTCAGACCCTGAAGAAGGGAGTCAGCCTGGGTCACATAGTGAGACCCTGTCTCAAAAAAGAAGTAAAAGTTTAGAGTCTCACCTTCCTCTTTCTGCCATCTTGGTGACTGTGGAAGCCTTCAGAAGCCTGCTGGGAACAAGACTTCTAAAAGGCAAATATGTCTAGAAGGCTGTGGAAACCAAAGACAACGCATGGCTCTTCTTAACATTGAAGATGTTTATGCCCAAGATAAAACTGAAATTTACTTAGGCAAGAGATATGCTCGTGTGTATAAAGCAAAATAACAATACAGTTAAAGTGGGGCACAATTAATGCATACCTCAAAGGAGTCAGACCAAGTTTGACGAACAGATGTTTTAATAGGAAAGTACTCGGGCAACAAGTCAGTCCTCTAAACCAGGCAAACCATGGAACCAAGAGAGCCTCCTGCCTGCGACCCTCATATGTAAGGTCTTGCTATGTCACTGACCATGCCCTAGTGTGCATGGTATGCATCACCTGTGCCAGCCCCCAAGAGGGCATAGCTAACATTTCCCCTACAATTCCCTTTTTAGTCTAAAAGAGGATTAAAACTTAACAGTGTAAATTATCTATCACTAACAATCATAAGGGTGAATTACACAAGTGACTCCTGAAGTCAAACAAACAAAATGAGAGTGATCTAGGGAAAGGCTACTTGGGCCCATGGAAACAGTAGCATGGTTTACACCAAATTCTAAGCAACCTTCCTGCACATGCCATTGGACACACAGCATCCATGTGACGCTGTACCCTTCCCAGACTTTGAAGGGACCAGCTCCCCATTTCAGCAGCCATAACAGCCTAACACGTGCTTTTCTGACCTTGTCTTGGTCACTAGGAGGTCAGATGCCTGCCTCGTGGCAAGGAACCAATCAGAAGTTAGCTGGTGGTGCTATGCTTTACGGCTCTGGGTATGCTTTACGGACAAGTGCACAGCAATGACTCACAGAGCATAGCAACCACCCTGGGAGGGCCTATGGGCCATAACAACCAGTTGGCCAGTCAATACAGGGCAAGTCCTCCAAGCCTGGAGGCACACCAATCCTGAGCCTGTGCGTACCCCTAGACATTCCCCTTATGCTGCCCTATAAGATCTCCGTCCTGTGGCTTCTCAGGGCCTTTTCCCAGCCATCCGCCATGGTGGATGGATGAAAGGCCCAAGCTAACATGGGGTTAGCTCATTAAACAACTGCAATAAAGCCTCTTGCTGTTTGCATCAAGCTTTCGCCTCTGCCTGGTGATTGGGGTGGCTGCGGTCCTGGGCCGAGATCCTGGGGGCATGAGCCACCGGGGTCTTTCAACTTAAACTAATGAAATGTAAATCAGTCAAAGTGGATTTGTGCCCTGGAAAAATAATTAATGAAAACAAACAAATAAATAAATAGAAAGAATTTAAGAATTTAATTTTTAAAATAAAATTTAAAAACAAGATAGCAATTGAGGAAGATACCTGGTGTTGACCTCTGACCTCCACTCACAAACAAGTGCCTGTGCACCTGCACACATATGTGTGCATTCACCTAAGAACATGTACATCACATACACATATACACACATGCACACATATACACACAGGCACCATACACATACACACAGGAAGTGGAGTTTGAGATGCCATCTTTGGCCAGTAGGTGGAGGCAGATTCCTGGGACTGTCAGGCAAAGGATTTACTGAGCCCAAAGATAAGTATCAGGTTAGGCTCTGTCCCCAAAGGATGGACTTTGCAGAAATGAAGAGAATGGGCTCCTGGTTAGAACAGTGATAATGGAGAACAGGTGTCAGCAGGCACGTTTCAATTAATAATCAGGTGCTTCCTGTCACCGGCAACCCTTAGGGCAGCACAGTTACAAAGATGAGCAAGGCAACCTCTGCAGCTAAGGTGGTGGCTCTCCAGACAAGGGCACCTGCTGCACCAATGTGAGAACCAGAGTTCAAATCCCCATGTAAAAAGCCAGGCATGGACACACATACACCAGTAACCCCAGCAAAGTGGGGACCAGAGACAGAAGAATCAGTAGGATTTATTAGCTTCTAGCCTAGCTCCAGGCTCATTGACAGGCCTTGTCTCAAAGGAATAATAAGGAAAGTGACAGAATAGGACACCTGGCATCCTCCTCTGTCCCCTGCATGCACACATAGGCACATGCACTCACACATACATATACAATCCACATATATAAATTGTGTAACTGTCAGCTAATGCTGTAATAATGTAACAAGCATTCAGAGACCTACACTAAAGAATTGTTATTGCCTGCATGTTGGCAGGTGATCTGACTGGGAGGGGTTGGATTCAAATCTGCTCTACCTGCCTCCACATTCCCAGAAATACTCTTACCAGGAACCTGATTTTCTCTTGAAAGATAAGGGAAGTGCAGGAGTTCAGACCATACCACAGGAGCTGACATAAAGAATCTGTCGCCAGCTCCAACAATACATACCTATGACACCTGCTGCACTCGGGAGGCTGAAGAAGGGACTGACTCAGCCTGGGCCACAGCGTGAGACCCTGTCTCAAAAAAATAAATAACAATGCTGTATGAGATTGGCCCATCCATGTTCCATTCACAGACAGGGGAGTAGTTCATGAGGTCACACCCCTTCCTGAGAAGCTATCAGGGTAGGAGAGCACTGTCACGGGTAAATTGCCTATGCACCTTAATTGACACCTGACTGGAGAGAGGGTTGAAAGAGGACAATGGTAATGAATACCATCAAAATACCCCTTATACATGTATTAATTTGTCAAAAATCAAATAATATTTTTAGCCAAGCATGGTGGTGTACACCTTTAATCCAGCAGAGGAAGATAGACCCTGTGGATTCAAGTCAGCCTGGTCTACACAGTGAGTTCCAGTCCATCCAGAGCTATGCAGTGAGACCCTGCCTATATTTGTGTATATACATACATACATACATACATACATACATACATACGAATATATATGTATATATATGTAGAAAGGGGTGGGGATGCAGAGAAATTGGGACCTTTACATGTAGCTGGTGGGAACACAGGGTGACATGACGTATTCATCCTTGTTTGATTGTTGTGACAAAGTATTTGGAAAAAACAACTTGAGAAAGGCAGGGTTCATTTCAGCTCACAGTTTGAGGGTACAGTCATCATGACAGGGAAGGCTTGGTGTCAGTAGTGTGAGGCAGCTGGTCACATTGTGTTCCCATACAGGAAGCAGAGAGAGATGGATGCCGGTGCTCAGCTCACTTTCTCCTTTGTATTCAGTCCAGGACCACAGATACCATGGGATGGTATCACCTATGTTCTAATTAACCTATTCTAGAAATGCCCTTGAAGACACCCCAGAGGCTTATCTCCTAGGTGAGTCTAGATCTAGTGATGTCAACTATCAATAGTAACTATCCAGAGACTTAGGAAAATTCATAGTGTCTCAAATTATAATAGCTGTCCCCAATGCTCTAGGAACTCTCAGGAGAAACAGAGATACAGTTCTACACAAAAACTTTCTTACGGGGTCTGGAGAGAAGACTTAGCACTTAAGAGCACTTGCTGCTCTTGCAGAAGACCCAAGTTTGGTTCCCAGCATCCACATCTAGAGCCTCATAATCTTTTTTTTTTAAGATTTATTTATTTATTATGTGTACAATGTTCGGCACCAAATCTCATTACAGATGGTTGTGAGCCACCATGTGGTTGCTGGGAATTGAACTCAGATCCTTTGGAAGAGCAGGCAGTGCTCTTAACCGCTAAGCCATCTCTCCAGCCCGAGCCTCACAATCTTCTGTAACTTCAGCACCAAGCAACCCGGCAGCCTCTTCTGGCCACTTTGGGCATCGGGATACATGTGCCTCCCCGTGTGGGGTGTGTGTGTGTGTGAGAGAGAGAGAGAGAGAGACAGAAAGACAGAGAGACAGAGACAGAGACAGAGACAGAGACAGAGAGACAGAGACAGAGAGACAGACAGAGACAGAGACAGAGATAGATAAATAAAGTGAATCCAAAAAATGTGTGTGCAAATGTTTGCGGTAGTAAAAGGCTTATTATATTTACCACATATTCACACAATTGATATGTCTATCACTTAGCAAATGGACAGATACAAATGCTATTGGGGAATACTCAGCCGTAAAAAAATAGTGAAGATCTGGTAGGATGGCTTGAGGAGTGAAAGTGCTTGACTCACAATCCTGATAACCTAAATTCAATCCCAGAATCCACTGTGGGAGGTGAGAACTGATTCCCACAACTTGTCCTCTGACCTCCACACAGTGCTGTGCCATTCACATGTCTGAACTCACAGACACATAGTAATAATAATAATAGCCATCATTATTTTTATTTTTATCAATGTAGCAACAAAGTACATGCTACAATAGAGATGAACCCTGGAAGTATTATATTGATATAAGCCAGGTGCAAAGGGACAAATATATGATTCCTCTTAGGTGACACTAGTGTCATGATTTAGCTATGAAGTGCCCCCCACCAAAGGTTCATGTGATCCCTGATCAGGAGAGTTCAGAGTTGGAGGGCTTGAACGGTGACTACATTGTGAGGGTGCTGATTTCATCAGTTAAGTAATCCTCGGGTCAATTCACAGCTGAATGGGATGTTAAGTGGTGGAGGCTGCCTGGAGGAAGAGTTACCATGGATAACAGGAAGATAGATCACTTGTTCTCTCGCTCTCCATTCCCCAACATCCACCACCCCATGACGCTCTGCTTCGTCAAAAGCCATGAGCCAAGTGACCATGGATGATACCTCTGAGACAATGAGCCCAAATAAATCTCGCCTTCTTTAACTCGACTTTGACAAGTGTTCTGTAACATCAATGGAAAGCTAACATGTTTAAAAAGGATGAGTCTACAAATTAGAGCAGAGGCAGGCTAAAGAGGGTGATATGCCACAAAGCTTGGTGATCCGAGTTCCAAATCTGAGGATCCACATGTGTGTCATCACACACACACACACACACACACACACACACACACACACACACACACACACACACACACACACACTACAAAGAGAAAATTGCCTGGACAAGGGGAGGGGCTCATGTGGAGAGAGCTGCCACAGCCAATGGTGGCACACCTGATCTCTCCCCATTTGCCCCTGAATAAACACCTCCCTGTGTCCAAACCCACATCTTCTGTTCTTCTTTTTAAATTATTGTTATTTATTCATTTGGGGGGGTATGTATATGTTCATGTGTGTGCACACAGGTGAGCACATGTGAGGGCAAGGCAGAGGTCAATGTCAGGCACCTTCTCCAACAACTCCCCAGCTTATCTTTTTCAATCACATTTTTATTCATATTGGGGGTGGGAGATTGAGCCAAGACTCATATATGAGGACAGGAGACAAATTTTCAGATATCTTGGGGAAAGGGGTAGGTTCTTCCATTCTGTAGGTCCCAGGGATCAAACTCAGATCATCTTTGGCATTAAGAGCCTTGACAGGTCTATCTTGTAGCCTCCCCACATTTTTTTGTTTGCTTGTTTGTTTTTTTGTTTTTGAGACAAGGTCTCTCACTGAAGCTGGAACTCACCAGTTTAGCCAGACTGGCCAGCCAGTGAGCTCCAAGGATTCACCTGTCTCTGTTTCCCCATCACTAGGCTCGTGTGAAGCTCTAAAGGAAAGCCTGCACTGTTTGTCTGCAGACTTAGAAAGAGAGCTGGGAAATGAGGCTGTGTCTGAGCTGGTAGAGGGCTTGCTTGGCAAGCACAGAACCCTGGGTTGCCACCCCAGCACAGAATAAATGGTTTATAATCCCAGCCCCTGGATGTAGAGGCAGGAGGATCAGGAGTTCGAGGTTATTCTTGGCTCTGTGAGAAGAAAACAAAAAGCTGGGTGTGGTGGAGCATTCCTGTTACACGAAAAGTAAAAGATCCAGAGACTGATATTGGGATTCAAGCTTCATGCTGAAGATCAGAAAAGCAAAGCAGATGGTCACTGGCTCTTACCTCTACCTCAGACTGAAAGGCGAACCTGGATCCACCAAACCTCAGACTGAAGCCTCTCCTCAGCATGGCTGGAGAATCCTGAGACATCAATGTCTTCCTCCCCTCAATGTGGCTGGAGAATGAATGCCTGATACTGACTGCTGAAGACTCTGCTCCTATCTTTTATACCCACTAGTGCTGGGATTAAAGGTGTGTGTGATCCCAGGTGCTGAGATCACCTTTGTGTGAGCTGTTTCTCCTTTAGACTGATTCACTCTTGTGTAGATCTGGGTGGCCTTAGACTCACAGAGATCCATCTACTTCTGAATCCTGAGTCCTAGGATTAAAGGTATGTATCACCACTGTCTGATCTCCATAGTTTGAGACTGACTTTGCTTTCTGAATCCTCAGACAAGCTTTAATAAATCATAAATAATATATTACCACACATTCCTTTAATCCCGAAGGTGGATCTCTGTGAGTTCAAAGCCAATCTTGGCTATATAGTGAGTTCCAGGACAGTATTACACAGAGAAACCCTGTCTTGGGGGAGGAGGTAGGAAAAAAGGAATGAAGGAAGGAAAAGAAAAAAACAAAAGGAAAAGGAAAAGAAAGGGGATAAAGAGAGAAATGGGGAGGGGAGAACAGCACAGAACTGGGCAGGCAGGAAAGGCAGGGCTGAGGGTTCCCTGCAAGTTCCTACCCTCACTCATCACACCGTGCACAGGGCCCAGCCTCAACGAAGGCAGCTTTAGACAAGGAGACCCAGGTCTGCTTGCGGTTCCAAGCACTGCTTCTTCTTTCTGTCACCCAGGGCTCCCCTCCTACGCTTCCTCACAAGAGAGCCACCCAGTCTTGCTCACACTTCCATTCCAGCTCCGGTCTGGGAGTGACACAAATCCCTCCAGTCCTGGACTGTTCCAAGGCCTCCAAGGAAGCTTCCCAGCTGTGCACAGCTGGGAGACCCAGTGCTATTGTCTCCATGACGCTTTGGGGCAGGACAATAGCAAAGTGCTGGCATCTTAGGTTCCAGCATACTCTCTGCCCCCAGACTCCTGGCACATCACCCAGGATGCTCTTGGGACAGAACCGGAGGCACTGACCCATGGGAATATCTTTTCCTGCTCTGTTGCTCTGGTGATAGATGGAATGGATCCTGCGAGGCCCTCTTTCCTGAATGATGTTAAATGCTGGGCAGTGTGTCTTGAATTGAAGCAAGGGAAGGAAGAGTGGCCAAGGCCTTTCAGGATGCTCCCGAGTGTTATCTATAGTTGAAATTACACCATTAGTGTTCCATTCCTTGGGCTAGAACTCCAGCACAGGCACCGTCTTTATCACAGCTCACTTTCCACATGGACATTAACATAACTTATCAGGACACAGGCTGGTGCTGCATTTTAAATGATCTCTCTCTCTCTCTCTCTCTCTCTCTCTCTCTCTCTCTCTCTCTCTCTCTCTGTGTGTGTGTGTGTGTGTGTGTGTGTGTGTGTGTGTGTGTAGGACAGAGGACAGCTTACAGAAGTCCAGTCTCTCCTACCTATGGTCCCTGGGAACTGAACTCAGGTCATCAGGATTAGCAGCAAGCACCTTTACCTTCTGAGCCATCTCACCGGTCCCATTGGTTATCTATTATCCTATCCCATTCTTCATGCAGCCCTTTTTATATTTAAGTTTTGCCTACTTGTATGTCTGTGTACCACATGCATACCTGGTAACTGTAGGGTCCAGAAGAGGGCATCAGATCTCCTGAAGTGGGAATTAGAGATGGTTGTGAGCTGCCATGTGGGTGCTGGGAATCAAACCCAGGTCCTCTAGAAGAGCAGCCAGTGCTCTTAACTGACGAGCCATCTTTCCAACCCCCTATAAGGTGCTGTCATACTTACTTTGTTTTATAGCTGGGGACACCTGCCACAGAGAGCATGGGATTGACATAAGCCCTTGCCAATGGGGAAAGCCAGATTTGATGACAAGCCCAGCAAGACAGTCCTGCCTTCCAGGAGCAGCTTAAATAACTGAGTGCAGATAGACAGGTCTCTGAACTGGGGTGCAGAGGATAGCCCCAGAGTCACACAAAACCTGCAAGCTCCTCAATGTGTATTTGGGCTTTGAAGGATGAGTTGGAGTTGGGTAGAAGAGAACAGCATGTGGGGTAGCTGTCTAGGGCCAATTCAAATCAAATTCTCAGCCGAGAGGCTCAAAGGGATGGAGCTGTTCAACTCAAGAGCTCAGCAGGGGGCATGTGGTCATTTTGAAGTGCCAAGTCGGTGTTCTAGGCATCCATCACTGTTCCTGGGAACCCCCTGGTTCCCATTAGCATCCTAGTGACATATTTTTCTCTACACCTGGGAAGTTCCCACACAGCATTCCCTATGCCCCACTCCTGTACCCACAGCCTCAGGCCCCGGGGACGCCAGTCATGAGGATCCCAGTCCCAATTTGCAGTCAGCTCTCTGCATTGTGGTCCTCTTTTCTCAACCCTGACCTCCAGTGGGAGGAAACATGGGGGAGAACCATGGGACAGGGTTATCTGAGATGGTTTCCAGGGGCTGGAAGTCCTGTTCTCTCTCTCTCTCTCTCTCTCTCTCTCTCTCTCTCTCTCTCTCTCTCTCTCTCTCTCTCTCTCTCTCTCACACACACACACACACACACACACACACACACACACACTCACACACACATGTTCATACATGCATATGGCACTCATACGCACAGGAAGGCTAGACAAAACCAATCCGAAAGCTCACGGGCTCCAAAACCATCTTTCTGAGGAATGCATAAACTTGATTTAATACTGGCTTTGACATATGGGATTCCAGGTGCTGAAGCCCTGAAATACCTTGGAATGTGCTAGAACAAAGTATAAGGCACCCTGTCTTGGCCCACCCTCGCCCACACCCATTTGGCTGGCAGCCATTGAATAAGACCTTGGATTTCCAGTAGCTTCTTTCAGAGAGTCTGAGGTGTCAGTTCCAGTCAGGAGCCAGGCCCGCAGCTCCAACACTCAGCCAGTGTCCAGGTGGGGTCTTATGATGAGGCTAGCCCAGGAGTAGAAGTGGTTGAGGACAGGCCCCTGGCAGCCGTGTTCTTAGCTGACATGTCACTTCAGAGGTTTGGGATGCAGACTTCCATACACTCTGATAGATGAAGACCCTACCCTGGGCCCACCAGAGGGGCCTCGGAGAGCCATCTTAGGATACCAAGAAAAAACTGGTGAACGCAGCTTCATAGTTTCCCTGGATTCTGTGAGATGAGAAGAAATGGCCAAGTAGCAGCATCCTCATTCCAGCTCTCAGCTCCTCTAACACCATGGACCAGCCATGGTGGAGCAGAGGGTGAGCAGCTGCTGGGAATGTATGCCTTAGTTTTCCCACACTGCCTCCAAACATCCCACACCATGAACTTCATTGAAAGTGAACAAGAGGGAATAGAAGGTAATGGTGTCTGGAGATAAGCATGCTCCTCCATACAATGACTTCTAATGGCTCAGCTGTGATCTTGTCTCTCAACACTCCAGGACAGCCAAGAAGTTCCATCATGAGCACAGAATCAATTAGTAATGTCTGCATGTGGCACTTTGTTGAATTCTACCACTATGCAAATGCTGCAATTGATTGGTGATGTCTGCAATGGTCAGGGATAGTCCCCATCCATCATCTACAATGCTAGGCAGCTTTCCCCTGCAGCAGAAAGGGAAGTTCTCAGGACCTTAAAAATTACCTCTTGGATGATCATTCCCTATTTTGCCCTTTTCTGAGGATGTTAATATTGGTTATAGTAAAAAAAAAAAGTCATTTGTCTAAAGTAAAAACACAGTACTGAATTAATTTCTTCTCCATGGAGATGACTAAATGTTTTCTTCCTTGCTGGAGACTCAAAAGGTGGCCTGACTGTCACTGAAAAGGACCTTAGACCCTTTAAGAATCCCATCCAGGAAAAGGCAGATAGACCTTGGCACTATGCTCTGGGTTAGAGTTCACAGTTCACTTCCCATGATGTTTTGATCCCAAAGTCTAAATGACCCATGGAGTCTGGGTCACTTCATTTGGACACCTTGGTCTGCAGTGTGCTGGGCAGGTAGAGGTACCTCCAGATGGCATAGTAGTGGGTACCAGCACCAAATGCCACAAAGAGGTGCCAGATGGCATGGGCAAAGGGAATCCTCCCGTCGCTCTTGAAGAACACCATGCCCAAGCAGTAGAAGACCCCTCCTGTCATCAGCTCCCAGATGCCCTCCGTGTTGGGCTGTTGGAAGAAAAGGATTGGACACAAGTCAGAGGAAGAGCTAGTCATTCCCTGCCACCCAAACGAAAAGTACAAGTGATGAACAAGCCCGGAGTCCCCTAGGAAGTCTCAACTCTGTAACATCAAATTTTCCTATATTAATTTTCCAGATCTATAATTGGTTGATGACAGTGAACTCAAACCTCAGAGGTCCAGCAATTGGGAGAAGGCAATTGCAGCAGGATTAGAAATACAAGGTCATGCCAGGTTATACAAGGCTCTGCCTCAACAAAGCAAAACCAAAATAAAATTTAAAAAAAGAATGCAAGCTAAATACTGAGACCTGAAAGAAAGAGGGGGACTGGAGATGGAGATGTGTCTGAATAGCAGAGCACTGGCCTAAAATGTTCAACGCCCTGGGTTCAATCCTCAGCACTGCACACATGCACACAGAGTCAGGTAGTACACCCATATCACGGAATGTTATTTGTTACTTAGCCTTTAAAAACTGACTATTCTGACACAAGCCGCAGTGTGGAGGAGCTCCAAGGACACAACGCTAAGTGAAATAAGCCAGGCACGAAAGGACAGCTACCATAAAACGTGATTGTCCCAAAGTAGCCAAATCCACAGAGACAGACAGTAGAAGGGGAATGCCATGGCCTGGATGGAGGGATGTTGCACAGAGCTATCCTCCAAGCCAAATTGCTGCCATCTTCAGGAGTTTGATCTGGACCTGCTTGCCAAAGATCATCACAGCTGGGCTTGTTGAATGCTGACATTCTCTCTTGGAAAGAGGGGGCAAAGAGGGTCATGGTAGCCTCCTTGAGTAGCCAGCCATTCCTCCCAATCTGTCCCTAATTGTACATGGTCTTGGAGTCTCTGAGAAGGGTTAGAGGATATAGGTGAGAATGTGGGAGGGGACCCCATCTACATAGCCATGGGGAGTCATCAAGCATGATGGATGCAAACTTTCCAGTGTGACTGCTTTAAAGACACCCGTGCTTCTGCCCATAACCCCTCACACAGTGCCCTGCAGGTGAGCCTAGACTTGACTTTGGTGGACTCAAGGAGGGGTAATGTTGTTTACATCTTCTCGGGGGAAGGAATTTTAGTAATGGGGAGAAAAGGGATTCTCTCTCTCTCTCCCTCTCTCTCTCTCTCTCTCTCTCTCTCTCTCTCTCTCTCTCTCTCTCTCTCTCCCGTGTGTGTGTGTGTGTGTGTGTGTTGTGTGTGTGTGTGTGTGTGTGTGTGTTGATGTGTGCATGCATGTGGAAGTCAGAAGTCCACCTCGGACATTGCTCCTCAGGACACCATCCACCTTGGGTTTTGTTTTTTTTGTTGTTTGTTTTTTTTTTTTTTTTTTTTTGTTTTTTGTTTTTTGTTTTTTTTTTCCGAGACAGGGTTTCTCTATGTAGCCCTAGCTGTCCTGGAACTCACTTTGTAGACCAAGTTGGCATCAAACTTGAAGATCTGCCTGCCTCTGTCTCTAGAATGCTGGGATTAAAGCATATGCCACCAACACCTGGCCATCCATCTTGTTTTTATGAGACAGGGTCTCTCACTAGCCTGGAGCTTACCAGTAAGGCTATACTGGCTGGCCAGCAAGCTCAGAAATCCTTCCCAGTGCTGGGATTACAAGTGCATGCATGCCCAACTTTTTTTTTTTTAAAAAAAGTTTCTTTATTTTTAAAAGTTATTTATTTTTGTATATACCATATGTGTGTGGATGCCCAAGGAGGCCAGAAGAGGGTACTAGATTCCCTGAGCTGGAGTTACAGGTGTTTGTGGGCCACCGAATGTGGCTTGTGGCCTTCATCTGAAACTGTACTGACACACAGGATCATCTTTAGGTCAGTCGGGTTCCACCATCCTGTCTTTCAACAACTTGAACAGCCATAAAATAAAGTCTCTTGGAGACTGAGAAGGTGGCACCTGCCTGCAACTCTAGCACTCAGCAGACAGAGGAAGAAGGGGTTTGAGGCCAGCCTGAGCTACAGAGCAAACAACACAGATCAAAACAGAAAAAAAAAAAGAATTGGACATGAGAAATGTTATTCAGCCTTTTAAAAGCAACACTACATAATGAGTTTGATTCTGGCCTGGGCTACAGAAGACCCTCTCTCTCAAAAAAAAAAATCTCAGAGATCTTAAAGCACCTATGTGGTGCTTGGTTTAACTGCCAACTCAACACAGTCTAGAATTGCCTTAGAAGAATAGAGTCATGGGGAAATGTCTAGATCAGGTTGTTGGGTGGGTTATGTCTGTAGGGGATTTATAACGGATATGTGAAGACTCAGCCTAAAAAAGAGCAGCACAATTGTCTAGATTTGAGTCCTGGACTGTCTGACAGTAGAGGCAGTAAGCTGAACAGGAGGCATGCATTCATTTCTGTCTGCTCTTGATTATAAAAGTCACTAGTTGCTTCAAGTTCCTGCCGTGGCTTCCCCTCAAGGATGGACTGGAACTTGGAATCATGATCCAAATTAACCCTTTATTTTCTAAACTGCTTTCATTTTTAGTTTCATGTATGTATATGGGAGGGGGTATATGCACCATTTGTGTGCAGTGAGTATAGAGGCCAGAAGGGGCATCAGATCACCTGGATTGGAGTTAAAAGTGTTTGTGAGCCACCTGATGTGGGTGCTGGGAACCAAACTCGGGTCCTCTGCAAGAGCAACAAGTGCTCTTGACCACCAAGCCATCTCTCCAGCCCAGTCCTCTAAGTTGCTTTTTTTTTTTTTTTGTCACAGAAACAAAAGTGAATCTAAAACATTTTGGGTGGTATTGTGAATATCTCTAAGGTATCTCAACACACACACACACACACACACACACACACACACACACACACACACACACACACACACGTATTCCCCAGGCCTCAAGAGTATTGTTGCTGAACATGAACCACACAGTAGTCAAAACACCCAGTGTTTCTTAGCAGCACTATGTGCCAGGCACCATGGTCAGTGCCTTGCCTGCACTGCGCGGTCACCTTCATAGTATATGGAGACCCAACCTCATACTCAGGCACAAGGAATGCCTCACCTCCCAGGTGAGATAGCCATGTTTTCTGTCCCTTTAGGCAAGCGCACAGATCCACTCAGCCTCTGTTTCCCCTGCTGACAGGGGGAGGGATTGATTGATAGTCTCAAGAGGCAGGTCCAGCTCAGGTATGAGTTCCCTCCAGAAGATTGGAGTCCTCACTCTGGGCAAGTGGGACTTACCATAGAGAGGATGACCAGGGCGGGGAAAAAGCCCATCACCACATAGCAGAGCAGTTCCACAAGCTTGTACCTGGGGAAACAGATCATGTGATCTCAGGACAAGCTTCCAATGAGGGACAAAGAACACAACTCCCTGATGCTGAAGACCAGCACAGTGAGAAGAGAATTTATCTGTATGGAACTCTTCGGCTCCTATGCTGGCCAGCAACCTCAACGGGTAATCGGAGTTGTGTGACCTTGGGAAAATCGTATGACAAGCCCCCTTTCTTCTCTGAGCCTACTTCTGAGCTTCTAACATGTATACTGTAGGTAAAACATGGGTTGCAAGTTTAAGCATAGCAAGCACATTCGTATTGCCAATGTGCGGCCTATGGCAGACATTACTAATTAATCCCACCATCTTCTCCCACAGGACCCAAGCAGCCATTCCTAATTGTGCTGACTTGCTAGATGAACCAAACCCTATGGCATTCTGGATTGTTTGTCTCCTGGAGGACCTGTGGGCTCTGCAGTTGCAGGATTTTGTTATTTTCTGTTGCTTTTCTGGCTTCTCTCTCCTCCACGCTTAATGACTATCATTCCAGTCCCATATCAGCAGGAAAAAAGAGTTTTCCTGTGGGAGCTGGAGAAATGGCTCAGAGGTTAAGAGCACTGGCTGCTCTTCCAGAGGTCCTGAGTTCAATTCCCAGCAACCACATGGTGGCTCACAACCATCTGTAATGAGATCTGGTGCCCTCTTCTGGCATGCAGGCATACATGCAGACAGAACATTGTATACACAATAAATAAATAAATCTAAAAAAAAAAAAAGTTTTCCAGGTACATGACCCCTTAAAGACTTTCCCCATTATGTGATAATACAGTTTAGGGAAGGCAGGTGGCAGGTGACAAGTGACCTAGTTCACTGAGTGGCTCAAGTAACCTATGATGTCATAAAAAAAGAATCAGGAGAGGAAGGTGTGCTGGATCAATGGCTCAGCAGTTAGGAGCACATGTAGTTCAAATCTCAGCGCCCACAATGAGTAGCTCATGACTACCCACAGCTCTAGGGGATTTGACACCCTCTTCTGGCCTCCTTGGGCATCTACATACAAGTGGGTATCTACATACATGCACACAGACACACATAAATGAAGTACAACTTTTTGATATGTGTGTGTTCATGAGTGTACAGATGCACATATTGTGAGGTGTGAGCACAAATGTGTGGAAGAAAAACAGTAGCATCAAGTGTCATTCCCCAGGTACCGTCCACCTTGAGAAAGGGTCTCTCACTGATGTGGACCTTGCCAAGTAGAGTAAAGGGTCTGAGCAGCAAGCCCCAGGGATCCTCCTATTTCTGCTTCCTCAGCAATGGGATGATGGGTACAATACTGTGCCCAGACAATAAAGTGTGTTCCGGGGGTCAAATTCAATATTTCATGCTTGAACAACAGGAACTTCACCACCAGAGTCATCTCCATAACACCCACTATGATTTTTTTTTTTTTTTGAAAACACTCAGGGTCCAGTGAGATGGTTTCATTGGCAAGGAATTTTCTGTGCAAGCATGAGGACCTATATCCCTGCACCCACATAAAAGCCAGGCATGATCACACACATCTGTAACCTCATCTCTGAGGGGGGAGAGACATGAGAGTCTCTAGGGCTCACTGGCCAGCATTAAACTCTGGCACACACACACACACACACACACACACACACACACACACACAGCTTTAGATCTGTCCCTCTGGGCCATGGGACCTGATATACAACCATGAGCCTCAGAGGGTAGGATTTAGGCAAGGCCTTTTCCTCACATTTTGGGGGTCATCCTGGGGGCTCACCTGCTTGAGGCTGCTGAGAGGTGGTGCTGGAGAATGAAGGGACACCTCACCAATATGAGATCCCCCAGCCCTGACTTACCGTTCATGGAAGAAAAAGACATAGATAGTACCAGTGGAGGCCATGACCCAGACCAGCCAGCGCATGTGGGAGGCCCAGGGGCCCAGCTCCCGAAGGTTCAGCCTGGGAGAGAGAAAGCCAAGGGCAGAGCCTCAGGGGGCCACCAAGGCCAAGCACTACATAGCCAGTCTGTCACAGGAAACTGACCCCAGAGCAGCCCAGTCCCCAGTGGCTACCCAGGCAGGACAAGGACTCTCACCATGGAGGGGCAGAATGCTGTACAAACTGAACTGGCAACACTGGAGTGGTAGCGCACGTCTGTCATCCCAGCACTCAGGAGGCTGAGGCAGGAGAGTAACCAGTTCCAGGCCAATATGAGCTACACACATGACAAAAGACCCAGACAAAAGCTCGCCTCACAGCTAGGAGTCGGTAAAGTGCCAGTCACTCGAGTGTGAGAACATGAGTTCAAGTCCCCACAACCCACATAACTCCCAGTGACGGGGAGGCAGAGACAGGAGGATCCCTGTGGTTCAGTCAGCCATTAGCCTAGCTGAATAGTGAGTGACAGGTTCAATAAGGAACCCTGTCTCAAAAAATAAGGTGGAGATCAAACAAAAGAGATGTCTGACTGTCACAAGATCCCTGAGTGTATGTACACGTGTTCACACACGTTCACAAGAACATGTATATACATATACACCACACACACACTCACACGCAAGCATACCCTTTTTATAATATACATATTTTCCACTGGTTCTTTCTCTAATGAACCCTAATGTACACTGCCATGTCCAACTCTTGTAATTGTATACAATATTTTGAGTAAATTTGAATTTTTTAACGTGTGTGTGTGTGTGTGTGTGTGTGTGTGTGTGTGTGTGTGTGTGTGTGTGCTCATGTGCCATAGTGCATGTGTGGAAGTCAGAAGACAATTGTTTCTCTTCTTCTTCTATGTGGTTTCCAGGACAAGAACTCAGATTTGTCTACACAAATCAGGGCTGTCTGCAGGCACATTGTTTTTTAAGTCTGCTAAGTCATCTCTTTTGGTTTTTTTGATTTTTGTTTGTTTGTTTGTTTGAGACAGGGTCTTTCTAGGTAACTCTGGCTATCCTAGAACTCATTCTGTAGACAAGGCTGGCATCGAACTCAGAGATCTACCTGCCTCTGCCTTCTAAGTGCTGGGATTAAAGACATGAGCTCCTGCTCCAGACTAAGTCATCTTAAAGGCCCTGATCACAGTCATTTTAAAAATAGGCAGATAGACTGGATCAACATGGTGAAATCCCCGGAAACTATTAGCAGATGTCAGAGCGGGGAGATCAGTCAAGAATAGCTTGAGTGTGGACAGTTACAAGTATTTGCTGTGCCAGGCATGGTGGCAACACCTTTAATCCCAACATTGGTGAGGCAGACACAGAGAGAATCCAGCCTGGTCTACATAGAGAGTTCCAGGCCATCCAGGGCTGCATAGTGAGACCCATCTTCAGAGGTGGGGGAGGAGAGACAGAGACAGAGAGATTTGTTGTTCTTGGAGAGAACCTAGGTGCGATTCCAAGCCCCCACATCAGCCACCTGTAACTCCAGTTCCAAGGAACCTGACTTTCCTCTGGCCTCCGCAGGTCCCTGCATGCATGTGGTGCACATGCACGCAATGTCTCACACAGGCTCATAATTGAGAATAAGTAAATGCCTGTGCAACCATGTGCATGTGTCTGTGAGCAAACGTGCATGTGGGTGCAGCTCCGCATGGTGAGAAGAACACAGCTGAAAATCAGGAGAGGAGAAAGAACCGGGTGCAGTTGTGAGGTATAAAAGAGGAGAGGACAACCTCCTGAGCAAATTGGGAGCTTGGAGGAAGAGGAGGGGGAGCTGGGAGAATGAGAAGGGGAGAAGAGGAGGGGTGAGGAGGACGTAAGGGTGCAGGAAGGTTGTGTAGGGGGAAGAATAGAGGAGAGCAAGATAAGAGGTACCATCAGAGAGGGAGTCAGTATAGGTTTAAAGAGAAATCAGGCACTAGGGAAATGTCCAGAGATCTACATGGACGACACCAACTAATCATCTAAGCAACAGTGAAGAGGCTACCTTAAATGCCCTCCCTTGATAATGAGCTTGATGACTAACTTATATGCCACCCTAGAGCCTTCGTTCAGCAGCTGATGGAAGTAGAAGCAGAAACCCACAGCTAAACACTGAACTGAACTGGAATCCAGTTTCAGAGAAGGAGGAGTGATGAGCAAAGGGGTTAAGACCACGCTGGTGAAACCCACAGAAACAGCTGACCTGAACAAGAAGGAGTTCTTGGACCCCAGACTGATAGCTGGGATACCAGGATGGGACTGATCCAGATCCCATAAATGTGGGTGTCAGTGAGGAGGCCTCGGAAATCTATGGGGCCTCTTTTAGTAGATCAGTATTTATCCCTAGCGTAGGAATGGACTTTGGGATCCCATTTCACATAGAGGGATACTCCCTCAGCCTAGACACACGGGGGAAGGCCTAGGCCCTATCACAAAAGATATGACAGCCTCTGAAGACCCCCATGGAAGACCTCACTCTCCCTGGGAAGCAGAATTGGTATTGGATAGGTTAGGGTGTTACTGGGGGGCAGGGGAGGAGGAGAGGGAGAGGGAACGGGGATTGACATGTAAAACAATCTTGTTTCTAATTTAAATAAAAAATTAAAAAATAAAATAAAATAAAAGAGGAGAGAAAGCTGATAGGTTTCCTGGTTCTAATTCTATCATAGATTTTTTGTTTGGGGTGATGCATACATGCATAAAAATATATTTGATAATTAAAGTGTGAACTCCAAATGAAGCGCCAAAGCTTCCATTCCAAGATGGCTACTCTAACTGTCCAAGTCATTGAGATAAATAGACTTGGGATGCGGCTAATTCTGACATGAGCTTTTATTTTTGCAAGTTTCCATAATAAAGCTTATAAAATTTAAAATAAAAATAAATAAGTATTTTTAAAAAGAGAATAGTAGGGCCGGAGAGATGGCTCAGCAGTTACCCATTGCCTACCCTTCCAGAGGACCTGAGTTCAGTTCCCAGCACCCACATGGTGGCTTAGAGCTGCCTACGACTCTAGTTCTAGGGGATTTGACACACTAACAGACATGTGAGGGTGTCTTGCATGCAAAACACCAATGCACACAAAATAAAAATAAATAAATTTTTAGAAAGAATAACAAATGTGGTAGTTAGTGCTGTCAACTTGATGAGTTCTAAGAATCACCTAGAAGGGCCTCCGGGGACAGCTGTGAGTGGTGATCTATCTTAATTATGTTCAACGATGTATGGAGACCCTTCCAGTATGGGTGGCACCAGTGTTCTTCCAGTTCCTGCCATGAAGGGCTGCACTCCTGAGCTTTCTCCCCTAAGCTGTTTAATCAGGGTATCTTATCACAGTCTGAGGTGGGGGCAAGACAGCAGGATCATATACTTTGCACACAAGATGAATTACATGTAGGAGCAGGGAGAGAACTGAGCCCCTTCCCAAGCAGTTTAGAAAAGACAATAAGGTGCTAAAAGCCAGGCTGTGGAGGCACACGCCCTTAATCCCAGCACTCTGGAGGCAGAAGCTGGTGGATCTCTGTGAGTTCAAGGCCAGCCTAGTCTACAAAGCTACACAGAGAAACCCTGTCTGGAAAAAAAAAAAAAAGGAGCTGAGGATGAAGATCCCTTAACTCTTCTCTGGAATTAATTTCTTAGGTGAGAAAGCTTTTCAATTTTTAAAAAATTTATATGAGATGTGCACTTGAGTGCAGGTGCCAATGGAGGTCATAAAAGGGCTTCGGATTCCTTAGAACTGGAGTTAGAAGTGGTTGTGAGCTTTCCAGCATTGGTGCTGAACTCCAGTTCTCTCCAAGAGTAGCCAGTGCTCTCAGCCACTGAAAGAAAAGAGGGGGAAAAGAAGAAAGAGCAGGAGGACGAGGGGGAGTGGGGAGCCCTCTATTCAGTATCTACTTGCCATGATAGGAGGCAGAGGAAGATGGATCTCTATGAGTTCAAGGCCAGCCAGGTCTACAGCATAATTTCCAGTACAGCAAGGGCTGTTACACCGGGAAACCCTGTCTTTGGCGGGGGAAGACCTTTAGTAGCTAAGCATGCTGGCACGAATCGCCATCTCAGGAAAAGTGTGGGAGGGAGAATGTTGCCTAGCACCTGTGGAAGAAAGCCTGAGCTCTGCCCACATTACAGTAGCTCTGCTTTCTGTGTGAGAGAACTGTGGTCATCCAAATTCCGTATCTGTCTCAATGAACAAGGTGAAGAATGATGGAGGATGATTCCAGACATCGACACACATACAATACGTACACACACATGTACACCACACACACGTACACCAAACACACACATTCACACAGGAAAAGGAAATAGGCAGAAGGTAAAACTAGATAGTGGGGTTTTATTTTGTTTTCAAGACAGGGGCTCACTGTATGGCCAGAGCTGGCCTCAAACTCTGCCTCAGCCTCCCAAAGTCTGGGGTTGTAAGTACATGCCACACACTTGTCTAAACATACACTTTATAATGTACAATATACACACGAAATATAGAGGGAAGTGTGGCTCAGTGATAGAGGACTGGTTTGATTCCCAGAACCACAGGGGAAAAAGATTTTTAAAATGTCTTAAAAATGAGTAATTTTTGGGCTGGAGAGATGGCTCAGAGGTTAAGAGCACTGGCTGCTCTTCCAGAGGTCCTGAGTTCAATTCCCAGCAACCATGTGATGGCTCATAACCATCTGTAATAAGATGCGGTACCCTCTTCTGTCATGCAAGCAAGCATACAGACAGAACACTATGTACATACATAATAAATAAACATTTTTTAAAAAATTAGTAATTTTTTTTATACGGGACCTCACTATGTAGCCCTGCTAACCTCAAACTCTACCTGCCTCTGCTTCCCAAGTGCTGGGATTAAAGGCATGCACCACCACACCCAGTAAAAAGCAATGCTTTTAACACACACACACATAAACCAGACACCATGGTACACACTTGTAATCTCAGCACTGGAAAAGTGGAGGCAGAAGGATCAGGAATCCAAGGCCAGCCACAGCTACATAGAGAGTTCAAGTCTAGCCTGGGTAACGTGAGACTGTGTCTCACACACACACACACACACACACACACACACACACACACACACACACACACGTAAAAAAATAATGACCAAAAAACCCCAAAACACATGCATACAAGTGTGTCTATACATCTATATATACAGCCATTGGCATCTATTTATATCTGTAAATATATGTTAAAATATGTTAATGTATACACAAGTATTTTCAGACACACAGACATACACATTTGCTCTTTTTTGCCTACAACAACCCTGGTTGTTGTATCAGGACACTGGTCATAGTAGGTATTTCTTGGCACAAGGATAAGGATAAGCATGTCTTCTCACCTACTTCCCCATCTGTGTGGTCACCAATCACCCACCCAAAGGTAGACAGAAATTCAAGCAGAAGAAAGGAAGCAGAGGTGGGTACTGGCACTCACCAAGGAGCATAGGAGGCCGCAATGAAGAAGTAAATGACCATCCGGTCAATCATGTGCAGGCAGTGTTCTACCATCCTAGGGCAGGTAGAGAAGATGCAGGTCATAGCCTCTGTGTAGCAGGGAAGCATAGGAGCACCCACAGCACTGCCTAGGGACAGTCTTGCCTTCCCCAGTGGGAGAGACTGAGAGACAGAGATGCTCACCCCATCCTGTAGACACCCCCCTCCAGCCTCAGTCTCTCCACCTGCAAGGGACCAGAACAACAGTTTTCCAGGCTGCCTGCCATTCTGGGGCTTTATGGAGCTGCCTCAGGACTCCCATTAAGGTGAATGCTGGCACACCTCTGACTATGTGTGTGTGTATAGAATGTACGCCCATGTGCCCTTCTGTGGGTGGGTGGGGTACCTGAGATGGCTCTTCTTCCAGGAGACTGTGTGGAAAATGGTGGATACCACAAAGAGGCCACAGAGGCCAAGGCCGTAGATCCAGGCAGATATGGTCTCCCAGTCATCGTCAGACAGGAAGTAGAGGTTGGAGCTGCCAAGGATGCTGGGGATGATCCAAAACTAAAGCGAGAGAAGACAGAACAAGTCCAGCCTTTTTAAAAATATATATATTTCCTAAAGATTTGTTCTATCTTTAATTTTGTGTATGTGTGTAGGGTGGTGTGAGAGTTATGCACATGAATGCAGGAGTTGGTAAAAGCCAGAAGAAGACATTGGATCCCCAGGAGCTGGACTTTTAGATGGTTTTAAGATATCTGTCTGTCTTAAACAGGACCCATGTCTGGGGTGCTGGGAAACAAACTCAGGTCCTCTGCAAGAGCAGTGCATGTTCTAAACTGCTGAACCATCTCTCCATGCCCACACACCAACCTTTTGGGCATGGGATGGGGGGAGTATGATGTGGAGCATAGCAGGCTTTTTATGTGACTTATTATGGCCCTCAGTTACACTTCACTGCACATGCAGTGAAAGTCAAAGTCAACCTCAGGCATCATTCCTCAGGCACTGTTCACCTCAGTTACACTTCACTGCACATGCAGTGAAAGTCAAAGGTCAACCTCAGGCATCATTCCTCAGGCACTGTTCACCCAATTGTTTATTTGTTTGAAATATTTTTGTTAATTTTGTGTGTATGTGTATGCGTGTATTGTGTATGTGTTTGTGTGTGTATGCGTGTGTGTGTGTGTGTGTGTGTGTGTGTGTGTGTGTGTGTGTGTATGTGTGTGTATGTGTGTATGTGTGTGTATGTGTGTGTGTGTGTGTGTGTGTGTGTGTGTGTGTGTGTGTGTGTGTGTGTGTGAGCCAGAGTGCACTAGTGGACATCATAGATAGCCAATTCTCTCCTACCATGTAGGCCTTGGGGATTGAACTCAAGTCCTCATGCTCATGTAGAAAGCATTTTACTGAGCCATCTTTACAGACTCAGACTTTTGAACAATGCCCAGGGGAGTACAGAGCCCCAAAATCTTTGCCCTGACTCACCTTCTCTAGATCACATTGCCCCACACCTAGACAATACAGTTTCCACCAAGCACGTGAAGGCTAACAGTGCCCCTAAACGAAGTGGGAACAGGTTCCATTTTCATTTTTCAAAAACTTTAACTGACACATAAGACATAAAAACTGTACCTATTGGGGGCTGATGAGACAGCTCAGTGGTTAAGAGCACTGGCCATTCTTCCAAAGGACCCAGGTTCAATTCCAGCACCCATACAGTAGCTCAGAACTGTCTATAACTCCAGCTCTAGGGAATATGTTCCCATCTTCTGGACTCTGTGAACATCAGGCATGCACACAGTGAATAGACATACATCTAGGCAAAATACCCATAGACACAAAATTACAATTACAAATTAAAACTACCCATAATGGATTGGGTAGATTGCTCAATGGGTAAGGCACTTGCCATGCAAGTGTGAGGAAATGAGCTCAGATCCTGAGAATCCAATAAATGGTTGTTGGGAGCTGGGCCAATTCAAGGCTTTCCTGAGGCCCTGATGTATGGAGAAGGAGCATAGTTCCCCGTCTAAAGCCACGAACATGCTTGGTAGAGGCAGTAATGGCCTAGGGGCTGAGTCTTGGGGGAGCTGCAACTTCAGATCCTGGGAATCTAACTCTTCCCCAATAATGGGCTGTTCTTATCAGTTCCAAGGCCACTCAGTCTGTGACACACTTGAGATACCCTGTGTCTCTTTTGTGCAGCATTGCTTGGTTATCTTCTTGTTGATTTTGTCCCACTGTGTGATAGGCTTCTGTTGACTCTGTTTCATTTACCCAAGGGAAATAGTATATAAAATGTGGTGATGGCACACACTTTTAATTCCAGAATTTGAGAGACAGAGGCAGGTAGATCTCTGAGTTCGAGGCCAGCCTGGTCTAAAGAATGAGTTCCAAGACAGTCAGAGCTACACAGAGAAACCATGTCTTGGGAAAAGATAGAGAGAGGCAGGAAAGGAGGAAGGAAAGGAGGGAGGGAGGGAGGGAGGGAGGGAGGGAGGGAGGGAGGAAGGAAGGAAGGAAGGAAGGAAGGAAGGAAGGAAGGAAGGAAGGAAGGAAGGAAGGAAGGAAGGAAGGCAAGCTCATGCAGAC
The DNA here is from genome assembly GCF_003668045.3 of Cricetulus griseus. Lineage (NCBI taxonomy): Eukaryota > Metazoa > Chordata > Mammalia > Rodentia > Cricetidae > Cricetulus > Cricetulus griseus. The sequence continues at coordinate 79,156,316 of NC_048597.1, forward strand.
CTCCTGGTCTCAGCTTTCTGTCTTCTTTATTTTCTCATCCATGGTCCTCCTCCTCCTCAACACCTCGCTGCTTTGAATTCTTATTCCTGTGGTTTGGGTCACACAGTAGCACATGTCTATAATCCCAGCATGTCTACAGTGAGATGGAAGAATTCCCAGAAGCCCATGGTCCAGCTAGCCTGGCCTACACCTGTCCAACAAAGACCATCTCAAACAAGGTGGGAGGTGAGAAATGACATGTGAAATTGTCCTCTGTCCTCCACACCTGCATCATGGCACATGTACACTCACACTCTTACATACAAACAGGTGCACACATGTCACACAATCAAAGATTTTTAAAAGTTGTACATGTTAATGTGGTACTATGAAATTTCTGTTTGAGGCAGGATCTCATAGCAGGCTGGCCTCAATGTTATAACTATCTCCTGCCTCAGCCTCCCAAAGGCTAGAGTCACAGGCCTGTACCACCACACCAGGCTCCATGCAGAGCTTTATCATCATCATCATCATCATCATCAAAGTATTAATTTTTAATTATATTTGTGGAGGGATGCTTTGAGTGCAGGTGCTAATGGAGGCCAGGAGAGGGCATTAGAATCCCTGAGGATGGAGTTACAGGCTGTTGTGAGCAGTCTGCTATGGGTGCAGGGAACTGAACTCAGGTCAAAGGCAGCTATCTCTGAAAACATTTATCATTGCTTTAGGATAAAAGCTTGCAAATGCTTTTAGGTGTATTTGCTTGCTTGTTTGCCATGCTAGAGGTGGTTCCCAGGGCCCTCTCATACTTCGGAAGAACTCTACCAAACTGCGCTACATCCCCAACCCTCTTTCAAGCTTTTTGAAATGCACAGCTCCATAGTTGTGTTGTAGAAGCCTTGTGTATCATTCCAAAAGCCCTGGGTTCCATCCCCACCACCACATAAAGCAGGCATGGTAGGGAGAACCGAATTCAAGTTCATCCTTAGCTTCATAATGAGTTTAAGACTAGCGTGGGCTACCTGAGACCCCATTTCAAGAGGAGACAGTGCAGGGGGAGAGATAGTTTTAGAGAATGAACCCCTGAAATCATTTACCTTTACAAATCTGTGACCTACCTCAACCAAACCTTCCATCTTTTCCTCATGAGAGCACCGGGAACTGTCCAATAACTGGGTGATGGATAGGTCATTCTAGTGTGGCTAATGTCATGGAATCATCTTTTTGTACACTGTGAAGATGTGTCATTTTTATTGGTTTAACAAACAGCTGAATGGTCATTAGCTGGGCAGGAGGTATAGGTGGGACAGCCAGACACAGAGGATGCTAGGAAGAAGGGCAGAGTCACCAACAGATGCAGAGGGAGCAAGACATGCTGGAGGACAGGCAAAAGCCTCAAGCTGTGTGTCAACACTAGGTAGATAGAAATGAGTTAATTTAAGTTGTAAGAGCTAGTTAGCAACAAGCCTAAGCTACCAGCCAAACTCTTACAATCAATAATAAGTCTCCATGTCATCATTAGGGCACCGGCTGGCAGAACAGAAAAAGCCAACTGCAGTTCTCCAGTCCATTGTGCTTCCTTTAAAACCATACTGTTGGGGCCCTGAGAGATTAGAGGAACAGGTCACATGGGGTGGTTTGAGGACTGAGGAGATATCTCCATCAGCAACGTGCTCGCTGTGCAAGCATGAGGACCTGAGTTCAGACCCCCAGCACCCCATCAAGAGCTGAGTCCCATGCTTGGAATCCTGGTATTGGGAAGCAGAAACTGGCAGATTCCTGGGATCATTGCACTGGGTCAGTCAGCCTAGTTCCAGGTCCCAATGAGAGACAGCATCCAGAAAACAAGATGGACTCCTAAGTTTGATTTCTGAGTGCCACAGTGCAAGTGGAGAACTGACTCTGAAAGTTGTCCTCTGACTCCCACATGTGCACACCCACTCTCACACAAAAATAAAAAAAAAAACAAATAATTTTAATGAAGCAAAAGCTGACTTAGCAGTTAAAAGCAATCAATGATTTTTTTTTAATGCAGGATCTCTGCCTCTGCCTTTGGAGTGCTGAGACTAAAGGTGTGCACCATTACATACAGTTTTCAGTACTCTTTTAGAAGACCTGGGTTCAATCCCAGTACCTGCACTGAGCAGCTCACAACTGCCTGTTTAACTCCAGCTCCAGGGGATCTGATGCTCTCTTCTGGCCTCTCTAGGGACCTGCACTCACCTGCACATACACACAGACAATATACACACAATAGATTGAGAAGAGTGCCTTCCTTACCCCCACCCTGAATGGTCCCCATGTCAGTACCCCATAAGTCAACTCACAGCATGGGTGGCACAGTTAGCAGCGTGTTCATACTCTGTGGGCTGGTACCTCTTGTGTGCCGGGACTCGGTCATTCATAAACCTGCAATGAGAGGCAAAAAGACAGGATGAGGAATCCAGAGTCCAGATTCTCACCTACACACCTTCCCTCCTTCTCTCTCTCTCCTTCCATCTCCATTTCTAAGCATTTTACAGATTTGATTGCATGTATGTGTTTGTATGGTGCATGCATACATACACATAGGCTGGTAGCCAACATCAACTATCTGCCTCAACCAGACTCCTCCCCTTTTTTTCAGACAGGGTCACTCACTGGACCCAGAGCTTGCCATTTCAGAGCTGGCTGGCCAGTGAGCCTCTAAGATCTGCCTGTGTCAGCCCTTCCCCACGCCTTCCCCACTGCAAGTCCTGTCATTATGTGTACCTGCCTCTTACACAGGTTCTGAGGTTTGAACTCAGGCCCTCATGCTAGTGCGGCAGGTGCTTTACCTAATGAGCCATCCGCCTCAGCCCTAAGTAATAAACATGTTTTATCACTAAGGGTTTCGTGTCTAGTCCTCAGTTTGGAGGATAGGGAGACAACTCGGTTGGTTGAGTGCTTCCCTAGCATGTGCAAAGTTCTGAGTACTCCCACCCCAGCACCTCATAAACTAGTATAATTGGTTCATGTGTATAATCCCCTACTGGGTGTAGTAGAGGCAGGAGGACCCTGAGTTCTGGGATTACACACATACAATACACCACCATGCCTGACTCCTGCAACCCTGGGGATAGAACCCAGGACTTCATGCAAATTATGCAAGCCCTCCACCAACTAGGCCACATCCCCAGACTTAAATTTCTTTTAAAAATAAGAATTCCTGAAGCTAGAGATGGCTCAGGTGGTTAAGAGCTCTTAACTGCTCTCACAGAGGACCCGAGTTCAGATCCCAACACCCACGTCACGCAGCCCACAAACCCTGGAACCCCAGGAGATCTGATGCCCTCTTAGCCTCTTTGGACACCCAAACATATGTGTACACACACACACACACACACACACACACACACACACACACACACACACTAATAGACATTTGTGGCACATGCCTTTAATCCCAGCTCTTAAGAGGCAGAGCAGGTGGATCTCTGTGAGTTCAGGGCCAGCCTGATCTACACAGAGAGCCCCAGGTTAGCCAGGTCCACATATTGAAACCCTGTCTCATGAATAAATAAATATTTTTTTAAAATAACAATAATTCCTTGTGCATTGGTGTCTGGAACCTTCAAAATGTCTTTGCCTCCACTCTATCCTCACACAGCACAGTTTGGAGCAGAGAAGTGACATAACCAAGTGGCACAAGACATGGTCCCAGCCCAGCTGGCTTCTGAGCCTGGTTCGACCACATCATGAGAATGAAGTGCACTTCAGTTAGCCTGGTTGACACTTAAGAGTCAGTGGAGCCAGGAAGAGGTGCCCCAGATCTATGGATGGAAACACCTGTACACACTTGGCTCTCAGCCCAAAAGACGGAACCATCGACCATTCTCTGCACACAGGTTCTCATTTCCCTCGGAGCTTGAGCTTACCTACATCTACCACCAGAGGGAGGCAGATGCCACCCAAAAACATCGAGATCATTCCCTCAAGATCCCAAGTTATTCAGGCTGAGGAAATGCTCCGTGGGTAAAAGTGCTTGCAGCACAACACAAGGAACCGAGTTTGAATCCCAAGCACTCATGTAAAAAAGTTGGGTGAGGCTATACACTCCTATCATGTCAGCCCTGGTGAGGAAGTGGAGGGGACATACACAGACAGGTCCTGACATCTCACTGGCCATTATATCTGAGCTTCTGGTTTCAGACACAGACCCTGTCTTGAGGTAACAAAACAGAGGGTGTTAGAGAAAAACACCCGGGATCGTCTTTGCATGTTTATACACACATACACACACACACACACACACACACACACACACACACACACACACACACTTAATTACTGTGCATTCCCCCCAACAGATGGCTCAGAACAGAGACCTTTGTGCATCGTGATTCTTTGAGGTTTTATTGAGTACCTGCTGGATCAATGTGAGGTCCCTGGAACAATCATTCAGTGCCTTCTTTTGCTAGCCCCCTCCTGATACAGTAGATAGAGTATTTCTGGAATGCCTTCTCTATGTTGTCTCCGTATCAGGGACTGTTTAGTGAACACTTTCATACACTGGATTCGTGTTGGCAAATACACTGGAGCTTTGATGGGGAGCTTTTTATGAGCTTGCTCTCTGCTACTATAGTCCACAAAGCATTTATTAGGTGTCTTCTGTAGGCTAGCTTCTGGAATGCTGGTGTGGTAAGACAGAGACAAAGGCTGGAGGCAGGTTGTCAGGTGCTGGTCCCATGGCTTGTTCTGGTGCTCCTGTGTCTGATTTATGATAACACCAGAGACCATGTCAGCTCCCCCCACCCACTGCTCTGACCACTGCTCTTCCACCCCTGGCTGCACAGTCCTGGTCACATAATCCCACAGTCACATGGACAGGGTAACACTGAGCTCATCAGACAGGTGAGAAAACTACGATACCAGGCTGAAAGTCCCAGGGCTTCTGTCTAGGCCATAACAACCAACTCCCAGTGTTTTCCATCCCAGGATCTGGGCACCTCTGCAAATCTGCCTCTGGCAGATTGCATACCAGACATGCGGAAGCTGGAGAGTTAGTTCAGCAGTTAAGAGCACTGGCTGCTCTTCCAAAGGGCCCAGGTTCAATTCCCAGCACCCATATGGCAGCTCACAGCTATCTATAGGTCCAGTTCAAGGGATCTGAGACACCAACATGCAGGCAAAACACCCACAGACATAAAAAATTAAATTAAAAAAAAAGAAAGAAAACCGGCATGCATCCAGTGCTGATGGCACAGGCCTATTATTACCCACGCTACTTGGGAAACAGACAGGAGAGTCACAAGTTTGAGAGATGCTGGATATATAAAGTGAGGCTAAGACTAATCCTGGGCAACTTAGTGGGGTCCTGACTCAAAGCACAAAGAGTTTTGGAGATGTGATTCAATGGTAGAGCTCCCGCCTAGAATTCCCCAGTGAAGGACTAGGGCATGGCTCAGCATATGCAACACCTTAAGTTCAAACTCCAGTACCACAAATAAATTTTGCAGAAGGCCAAGAACAATATAGAGAAGGGTGTCATATAAGACAGTTGCAGGGTAAAGATGGCCTCATGTCACAGAGGCAGAGATGTAAGCAACATGTCTCCAAACCACCAAAGGTTTCAGAACCTAGAAGAGGAGACCTCAGAACTAGAAAGGACAAATTCTGCCCACACCTCAATCCTGGAAGTCAGTCCTCCAAGAAGTATGAGAGAATTATGTGTGCCCAAGCACTGAGTATCGGCACTCCATTCCTGCAGGCAAATGACACTGGCTCATGTCTCAGCAGGCATGTTAATTAGCTCTACCAAAGCCCCCAAGAAGCAATGACAATTGATGCTGCCACCAGCTGGTCTGAAGGTGGGTAGACGACTGGTAAAGAGACCCACAGGTGGACAAGCTCATCACCCTCTGCAAGGAGGAGGTCATTCACCTGTCACCAGGAGCCACCCTCTCCTCTCCTGTGCCTTTAACTCCAGGCAAGCCACCCATGGTGCCAGCCATGCTGGTCCAGGGTGATGTCACTGTTGCTGTGGCGACCTGGGGCAGGCCATTATTTATTTATTTCTGTCTTCTACAAAACTCCCCTTGTCTCTCCTTTAGGCTGTAGCTATTGAATGGAGGGTGATGGAGGGGGAAAGGAGAGGCTGGAAGGTGGGGGAGCATACCTTGGCAAAGACCCAAGAAACCATTCCCACCACCCCGAAGACCCATGTAATTTTCTTTTAACTCCTTGTGACCCAGTGTTTTTCTTTAAAAAGCCCTAGACAGGCTTTTTAAAGGGCAACAAATTCACCTTTTGTGTTTTAATTTGTATACAGTAGAAATGTCTCCCCACCTTATAACATGGTTTTAGAAGTTTGAAGGATTTTTTTGATCATGGACTCACCATCACACTTAAATACTGCATGTCTGTAACCCCAGGTCATAATCAGGACAGGATCTTAAGGGCAGTCCAAGCTACACGGGGAATTTAAGGCTAACCTGAGCTACTCAAGACCCTGGTTCATAAAATCAATAGATGAATCAAGACAAAGCACACTCTTAGGTGGAAGGGAGCTGTGCTTTGAATAGCTAACAGTCCATACAAATGAGTCAGAGGAGCTTGGACCCTGCTGAAGGAAACCTTAGGGCTGAGGATGCAGCTCAGTGCTATTGCACTTGTCTAGATAACTGCAGTGAGGGGGTGTGGGTGGGGTCAGTGGTAGAGCACCTGCCTAGAATCCTCCAGTGAGGGGCTGGGGTGTGGCTCAGTGGTAGAGCACCTGCCTAGAATCCCCCAGTGAGGGGCTGGGGTGTGGCGCAGTGGTAGAGCACCTGCCTAGAATCCTCCAGTGAGGGGCTGGGGTGTGGTTTGGCAGTAGACCACATACCTAGTATGTACCAGACCTTGATTTCTAGTCCCAACATTGAAAAATATCCTTGTTAAAGATTGTGTTGTTGATAAATCACAATTCTTTGTCTCCTTTCTCCATTACACAGCCTTTAAGTCAGTTGTTTTTTTTTTTTTTTTTTTTTTTTTGAGACAGGGTTTCTCTGTGTAGCTTTGGTGCCTATCTTGGCACTCACTCTGGAGACCAGGCTGGCCTCGAACTCACAGCAATCCGCCTGCCTCTGCCTCCCGAGTGCTGGGATTAAAGGTATGCGCCACCAAGGCCCAGCTAAGTCAGGTTTTAACATTTAGTATAATGCAATTGAGATTCACCTGTGTTGTTCTATGCTCTTTCCTTATTTTTTGAGAGAGAGAAAGAGAGAGAGAGAGAGAGAGAGAGAGAGAGAGAGAGAGAGAGCTTGAATCAAGGTGTCCACATGTCCACATGAAGGTGAGCAAACGACTTAATAGAGCTGGTTCTCTCCTTCTACCTTGCAGGTTGCAGGTTCCAGGACTCAAACTCAAGCAGCCATGCTTGGCAGCAAGCTCCTTTCACTGAAGAGCCATTTCATTGGTTCAGTGTGTTGTTTTATGAAGTGCTTTATTTATTTATTTTGTGTGTACACTTCCACATGTATGTAGAGGTTGATATCATACCAAGTTTCTTTGTGGGGGGCTGAGGACTGAACTCTGGTCCTTATGTTGGCATTGGATACACCAAGTGAGCCATCTCCATAGCCCCTTTCCTTTTCATTTCTATATAATTCATTTCATTTTGCAATGCTAGAGAAGGACCCCAAGTCCTTGTGCATGCTAGGTGTGATAGTTAGTGTCAACTGGTAACCCGACAGAATATAGAATCACCCGAGAGTCAGGCCTCCAGCAATACTTGTGGCATTATCTTGACTTTATTAACTGAGGTAGGAAGACCCTTTAGTTGCAGCCCTCCTGGAGGCAGGCACTTTTCCAGGAGTTGCGAGCCAGCCTGGGCTATATAGAGAATTTCAGGTCGGCCAGATGTACATAGTGAGAACCTGTCTCAAAAGTGGAATAGGCTGAGTGAGCATCAGATACAGTTGTCTCTCTCCATTCTCCTGAGCATGGGCAACGGTGTGATCAGCTGCCCCAAGCCCCTGCTGCCTTGACTTGCCTGCTGTGATGGACAGGACCCTTGAAATTGAGCTGGAGCAAATCCTTTCACCCTTATGTTGTCCTTGTCAGGATATTTCATTACAGCAACAGGAAAAGAAGCCAAGACACCAAGCAAGTATTCCCCCACAAGCCACTCGCCAGCCCCTTCCTCTTCAGTGCTGAGAAGTATTCCAGTGGATGAATGTATAGGTTCCCTGCAGAAGATCAAGACAGTGTGTGTGTGTGTGTGTGTGTGTGTGTGTGTGTGTGTGTGTGTGTCTGTGTGTGTGTCTGTGTGTGTGTCTGTGTGTGTGTGTCTGTGTGTGTGTGTGTCTGTGTGTCTATCTATCTGTCTCTGTGTGTGTCTGTCTGTGTGTATGTATGTCTGTGTCTGTCTGTCTGTGTGTCTGCTTGTCAGTCTCTCTCTCTCTCTCTCTCTCTCTCTCTCTCTGTGTGTGTGTGTGTGTGTGTGTGTGAGAGAGAGAGAGAGAGAGAGAGAGAGAGAGGCTCATGTGAGCACCTATGTGAGCTGGGTGCCCGTAGAGGCAGAGTTTGACACAGTCACTCTCCACCTTCTTTTCTGAGATCTTAGAATTTCTTGCTGAAACCAAAGCTCACCAATTTGGCTCAATTGGTTGCTAGTGAGGTCTACGTATGCACATTCTCTGCCTCCCCAGGGCTGGGGTTACAAACATACACTGCCATGCCTGGCTTTTAACACATTTTAACACTTGACCTCCCAAGCCACCCTCCCTCCCAGCCCCAGAGCTTTGATGTTAACAAACTAGATCAAGTGTAGCTGCTTCAGAACCAAGCCGGCAATCAAAGAAGCAACCCCAAGACTGCAAGAATCTGAGTGTGCTCATCCCAACACTGGGCAGGCAGCAGCAGCATACTCAGGGGTTCAGGGTCAACCTTGGCTACACAACAAAGACCTTGTTTGAAACTAACAAACCAAAAAAAAGATAGCTAGAAATTTCCAGTGAGATAGCCAACACTCTGCACAGGCCTTCGATAGGCAAAGTAAAGGCGGAGGCTGAGCACTTGTTCCCAATCTCTGGAGAACAGACTTCCCATTCTGTGGCCAACCTTGAAGCACCAATGGCCATGTGGCTGCAGCCCCTTGGCAGGCTCCCAAACTGAACCAGAATCCAAGGCCTAACACTGGCAGATGAGTACAGAATGCTGAATCCCCCTAGCCAGTCTAGCTGACTCGCCAAGCTCCCGGTTCAGTGAGAGACAATCAGAAAAAACAAGATGGAGGGCAACTGACGAAGACACCTAGAGTCGATCTCAATCAGCACATGTGCACAAGTACAGTCACACTGCACACGCATAGATGAGTGTATACACACAACATTAAAAAGAGATGGGGGCAGCGAGATGGCTCAGCAACTAAAGGTACTTGCTGTTAGGATAAAAAATGAAAAGTGGGTACCTCTTGATGGGTCGTGCCAAGGTATGCCTCTAAGCAAACATGCCACAGGTAGCGGAATTAATGAAAGGGGTTTATTGGGGCAGGTGAGTGAAAGAGAGGTAGGCCATGTTGGAGTGGGGACATGAGAGAGGCAGGCAGACAGACAAACAGAGAAAGCAGGAAAGAGATGAGAGGAAGAAGAGAGGCAAGCGAGGAAAGAAGAGGCAAGAGAACGAGCTGGCAGGCACTTTTAATGGGTTCATACGCTGCATAAGTGACAGTGGAAAGGCTCCTGGCAACAGGTGATGATGTAACTGCTTCAGCAGCAGAGGCAGGCTACTGCTGTGGCAGAAACTAGCACCTGCGCTGGGCGTTGGTGGCGCACACCTTTAATCCCAGGACTTGGGAGGCAGAGGCAGGCGGATCTCCGTGAGTTCAAAGCCAGCCTGGTCTACAGAGGGAGTTCCAGAACAGGCTCTAAAGCTACAGAGAAACTGTGTCTCAAAAAAAGAAAGAAGGAAAGGAAGGAAGGAAGGAAGGAAGGAAAGAAGGAAGGAAGGAAGGAAGGAAAAAAGAAACTAACACTTGCTACCAAACCTGATGACTTGAGTTCAATTCCTGGTTCCCACATGGTAGATGGAGAGAACCAACTCCCCCAAGCTGTCCTCTGCCTTCCACACCGCTTCCATAGCATGTGTGTACCCCCACATACAAACAAATACAATAAGTAAAATAAAAGGAAGAGAACTATGGACTGTTAAAGTCTACAGCTCAGGAGAACCTCAAAACACTATGCTAGGGACAGGAGGCACAGCCCACTGAGTGCTTGCCTAGCATGCACAAGACCCTGAGTTCAATCTCCAGCTCTCTCCCCAAAAGCTATGCTAAATTAAAGAAACCAACCCAAAAGGCCACAAAGGAAATGAAATACACATTGCGTCACAGCAGCCAGACCCGCAATGACAGCTTGATCATAAGAATTATCTGAATCGAGGGACAACATGATGAGTAACCGAGTATTAGGTCCCAGTATTGAACAATGGGTCATGTTTGGTTTGAGGAGAGAGGAGGGTGTTCCAGGCATTTAGTGTGTGTGTGTGTGTGTAGACACCTCCATCATTGGTCTTTGCCTTCCACCTTGCTTGAGGCAGACTCTCTTCATTGTTTGAGATGGTGTTAGCCATGATAGCTGGCCTGGAAGCTATTCTCTGGGCCTCCCATACTGCCACAGAAGCAGCACGATTACAGATAACACACTACTGTGTCCAGTTCTACATGGATTTAGGCATTCTGAACTCAAATCCTCATCCATCAAGCACTTTACCCTCTGGCCATCTCCATGACCCTACTTTGTTTATGAGATGGGGTCTCTCATTATCCTGAAACTCCCCAAGTTGTCCAGGGAGGCTGACTAGTGAGCCCCAAGAATTCTCTGCCTCCCCAAAACTGGGATTACAACACACACACACTACGGAACCTGGCTTATTTTTAAATGTAGTTTTTGCTGCTGGAAGTCAAGTCCTGATGCTTGTACAGCAAGCACATTACCAGATGACAAACTCCACAGTCCCAACTGTGGACAATAGTGTCCTTACAGACACATCTGAGAAGTCTATTCATCAAGGTGGGGACAAGTGAAGCCACAATCTATATGCCTTGCTTTTAAATAGGATGGCACTATGTAGCCCAGGCTAGCCATGATGTTCAGGCCTCCTGCTTCTGCCTCTCCAGTGCTAGGATGACAGATGCTTGCCTGGCTAGTCACACAATCTTTAAATGGCGAGACCACTCTGCTGACATGAAAAAGCAGGAACTATGAGGGAAAGCCAGCCAGACCTCACTGTCAGCTACACCAGGAAAAGATCAGATGCAAAGGGGATAAGAGATATACTGGTGTTTTAGAGATAGCCCAGGTTGGCCTTGAAATCATAGCAATCCTCTAGTGTCTGCCACCCAGATAGGGATTATGGGTATATACCACCACACCTAGTTAATGCAATGATGGACATCAAATCCGGGGCTTCAGGCATGCTTGGCAGGCACTCTACCAGCTGAGCCACATCCCAGCCCTATTGACTGACTGATAGATTGATAGTGATTGATTGATTGTGGTACTTTGGGTAGATCCTCATGCTAACTACCGCTGAGCCACACCCACAGTACTTTAATGAGATTTTAAAAATAAATTCTAGCTGGGCAGTGTTGGCACACACCTTTAATCCCAGCACTCAGAAAGCAGAGGCAGGCGGATCTCTGTGAGTTTTAGGCCAGCATGGTCTACAGAGCAAGTTCAAATTCCAGGACAGCCAGAGCTGTTACACAGAGAAACCCTGTCTCAAAAACCATAATGATTAATAACAGCAATGATAATAATAATAATTTTAAAAAGAAAGGAAGGAAGAAAGAGAAAAAGAAAAATATCTAATAAGCCAGACACATTTTAATTACTAAAATCCAGGTTTTAAATCAATGCTCAAGGACAGACAGAGAAAAAACATACAAATAGGGAGGGGGTGGGGTGACTAAAAGTAAAGTAGGTAAAGTGCTTTCAGAAAAACCTGATGACCTGAGTTCGGTCCCCAGGATCCACATGGTGGAAGGAGAAAACTGAATCCCAAAAGTTGTCCTTTGACTTTCATTTGTTAGCTGTGTATGCTCCAGCACCCTGAAATAAAATGTCTCACTTCCAGTGGCAGTGAGACACACACACACACACACACACACACACACACACACACACACACACACGGATATAAATAACTTTAAAAAAACTCTGGGGGGACCCAGCGGTGGTGGCACACGCCTTTAATCCCAGCACTCGGGAGGCAGAGGCAGGTGGATATCTTGTGAGTTCGAGACCAGCCTGGTCTACAAGAGCTAGTTCCAGGACAGGCTCCAAGCCACAGAGAAACCCTGTCTCGAAAAACCAAAATAAATAAATAAATAAATAAATAAATAAATAAATACAAACAAAACCTCGGTTGGGTGGGCTCAAAGCTGCTAAAAATCACTGTCAGAAACCCCTTGGATGCCCATCCACAGGAGAAGGGGAGCAAAAGATGGGAAATACTCATCAGGACCGTCCAGTCCACATCTGGAAAGAAAAAGGGCTGAACATAGAAATACGGTGAGCAGTGGCCAGGCTGAATGGTCTGCACACAGCGCAGTGAGTTCTCATCAACTTCAACAGCAGAATACATGAGTCTGCAGACAAAATTGGCAAAATTGGGAGCCTGACTATGCTGAACAGGGTCAGAACTGATGTTGGGAGGCCCTGCCCCTCTCTCTCTCTCTCTCTCTCTCTCTCTCTCTCTCTCTCTCTCTCTCTCTCTCTCTCTATCATTACAGTGTGGAGGTCTGTACCCCCAGAGAGAAGGAGAAAGTTGCTACAGTCATTGCCCCTCCCCCGCTGGGCTGGTGCCTGCCAGTGGCGACCCTGAGTCCCTTGGACAAGAGACTAAAGAGGTTTGCCCAGACTCCTGGACAAAGGGAGTTCTGTCTGTGGGTCCCAAAGAGGCCAAGGACAGCCAGGAACAAGTGGGCCCCCGGGAGGCAGTGCTCCCTCTCTTTAGAGCCCCAGGCAGTTTCTTTGTGTCCATTCATAGATTCAGGGCTCCTCCCACAAGGCTCACAGTGACCTGGCTCAGTCTCTGGGAAAGAGACCTTGGGCTTGAGCCACCTGAGACTCCTCATGGCATCAAAACTGCCAGGCAAGCCAGACCTAGAGCTGCAGGCAGGCCTGTAACCCCAACTACTTGGGAGGCTGAGGCAGGAGTATAGCAAATTCCAGGTCTGCCTGAGCTACAGAGTGAGTTCAAGATCAGCTTAGAGAACTTAATGAGATCCTGTCTCAGAATAAAAAGTAAAAAGGGGCCAGGTGTTGGTGGCACACACCTTTAATCCCAGCACTTGGGAGGCAGAGGCAGGTGGATCTCTGTGAGTTTGGAGCCAGCCTGGTCTACAGAGCGAGTGTCAGGATAGGCTCCAAAGCTACACAGAGAAACCCTGTCTCAAAAAACGAAAAACAAAAACAAACAAACAAACAAACAAAAAGTAAAAAGGGCTGGGGACACTAGAGCACCTGCCTAGAATCCCCCAATGAGGGGGCAGGGTGTGGCTCAGTGGTAGAGCACCTGCCTAGAATCCCCCAGTGAGGGGCTGGAGGCCTGAATTAGCAGTGGGTGTTTGTCTAGCTTGCAAACTAGTTTGCAAGTTTAAGCTCCAGTCCTGGGGATGGAACTCCCACTGCTGAGCTCTTCCAAGGAACATGTCGCAGGCAGCCCCTTCACTGGGAGGATAACATGGTGCTACCATTCTACAGACAGAAACACAGAGGTGCACACAGAACAGCAAGTTCACTCTACTCATCTGCCCCGCTAGCCATTAGCAAGCATTGTGTGTGCCCTACCACAAACATAGCTCTGTTGGTTTAATGGGACACCTGGGGAGTTTTCTTTAGGGGAAGGTTTAGGTCCCAAGCCAGTCCTGCTCCCTAGCCCCCACACACCAGCAGCCTCACCCCCAGCTCCAAAGAGATAGTCCACCCTAGTTGGCCTTTGCACTCTGCTCTTAAGACCCCAAGTCCAACTCCCTAGAGTTCAGTCCAGCAAAGAAAAACCCTGACACCACACCACAGCACAAGTTCTCAAGCCACAGCTCCAAAATATCATGTCAGCACAGCCTGAGATGTGTATGAGGTGTGTACACAAAGGGCCAGGGATGTGGCTAAGAGGGCAGAGTCCTCACCAAACATGCTTGAGGGCCACGGATTTAGCCCACCACAACTGCATAAAACTAGGCATGGTGGTGCATGCCTGTAATCCTAGCGCTAGGGAGAGAAAGTCAGGAGGATTAGGAGTTCAGGGTTATCATCAGCTCCATAGCTAGTCTGAGACTGGTTGGGATACATGAGACCTTGTATCGTGTATCCTTGTCTAGAAGGAAAGAAGGAGGGAGGAAGGAACGGCAGGGGGAGGGAGGGAGGGAGGGAGGAGGGAGGGAGGGAGGGAGGGAGGGAGCTAAGTAGGTTAGTTAACAGAACATGCATCGACTCGTGCCTGTGATCACAGCACTCAAGAACCTGATGCAGGAAGGTCACTAGTTGGAGGCCAGCCTGAGCTACATAGTGAGACCCTTCATCAAATAATAAAAATCCAGAAGCCAGTGAGATGGCTCCATGGGTAAAGGAACTTGCCTCCAAGCCTAACTACTTGAGTTCAGTCCTGGCACCCACATGGTGGAAAGCAAGAACCAATTCTGGAGAGTTGTCCTCTGAGCTCTACACATATTGCTGCACCCCTACACACACACACACACACACACACACACACACACACACACACACACACACACACGCAAATAGGTAGTAAAGTTTTTAAAATTCCAGAACCAGAGGGTTTTCTGATACATGGTGCAGCTTGTTTGCAGTCCAATTCCATCCCACACACACAGAATTCAGGCATTGGCTTTCAAGTAAGGTAGCCAAAGACGACAGATTCCCTGGGAGACTGACACATTCTAGAGCAAACTGCTCTCTCTTTCTCTCTCTCTCTCTCTGTCTCTCTCTCTCTGTCTCTCTCTCTCTCTCTCATCCCTCCCATGGGTTCACAGAGTTGTAGCACCCCACATCTAAGGGTATCCATGTTCCAAATGCATTCAAATCGATTTGTTTCCCTCTGAGATCTTTCTTCTAAATACAGTCTTGACTTTACCTTGGATTCAACCATTTTGAAATACTCAATGAAAGGACTTTAGGTAAAGGAAGTAGCAGCTGGGGAAGCAGGCAGGCTCCTCTTTATTAAAAGAAAATAGTGCAAGGGATAATCAGGAAACTGCAACACCCTAATGACTGAAAGAATTGATTCTGATCTTGATAACTAATGGTCAGAGGGACCAGTGGATGTGAGGTTGCTGGGCAACAAGATATTCAAAGAGAGCTGACCATTATCTCCAACGATCAATGTATCGTAGCTGGAAGCATCAATGTTTGTCTCCTGTTGAGCTGTACATGGAATGCATCATGCACTTTGCATTTCTTTTCAAAAATGTCAATTGTGAATATCATTAAGCCCTGGGTAGTACATCTGTGCTGCTATGGAGCCACCAGCCACAGAGCTAATTAAATATGAATTCATTAAAAGTATGAAGTTGGGTGTCCTGATGCCCGCCTGTAATCTCAACCCTCTGGAGACCAAGCTAGAAGAATCAGCAGTCATTCTCAGCTAAATTCTCTTTATTATGTAGCAAACCCAAGCATGCTGGTAGCTGTGATTGATAGATAGATAGATAGATAGATAGATAGATAGATAGATAGATAGACAGACAGACAGACAGATGACTATAGTAGTACATATCTATAAATAATCCCAGCCTGGGCCGCATGAGTCTCTGTCTGAAAGAGGTGGACTAGAAAGATGGTGTGGATGGTAAGTGCTTGCCACACAAGCATGAATATCTGAATTTAAATCCTCCAACACCCATGTTAAAGCTTAGTGTGGCAGGGCATACCTGTAACCGTAGCATAGTTAGGGGACGGGGCATAGAGACAGGGAGATCCCTGAAGCTTGCTGGCCAGCCAGTCCAACCAAATCAGTGCTCTCCAAGTTCAGTGAGAGATCCTGCCTCAAAAATAAGGTGGAGAGCAACTGAAGAAGACACAAAACATTGGCCTCCAGCTGGTGTACACTCATGCTCACATGAATACACACACACACACACACACACACACACACACACACACACACACACACAGGGGAGAGAGAGAGAGAGAGAGAGAGAGAGAGAGAGAGAGAGAACAGCTTTGTTGGAATCCAGAGAAACTACTCTATGATTCTAAATGAGGAGGGTGCTTACAAAGCAACTGGCCCAAGTGTTCCCCAATACCCTTCAGGGCTACAGGGAGGGGTGTTGAGGAGGAGTTCTGAGCAAAGAGAGGTCAATGGGCGAACAATGCCTGCTTGTAGACAAGATCCTGGGTCCAAGCAACCCTCCTGGAAGAGACAGCTGGCGAGATGGCCTTTGGGTCAAATGGTAGAATTTGGTGAGCCCCAGCACTGTGAACTGAATGTTCATGCCCTATTTGTCAAATTCATATGGTACAAGCCAGATATGATGGCATCGGGAGAAAGGGTTCTAAGACAAAGAGTTCAGGAGTGTGAACCTCATCAATGGAGCTCATGGCCTCCTTAGAGGACAGCAGAGCTCTCCTTAGCCCTCTTGGTACTATGCGAGGGTGCAAGGAACATTTGAACATCAGAAATCTGCAACACACAGACCCTGCTGGGAGTTTGATCTCAAATTCAAAGTTCCTGGAACTTCAAGGGAATTTCTGATTGATTCTGATTGTTGCTGATTTTCACTTGGGGGTTTGAGGCAGGGTCCAGCGTATCCCAAAATGGTTTTGAACCTACATAGCCAAGGGTGGCCTTGAATTCCTGATCCACCTCATGATACAAACGCCTGTGTCCACATCCTGAGTGCTGGTATTGCAGGTATGCGACACCATCTATGACCTAAATTTCTGTTAAAAACTTGGCCCTCAAGCAAACAGCCACTACCTTCCTCAGACCATCTATGTCGCTTGCACCAGTTCATCACGATTGGGTCCATTGGCTGACATCGCCTCATCTAAGGGTCATTGGACACTCGCCTGAGCTTTCAGCTGCTCCTCACAGCCATTTGTATACCATCCTTTCCTAACTACAAGTGGCTTCTGTGTCCTAGAGGTGCTATGGCACACCGGCTGGGAGGATAGCTGAAGGGACTCGATCTGTGCAGCCAAGGAAAAGCCACCATCCATGCTGGCAAAGACAGACGGTCCAGTGTGGGTGATTTGGGGTACCCCACATCCCTGTAAGCAACCTCACCCGTGTATCGTAAGCAAGCCCAATAATCTCATTGATTTCTCCAGAGAGAACTCATGGAATCATGCTTTGGCTTGTCACTGGGACCTTATGAGGAAGGGGTGGGCACTGCTCACATTTCCCCAGGGAAGAAATTCTACAAACAGATGTTCGTTAACTGTTCAGTCTTGGGCATTTCGGAATAGCTTCTCAAACAGCCTGAGACAATTTAAAGATAATATTGCATTATACAAACTCCATTATGAATTGAATATGATTTGTCCCCACAGGCTCATGTGTTGAATGTGTTTTCTCCAGATGGCCTGCTATTCTGAGAGATGATGGACAGTTTGGGAGGTGGGATCTAGCTGGAAAAAGTAGGTCACTGGAGTGGGTCCTTCAGAGTATATTATTCCTGGTCACTTCCTGTCTCCCTCTCTCTACTTCCTGCGAATAGCTCTCCTCCACATGCTCCAACCACAGGACGTTCTGTCCAAACACATGAGGCCAAATGACCTGTCTCAAGAAACAAAAAGCCAAGACCAGCCTGGCTTAGAAGTGAGTTCTAGGCAGCCTGGGCTACAGTGTAAGATCATGTCTTTAAAAAATAAAAAATGAGGCAGGCCAGTAGTGGCACACACATTGAATTCCAGCACTTGTGAGGCAGAGGCAGGCAGATCTCTATGAGTTCAAGGCCAGCCTGATCTACAAATCGAGTTCCAGGTCAGCCAGAGCTGTTACTCAGAGAAACCCTGTCTTGAAAACCAAAACAAAAATATAAAAAACAAGAATGGGGCTGGGTTGATCAGTGGTTAAGAGTGTGTTTGGGTTCCAGCACCCATTTCAGGCAGTTTGAAACCATCCATAACTGCAGCTCCAGGGGATCCGATACCTCTGGTCTTCATAGGCACCAGCTCTCACATACAACTTGCACACGTGGACATATACACACATATACATAACTTTAAAATAAAGATACTTTTCAAAGGAGGGCTGGGGAGACAGATTGGTGAAGTGCTTGCCTTTCAAACACAGGGACCCAAGTTCAGTTCTCTGAACCCGTGTAAAGAAAAGCCAGGAGTGGTGGTGCACACCCGTGACACGGCACCGAGGAGGCAAGAACAGGCAGATCCTTGGGGGCTCACTGGCCAGCCAGACTAGTCTATGCGGCAAGTTCTGGGCCAGTGAGAGATTCCGTCACAAAATAAAGGTGAGGAAAGGCACCAGAAGTTCACATCTGGCCTCCACACACATGTGCACACGCGCATGCGCGCGCACACACACACACACACACACACACACACACACACACACACACACACAAAGGGAAAAGAGAAAGACTAGGCATGGAGGTATAAGCCTATCATCACAACATTCCAGGAGCTGAAGCAGAAGGATCGTGAAGCTGAGGTCTTCCTGGGCTACACGGAGAGTTGAAAACCAGCTTGAGCTATGAGGTGATTCCGAGCTACATAATAAGACCCTATCTTGGAAACAGAACGGCCAGGAAGGAGGGAGGTGAGGGCACACTATGACTAGTGCTGAAATGACAGCTCCATTAGCATTGGACAGCTACCCTCTAAACCAGTCTGCCACTAGTCAGCACCTACTGTATACCACTTCTACCTTCCCTCACATCCCCCTACAGCCCATGAAGTCATCACAGTCCACACTCTACCACACCCACACCTCCCTACCCTCTCCTGACCACACTTCTCGGCTCTGTTAGCCACACATAAATGCTAATGTGTGGGAGGGCAGGGAATTGAATTGGCTGGTCCTTGTATCCCAGCACTCGGAACAGAGCCTGCTGGCTCACAGGCACCATAGGGCGATCGCTTTGTTCTGTGTTCCTTTGGGTTGGTTGACCCGGGTTCAACATATACAGCCATGATCTGACAAACATTACCTTCCTGCCTCCACTTCCTGTGGAGCACACTCAGCAACTGCTGATGTCATGAGTGCATGAGATACGGAGGTGGCTCACGCCACCCTCAGAAGGCAGAAGCAGGAGAATGGCTGTGAGTTGAAGGAGAGCCTGGGATATATAATGAATTCTAGGCAAGTATGGGCTACAGGGTAAGATCTCATCTCAACAATGACAAAAAGGAACTGGAGAGACTGCTCCGTGGTTAGGGGCACTTACTACTCTTCCACCAGAGAACCTGAGTTCCATTCACAACACCCACATCGAATGGCTCATGACTGCCTGGAACTCCAGCTCCAGAAGATCCAACACCATTCTAGCTTCTACAGATATTGCACTCATGTGGACACACACACAAAATGAAAAGTAAAAAAAAAAAATCTTAAGTGGGCTTGATGGTGCACATCTTCAATCTCAGCACTCAGGAGGCAGAGGCAGGTGGATCTGTGAGTTTGCGGCCAGCCTGGTCTACATGGTAAGTTCCAGAACAGCCAGAGCTACATAGTGAGACCCTGTCTCAAAAATAAATATAGCAAATAAGTAAATAAATAAATATTTTAAAATTTAGATTTAAAATTGGTAGACCTAATTGTTTAGAAAGAAAATGGTGAGTGCTCTGTGTGTATGTGTGTGTGGTGCACTTGAGTGTGCTGACACGCGTGTGTATGCATGTGTGTAAGCAGGATGTGAACCTCTGGTCTTGCTCCTCAGGAGCTGTCTGTCTTGCTTTTTTGAGACAGGGCCTCCCTCTGACTGGGGCTCCCCTGAGTAGGCTAGCCTGGTTGGCCAGGGAACTCCAGGGACCTATCTGCTCCACCTTGCCAACACTGGGGTTATAAGCACATGCTGCCATGTCCAGATTTGTATGCAGGTGCTAAGGATGAAACTCGGTTCTCAAGCTTCCAAGGCAAGTGCTTTACCAACTATACAGTTTAGTTTTTGTCCACTTGACAGAAGCTAGAGACACCTGAGGAGACAGGATAAGGAACTGCCTCCATCAGATTGGCCCGTGGCCGTGTCTGTGAGGCATTTTCTAAACTTGGAGTTGACGGGGGAGGATCAGCTCCCTGTGGGCAACGCCAGACCTGGGCAGAGGGGAGAAGGGACTGCATAAGGAAGGAGGCTGACCATGAGCCTGGAAGCAAGCCAGTAAGCAGTGTCCCTGCACCATCTCCACTTTCCGGTTCTTGCCTTGAGCTTTTGCCTTGGTATCCTTCAATGGTGGAGTGTAACCTGTCCAAATGTGTGGTGTGTGCATGCATACATGTTTATATATGAGTGCTCACTCATGTGTGCTGTGGACCCTAGAGACTGGCATCACATGTCTCCCTCCATTATGCTCCACCTTATTTTTGGAGGCAGGGTCTCTCACTGAAGTTGCAGCTCTCTCTAACTCTCTCTAGCTCTCAGCTAGACTGGCTGGCCAGCAAGCTCCCAGAAACCTCCTGTCTCTGTGTCTATTCCCACCCCAGTGTGGTAGCTACAGACATGTGTCACGCCTGGCTTTTACGTGGTTGCTGGGGATCTGAACTCGGGTTATCATGCACAGCCATCACTTTACCATCGAACCATTTCCCAGCCCCATGAAAATGTGCTTTTTTAATTTATATTTGGTTTTTTGAGACAGGGTTTCTCTGTGAAACTCATTCTGTGGACCAGGCTGGCCTGGAACTCAGAGATCCACCTGCCTCTGCCACCGCCTAGCTCTAAAGTTTTTATTATATCTATTTTCTTATTTATTTGCATAGGGGCTACATGTGTGCCTTGGCATGTGTGTAGAAGTCAGAGGACAACTTTCACGAGTTGGCTATCTCTTTCCATCATGTGAATACCAGCGATTGAACCAGGGTCATTAGGCTTGGCAGCAAGTGCATTTGCCTGCTAAGTCATCTCACTAGCCCCATGGATGCCATCATCATCATCATCATCATTATTACTGTTATTATTAAACTATATGCATATTGGGGGCAAATGGACATGAGTGAAGGTGTCCCCAGAATCTAGAAGAGGGTATCAGATCGCCCTGAGCTGGAATTATTGGCTGCCTTATGAGGATGCTGGGGACTGAGCTCGGGTCCCTTGTAATAGCAGTAAGCACTCCTAACCACTGCCCCACCTCTGTAGCCCCCCATGAGTATCTCCTTAGTGCTGTTCCTCCAGGTCAGACAACTCACAATGTGACCCAACCTCTCTCCCCTTCCGTTCTTGCACCAACACTAGCTACAGACATCAACTGAAGCCGTAGTTATTGGTAATTATTAACATCCAGACTGCAGAATCTCCACAGGCCTTGACCTCCCCATCTGTCCTCTTGCCCCATGGTGCCTGGTGGAATTTGTCCCCCTGACAGAGTCCCAGGGCTGCAGAGGTCTGACCCTTAGCCTGGGAACATGGCAGTTTGGGCTTAGGATCTATCTGCAATACGGTGGACAGAAAAGGGTTACCTTGACTCCACAGGGGTAGAGGCCCCTCAGCTTGGGAACCCATTCCGACTGTTCATTTGTACACCATTACAATAAATGGTAAAATGTGAATGTGGGCCAGCAAGATGGTTCAGTAGATAAAGGTGTTTGCTGCCAAGCCTGACAACCTGAGTTTGATCCCTGGCTCCTACAGGTGGAAGAACCGATTCTTGAAAATTGTCCTTTGACCTCCACACGAAGGCCATGGCACTTATGTACACACCACACCACACCCACACCCACACCCACCCCCCCACATACACACTAAATATGAGTAAAGTGGCTCCCTGTTCTAGGATCCCCAAATCTGTAGCCACATGTGCCATAATTTATGGACCAGCTACTGGAGATCAACAACCAAAATGGGCACAGTCTATGGGACCCAGTCTTTAGCTTTTGGGGTCTGTGCTAAGGCTTGGGAGTCGCTGTTATAAATGGATCAAGGAAGGCTGGGGAGGTGGCTCAGTGGGGAAAGCATTTGCTGTGCAAGCATGAGGACTGAGTTCGGATCCCTAGCACTCATATAAAGACTGACTCCAAGCTGGATACAGTGATGCATACATCTGCAACCCAGCATTCCTATGGTGAGATGAGAAGCTAGAAACCTCTGCCAGAAACAGACGGAAGCAGATGCAGAAATCCACAACTAACCAATGGGCCAAGCTCCTGGAGTACAATCGAAGTGAGCGAGGAGTGAAAATATGAACAAAGGAGTCAAGACCATGATGGGGAAACCCACAGAATCAGCTGACCTGAGCTAGTCTCAGGTCTGACAAATGGGGAACCTGCATAAGACTGAACTGGACTCCCTTAATATAAGTGACAATGATGTGACTGGGACAATATATGAGGCCACTGGCAGTGGGTCCATGATCTAACACTAATGCACACACTGAATTAGTGGAGCCCATTCTGTATGGAGAGATACCATGCCCAGCCCAGACACAGGGGCTGTTGGGAGTGGAGAGGTGCCTTAGTCCTGCCTCAACGAGATGATGAGACAGACTTAGTAGACTTACTAAGAGGAGAGGCCTTACCCTCTCCAAGGAGCAGATGAGAGGTGGGAGGGAATGAGGGAAGCAGGAGGAGAGGAGGGAGGGGGGAACTGGGATTGGAATGTAAAAAAAATAAATTAATAAAAACAAGAACTAAAAAAATTAATAAAATTTGTAAAGAAAAAAGATGGAGTGGGGGAGATGGAAAGAGAATGATGGGAACTAGGGGCTGAGGTGAGGAGTGGAGACTTAGCATTGAATGACTACAGAGTTTCATGTCAGGGAATATAGAAATTTCTGGAAGCAGGTGGTAGCACAATGTGCTTGATGTCACTGAACTTCGAGGTTAAAAATGATTAAGGTAGAGCTGGTGAGATGGTTCAGAGGGTAAAAGTACTTGCTGTGTAAGCCTGATCACCCGAGTTTGATCCCTAGAACCCACCCTTAAAAAACAAACAAACAAAAATATATGTGGTATTTCAAATATATATATTCCCGTCACTCCTGTGGTGAGATGGAAGGCAGAGACAGGAGGACTGTCAAGTAGGCCGTGGGGGCCAGATAGCCTGCATACTCACTGACAAAAAAATAAAGACATGGTAGAGAGAATCACCTTCTCTCTTGCTCTCTCTGTCTCTGTCTCTATCTGTGTCTGTGTCTCTGTCTCTCTCACACACACACTTTTTGAAATTGTTAAGATGGCCCATTTGGGGGGAGGATCAGGGAGTAAGCTGTTGGTTGTGCAAGCATGAGGACCTGAGTTTGAATCCCCTGCCATCACAGAAAAAGCTGTCTGAAGTCTCACATGCCTGTAATACCAAATGGGGAAGGAAGTAGCAGGCAGACCCTGGGACTCACTGGTCAGTGTAGCAAAATCAGCGAGCCTCAGGTTCAGTGAGAGACCCTTCTCAAAAATCAAGGTGGAGAGTAATTGAGGAGGACAAAACATTGACCTCAGGTCACACACACATACGTGTGCACCTGTGTACAAACAAACACAAGCACATAGACACACGTGCACTGAAAAGAAGACAGACTAACTTCTGTGACGACTCTTATCCTGGATGCCATGAGCGTCCTAGGCTGCTGCCTAAGAATGTGTCATGTTCCAGGAGTCCCGAGGATGGAGACCCTGCTCTTCTTGCTCTCTCAGCCTGAGTCATGTCCAAAAGGAGCGCACACGGAGCCTGTGACTGATGTAGTATTCACAGATCACTTCTGATCTAACACGAGCACCAGAGAACCACTCCCCCTCTTCACACCAGCAACTAAAAAGACACAGAACTCTGGGTAGAGTTGTTTCGTTCCCTAAGATCCAATCCCTCTATCAAAGAAAAACAAATCATCTTTATTTAAATACTTTTGATACTGGCTTGAAAATAGAGCTCATTGGTAGAGCATTTGTCTAATAGGCAAGAGGCCATCCCTTCCTTTTTCAGGCAAGGTCTCACTGTGCAGCCCAAGCTGACCTCCAATGGGCAATCCTCCTGCCTCAGGTACCCAGGTGCAAACTACCACAATGAGCTTCACATTGTACATTTTAATGCTGTAGGCCCTTTCTCACCAACAGAAGTGACTGGAATGTTCCAGATCTCTGTTATGCAGAATAGAATCCACACAGCCACAAGCATCCTGTGCCCTGGAAATGTGGCCAAGGTAGCTGAAACACAGCCTTGTTCATTTTAGTTAATTCAATGATTTCTATTTAAAATAAAGTAGCCACAGGTGGCTCATGTTACTTTATGTGACATCAGAGCTTCAGGTCTGAGCTGTTAACAACTCAAATTTAAGAGAAATTGTGTATATAAATAGAATAATTTTGGCACAGTGACATCAAGGAACAAAGGTTAATTAGCAGGCCACAGTAGTGCAGAGCTGTCATCCCAGCTTCTCCAGAGGCTCAAGTAAGTAGATGGAGACATCCACGTCAGCCTGGGCTGCATAGCAAGATGCTTCCTCAAAAGAATAAAACAAAATACCAGAGCATATGGTATGTGGGTCCCCATTTGTATACTTGCTGCACCCTACAAATGTCTGGCCAGTAGAAGAGTGAACAAATGAAGGATGTGACCTGCAGATGCCAAGCAGTGAATGAATACAAGAGATAGCAGAAGATGCCAGAAAATTTGAATTAATGAAGGAGGTGACCCGAAGACTGCATATTCTGAGAGCTTCGCTAATTCCCACCCAAGCATAGGTAGCAAGGGCAGCTCCAAACCTGATTCTGAACCCCTGTGTCTCATGGAGAATGGGGTTGGGAGGTGCACATGCTCTGCTATGGAGACTATTCTCTGTGGTTGGCACTGGCATTGTCGTTGGTTGGCGTGGGTGTGATGTGCGGGGGAAGCAGAAAATCAAAGCAGCTGCTTAGGCAAACCAAATGGGGGATTTCAAAAATACACCAAGGCTTGGAAGATTGCTCAGTGGGTAAAGCACCTGCCTTGCAAACATGAAGACCTGGGTTCAGATCCCCAGAATCCAGCTAAAGCTGGATGCTGCAGTCCACATCTGAAATACCAGCAACCCTATGGCGAGATGGGAGACCAAAACAGAGGACTCTGCAGAAGCCTGGGAGCAGCTAGTGTTCTCAGTGGTAAATGAGATCCTGTCTCAAACAAGGCTAAAGTCAATGATCCAACACCTAAGGTTATCGCCTGGCCTGCACATGTGTGCTTTGGTACACGTGTGTACACATGAACACACAAACAAGTATACACACACACACACACAGAAAGAGAGAGAGAGAGAGAGGAAAGCAATGTAGCAATGTGCCCAGCAGCAGCTGGCTGGCTAGCAAGATTAGATGGGCTGAAGTTGACAAGTGATGGATAGAGTGCCTCTCATCCAAATCCCAAGAAACCCTGTGCAGAGCCATCTGCCATAACATGGGAAAACAAGCAAATGACCTCTAGCTCCTGTTAGCCACTCTCCATACACACAGAAACCAG
Source organism: Cricetulus griseus (assembly GCF_003668045.3). Taxonomy (NCBI): domain Eukaryota; kingdom Metazoa; phylum Chordata; class Mammalia; order Rodentia; family Cricetidae; genus Cricetulus; species Cricetulus griseus. Next base: position 79,181,856 of record NC_048597.1, read on the forward strand.
CCAAAGCCCCACAGACCTATTAAGAAGAATTTCTCAGACAGCCCCACTGACCTTGACAGAGTAACTTTCTACAAACTACATCAAAACCCCTCTGAAAATGAACAAATCATAAATAACGATGGCATAAACAGCCGACACTGGAAGAGCCCAGGAGCTCAGGTCTGTTCCTCAAGTCATGTTAGAGGCTGAAGCGGAAGAGTTGAATGTTTAAGGCCCATCTGGACCACAGAATGAGTTCTGGGTCAGCCTGGGCAACTTAGATAGGCCTTGTCTCAAACTCCAAGTTAAAAAGAGCAGGCAGGATGGCTCAGTAAGTAAAGGGCTTGCCTAACAAGTGTGAGGACTTAGGTTCAGATCCCCAGAACCCACATAAAAAGTCAGTAGCAGGGACAATGAGATGAGATGCAGAGATAGGAACTGGACCCCTGGAGGTTTGAGGACCAGGTTAGCCTGATCTACATGGCAGTTTCAGACCCATAGAGACCCTGTCTCAAATAAAAAGTAGAGGGCACCTGAGGGTCAGTGCCAGAGGTTGTCCTCTGACCTTCACACTTGAGATGTGAATACATGTATCTGGGCCACCACCCTTGACCCCAGGAATGCACAAACCAGAAAGGTAGCTGTGTGGTAGAGCACTTCTGGCCATAAACAAGGGCTGTGGTCTGTCCCCAGCACCACGAAATGAAATGAAAGATATAAAGAGTGTTTGCCTAGCAAGGCCCTTAGACTCAATGGCCAGTTCAATAAGAACACACAGAAAAAAGTATAACCAACACCTGGCAATACTGGTGTCCACATCAGACACCACAAAAGATGCCTCGCCCAACATCTCCCAGTCAAAACCTATTTTTAGAACTCACAGCTTTCCACAGTGCCACAATTCTGGCATTCTCCACCTCCCAAGTGCTGGGATTTGTGGCACGAACCATAAAACTTTGTATGTCGTGCTGTGGATGGAACCCAAGGCTTCATTCGTGCTAGGCAAGTACTCCACCAAGTGATCCACATGCCCCCACCCTGTCCATATCTTAGTGCCTTTGAGGACACCAAGGAGGCCTGAGCAGGGTGCAAAGAGGCTACCAACCTCATCTAGCAGCCCCACTGTCAGGCAGAACAACACAGTAAGTTCAGAGTTAAACACCAGCTCCAAGCCTTCCCATGGGCTCCTCTGTAGGGCAAGCTGGAACCCTATCTTTGTCTGTGTGGCCTTAGGAGGAATTCCAACTCCTGTTTAAGAACTCCACTGTGGGGCCATTTGACCCGGTCACTGCACACTGGGCTGCAGGCGGATATGACCTGGGACTTAGGAACCACATGACCTGCCTGCTCATTCCCAGAGCCAACAATTGCTAATGCAGGCCATAGAAGAACAATTCCCATGAACACCGCTGCACAGATGTGCCCAGCTGCAATTTCAGGAGTGGAAATTTCCAAATACCCCAAAGTGGGAAATAATGAAATGAATCATCATACAACCATGATATGGACTTTCAGACATGTGTTAAATCAGGGTTGGAAATAGTTGTTGTTTGGGGTTTCTTGTTGTTTTTGCTTTGTTTTGACCCAGGGGCTCATGACTGAGCTCAGGCAACCTTAAACTCACAATTCTCTTCCCTCAGTCTCTGAATCTGCAAGTAATTATTACAAATGAGAAAAATAGCAGTTCAAACTAGCTTGTTGGTGAGTTGGGTTTTTTTATTACATTTATTTGTGTGGGTGGGGGTAAGGGGTGCTTGTATGCCACTATGCCTGTGGGGAGGTCAGAGAGCAAATGGAAGGAATCCATTCTCTTCTTCCATCATCTGGGTCCTATGGGGCAAACTCAGGAGAATGGGGGCTGATTGCTCAAGCTCCCGCCTCGGTGCCTTCCATGCCATGATAGAGTATCCCTGCAAGCTATGGCTAAGAATGGATTCTCAAAGGCTAGACACAATGCCTTTCCTTTGCTTGACAAACACATTTGCACGCACGTGTGTGTCTGTAACCCAGTAAGCTTGGAATTTAAAGGAGAAGAGATCAAATAAGGTCAAAGTGTGAATGAGATGCCACACCCCATCGCTGGTTCCAGTCCTGCAGCCTCCCATGGTCATGCCTGAACTGAGACAACACAAAGGTGCATTGCTGCAGAAGGAGCCTTAGCCGTGTGGCCATGTGATGTAGACTTCTGTAAACATCTCCAAAGACACCCCTGTCCCAAGTGTAAGATGATTTAAAGCAGACTCTGTCTGGGGGAGAAGATTTTGTTGGTGACAGGAAGAACAAATGTGCTCACCTCAGGGCATGGTGGTGCAAGACCCTCATCTCAGCACTAGGAGACAGAATCAGGCAGATCTCTGTAAGTCCAGCGGTCCACATACAAAGACCTTCTCTCAAAAACAAAAGCAAGAAAGCTGGGCTGTAGTGGCACATGCCTTTAATCCCAGCACTCAGGAGGCAGAGGTAGATGGATCTTTGTGAGTTCAAGGCCAACCTGGTCTACAAAGCTATACAGAGAAACCCTGTCTCAAAAAACAAACAAAAAAAAACAAACAAACAAATAAAAAACCTAAGAACTATGTTTTGGGAAGCATCTCATTTTATGATGAATTTAAAATTGTATATCAAACAAAAGACAGGTTTTAGCATCTGTACAGACCATCAGACTGAAAAATCATCAAGGAAATGAAGCTTTGTCTGTCTGTCTTCACCATTAGACACTTGGGGCTCCAAATGGTAAAGGTGCCATTGCCAAGCCTAATGATCTGAGTTTAACCCCTGTAACCTCCATGGTAGAACAGACATCTCATGTTATTCTATGACCTCCACATGAATGCCATGGCACACCTATACACATAAATGTAATAAAATAATAATTTAAAAGAACCCAAATTTCTTTTCCTACCATCTCCAGATATCCAATACAAAAAGAAAGAAAGGCCAGACAGTGGTGGTGCACACCCTTAATCCCAGCACTTGGGAGGCAGAGGCAGGTGGATCTCTGTGAATTCGAGGTCAGCCTGGTCTACAAAGTGAGTTCCAAGACAGCTAGGACTGTTGCACAGAGAACCCTGTATCAAAAAATCAAAATAAAAAAAGAAAGAAAGAAAGGAAAGGAAAGAAAAGAAAGAGAAGAAAAGAGAAAAAAGAAGATAACTTTGGTAGACCTAAGAAACACCCAGTGTGCCTTCCCCAATCTTATCTAAGTCTGCCCATTATCTTTGTGTGTGGGGGCGTGTATGCATGGTCTTGGAGGGTAGTATACACACATGTGTGTGCACTTGCATGTGGAGGCCAGAGGATCAGTCCTTGTTTTTGAGACAGGGGTCTCTCACTCAACATGATTAGGCTTCACTGGATAGCCAGCAAGCTCCAGGGATTCACTTGTCTCCACCTCCCTGGCACAGGGATTTCAAGGGCGTCACCACATCTGGCTTTCTCTCTTGAGTGTTGGGGTTCAAACGCAGGCCCTCAATCTTGAATGCCAAGCACTTCACCAGCTGAGCTGTCTTCCCAGCCCCTAGGTCTGTTTTCTATTGCTGTAACAGAATACCTGAGACAGGCTAGCTAAAAGAATTAGAGGTTCTTGGGCTAGGGGGGTTGCTTAGTATGTTTGTTTGCCATGCACAAGACACTGGTTTTGTCCCCAGCATTGCATAAACTGGGTGTGGTGGTGTACATCTAACCCAGCACTCAGAGGATAGGGAATTTGAGGCCGTCCTCAGCTGTGAATTAGAGGCCAGCTTAGGATACAGACAGTAAAGGCTGGTGAGACTGGAACTCCCAAGTCCATTTGCTGGCCTCAGTTCAAGGCGGTTGGGGAGTAAATCTGCAGGTGTGTGCAGAAGGGGCAAGCCTGGTGGGGAAGCAGCCTTGCTTTGCAACAACCAGCTCTGGAGAGAGCTAATCCAGTGTCTGAGAGCGAGCACTCACTCCAGTGAAAGAGTTTTATTTCTTAAGACCTGATACCTTCTCAAAGGCCGACCTCTCTAGTCATCACAGGACTGATGTCTCCACATTCTCCAGGCATGCTGGCACACACTTGTAATACCAGCCTTCAGGAGACTGAGGCATGATAGCCACCTGTGCCAGGCTGACCTGAGCCACATGGCGACTTTCAAGGAAGCCTGGGCTACAGAATGAGACACTTTCTTTAAAAAAAGAAAAAGAAAAAGAAAGAAAAAGAAAAGAAAAAAGAAAAAGAAAAAAAAAGGAGGGCGTGACAAGATGGCTTCAGCAGTTCAAGGAGCTTGCATAGAAGCCTGAAGACCTGAGTTCAACCCCTGGAACTGATGCTAAGTTGGAAGGAGAAAACCAATTCCACAATGTTGCTTGGCCTCCACGTGTGTACTGTGGCACACAAGCCCACACACAATAAAAATCACAGATATAATATCAGTCTATCAAGGCAATCAAATCAAATCAAAATGCACGCCAGATATTGAAGACTTCAGATTTAAAAAAAACAACAACAACACAAAATGTCTCACAAATAGATGTGTTCAGAAATCATGTATACAAAGCATCAATTAAAATATACTCTTGTGAGGTGCAGGGAAACCCAGTCCTAATTCCAGCATTCAGGAAGCTGAGACTAGAGAATTGAGTTCAAGGCAAGCCTGGGGTACACAGCAAGTCAGTCTCAAAAAAAAAAAAAAAAAAAAAAAAAAAAAAAATGAAGAATGACCAGCGCTCCAGAGCCAGACAAATTTCTACGAGGTCAAAGAACACCCTGGTCTACAAAGAGGAGTCCAGGCCAGCCAGGGCTACCATAGTAAGACCTGTCTCAAACAAACCAAAACAGAAAAAGAAAAAAGAAAGGAAAAAAAAAAAAAAAAAAAAACAGGACTGAGAGGGACCACCCCAGAGACTTGGTTACACAGTCAGTTCCTCCTGAGTTCTGGGCCTCAGTTTCTCCACCGGAAAAGAGGCCTATCTATTCGTCTGCCTTGCCTTGAGAGTGGACAGCAGGTGCGTGCAAAACCCTTTTTAAATGTTCCCACGGAGCCCCACAGGGTTGGAGCAGTTCCCCCGCCCTGCTGGCATCGCAAAGTGCTTTCTAAGGATCATCTCATTTAATCCTCCCATGGTTCCTAATGGTGGGGACTCTCGCCTTTCACCGGGTCGCAAATGAGGAAACTGTGCTCTGGACCCACGAAGCGCCTCGCCCAGGGGAGAAAGGAAACGCGGAGAATCCGCTGCGCTGCGCGCAAAAGCGGCATGACAATTTTCACTCCATTATGAAGGCGATGCTGCCTGGTTCCCGGGTTGTTCTAACCCGTGGCAATGGGGTCTGTGCATCAAGCCCACTTATCCAGGCACGAAAGAGGGGCCTCAAGGCCCTGACCCTTGTCTACCAACCCCCAGCTCCGCTGCTCACCTTGCGTATTTGGTTTTCTGGAAATCCAGCAGCCTGACCAGAGTGAACATCGCCGCGGTTCCATCAGCGCCCGGCCCGAGGCTGGGACGCGGGAACGCAGGGAGCCGCTGCGGGAGGCGCAGCAGGTTGGAAGGGTTAAGGGCACCCCAGAGCCCTGAGCAGACCTGATCGGTTGCCTCCGGAGCCCCGAGCCCCCGAGCTTGGAGTCTTGGGATAGCAAATCCTGAGCAGATGGTGGCGGGGGCGGGGGGGCGGGATGGGGGGTGGGGGGGGACGACTCAGGCGCACTCTGCCAATCGCGCGGCTGGGAGGTCCCCTCCCTCCTGTTAGCATCTACCCGTGTCCCCTCCACCCTATCGCTTTTCCAGCCAGCAGAAGACAGCTTGGATTAGACTGAACCGCCTCTGTCACCGCTTGTCAGCCAGGCTGCAAGCCACAGGGGACGCTTGGGGACCGGACCAGGTGGCACCCTCAGTCTATTTGTTGCTGGCTCTTACCTTGTGCACCTCTGACAAGCCTGCCAATACTGAATCCTCACTACCACCCAGGACTCTGTAACTCTAGGAATCATCTGCCCCCCAACGCTCCGCCCCAAGATGGGGAAATTCCAGCACGTCCAGGATCTTCACCCCCAAGTCCATCCTCACATCTTCAAACTCCAGCTTTCTTTTTATTATTATTTTATTCCATTTTTAATATTTTAAAACGTTTATTTAATTTTGAATCCATGTGTGTATGTGTGCTTGGCTGTGTAGGGGTATGGGCAGTGCAAGTGCCTGGAAGTCCAAAGTGTGGGATCCCCTGGAGCTGGAGTTACTGGAGTTTGTGAAGTGGGTTCTAGGTATCGGAACTCCAACCCTCTGGACCAGCAGCAAGCACTTATTAACCTCTGGGCCATCTCTCCAGCCTCCTACATTTATAAATTTATCGTGCATGTGGAGGTCAGAGGACAACTTGCAGAAGTTCGTTTTGTCCTTACACCATGTACAACCTGGAACTAAAACTCAGGTCCTCAGGCTTGGTGGCAAGCACCTTTACCTGTTGAGCCAGCTCACCAGCCCCAAATTCAGCTTTCTGCTTTAGGGCACCTTGTTTGGAGGACTCGGGAATACAATCTGTCTGTGGAAATTTATAACACCACTGAGGGAGCTGTTGGAGGAAAGATGGTCTTTGATGTTTATGATAGCTACTGATTTCCACTTGATGGGATCTGGAATCACCAAAGACACGACGTCTGAGCATGTCTGTGAGGAATTATATTCCTTAGGTTGAGGTAGGAAGGACCACCCTAAATGTGGGCTGGACCTTTCCCTGGGCTAAGGGACAGCCTTGAATAAAAGAGAGAATTTGAACTTAGTGCCAGCATTCCTGTCTCTTGGCTTCTTTTTGTTGTTTTTGTTTTTCAAGAGACAGAGATTCTCCGTGTAACCCTGGCTGTCCTGAAACTCACTCTGTAGACCAGGCTGGCCTCCAACTCAGAGATCTGCCTGCCCGTGCCTCCCAAGTGCTGGGATCAAAGGTGTGCACCTCCATCGCCTGGCATCTCTCTGCTTCTTGACCAACTGTAGATGCAATGACTAGATGGGTCCCCAAGTTTATGGGAAGTCCTCCCCTCCCCCCTCCATTGCATGGCTTCTCCATCTGGGGTCCACAGCTTCCTGATCCTTTTAATTAATTATTTTTACCGATTACTAGAGAGTGAACACCGGCCTCAGCACACACCAGATGGACACTTTACAGCTAAGCTACAGCCCCAGTCCCTTTTGTACTTTTTATTTTGAGGCAGTCTGGCTAAATAGCTCAAGCTGGCCTTGAACTCACTCAGTAGCCCAGACTGACCTTCCACCTTCAGTCTCCCTAGCGGCCAGCATGTGCACACACCATCAGGCCTCGTTCTTCTTAGAACAATGTTTGTTTGCTGTCTTATCAGTTACTGAGAAAATGCCACCCACACCTCTGCATCAAGGGAGCTATAACAAGAAATAAACTGACAAAAGACTTCCTGAGTCACCTCTGCTTTCCAAATGCTGGGCCCAGAGTGGGCATACACAAGACCCTGGTGAGGCAAGACCGGAGGGTTACAGGTAGATGATGGGGAGGAGATCATGGCAGGAGTGCAGCAAGTGGAAACGGGGGAGGGGAGAATGAGAACGCTAGAGGAAGGGGCAAAAGGAAAGGCCCTGGGGTACTTAGGAAATAAGGCCAACCAGCCTCAGATGTTAGCTTAGAAGTTCAAGAAGATGTCTAATATAGTCATCCTAGCACTTGGGATACAAAGGCATGTGAGGCTCAAGTTCAAGGCCAGGCTGTACAATTTAGTGAGATCTTATCTCAAAGAAGAAGAAATCAAAAGAAGGCAGAGCATATTACTCCAGTAGAGCACCTGCCTTGAATCCCCCAGTGAGGGGCTGGGGTGTGGCTCAGTGGTAGAGCATCTGCCTAGAATCCCCCAGTGAGGGGCCAGGAGCCTGGCTGATCAATAGAGGGTCCACCTAGCCATGTGTGAGACCCTGAATTCAGTTCCTATCACAGAGAGAGAGAGAGAGAAAGAGAAAGAGAGAGAGAGAGAGAGAGAGAGAGAGAGAGAGAGAGAGAGAATTAACAAAAATACCACATTGAAACTCTTTGCTCTTTATGGTAACTTTAAAAACAATTTTTAAAATGAGGTGAAAGGATTGGCTGTAAGACCTTTGCACAGGTGAGGGGAAGGCATATTCAGATACATATTCATGTACCCTGGTTGGGATGAAGATGTGTGTCCATTTGCAACTCATAGTAACATTGAGTGACAAGGCCAGATATGGTAGTTAAAACCTGTAATCTCAGCATTTGGAAGGCTGAAGCAAGAGGGTCTTGCATTCAAGACTAGCCTGAACTGCATACTAAGACAAGGACAACCACAAAGGAAGAGCAGGGGGAACAAAAACCCAGAATAAGGGACTGGAGGGACAATCTAATGGGTTAAGTTCTTGCCATGCAAGCTTGAGGACCTGAGTTTGGATCCCCAGTACCCATATATAATCTGGTTACAATGACATGCATCTATGGCCCCAGTTCTGGAAATAGAGACACAGTGGGGCCCTGGGAGCTTTCTGGTCAGCCAACCTAGTCCAGTTGGTAAGCTCCAGATTTGATGAGAAACCTCATGTCAAAGAAATAGGTAGAAGGGCTGGAGATGGCTCAGTGATGAAGAGCATTTGCTGTTCTCGCAGAGGGCCTAGGTTGGTTCTCAGCATCCACATCATAGTTTACAACCACCCTTAACTCTAGGGGATCTGGCACCCTCTTCTGGACTCTGTGGAGTGCAAAACACACATACAGTGCACATATGTACATGCAGACAGCACACTCATATTCATAAAATGAAAATAATAAATTAGAAAGAAAAAAATTTTAAAAAGATATAAAGCAATAGAGCAGTGGTTCTCAACATTTGTGTCGTGACTCATTTGGGGCTTTAACAACCCTTTCACAGGGGTCACCCAAGACCACCTGTGTATCAATTCATAACAGTGGCAAAATTACAGTTATAAAGTAGCAAACGAGCATAAAGTATGAAGTAGCAGAGAAGATAACTTTATGGTTGGGGTCACCACAACATGAAGAACTATATTAAGGGGCCACAGTGTTAGGAAGGTTGAGAACCACTGCTTTAGAGGAGGACACCCAGTGTTGACTTGTGAACTCCACGTGAGCAAGTGTGAACACACGCATGCGCGCGCGCGCGCGCACACACACACACACACACACACAGAGAGAGAGAGAGAGAGAGAGAGAGAGAGACAGAGAGAGACAGAGAGAGACAGAGAGTGAGAGTGAGCATGAGCCAGAGTTATGTGGTCAGAGTGGTATGGTATGAATAGGGGATCCTGGAATACGGTGGGGGGGGGACGAAGCCACATGGAGACGTACCTAAGGGACACAGCTCTTGGGGATAGGCCGTATGCATTTGAATCTCATTCTCTACACCCTAAATTCACTGCCAAGCACAATTCCCAGAAGCTCTGGTAACTTCTACAGACCTCCAGGAGACACAACCCAACAGACACGGGGAGAGTTATGCCCCATGTTGCACAGCCCTGTGCTGACCCATTGACCCACGTCTCGACCAGTCACATTAACCCCTGTCTGTCTGCCAGCAGTATCTGCCCAGTGCTCCACCTCAACTCACAAGGTTTCTGCTGAACATGACCTGACCCTCCCTGGTCACCTTTCTCCCCCATAGAATCCAGGCCAGGTCCCAAGTGGCCACTGGTAGCCACAGCTCCTAGGAGACTGAGATCAGACCTCTCCAAGGCTGTGTCCTCCGCCTTGCCCTGGGCTGTTTGTCCACTCGTGCTGCTGTCCATCTTCAGGCAAGTCTTGGCAGTGGGCTCTGTGGAGACCAGCAGGAGACCCTGGGATAAAAAGCAAGTCTAGAAATGTATATTTCCCCCTCTATCAGCTAAAGAATAAAAAATAAGTTACTATTTTTACTGCTGGGATGTGGTTGTTATGGCAACAGAGGGCCTGACTCTTGCTCTTGCTCCAAGGTGGGGGCTATGTTTGAGGGAGAAGGGGAAGGAGGTGGTTGGTGGGGTGGTCGGCAGCAGGGAGAGAAGTCTGAGGACCACAGGCATGCCCTTTACACATCACAGGGACTCTTGGCCACCAAACCTACATCTTCATAGTTTGACACTCTGCTTCCTTCCTTCCTCCCTCCTTCCTTTTCTTCTTTCCCTCCTCCCTTCCTTTTCTTTTTCATTCTTTTGCAGTGCTGCCGACTGAACCCAGGACTTACAAGTGCTGCACAAGCACTTACTGACACAGGGAGGCTAGAGTACTGGAAGAGGAATTCTGGCTCAGTGATTGGTAGAGCACCTGCCTAGAATTCCCCAGTGAGGGGCTGGGGGCATGGCTCAGCGGTAGAGTGCTTGCCAATCATGCACCAGACCCTGGACTCCACCCTCAAAACTGCCAAACAAACACAGCCAGGTAAGAGACAAGGACTGAAGCTTACCAACTGAACCAATGAGCAAACTGTTACAATTGCCCTATGATCTTTATATTTTGCTTTTGAGTCAGGGTTTCCCTACACAACCTGGGCTGACCTCAAGTTGAATTGCCACTTTGGCCTGCTGAGTGCCAGAATTACAAGTACATGACCCCATGCCTGGTCCCCATCCTTTCCTTCTTCCTAGATCTATGTTATAGATGACCATCACTGCACCTCTTCCTGGCTGCCCACACCCATTTAGAGCCTGTGGGTTGTGAATTAAAGGCACCAGGAGGAAGAAGCAGCAGGGCACAGGGTATTGTGAAGTTCCAGGATGGCAGAGTCTGGCCTTCTGAGAACATGCAAAGGGCATGGCAGGGCCCCCAGAGGAAGGTTAGAAAGCCAGGGTGGCGGGGACCCCCTGATTCTCCACTTTACTTCCCTAAGCCAGAACAGTTGGTGAGGAATCGATGTTCATTCATTCATTCATTTATTGCGGTGCTGAGGATGGAAGCCAGGTCTTCAAGTATGCTACTGAACAGCACAGGTGGCTTTAGAATCAAAGAGACCTGGCAAAATAAGGAGGGGATTCTGGTGTAGCTCACCTCAGGGAGTCTGATTTCCTAATGACACCTTACAAGGAAGGTTTTGTTGGAAGGTTTGGGTATGAAACCCAAGGTATCCTGAATGTTTGGCGAGGGCTGTGTCACACAGTTGTACCCCAGCCTGACAGCAAGATTTGCCTCACAACATATGCTGTAACTGGGGCAATTACAGACTGGTTGTTCCTTGGTTCAGCCAATAAACTTAATCACCAGTCACTTATGTGGCTCCTATCTATTATTTTTAAGTATTTATTCATTCATTCATTCATTCATTCATTCATTCATTCATTCATTTATTGCGGTGCTGAGGATGGAAGCCAGGTCTTCAAGTATGCTACATACTACTGAACTACTTCCCCAGCTCCTCACTGGGCGATTCTAGGCAGGTGCTCTACCACTGAGCCACACCCCAGCCCCTCACTGGGGGATTCTAGGCAGGTGCTCTACCACTAAGCCACTCTCCAGCCCCTCACTGGGGGATTCTAGGCAGGTGCTCTACCACTAAGCCACTCTCCAGCCCCTCACTGGGGGATTCTAGGCAGGTGCTCTACCACTAAGCCACTCTCCAGCCCCTCACTGGGGGATTCTAAGCTGGTGCTCTAACAACCCCTCAAGTACTTGTCTGGCTGTCTATAGGCATTAGTTCATGTGTCATTTCATCAAACAATGATGTCATTGATCAATAAGCAAACCCAGCAGCTAATAACAATAAAGGAGAGCTGTGTCTCACCCCACGCTGACCTCCTACAGGCTCCAGACTCCTCTTCCAGTGCCTCAACCTCTCTATGCGGGCAAGGTTTCCATATGGGCACTGTTCCCTTGCTGCGGGACTCACGGGTGGATCAGAGAGTCAAAGATGGTAGGAGCCACCACCTAGGGGCACACACTGGTCTGAGGAGGGAAAGGGCATATCAAAGATAAACAAAACTGGTATGGTCAGCACAGATTTTAATCAGTGACAACTACTGCACCAGGCAAAGTCCAACAAGTTAAAAAAGCAGAACTGAACTCAATTTGGGTTTAGATAGAAGTATCTAGGAAGCTGTGAGTGTGTGTGTGTGTGTGTGTGTGTGTGTGTGTGTGTGTGTGTGTGTGTGTGTTCACTCACATATATGTGCATGTGTGCGCACACTTGTGGAGGCCATAGATCAATGTCAGAATCAATGCTTAGAATCTAAACCAGGCTAGCAAGCCAGAGTCCAGGTGTGAATGTCAGAGAACAACTTGTGGGAGATGATTCCCTCCTTCCATGGTTCGGGTTCCAGGTTCAAACTCAGATCATTAACCTTGACGGTAAGCACCTTTACCCATGGAGCCATCTTGCCCTATCTTCGTTTTCGAGTCAGGATTTCTCACTATCATGGAGTATGGTGATTCTTCTAGTCTGGCTGAGCAAGGAGTCCCAGATATCCTCCTGTCTCCGCCTTCATAGAGCTAGTGTTAGGAGTGTCGGCTACCACACTTTCTTTGTTTACACGGGGGCTTGAACTCAGGTCCACGCACTTGTGCAGCAGCACTTTGTGAACTGAGCCATCTTTCCAATCCCCTACCTTTTCTACTTATTTAGTTTTGCAGAGCTGAGAGTAAAACCAGGGCCTTTGACACCCTACTACCTACTTGTTCCTCTAGCCCTTGTTTTCCAAGACTCAGTCTTTCTTACTATGTACCCAGTCTTACTATGTAACCCAGGCTGCCCTGGTACTTAAACTCTTCCTCCCTCAGCCTCCAGAGTGCTGGGATCACAGGTGTGAGCTGCCATGCCCAGCTAGCTCTGGATGTTTTAAAGATGAGGAATAGGGGACTCCTGAGATCCCAGCACTTGGGAAGCAGAGGCAGGAGAATGAGAAGTTTAAGGCCAGCCTCGATGTTACAGTAAGTTTAAGGTTAATTTGTGGACTACATGAAATCTTGTCTTTTAAAAAAAAGTTGTTTTTAAAGAGGAATTGGAAAGACAAAAAAGTGGGCCACAGGGAAAGAGCTGAGAGGAGGCTCTATGGGATCAGGGAGGGAAACTGAGGCTGGAAGAGCTTTGGTCTCCATGAAGCCCTATTGGTCTGCTAAAGCCTTATCAGTATTGGTGGCTGCTGTCCCTATGGATCGAGATTCACTGGACTAAGATCAATATAGGTTGATATAATTTTATTCGTGGAGAAGGCACTTAAACAGGAAACAGATGACCGATGCAAGTTCCTGCTCCAAGGATCCACACAGACTGCTCTCTGTGACCTGACTGGAAGCAAGAGAGAGCCACCTGTGCCCCACCCCAGACCTAAAACCACTCTTGGTCACCTACACACCTGTGACCACGCCCAAATGGGCGTGGTCAGCACTACAGGTGTGGGTCGGGTGGATATCTCACTACAAGTCCCTGTGGGATGGAACAAAATAAATTCTTTGACAGCCTTGATCTCTCTCTGACAGGTCCTTTCAGAGTGCCTGGGTCATCACAGGAAGTGGCCAATGAGCTGGGCGTTTCTGTGAGACCCACACAGAGGCCAAGATGGGGAGAGGATTCATAGGAACCTGGCTGGGGTTCTGTCAAGGACTTTATTTGGTCAGGGGTTGGCCTGGGTGGTGAGAGATGAGAGGGAGTGAGGGAAGGAAGTAAAGGAGGAAGGAAGAATGAAGGAGGGAAGGAGGGAGGGGAGGAAGTGAAAGAGGAAGACGGAAAGAGGGAGAGGGGAGGAAGAAAGGAAGAAAAGAAGGAGGGAGGAATGCTGGATAGCAGGCAGGCTGGTGGGGTTCTCTGCCTAGTTTTGTAAGGAAGCTAGCCAGAGGCAGCAAGGTGAAGAAACAGGATAGGGGTGGGTGTGCTGAGTGGGCAGCGGGGGAAGACAGCCTGGGAGGAGGGGGAAAGTATTCAAGTGAGAAGGAAATATAGCGAGAGAGCAAAGTAGCTAGTTAAGAAGGGAGAAGTAGATTACTAATGTTTTGTTATGGACCTTACAAATATTCTGATTTTTTAAAAATTTATTTGCTTTTGGAGCCAAAGAAGCTGTGAGTAATGTGTGAGGAGAGGATGAAGTCCTGAGTGACTGAGTGAGGAGAGGATGGAGTCCTGAGTGAGTGTGTGAGGAGAGGATGGAGTCCTGAGTGAGTGTGTGAGGAGAGGATGGAGTCCTGAGTGAGTGTGTGAGGAGAGGATGGAGTCCTGAGTGAGTGTGTGAGGAGAGGATGGAGTCCTGAGTGAGTGTGTGAGGAGAGGATGGAGTCCTGAGTGGTGTGTGAGGAGAGGATGGAGTCCTGAGTGAGTGTGTGAGGAGAGGAAGGGAGCCCGAATGAATGTGTGAGGAGGGTTTGACATCCTGAGTGAATGGGTATTATTGACAAGGGCAGAGGACAGATTCCTTAGACCCATGGGAACTGCCAAAGTCTCCCTCTGGTCTGAATACTGATGTTGAGAGTGTGTGCGAAAACCAGCAGCTACAACTTCATTCTCTAGGATGTGCAACCTGAGGCTCTCCTACAGAGATCTACCCAGACTACTTCTCTCCTCCCCCTGGGCTGGACAAAATAAACCTGATGAGGCTCCAAGTTGTCCCAGTGGTGGTGGTGCTGCTCCACCAGAGCAAGTTCAGCCCACATGATCCCAGCGTGTGTGTGTGTGTGTGTGTGTGTGTGTGTGTGTGTGTGTGTATGTGTGTGTGTGTATGTGTGTATGTGTGTGTGTGTGAGTGTGTGTGAGTGTGTGTATGTGTGTATGTGTGTGAGTGTGTGTATGTGTGTATGTGTGTGTGAGTGTGTGTGTGTGTGTGAGTGTGTGTGTGTGTGTATGTGTATGTGTGTATATGTGTGTTTGTGTGTGTATATATGTGTGTTATGTGTTGTCTGTGTGTATTATGTGTGAGTTTGTGTGTGTGTATGTTTGTGTGTGTGTGAGTGTATATGTATGTGTGTATATGTGTGTTTATGTGTGTATATCTGTGTGTTATGTGTTGTCTGTGTGTGTGTTATGTGTGAGTCTGTGTGTGTGTGTGTGTGTGTGCACATGCGCGCGCGCATGTGTGTGTCCTTTCTTCCTTTCTACATTCCCTCACTGCCCCAGTCAGGTTTCCAGGACCAAGCTATGATGGACATATAATTTGCCTGTTTGAAAGTGTTTCGGCTTTTGGCTCGTAGGAGGATACGGTGCAACTATCATCAGTTATCCTGAATCCGGGTTCATCCGACACCAGCCACCTCCACCATGCCACCCAAGTTCGATCCCAATGAGATCAAAGTCATGTACTTGAGGTGCACCGAAGGTGAGGTCAGCATCACAAATTATTTTAACTTTTTATTACATTTAGTTATTTATTGGAGGTAGGGGTTGGAAGACAACTTGTAGGCACCTGTTATCTTCTTCCATGGTGTGGGTCCTGGAGACAGAACTTGTCATCTCAGCCAGTCCTGGTTTTGTTTTCTTTTTTTTTGAGATAGGGTCTCATGCAGCCCAGGATAGCCTCTAATTCTATAAGTGGCCAAGGATGACCTTGAACTCCTGATGTTCCTGCTTCCACCTCTAAAATACTGGGATTGCAGGTGTACATCACCATCACCCAGTTTTGCCTGACTGCATGAATACTAGCTAAGCATTCTACTAACCAAGCTACAGGCCCAGCCCATCTTTCTTTTTCTGAGACAGAGTGTCACTATGTAGCCCAGGCTGGCCTTGAACTGGAAAGCCTCCTGCCTCAGCTGCCCAAATGCCAGGATTATAACCTTGAGCCACCATGCCAGGCATACAGGTAGTTCCCCTGTCTTCCATTCTCCTCCTCTCCCCTTACTTCTCTTATTTAAAAGGGGGAGGGCTGTTTGTTTAATTTTTGAGTCTCACTATGTTGCTCAGACTGGCCTTGAACTCACTTTGCAGCCCAGCAGGTCCTGCCTCCACTTTCTGCCTTACCTGTGATCCTGGGCCTGTACCACGACTAAGCTCCTGCTGTGTTCCGTGCTGGAGCTGTGGCTTGTCACTTAAGAGCACTGGCTGCTCTTCCAGAGGACCTGGGTTTGTTTCCCACCACCCACATGTTGACTCTCAAACACCAAAAACTCCAGTTCCAGGGGATCTAACATCCTCTTCTGGTCTCCAAGAGCACCAGGCTCACACATAGTACACAGATATACATGCAGGCAAATAAAAATAAAAAAAAAATAAAATTTTAAATATTCAGTCCTTAAAATTCTGGGGACTGACCGTGAGACCCAACATCCATCCCTCCTCAGAGCGCCTGCCTGGGTGTGCTGAGTAAAGGGATTTGAGCCACTGTGTAGAATAAACCCTAGCCTAGGAGGAAAGCAACAGTTCAACAATATCCTGGACCATGGTGCCCTCTGGTGGCCAGTGCTAAAAAACTCACACTATGATTATAGAGACTAGGCCCATAGTTTATTTGGAGCAGTGTTTCTCAACCTGTGGGTGGTGAGACCCTTTCACAGGAGTCACATACCAGATATTTACATTATGAATCATAACAGTAGCAAAATTGCAGCTATGAAGTAGCAACAAGAATAGTTTTTTGGGGAGTGGGGGGTCACCACAACATAAGGAACTGTGTTAAAGGGTTGGAGTATCAAGGAGGTTGAGAACAACTGGCTTACAGCATCTGCAGGACTGTCACCTTCAGGAAGCATCCGCTAAAATGCATTAGATTAATTAATTTAATTATCATACCATCCAATAATTACATATTTCTTTATTAAGATGTTCTCAGATAGCCCCAGCTGGCCTTGAACTCCCTACTCATGACTTTAGGCTTCCCATGCCATGTGCTGGAATTACAGACCTGCCCTATCAGCCCCAGTTTATATGATGATGGGGATGGAACCTGGGGCTTTGTGTGTGTTAGGCAAATGTTCTGCCACCTGAGCTCTATTTCTATTAAAAATTCGCTACAAAGCAAGCCAGGGGCTCCACACAGCTAGACAAGCACTCTGTCACTGACACAAATTCTCAGTTCCCCTTTTTATTCCAGTTGTGGGGAGTCTGACTAGGTAGCCTAGGCTAGCCTAGAAATAACTATGTACTCAGACTGGCCTCAAACTCATGATGATCCACCTGCCTCATCTTCCTGAGCACTGGGATTGCACCCGGGCATCAATCACAAAGCCCACTTTAGGATGCCCAGGTTCTAACAGGCCATGCCCAGCTTCCCTGCTCCCACACCCTCCAAACAGCACTCACCTGAGCCCTCTCCATTTCCCAAAAGCTTTCCTATTCCACCGCCTGCCTAAGACTCTGCCAGGCACATTGGTAGTCCCTACAGCAAGCTTTGAGAAAATGACTATTGCTTGTGCTCACATCACATGCACATGTCAGGAGGTCAAACCCAGCCTGGGCTACATAGAGGAAAGGAAAGGAAAGGAAAGGAAAGGAAAGGAAAGGAAAGGAAAGGAAAGGAGAGGAGAGGAGAGGAGAGGAGAGGAGATGGGAGGGGAGGGAGGGGAGGGGAGAGGTGGGGAGGGGAGGGGAGGGGAGGGAAAAAGAAGGCTGTGCTAGAACGGCAAAGGAGTTGTGAGAGAACTCAAACACCTACTTTAGGGTTTTTTTTTTAAGTGGAGCTGCTATAGGTTTTTATTACTTTTAAATTCTTTTTTACAAATTTTATGACATTTACTTATGTATGTGTGTATGCCACAATGCACCGTGGAGGTCAGAGGACAACCTGCGGAGTCTGTTCTCTCCCTCCACTATGTGAATGCTGGGAAATGAACTCAGACCAGGCTAAAAGCAAGTGCCTTTACCGAGTCATCTCGCTGACCTGGCTGGGGTGGCGGGGAGACAGAGGGATGGAGGGACGGGAAGGGAGATGGTGGGGGGGGGGGTTGCCACAGCACACCTATGAAGAGCAGAGGACAATTTTGAGGAGTCAGTTCTCTCCTTCCACTTTTACAAAGGTCCAAGGGTCCAAACTCAGGCCTCTAGGCTCCAGTGGCAAGCTCCCATATCAGGTAAGGGAGGTCAGATTTGGGGTTTTCAACTTGGGAGAATGCCAGGTGGGACTCAAGTCGAGTGAACAGGTGGCTGAAACATTCTGCAGCTCGAGGGAGTCAAATGGACAGAAGGAAAACAAGTGGGAACCAAAAGCACCATGCTGGCGCCCAGGTGGCCCCTGAGTACTCATGTACTTAGGGGGGAAAGTTAGTATGTGTGTTTGTTTCTGTGTTTGTGTGGGAGTGCAGGGGTGGGTATGTGCACATGAGTGCAGGTACTCAAGGATGTCAGAAGAGGGCATCTGACCCTATGGAGCTGAAGTTAGAGGTATTTGTGAGCTACCTGACCTGGGTACTAGGAATGGAACTTGGAATGGAGTAACTTGTGTTCTTGTTTTGTTTTGGTTTTTCGAGACAGGGTTTCTCTGTGGCTTTGGAGGCTGTCCTGAACTAGCTCTTGTAGACCAGGCTGGTCTCGAACTCACAGAGATCCGCCTGCCTCTGCCTCCCGAGTACTGGGATTAAAGGCGTGAGCCACCAACGCCCAGCGTAACTTGTGTTCTTAATCCTAGAGCAGGAGCCATGTCTCCAGTGCTCCTGGCTGTGAATCTTGATTGAAAGAATCTTTCTCTCTGACCCATGCTACTCTTCCTTTTGAATAATGTTGGGGTACTTTGGGGTAATAAAGAGCAGAGATCGTATTTAAAGCCACAGGATCAAACTAGCTCCCTAGGGAATCAGTGGAGAGGAGGTGTGATGTCTGAACTGTGGGAAAATGGGCACTATAGAAGCTTATCCCCTGGGGAATGCTATTTGTAAACTCAGGAGTGTATCTGTATAGTGGAATAGCAGGCAAGAGATAGAAAGAATAGATTCAATAGGAAGTGGCTGTAGCTCACTGGTCCGGTATGCAGGAGCCCCTGAGTTCCCTCCTCAGAGCAGAATAAATAAGGCAGGGAGCCACACACTTGTAATCTCAGCATTGAGGGGGTGGAGGCAGGAAGATCAGAAGTTCAAGGCCAAGCACAGCACGGTGACACTCATCTTTAATTGCAGAATTCCAGAGGCTGAAGCAGGAGGATGGTGTGTTTGTGTGAGAGTGCATGGGTGGGCAAGTTTAAGGTGAGACTCGATGTACATGGCATACACCTGCAACCCCAGAGCTTTAGAGGTACAGATAGAAGTCAGGAGTTCAAGGTCACAGGGCTTGAGAGTTGGCTTAGGGGTTAACAGCACATGTTGCTCTTGCAGAGGACAGGATGCTCCTTCCCAGAACCCACAAGGCCACTCACACCATTTGTAACTCCAGGGGATCTGATGCCCTCTTCTGACCTCCTCAGGTACTGCACACATGTGATGCATATACACATATACAGGCAAAACATTCATACACATAAAATAATATTTTTAAAAGGAGTTTAATATCATCAGCAGCTATAGTGGAAGTTACACACAGGCAGCTTAGGCTATATGAGACCTCTCTCAAGAAGAGAAAGAAAGGAAGGGTGCTGTTTTACCTTCATCAGAGTGACTGCATTTTAAACTACTAGCAGCCTGACTACTAAGGATGTAGCCGTGGGGAATTCTGTTCCCCCAGATAATGGCTCTGTTGCTGCCACTAAAAGGTAGTTCTAAAACTAATTTCTATCATTCTATCATTCTACTAAAACTTGAGATTCAAAGGCTAGGGTGGAAACCTTGGAGCTCAGAGAGTATCGACCTGCTAACTTCCTCTCTTAGCTGGTGTCCCTGAAAACCTCTCTCCTTCCACACCGCCCCAACCAAAACACCCACACTATGCTTCTCTCTGCTACTTCCTGTCAACTAGTTGCAAACCCTGCCTTTCTGAGCCCAGGTTAATTTTATTTAATTAACTCAAATGCAACATGTCTTTACATATGGCTCAGTGAATAAAAGTGCTTGCCCTACAAGCCTGCTGATCTCAACTTGACACCCCCATAACCAACAGGAGAAGGAGATAATTGGCTCCTCTGACCTCCACAGACACCATAAATCAATCAATAAAATATAGATACATTCAAAACAAAACAAATTCAAAAAGAGCAGTGGCTGACCTAACACTAATGCACAAATTTACTTACTGGAGCCCATTCTATAAGGAGAGATACCTTGCTCAACCTAGACACAGAGGTGTGGGGGGTGGAGAGGTTCCATGGTCCTGCCTCAATGAGATGATGGGACAGACTTAGTAGACTTCCTAGAGGAGGCCTTACCCTCTCCGAGGAGCAGATGGGAAGTGGAGGGGGGGATCTGGAGGAGAAGAGGGAGGGGCAACTGGGATTGGAATGTAAAAAGTAAATTAATAAAAAATTAAAGGACAGGCCGGGCGTTGGTGGTGCACACCTTTAATCCCAGCACTCAGGAGGCAGAGGCAGGTGGATCTCTGTGAGTTCAAGGCCAACCTGGTCTCCAGAGCGTGTGCCAGGATAGGCTCCAAAGCTACACAGAGAAACCCTGTCTCGAAAAACAAAAAAAAAAAAAAAAAAAGAAAGAAAGAAAGAAGGAAGGAAAAGAAAGAAAGAAAAGACACGTAGGCCTGTAACACAAGGAAACTCCAGATCCTCTGGCCTCCCAGAGCCTAAGACCAAAACCACCCCCTCCCCACTCCTGCCCCCAGCCTCCTAGGTACTTGGTTCCTGGGAACTGTTCGGCCACAAACAAACAAACAAAAAAACTCCAGGGGAAACCAAAACCTCCCCTATAGTCTCCAGGATACAGTTCTGAAAACTATTGGTATCTATAAACAATAGGCCACCTGCAAGTAACAAGACAAAGCCATAGAAACCACAGAATGTTCCCTCTTTTGCACTGACCAATGAGAATACCTGGTACACAGGTATTTCATGCCAAAATACGACTTTGAGAAATTTCTTGATTGTTCCTCAAATGTCAACCAATCAGAAACCAACCTGTACCTACTGATGTAAACCTGTAACTTTTGTCTTTAAAACCCAGCAGTTTTAACTTCACCCCCTCTGGAGGCTGCTGTGTCAGCTTGCTAGACGGGGTCCCTCCCATGGTGTAGGATAAACAATTTAATAAACCTTATGCATTTGCATCAGTGGTCTGTCTCCCTGGTCTCTTTAGGGATTCTTGTAACTCAGGTACAACAACCAGCACCTCATTAACCAGGTGTGGTAGTACATGTTTGTAATTCCAGAACTCAGGAGGCTAAAGCACAGGAATTAGGAATTCAAGGCCAATCTTGGCTACACAGCAAGATCCCTGCCTTAGAAAAAGAAAAAAGGAAGGAAGGAAGGAAGGAAGGAAGGAAGGAAGGAAGGAAGGAAGGAGAGAAAAGAAAGAAGAGGGAGGAACCAACTTTGAACATAAAACTTTAAAAAACAAAGAACAGTCTACTTTTCAATTGCATCATCAAGGAAAACCCTGGAGACCTAGAGAGGCAGCTCCGCACCTGCTCTGGCTAGCTTGCTCAAAGCCCTAGGTTTGATTCCCAGAACCTCATAAAGTCATAAAGGTGGGTGTAGTGGTTCACAACTATATGCCCAGTCCAGTAAAGGCAAAAGAATGAGGATTTCATGGTCATTTTTATCTACATGGTGCATTGGAGACAATCAGGCAATAACTGGAGTTTTTTTTTTTTCTCTCAAAATTGACAGCAGCCCTGTGTGATGGCCTCGAATCCCAGCACTCTAGAGATAGAAACAGACAAGACCTCTGTGAGTTGGAGGCTAGCCTTTTTGACTCAGTGAGTTCCAGGTCAGTCTGGACAATATAAGACTCTGTCCCACAATAAATAAGTAAATGGATTGTTTAATTAAAATAAAATATGCCTGGGCAAGTGGTACAGGCCTACAATCCCAGCACCACTTGAGACAGAGAGGGGAGGAGGGAGTGTTCAAGGTTGTCTATGGAATAAATATGCTGAGCTTCCTGTGTGCTGCAGCTCCTCCAGTAGAGTCCAGACCACCCAATTCTGGCTTTTTTGTGTGTCTATGTGTTTGTCACCTCTTCAACCCCTCAACACACTAGTTAGGTCAATCCCTGCACAGTAGTTAAACTTGCATCAAATAATTTCCAGATGCTGTGGTAGGTGGAGGAATTTATTCCTTTTATTGAAAGGCCATCTCCTGGGGTGAATGGAACTTGAGTGATCAAGTTGGAGGCCAGATGGAGGGGGAGAGGAATGAAAGACATATCTTGCTAGAGGGGGCCATTTCAGGGTTCAGGACAAACCTGCTGCCGGGGAAACTCCCAGGAATCCACAAGGATGACTGCATCTAAGACTCCTAGCAATAGTGGAAAGGGTGACTGTGTTGGCCATCTCCTGTAATCAGATTGGTGACTGATTACATCTGACTGATTGTCATCAGAGAACCTACATCCAGTAACTGAAGGAAATAGATGCAGAGATCCAAAGCCAAGCACTAGATCAAGCTCCTGGAGTCCTGTTGAAGAGAGGGAGGATAGATTGTACAAGCAAGGGAGGATGGGGAAACCCACAGAGACAGCTCACCTGAGCTAGTGGGAGCTTACAGACTCTGTACCGGCAGCTAGGGATCCTGCATAGGACTAACCTAGGCTCTCCTCATGGGGTTGATAGATGTGTTGCTTGGTCTGTTTGTGGGGCCCTTAACAGAGGGATTAGGTCCTGTCCCTGGCGCATGAGCTGGCTTTTTGGGACCTATCCCCCATTCTGGGATGCCTCACCCAGCCTTGATGCAGAGAGAGGAGTTTGGTCCTGCCTCAACTTGATATGCTATGCTCTGTTGACTCCTATGAGAGGCCTGCCCCTTTCTGAAGGGAGGAGGAATGGATGGGGATGGGGATAGATGGGAGGTGGTGGGAGGGAACTGGAAGAGAGGAGGGAGAGGAAACTGGTTGGTATGTAAAATAGATATAAAACTTTAATAAAGCCGGGCGTTGGTGGCTCACGCCTTTAATCCCAGACTCGGGAGGCAGAGGCAGGCGGATCTCAGGCAGAGTTCGAGGCCAGCCTGGTCTCCAGAGCGAGTGCCAGGATAGACTCCAAAACTACACAGAGAAACCCTGTCGAAAAACAAAACAAAACAAAACAAAAAAAAAACTTTAATAAAAAACAAAAGGCCATCTTGGTTACTTCCATAGCATCCATGCCACTATTACACCAGTGAGCATGCTTTGCCAGGCCTCTCACTATTATAGTTCATAAGGTTCACAACTGGAGAAGTGAAGATGGAGGTTTCTGTCCTCCCAGGTCCCGCCACCCTTCAGCCCCAAACAAGTACACAGTCACTATATTAATTATAAAACTGTTGACCGATGGCTAAGGCTTCTTATTGGATAGCTCTATCTTAATTATTAACCCCTAAGTATTAATCTATGTATTTTCACATGGTCTTGGTTTACCAGAGAATGCCCGGACCTGTTACTCCTTTGGCAGCTACATGGAATCTCCTTCTGCAGCCTCCCTCTCCAGCATTCTCCTCATCTCATAGCCCCGCCTATCTTTCTGCCTCTACTGGCCAATCGGTGTTTTATTCCTCAGCCAATAAGGGAAACATATACAGAACATCCCCCATCAGGGAAGACTGATGATGACTCATCTGCTCAAGTAGTGTGCATAGGACCCTCCCACTCCATGCAAGCTAGCCAGTAGGGATGAAACTTCCAGGTCAGCATCGCAGTCTGACTCCTCGGTGTTCTAGGACTTGGATACATGGTATCCTCAGCAAAAGGATATTATCCATCAATCTCTGGAGAGTAACCATTGGCAGTAGCTTGTCATGGTTGGTGGCCTTTTGGCCTCACTGTCCAACAACTCTGAAAGAGGTGACTCATTCCCAGTACTGGGCTAGGGCTTTGATGTCCTGTTACAGGGTAACTCCATTTAACTCTTTCTATATGTGTGTATCTGTATAATGCAGGAAGCTCCTACAGTAGTGATTTTCCATACTGCTTTTTCTAAAATCTTTAGTATTAGTTAGCCCTCCCCATAGTCTCTCCTCTACCCTGAACTCCCATCCCCCACCCCATTTAACCTTTCCTGCTCCATTTTTCCTCTTTACCTCTTTATGCCACTATATTTGATCTCCTCTCCCGTAAAAGCCCCTGCTCATGGCGCTTTAACAATTTCCTGATTTCTGTGGGTATTCCAAACGAAACACACATATCTAAAGGTTTGAAGATAACATCCACAAACGAGAGAAAACATGGGATGTTTGTCTTTGGTGTCTGGGTGACTTAAAATGATTATCCCCAGCTGGGCGGTGGTGGCACACACCTTTGATCCCAGCACTCAGGGAGACAGAGGCAGATGGATCTCTGAATTCAAGGCCAACCTGGTCTACAAAGTGAGTTCCAAAACAGCCAGAGTTATACAGAGAAACCCTGTCTCAAAAAAAAAAAAAAAAGATTATTTCCAGCTCCATTCATTTTACCTGTGAACTTGAACTTCATCATTTTTATTTTTATTTTTTCTTTCTTTCTTTTTTTTTTTTCAGTTTCTCTGTGTAGTTTTGGAGCCTGTCCTGGCACTCCACTCCATGCAAGACCAGGCTGGCCTTGAACTCACAGAGATCCACCTGCCTCTGCCTCCCGAGTGCTGGGATTAAAGGTGTGCGCCACCAATGCCCAGCTCATTTTTATTTTTCTTAACAGTTGAATTACCCATTGTGTAAATGTGCCACATTTTCATTATCCATCCATTAATTGATGGACATCTAGGCAGTTACTATTTCCCATCTATAAGGAATAGAGCAGCAATGAATATACACGGACAGGGACCTCTGTAGCAGATATAGAGTCCTCTGGGTATATGCCCAAAAGTAATAGAGTTGAGTCACATAGTTGACATTTTTCTAGCTTTTTGAGGACCCTCCACACTGATTTCCAGAGTGGTTGTACCAGATGCATTCCCACCAGCAGAATAAGAATTCCCCTTTCCCACATCCATGCTATCATTTTGTTGTTTTGTTTTGGTTGTTGTTGTTGTTGTTTTTAATCTTAGCCATTCTGACTGTAAGATGAAATCTCAAAATTATTAATGTGCATTTCCCTGATGGTTAAGGATATTGAACTTTTAAAAAATGTTTCTCGGCTGTTTTTGTTTCATCTCTAGGAACTTTGTGTTTAGTTCCATTTGGGGGTTGGGGGTGTTTGTTGTTGTTTTCAAGACTGGGTTTCCTTGTGTAGCCCTGGCTGTCCTGGAACTTAATCTGTAGACCAGGCTAGGCTCCAACCCAGAGACGGACCTGCCGCTGCCTCCTGAGTGCTGAGATAAAAGGTACACACAACCATGCCTGACTCCATACCGAATTCCTTAATTGGGTTATTTTCTTGATGCTTAGTTTTTGTTTTTTTTTTTTCAGTTCTTTGCATAGTCTAGATAGTAACTGTCAGATATATAGCTTCCAAAGATTTTTCCTGTAGTCTTCCTCTTCCCTCAAAGGATGATGTCCTTTGTGGTAAAGAAGTTAGTATTAGGGGCTGGAGAGATGGCTCAGCGGTTAAGAGCACTGACTCTTCTTCCAGAGGACCTGAGTTCAATTCCCAGCAACCACATGGTGTCTCACAGCCACCTTGAATGAGATCTGGTGCCCTCTGCTGGCATGCAGGCAGAAGACTATATACATAATAAATAAATCTTAGAAAAATAAAAAAGTCTCCGTCTCGTGAAATTCCATTTATTAATTGTTAGCCTTAATGCTTGGGTTACTGGGGTCCTGTTCAGAGGTCTTTTCTTTGTGCCAATAATGTCGATTGTATTTAAGCCCTGCCCCACAAAACAAAACCCACACCCAGCACCATTATCAATCAGGAACCTGTGGGCAGGCAGGCCATAAGCCCTAGGGGAAGACAGTCTACCACCACTATTCTGCTTAATGTGCACAGTGTTAAACTGACCCCAGTACCTAGTGTTACATCCATAGATTAGTTCATCTCTCAGCTCTAATCAGAGAAGTTACTATTTACTGAATTTGGTGGTTAACAGGGACCCATCACTGATCAAAATTCAGAGAATGAGATCTGGGGGCAGGAATGCTCAGCCCTCAATGCGACATATAGACCATACCCCCTCCTTGAAATGCTCAGGGACCATTGCAAAAGAGGACTCAAAAAGTCTGTAGGAGCTAGAGACAGTGATGACTACAAGAAACGGAAGGACCCAGCAGGACAGCTGTGCATGGAGACTCAGAACAGTTGTGGCAGCATGTACAAGACACACGTAGGTCAAGCCAGACAGAATCTCATTACGAATCTGAGAGATGAGCATGAAGCCCACCCTAGCTAAGAAGCTATTGGCAATGGATAGCTGCTGGGAACAGGGGAGTCAGTTTTCTTCAAGGGTATGACCCCTGATAGGTTGACCACACTCCAGTGAAAGTCTGTATGACCAAAAATATATAGGCAGCACAAAATGGGCTTGATGGGTTTTTTGTTTTGTTTTGTTTTGTTTTTTCAAGACAGGGTTTCTCTGTGGCTTTGGAGGCTGTCCTGGAACTAGCTCTTGTAGACAAGGCTGGCCTCGAACTCACAGAGATCAGCCTGCCTCTGCCTCCCAAGTGCTGGGATTAAAAGCGTGTGGCACCAACGCCCCGCTGTAGGAAACTCTCAAAGAATTTCTAAAACGAAAAGCCGGGCAAAGTAGCACATTTAACTCCTGCATTCAGGAGGCAGAGGTAGAGGCAGGTGGAGCCCTATGAGTAGAGGGAAAGCCTGGTTTACAAGTTCCAGGCCAGCCAAGGTCTCCAAAGGCCAAAACCAAAATTTGAAAAAGGGTTGCTTTAACCAAGCATGGTGGTGCATGCCTGTGATCTTTTAAGAGGTAGATGAAAGTTCAGGAAATCAAGGTCAACCTCGGCTACAAAGTTCAAAGCCAGTCTAGGATGCATGGGACCCTATCTCAAAAAACAAAACAAGGAGGGTCCAAAGGAGGGAGAGACTGTGCCACCTTTTCCACAACAGTCCTTGACCCCCAAGGACAGCCCACTGAGCTTGGGAGTCATCAGGCTCTTGCCTACAGGTCCATTTTTAAGTGTCCAGGAGGCCCAACCACTTGCTGTTCTTCCAACCTCTTGTTTTCTCACCCAAGCCCAAGTTGAACAAAAAAGCTTTGCTCTTCTCCAGGGCCTTTGCCAGCCCGGGTATTTCCATCCTTTTGAGGGAAGGGCGTGAGGGGAAGAGGACAGACGAAAGGAGGGAGGGGAGAAAGATGCTTCCCACAAACTGTTCCATGGATTAATACATTTAAAGTAGAATCCTGGCCGGGCGTTGGTGGTGCACGCCTTTAATCCCAGCACTCGGGAGGCAGAGGCAGGCGGATCTCAGGCAGAGTTCGAGGCCAGCCTGGTCTCCAGAGCGAGTGCCAGGATAGGCTCCAAAGCCACACAGAGAAACCCTGTCTCGAAAAACCAAAAACAAAAAAAAAAAAAAAAAAAAAAAGAAAGAAAGAAAAAAATAGAATCCTGTCCCAAGGACCTTGACCGCACGCGCTTTGGAGAGATCGATTCCAGTCTCAGATCCAGCATTTGTCAAATTGTTTACAGTTCTGAGCCTCGCTTTTCAAATCTGTAAAACGGAGATTGTCTACAAGCAAGGCGATGCGCACAGGTCCCAAGAACAACAAGCGTAGCTGGACTACCGAGGTAACCTCTCCTCCGCAGACACCAAGCACCACCCCGCTCTCCGCCACGCGCAGGCGCGCTCGCCAGCGCATCTGTAAGCATGCGCAAACGACCGGAAACCCCCCGCCGCAGCCTGCGGTGAAGAGGCGGGGCCTACGCAGTGGGCCTGCGCCGCACGCCTTCGTGCGTCGCGAGGGTGGGCGGGGCCGCGCAAGCGCGCTGCCCGTCCCGGCTCTGGAGCATAAACAAGAGTGGGGACGGGATGAGGCGGCGGTTGGTCCCCGCGCAGCGAGAGGAGGCAGTCGAGGCAAAGAGCCGAACCGGGCGCAGGTCCTGAGTGTAGAGCGCTCCCGCGGGCCGCCCGAGTTGCGCCGCGCGCGCTCCCGCGAAGGCGGTCCGAGCCCGTCGCGCGCGCGCAGCCATGAACCTGGCGAGCCAGAGCGGGGAGGCCGGCGCCGGCCAGCTGCTGTTCGCCAACTTCAACCAGGATAACACGTAAGGCCGGGCTTGGGCACGGGGCTGGGTCAGAGGTCAGGGCTTGGATCAAGTTGGGGGTGTCTAAGGGGGACCCTGAGCCCGCGCGGCCGCTCGAGCGCTGCTGCCTCCTGGGCCGGGAGAGGTGATGGAACTCGAGGTGTTCCCATCCACCTGTCCTCAGACCTGGCCTTTTGCAGAGTTGGGAAGGAACTGTGCACGCCCGCCGGTTTGTGCCGGTCACCCGGAATAGGTTTCTCGGCCGGCCTGGGCATCGCCCGCCTCCCTGTTTCTCTGCGTCTTAGGTGCCTCTTTTATCGCTTCTCATGTTTTTTCTATTCCTTTTTTTTCTTTTTCTCTTGCTTCTTCCCTGCTGTTATTTCTGGTAGATAATTTTGCCTCCTCCAAACAAGAATCAAACAGCAGAAACCCAGACCTTCGTTCTAGAGAGACTTTGTCCTCAAGGGGTCTGGGTGCTCCAGGGGGAGATGAGGGGATAAGGTGGGCTATTCCTGGGGTAAAAGAGAACCTTCATGCGGTCCCCTGTTTTACCAGGCTGATCTGCTATATAGGTCCCAGTGGGGTTCCTCAAGGTCCCCTGGTCGGCATACCTGGGAGGCGGTTAATAGATGAGGTTCCTGAGGAAGGAAGGATGAGTTATGGGACTGGAAGGGAGAAGAGCCATCTTGGGAAGTGAGTAAGAGGAAGTGATGTAAGAGGAGAAGGAATGGGTCACTTGGCATCACACTAAGTAGTTGGCTGCCACTGGCAGAATAGCACTAGCAAGGTAGAGTAAGGTTTTTGTTTTTCCTCAATTAAAAGTTAAATTGGAGAATGGCAAGCACCTGAAGGGAGGTGCAACAGGTGCTCAGTTGGACTTTTCTTGATATTCTCAAGATCAGGGAGCTGTCCTAAGATTTGGAAGGAAGGTGGGTCACCTGGTCCATCCACAGATGAGATAAGTGAAGTTCAGAAAGGTCTGGTGCCTTTCTGGATCTTATGGTTGGTTGATAGTGGGATGGGGCTGGAGTGGGGTTTTGTCTCCCGAGCGTTCTTTCTCTCCTACCACACTGGGTCTTTCTACCTACAGAACAGAATTCTAAAGACACTGAGTCTAGAAGTATAGTGGATCTGTAAAAGTATGCTAGAGAGATAACTCAATGGATAAAGCGCTTGTCACACAACAGTGAGGACCAGAGTCAAGATCCCAGCACCCACAGAAAAGCTAAGCAGCTATCTGTAATCTCTGAACTCTTGATGTGGAGAGAGGAGATCCCTGGCTAATTAGATTAGCAGAGTCAGTGAACTCTGGGATTCAGGAAGAGACCCTATGTAAGTAAATAAAGTGGGGAATAGAGGAAGACAGGCACTTAATTGTGACCTCACTCAAAAAACACATACACATTTCAGCCTGCTGAATGCTGTGTTGTGTATGCCCTAAACCCAGCACAACAAACGCTATCAGGACAACCTGTTGCAGTTTGTCTAGTGAAAAAGCATTGCTATCTGGGTGGGAGGAAAGCAGTTCCAATCAGTAGCAATTTGGGTCCTGTGCCATTAGGATTGGGGGACCAATAGGAAATACTAATAATACAAGGTATCTATCCATCCATCCATCTATCCATCCATCCACCCATTTTGAGGGTTTCTCTGTAGCCCTGGTTGTCTTAGAATTTACCATGTAGATCTTGATGTCCTTAAATCAGATCTGTCTGCCTCTGCCTCCTGAGTGCTGGGATTACAGGTGTGTGCCACTGAGTCCAGCTATCTACATTACAACATTTTATGTCTTGCTTGAAATGGAGAATTTTAAGAACAGTTTCTTCATCTGCTGCTGTCACTCTAGCCTGAACAGGACCTTTCCATACCCCTCCTTAGCCCTGAATATACTAGTTCATGAAGTTATTAGTTCAGAACAAGACTTGTTGTCATTTTTGACATATCAAAGAGACCTTGAAACATAGAGGCTTAAGTTAAGGAATTCCAGGTTAGGGATGTATTGAGTTCAATGGAGTGACATGACTGTTAAAGCTACAGGAGAAAGAAATAGGAAAGGTTCCATGGAAGAGCTTCTGCATATTTTGAGACAGGGTTTCTCTGTGTAGCTTTGTACCGGTCCTGGAACTCACTCTGTAGACCAGGCTGGCCTTGAACTCACAGAGATCCGCGTGCCTCTGCCTCCTGAGTGCTGGGATTAAAGGTGTGTGCCACCAACAGCCCAGCTGGCTTCTGCATCTTAAACGAGGAACCAGGACCCAGTGTGATGGTACACACCTTTAGCCCAGCACTTGGGAGACAGAGGCAGGAAGATCTCTTGAGTTCAAGACCAGCCTGGTCTACAGAGTTTTAGTGCAGCCAGGACTAAATAGACTAGTGGTTTTCAACCTGTGGGTCAGGACCCCTTTGGGGTCACATATCAAATATTTACATTACAATTCATAACTAACAAAATTGCAGGGTTTTTTGGGGGGGCAGGGTTTCTCTGGCTTTGTAGCCTATCCTGGCACTCTGTAGACTAGACTGGCCTTGAATTCACAGAAATCCGCCTGCCTCTCTCTCCCAATTGCTGGGATTAAAGGAGTGAGCCACTACCGCCTAGAGATAGAGCATCAAAAATAGTTTTAAGGCTGGGCAGTGGTGGTGCACACCTTTAGTCCACAGAATTCCAGGACAGGCTTCAAAGCTATAGGAAAATTCTGTCTCGAAAACTTAATAATAATTATTATTTTACAGTTGGAGGTCACCTGAACATCAGGAACTGTATTAAGAGGTTGCAGCATTAGGGAGGTTGAGAACCACTGAAATAGAAAGATTTAGTCTTTTTTTTTTTTTTTTTTTTAAGGCCATGGGGCTGGAACATGTGGGCTTGAATTTGGCTCCTTAGTGCCATGTAAAAACCAGACAGGGTAGGGATCTGTAACCCTAGGGCTCGTATAGACACAGGAGCAGAGATAGGTTGCTCATCCTCAGCTCACTGGCCAGCCAGTCTAGCCAAAGAGTCATCTCCAGGTTCAATAAGAAACCCTGTCTCAAAAAAAAACAAGCAAGATGGAGTGTAGTAGAGGAAGATTCCCAACCTGGTCTGTAGCCTCCACATGCACATTAACATTTACACAGACATGTATGCATGTGTACAGAGATACCAGAAACATAATTTTAAAAGTTTTCTGGCAAGGAGTGGAATTTTGGGTGGAATCCCATTTACTGTGTTCAGGAATAGATGGGGGCCACTGGACATGAAGGGAGTGTTCATCCATTCTGTAGTAATTTCAGTGCCTCTTTTAAATGCTCACACATTTATTGTACTCCAAACACTGTCAGTTTCTTCTTTTCTCCTCCTATTAGTAATATGATTTCAAATATTGAGGGATTTTTCTTTTTGTGATTCTTATGCTAAAAGTTACTGCAGTATGATCTGTTTTTTACCATCTGTTTTTGTTTTTAAAGGAGAACAATGAAAAGGACAGGAGGAGCAGGGTATCCTGGTCGCCTTAGTCTGACTGATTCCCACCTGTGTTTTTCTCAAACTGATAGGCTTATGTGGGAGCATTCTAGCTTTTCAAAGTAGAAACTTGACCAGTAAATAACTGGCATGGGGTCACTGGATTCTCACATGGAATCATCAGGACTAAGTTTTTCCAGTGGATTTTGGGAAGTCACAGAGGTGGCTGTGTCTATTATAGGCCTCCTTTCCCAGAGGCTTAGAGTAAAGAAAATGCCCCTACTCCACCCCCATGTTAGACAGGGTCTAAAAGTACTCCTTGCTTTCTCCCACTGAGCGCTCTCCATTTCCAGGCACCATTCTGAAAGGCACTACTCCCTCCTCTATTTGCCTGTATATTGCAGGGGGTTTCCAAAGTTCCGTTAGCCTCAATGTGGCTGCCCCTCCACCTGCTTTTCAGAGAAGACAGTTGAGAATGGGATTGCTGCAGGGGGTGGGTGGGCAGTGACCCTGAAACCCAGGTGATATGTTCAAGGGCAACCTAGTTCCTGGGTCTGGTGTTTCTTGGGGAGCATTGTTAGAAAATTGGCCAAGGAACGAGCTCTGCTTTGGATACTCTGACAGACCTCAGGGCTTCTGGTGCAGCTCGGGGCTGGGGATGGGCTGGGTTCTCCATGAACTTGGCCTGGTTGTTGTCCTAAGTAAGGCATAGCACCTGTCAGGTCACTGTGGCCATGGGGTAGTCTGCTTCCTGTTTACAGTGGTGGCTTGTCCCACTCACCCACATACTCAAGTGACCTTTTCCTAGGGAAGGTAATGACAGGGGAAGGCCTGATGGACTGATGCCTGGGAAGCTGAAGGACATGTCTGCTGCACAGCCTCATAGTGCAGTGGAAGGGCTGCCTTTTAGATGGTTCAGGCTCATGTTCAAATTGAGTAAGAGATACCATGTCAAGGTGGCAGCTCCTTCCCCTATATCCTCATAAAATAGCAAAAGAATGTTGCAACAGATTTGACTCATGGGAGGGGAAGATGGGAAGGGAGTACATGTATGTATCTGAGGAGGTCAAAGGCATGTCAGATCCCCTTATGCTGGGGTTACAGGCCTGTGTACAGGCCTATGACTTGCCTGTGTGGATGCTGGGAATCGAACTCGGGTTCTCTGCAAGAAAAAAAAAAATACATGCTGTTACCACTGGGCCATCTCTTCAACCCAACAAATGCACCTTTTTGTTTGTTTGTGACTGGGTCTCTTGTAGCTTAAGGCCAGTGCGGGCCTCGAACTTCCTTTGCTGTGTGACTGTGAACTTCGGAGCTTCCTCCTGTCCTGCATTTACCTCCCCAGTGCCAGAGTTAGAGATAGGCACCACCACACCCTTTACATCTTTATTTTTTGAGTTAGTCTCTTTTTGCAGCCTTAGTTGGCCTTGAACTGGAGGTCTCCTGCCCCTCCTCAAGTGTCCTGCCCATCATTTCTTGCAGTTCGTATTCCCCTCTGACAATTGGACAACCCAGGCTTGAACTCAGGTCCTTGCATATGCCAGGCAAGTGCAGTAGCACTGAGCTACATCCCTAGACCAGGGTTAACATTTTAAAAAGCCACAAACATTTATTTCTAATAGAACAAATCTCACCTCTCATGTGGCTATGCCTTTTCCATGATTATAATGTCTGCATAACCTACCAAAGAGGGGTAAGTGAATCTGGTTGTTGGTGTTTGTAATGAAAATGTTAAACACTTACCTTGAGACCCAAGGCCACAGTCATGCCCAGCAGGTACTCTGATGCACTGCACCCAAAACTGTTTACAATGTCATCCTCCCCTGATAAAGTTTTTAACTTCTGTTTCTTACTCATAAAAGGGCACGGTCAGTTTAGAAGACCTGGCATTAAAATTTTGCCCAGGTATTTAATTGTCTAAGCAGTTCTGTATATCTAGAACATCAAAAAGATTTTTGCCTGGCCAGGTGGTGGTGGTGCATGCCTTTAATCCCAGCACTGGAGAAGCAGAGGCCAGTGGACCTCTGTAAGTTAGAGGCCAGACTGGTCTACAAATCCATGTTCCAGAACAGCTAGGACTACACCAAGAAACTGTCTTTAAAAAAAAAAAAAAAAAAAAAAAAAAAAACATTCTGCCCATGGGGAGCACTGAGAACCAAGCTCTCTGGAACCCACAAATCCACTTCTAATGCTTGTAGGCAAGGACCTCCCTAAGCTTATTTTGTGATTTCCAAGTGAACAAGAAGTGAAGAGGGGAGTGGTGATAGGGTGGTCATAAAGAAAACTGAGAGCTGTCTATGAAGGTAGGCTTTTGTTTTGTTTTGTTTTGTTATGAGCCTGACATGTGCTAACAGCTCCAGAAAATACCTTTGAATTATTGTAGACAGCTCAAGCAGTTAAAAGCACTTAATGCTGCAGAGGACCCAGAACCAGATTAGGTTCCTAGCACCCACTTGCTGCTTTTGAACCAACCACCCGTTGCTTGAGTTTGAGGAGATCAACACCCTCTTCTGGCTCCCGTAGTTCCTGTACATATGTAGTGTACATACATACATTCAGACATACACATCCACACAGAATTATATACATGTATCTCACATGGTCTGGCCATCTGGTGTGTGAGACACAAAAGAATTTGCCAAAGCAGGGGTATAGGTTCATATCTATCATAACACATAGGAAGACTCAGGCAGGAGGATTAAAAAAGTACCAGGCCAGCCTTATCTACTTAGTGAGATTCTGTTTCAAATAGACAAAAAATGTGTCCTTCTGTCTTAAGAACACAGGAACATTTCTTTGGGGATCTAGGAAGGTGGCTCAGTAGCTAAGAACCCTTGTCCTTCCAGAGGACCAGAACAGCCACAGCTCACAGCTGCCTGTTAACTTCACCTGCAGATACCTCATATATATAGCAGGTTTTCACATAGATATACTAGTAAGTAAAAATCTTTTAAAACACACAGGAAAATATACAATTTTAAAATTATATTTGTCTTACTTTCTTTTTGCTGTTGATATTTTGGGTGTTTCATTTTTACTGTGAGGCAGAGACTCACTATGTGGCCCAGGCTGGCCCTGAACTCCTGATACTCCCGCTTCTTCCTCCCAAGTGCCAGGGTGGTTTGTGTTTTAAGTTCAGAAATAGTTAATGTAAGAGAGATTAAAATAGCAAGCCTTATTTGTCTGGAAAATAGTCTCTTGAACATAATTTTCCAGAAGTTCTGAGCTGCTGAGATTTTATTTTCAACCTTGCTGGGGAGTTGTTTGTTTTGTTGCTTCTTTCATTGTTTTTGTTTTGTTGTTGTTGTTGTTGTTGTTTGGTTTTTTTGTTTTTGTTTTTTTTAATTGAGACTTGGCACTTGCCTGGCCTGGCACTTGCCATGTAGACCAGGTTGGACTCTAGTGCTGGGATTGAAAGCGTGTACCACCATGGTCATCTGTTACTACTCATTGTGTATAGATGTCTAGACCTGATTACTTGGTTGAAAGAACTCAGTAAAGTATTACAAAGACAAATCATATCATTTCATAGGGAAAGTTTGTGGTCCTCAGTGCCATAAGATAAGCTCATGCTACTTAGGTTTCAGCGTGTTCACAGAGCCACAAAGCCTCTGTTCCAGGAGTGCTCTCCCATCTTGGTGATTTGAATCAGAGCCTTATATAGCCTAGGCTGCCTTTGAACTTGGTCTGTAGCTAAGGAGGACCCAAATTTGTGATCTTCCAGCCTCTGCCTCCCAGATGCTGGGATTATAGATGTATGTTACCTACCATCCCCAGTGTCTAGGAATGTTTTCCACTTTTCTGTGAGAGGACTGGAAATGTCAAGTAGTCTCAAATGTCTATGAATACAAATTGGGAAAAGTTCCCTGCTCTATTTATTTATTTATTTGGGTTCTTCCAGAAGTTAAGACCAAAACAACCCCATTGTTTGAACTTCTGTCTCTTCCCTCCCTCTTCCCTTCCATCCTTCTTTGTGCTGGTGAAGGCTGTGTGTGCTGCTTGCTCTTGCT
This sequence comes from Cricetulus griseus, assembly GCF_003668045.3. Taxonomy (NCBI): domain Eukaryota; kingdom Metazoa; phylum Chordata; class Mammalia; order Rodentia; family Cricetidae; genus Cricetulus; species Cricetulus griseus. Next base: position 79,217,217 of record NC_048597.1, read on the forward strand.
TCTTTGGTCAGTTGCATCCTGAAGATGGAAATTCTGATCAGGAACCCCTTCATTTGTTGTCACCGAGACTCTGTGCTCCAAGCCTTTTAGCCAAAGCTAGGGGAGTTGGTGAACGCAGCCTGTCAAACATAAGCCATCAAAAAGAACCCCTCACTGGGTCATGGTGGCGCACACCTTTAACCCCAGCACTCCGAAGGCAGAGACAAGCGAATCTGAGTTCAAGGCCAGCCTGATCTATAAGAGCTAGCTCCAGGACAGCCTCCAAAGCCACAGAGAAACCCTGTCCCGGAAAAAAACAAAAACAAAAACTCACTTCTCTATCTCACCCAACAAAGGTAATTCTTTGCCTACCAGGGTCTAACTAGCTCCTTAGTGCCTGTCATTTCTACCCTACCTCTCAGGCACAGTACAGCCAGTGCTGAAGGCAGTCCTGAACTGAGGACGGATACCAAGCCTCGGTTGTACTAAGTACAGTGTACTAAACTTGAAGGCTTACAAATGCTGAAACAGTCATGTATGTCTGCAGCCACTGGCTGACAGCTGATTATTCTTCATTTAGGTCTTATTAGTTTTATGAGGTTTGTTCATTTATTTTCACTACTTTTATTTTAATCTTTTTTTGTTTTTCAAGACAGGGTTTCTCTGTATTGCTTTGGAACCTGTCCTGGAACTCACTCTGTAGACCAGGCTGGCCTCAAATTCACAGAGATACACCTGCCTCTGCCTCCCGAGTGCTGGGATTAAAGGCATGCGCCACCACTGCCCGGCTATTTTCACTACTTTTATTTTAATCTTTTCCCAGGCTTTATTGAGGGTAAGTGGCAAATCTGAATATATTTAAGGTCTACAATAGGGTACCCTCCTACACAAATACATGGAGTGTGAAACTGTTGGGCTGAGGAGATGGCTAAGGGGAGATGCACATGCTGTGCAAAGTGGGAGGGGGAATTGAGATCTGAAGAACACACGTCAAGCCAGGTGTGGTGCTGCACATCTGTAACCCCAATCCTCCTAAGGTTGGGTGGGAAGCAACACAGGAGGATTCCTGAACCATTGGAGACTAGCTAGCCTGGTGTATGCAGCTGTGGTGAAATCCCTGTCTCAAACAAGGTGAATGGGGAGGATCAATACCTCAGACTGTTGCCTGACTCCACTTGTGCTCCATGGCGTGTGCTTGCTTACATTCCCTCCCTCCCTCCCTCCCTTCCTCCCTTCCTCCCTCCCTGCCTCCCTCCCTCCCTGCTTCCCTCCCTCCCTCCCTCTCTCTCTCTCTCTCTCTTCTCTGTCTCTCTGTCTCTCTCTCTCTCTCTCTCTCTCTCTCTCTCTCTCTCTCTCTCTCTCTCTCTCTCTCTCACACACACACACACACACACACAGTCACCTAACATGCTAACATGCTTGGATTTTGTGTGTGATGACAGTAGTGCATCAGGTCCCAAAACTTGTTAACTGCCATGACCGTCATGACCATGCCATATATGCTTTACAGACCTTTGGGCTATAATGTCCTCTACCATATATCTGATAAGACCTGTGAGATGATTAGGAGCAAGCTGGTGATTCCTGGTAGAAACCCTGGTTGAAACCCTGGTTATTGGAGAATAAGGTGGGCACTGGTTTATACATGATCACTGTCTACATGCTCTAGCTCTTACTTCTGATTTGTCTTTTTTGCAGGTCTCTAGCTGTTGGTAGTAAATCCGGGTATAAGTTTTTCTCCCTTTCTTCTGTGGATAAACTGGAACAGATCTATGAATGCAGTAAGTGCTTGTTTTATTTTCCCCTTGTTAAACAAAGTAGACCTGTTGGACTGGAACTGGAATGCAGTCCTCCAATACTGGGCAGTTGGAGTCCACACAGCCTTAGGCCAGTCCTCTTCCACCCTAGCCACCTCAGGAAGTCACAACTAGGGACAAACCTGGGTGTCCTTCTAGATCTCTGGGTATTTGCATATAATACATGTGCATTTGGGGTTTTGTTTTCTCAGCTTTCAAGACTAGTATCTTACTGTATATAATCTACCACTCTTCACCACCCCTCCTTAATACCATGTAGACAAGGCTACTGTCATAAAGGGGTCCTCGGAACCTGTAGAAATGGTTTCCCTTTGATGGAATCTAAGTGGCCTGTGGATTGGAATAGCAGAAAGGCCACAAGCTGAGGCTTCTAAAAACTAGAGGTAATGCCTGTCTGTTTTGCATGATCAGGATTGGAAGTTGATTACTGTAAAACACATCATTTGTGACTGGAGAGATGACGAAGTGATTCAGAGCACTTGTGCTCGTCCAGAGGACTCAGGTTTAGTTCCTGGAATTCATATAGCAGCTCACATCCAGTAGGGAGTCTGACGCCATCTTCTGACACAGGCACCAGGCATATATATGGTACACAGGCAGGCAAGTGCAGATGAAACACTCATACAAGTAAAATTGAGTACATTTTTAAAGATAAAAATAATTGTGTGTATGTGGGTGTGGAGGTCAGAGATGACAAGTTGGCTTTTTCAAATACTTATCACACTTTTGGAACTCACTCTGTAGACCAGGCTGGCCTCAAACTCAGAGAGATCCACCTGCCTCTGCCTCTCAAGTGCTGGAATTAAAGTCTTGAAACACTAATGCCTGGCCATAGTGGGTTTTTGTTTGTTTGTTTGTTCTATTTTTTTGGTTTGGTTTGTTTTGTTGTTGTTGTCGTTTGTTTTGGGGGTTGAAACAGGGTCTCTCGCTGAACTTGGAGCTTGCCGGCAGGACTAGATTGACTGAGTTCCAAGCACCCTCCTCTCTCTGTCTGGCTCCCCATGCTGTGCTGACCCCCAACCACAAAATTATTCTCATTGTTACTTTGTAGTTGGAATTTTGCCACTATTATGAGTCATAATGTAAATATCAGTGTTTTCCTATGGTCTTAGGTGACCCATGTGAAAGTGTCTCCAACCACAGGTTGAGAACCACTGCCCTGGAAAAACTCTTAAGGATGAAGTCAGGCACAGTGGCCCATCTGTGATCCCAGGATTTGGGAGAGTTTGTTGTTCTCTGTCAGCCTGGGTGCAGGGTGAGACCCTGTCTAGAAAAGGCAAAATAATAACTAATAAATAAATAGACAACCTTCATGTTGACAACCCTCCCTCCCTGCTTCCTCCTGCCCACTCTCTGACCCTAGCAGCCACTGATCTGCCTCCAGTTCTTCATTCTTCCTGCCTCAGCTTCTGGAGTGCTGGGCATGTTGGGTTTGAAAGTTGTATCCGGCCTGGTAGTGGTAGCACATGCCTTTAATCCCAGCACTTGGAAGGCAGAGGCAAGTGATCTCTGTGAGTTCGAGGCCAACCTGGTCTACAAAACTACACAGAGGAAAAAAAAAAGTTGTATCAGTCAGGTTGTTTCTGTGGTCACTATGGTGAACTTCCTGAAACCCAACTAACTAGTAAGAACAAATTTATTTAGGTCAGTTTAGGAGATCCTAGGGCATGGCTGCTTCAGTTAAGTTGGTCTTCAGCATTGGCCCCACAGGCAAGAGTGTGGGAGCACTGACCACAGCTGGAGGCAGCAAGGCTAGGTGTGGGCACAACCCTTTTTAACAGTCTGTCTTTTGTTTTTGCAGTCTTTTGCAGTCTTTTGTTTTGTAAGCATGTCGGGGCAGGGTATCAGATCCCCTGGACTGATGTTACAGCTGGTTCTGAGCTGTGGAGTGAGTACAGGGAATCAAACCCAGGTCCTGGAGAGCAGTAGTTTTGCATAGGTTCTGAGGATTCAAACTGAGTTACACTTGAGACATGCTTTACCAGCTGAGCCATCCCCAAAGCCTGTCCATTGGTTTTTTGGTCAGCACATTTCCCTAAGAAGTTATCCAAGTGTGACAGTATGTCCCTTTTTGTTGATGAGCAGTTGTTCACAGCTTAACTGTCAACCCATGGAAAGATATAGTGAGTCTAGATGTGGACTTGTATAAGTAAACTGGCTGTGAACATCCATGGGTGGCTTTTTGTGTGAATATGAATTTTCATTTCTTGGAGGTGAGAGCAAGAGTACAGTTGTTTGTTTGGCAACTGCATGTGTAGTTTTTTTGTTGTTGTTTTTGTTTTTCAAGAAACAGGTGGGGTGGTGTACCTGTTGATCCTGGAAGGTGGGGCAGAGTGAAGGGGTTCAGGCTACTGCTCAGCTAGACAGTGGGTTTGAGCCCAGACTAGATTACATCTGCAGCAACAGAACAGACTAGAGACGGCCTCTCTTCCTGGGTGTCTGCCTCATTCACCAATAATGTGAGTTGTACATGCTTGACTGCACTGTGTACCTTTTCTCTTGGCTGTTTTGATATGTGTGGTATAGTACTGTCTTACGGTTTTAGTTTGTGTTTCCTTTGGGTTGGTGGTGTGGAACACCTTTTTTGGTTTTGTTTTTAGGGTTGAGACAGAATTTGTTTTGAGATAGAATCTGTGTAGCCCTGGCTGTCCTAGAACTCTGTGTAGACCAAGCTGGCCTTAGACTCACAGATCTGCCTGCCTCTGCCTCCTAGTGCCTCAATTAAAAGTGTATCCACTTTTGGTTTTTGAGATAGGCTAGCCTCGACTCTCCTGTCTTCTAAGGGCTGAGGCTGGAGTTCAGTGTCAATCATTTTCATCTCTTACCCTCAGATTTTGCCCACTCTTCTTTTGAGATCAGTCTCGGTAGCTCAGGGTGGCATTAAACTTACTAAAGCAGACGTCACCCAGTGATCTCTGATGTCAGGGGTGGGCCAGTGCTCCTGACATCTGAAGCAGGACTCCACCCAGAAGGATAGCCCATCAGGAAAAGGATCCCTTGGCGTTTACCAGTAACTGAGGTTACGATTAGGTCTCTAGTGAGTGGAGTGCCTCACCTCTGCTGTTGTGGTGTGTGGGAATCCTGGTTCTCCTTTTATTGGGAGGCTCAGTGTGTAGACTGAGGAGGAATGTCAAAACGCATCCCTCACTTGCCTCTGCGGAAACTTCCTGACTGGCTTCTGGTAGGATCAGAGCATCTTCTGAGTGAGGATGGTAATGTGCCAGCTTTTGTGTCCCCTTAGTGAACCTTCACTCTTAAAAAATGGATGCCGAAGCAAAGAACATTCCAGTTCATTCTTTGTAGTTGTGCTTTTTATGACTGTGTGCTCAAGTCTGTGTGTGCTGGGGCAGAGGTCAGAGGATAGTGCCTTAGACCCTGTTCAGTTCTTCCACCTCCGTGTGGCCTGTGAAGATCAAACTCAGGTCCCCAGGCCTGTGCAGCAAGCACCTTTACCTGCTGAGCCCTCCGTCCTGCTCTATTGAGTTCTGTCTCTGCGGTGCTGTCACCTCCTCTCACATGGGAGCAGATGACTCCTGGGAGAACCAGTTCGTCTCTGAGTGGCTGTCAAGGTTGTTTAGCACTCTTCTGCAAGTAGTGAAGCATCTTACTTTATGACTCCAATTTGAGGTCTTGTACACTTGTGACTCCTGGCAGTCCATCATAAAATCAAATCTTTGCATCAGCCCCTGCAGTTTTATCAAAAGAAGGAGCCAAGGCGGGTCCTGGGGAAGAAGACTAACCACTGCTTGTTTCTATAAAGCAAACAAAAAGACAAAAGCCTTGCCCAGCAACATTGTTGGGTCTTTACTGACAATGCTGTTGTGATTACAGACTTTTCACTTATTCTCATATTTGAGAACAGGGTCTTATTATGTAGCCTAGGCTGGCCTGGAATTCTTGAGCCTCCAGCTTTAGATTCCTGAATGCTAGGATTACTGATGTATGCTACCATATCCTCCATTATTTCAAACTCGGTCTCAATCCCCCCTCCCATACAGGGTCTGGTTATGTAGACCAGGCTGGCCTCCAACTCACAGTGTTACTGATTGAGATGATATGTACTTCTTTTTGTTTTTTTGAGATAGGATCTCTCTGTGTAGCTCTGGCTGTCCTGGAACTCTCTCTGTAGACCAGGCTGGCCTACTTGAACTGAGATCATCCTACTTTTGCCTTCCCAGTGCTGGGATTAAAGGTGTGCACCACCACCACCCGGACCTTGAACTTCTGCTCCTCCTATATCTGCCTCCCAAGTGTGCCACTACACTGGTTTTGATGCAGATCGGGGGATGGAGCCAGGGCTTCCTACATGCTAGGCAAGTATTCTGGCCACTGAGCCACTTTGCCAGTTGATTTCAAAGTAAGGACAGCTGTGAAAACTTGGGTTCTCTGCCTGTTTGTGCCCCATGTGTTCTCATGCATTCTCCATAGGCATGCCTCATTGTTGCAGAGTTCATAATGCACATACACATGGCTTTCTTCTCTTAAATGTCACTGCAACAACAGTGTCCACTATCATGTAAAATATATTCAAGATGTTGTAAAATGTCTGTAAAATGTCAGTGTTTAAAATGAGTTTCTCCAGATGCCACGTGAGGTCAGGAACATGAGAATAGGGACAGCACACCTCACAAAATGTGCACTTCCCAAAGTCCACCAAGTGAGCCCATATTTAGCTCAGCAGTGTCTGAAACCTCAGTGGCTAGGGAGCCTTCCCTGGACACAGAACACCTTATGGACCATAGTCTATGCCCTGAGGTCTGAGAAATGATGCTTTTCCCAGTGACGGGCCATCCATCTGTCAGAATAATAATTTTGTGAGATTTCCCAGGAACGGAGTCACTTCTCTGCCTCAGTATGCTGTAGTGGAGCAACTCTTGGCTGGCATCACTGAGACAGTGTGAGACCAGCAGAGAAAGACATCTGTCAACAACCTTTTGTTTGGCCTGCCCTCACTCACACACATGCACACGTCTACACAAAGTTAGTTCTTCTTGGTCATTCAGAGACTGGGGAGAAGGGTCCTCTGCCATTTGCAGAGGGCCCAACCCTTTTCCTGGTTGCTGGCCCATATGGAAGTGAGATACAGATAGAAAGTTGACCCCAGAAAACCCAATAGCAGTTGAGTGTCCTCAGTGTTTTAAGAGATGTCCCACACCCACACTAGTGCCCATTGCCTGATATTGATGTTGAAGGACTGGAGTCCTGGAGGGTCTGCCTGTACTTAGCTTCTGTCTTGTCCACATAGCCCATTTCCCCCAGGTGACATGACTTGTACACTCTCTCTCAAGGCCCCCTACCACTTGTGTCAGTAACCTCTTGCTTCAGGTCTTAAAACATCAGCCAAAATTCATGGGCTGCCTGAGGCTGCACTAGGTTACCTGAGATGGGTTTTAGTGTAATTTAAACAGCCTCTTTGGGTTATAATTTCTATACCTTTATGGCCCATAAATCTGCTGAAAGTATCCAGTTGAGTGACTTACAGTGCATTTGCTAAGTTGAGCAGCCTACCACCACAGAATTTTCAAATGTTTATCGTCTCTTAAAGCCCTTACCAGTCACTCCCCTTTTCCCTCTCCACCCAACCCAGCTCGGGCACTCATCTCCTTTCTGCATCTATAGATTTGCTGTCTGGGCTTTGCAGATAAATGCAGCTGAGTATGCCTGGCTCTGTTCACATGGAATGGTTGTATGGCTCTTCCCTGCTCTCCCATGTATCAGGCCTTCCTTTATATTATTGCTGAGTAGTGTTATACTCTCCAGCTGTCCTGTCTGGTTCATCCACTCATTTGTGCACACGTGGGCTGTTTGCATTTCTTAGCTGTTGTAAATAGCTCTGTTCTACACGTTGTTGTGCAAGCAGAAGTGTAGGTGTCTGTTCCCATTCATAGAATAGATATAGATGACTGACTGAAGAACTTGGCCTTGGGGCTGGAGAGATGGCTCAGAGGTTAAGAGCACCAACTGCTCTTCCAGAGGTCCTGAGTTCAATTCCCAGCAACCACATGGTGGCTCACAACCATCCGTTATGAGATCTGGTGCCCTCTTCTGGTGTGCAGATATATATGGAAGCAGAATGTTATATACATAAAAAATAAATAAAATCTTTAAAGATTTTATTGGCCACTGGTGAAGGTAACTTCCTGACCTTGGAAAGGTGGGGTCAACACATAAACACTGGCCACTCTGCCATTAGCCAAGGTAGCACCACACAAGGGGATACTCACCCCATACTGGGCTCAGGTTTGGTGTTTCTGGTTTGGTTTTGTTTGTTTAGAAGATTAATGAACTTAGGTAGGACATAAGGCAGTAATTTGGAAAGTTGATTCTATGTCCTACCCTACTGTGGGGCTAAATGCTAGTTTAGCATCTTAGGGAAGGTGTCAGACAGAATATAAGGTATGACTAGTCCCTCCACAATCTAACAGACTTAGATCCAGGTAGGATCTGTCACAGTGAAGCAGGGCATTATGCCCTGTGCCCAGTTTCCAAGGCCAAATTATGATTTCCACCACTAAAGATAGTGGTAGAGATTTTTCTTTTTGGTGTTTTTGAGACAGTGTCTCTCTCTCTCTATGTAGCCCTGGCTGTCCTGGAGCTCACTATGTAGACCAGGCTGACCTAGAACTCAACAGAGATCCACCTGCTTCTGTCTCATGAGTGCTGGGATTAAAGATGTGTACCACCATGACTGGCCAAGACATTTTTCTTCCTAGATGTTCTTTTTTCCCTACCCTCCTTGGCCTGTAATTCAGAGATCTCCTTGCCTTTGCCTGTGCTAGAATAAGAGTGTGCATTTCCCCACCCCCCCTGTTGCCTGTCCCTGGGTTTGGTAGGGGGCATCTTTGCTTTTTTTTTTTTTTTTTTTTTTTTTAAACAGGGTTTCTTTTTTGTAGCCCTGGCTATCTTGGAACTCTGTAGACCAGGCTGGCCCCAAACTCAGATCCACTTGCCTCTGCCTTCTGAGTGCTAGGATTAAAGTTGTTTGCCACCCACCGTCTACTTTTTTTTTTTTTTTTTTTTAACACAGTCTCACTGTGTAGTTATGACTGGCTTCAAATTTATAACAGTCCTCCTGCCTTGGCATCCAAAGTGCCAACTGTAGCTGTGAGCCATCACAGCCAGCCTGAACACTGGTTTTGTTTGCTTCTGTAGCACTGGCATAATTTTCCTGTAGTTGACTGGGTTTGAACTCCTGGCTGTAATGTCCTGGGTCTGTGCCTGCTGCTGGGTCTCTTCTATTAACCTGCTGCACTTGTGCTTAGGAACCCTCCCACCTCTGCCCTGCCCTCAAAGGGTGGTGACCCTTGCTCCAGAGAGGGTTTGGTGCTCACAGCAGGGAGCTCCCAGCCCCTCCCCCAGCTGACCTGACCTCCTACTGACCTCTGGACCTGGCTAGGATCCTCCCTCCTGCTCAGTAAGAAGGGGGTGGAGTTTCCCACAGTTTAAACTTGGTCTTGCTGTATTTTATTGCTCCTGGCATGACTTAAGTGGCATGGTCCTGTACTATGGTGACCCTGTGTCCGCTGAAGTGCCAGGTTGGGTTAGCACAGAGGGACTCCTATGACAGACAGGCCTGTTCTTGTTAACATTGCCCTCAGAAACATCCTGAAGGTCCTTTCCCACTCCCTCACCTCCCTTTCACACTCTCCTTCACTAGGTATGTATGCAGAAGACAAGGACTGTTTCCCCCACCATTCTGCCTGTCAAGCAATGGCTGTAAATGTCAAGTAAAATCCTTAGGGGCTGGAGTTAAACATTAGCATGGGGAAGCTTCTCAGATTCTGAATCTCTGAAGGGTAACACAGCTGCGTGTATAAAAGTGTTAAGGTTATCTCATCTCACTCATGCTTTAATGGAAAGGGCCAGTGGAGTTGCATAAAATTCATGTAACAAATCAGTTTTGCACAAGACAATGACTAAGTCACTGATAAAGCATTTGCCTTCTAAGCCTGAGGACCTGAGTTCTGACCCGCAGGACACAGGTAAAAAGGACCTGTAGTTCCCAAGCCAGGGAGATGGGAACTCAACAAACAAGATTTGGGATAACCAGAGCTTGAAGTTCTTCTGACCTCCCCAAGCATGCCATGACCCACATGAATGCACACAGACATACATATGTATACACACAGTCAGATTTATGTAGACTGGGCTTTCCTATAACAGTGAGACTTATTTATTATGAATGCTCTGCCTCAGCTTAGGCTTGTCCCACTAGCTCTTTTAACTTAATCTATGGTGTTTCTCTTCATCTACATTTTGCCTTGGGGCTTTTTACCTTTGTTTCATTCTGTATGTCCTACTTTCCTTCTTCCTCTGTGTCTTGCTGGCCCCTGGCATCTCTTTCTTTCTCCCCTACCATCCCAGCCTAAATTCCTCCTCCTACTTTGCCTGCCTGCAAGTTTCACCTATCCCTCCTCTCTCATTACTGGCCATTCGGCTTTTTATTAGATCATTAGGGTGCCTTAGGCAGGCAAGATAAAACAGCATCACATCTTTACATAGATAGTTAAACAAATACTCCACAACATAAACAAATGCAACATGTCTTTACATAGTTAAACAACAGTTATCAAAGCTGAAATCTAGTTCTTGTATTCTTGAGGCTATTGAAGCTAGGTTCATCACTACTGACAGCAAGAGCCAAGAGGAGACAGGTAATCGTAGCTGGCTTGAACTTACTATATATACCAGTATGCCCTCAAAGTTACAGAAATCCTCTTGCTTCTATTGCCACTACAGCTGGCTTTCCTTTTAAAATTAATTTGTGTGTGTTCAGGGAAATGGTCATATAGAGACCAGCTTCACAATTTAACACGTCTGCACTAGCTAACCATTGAGCTGCCTGAGCCCTCATGTGCCTGCCTCCCCAGTACACCACCATGCCCTGCTTTGTACATGGGTGCTAGGGATCAGGTTTTCATGCTTTTGCAACAAGCATTTCTTTTTTTAAAGATTTATTTTTGCTATTTTAAATTAAGGATGTGTTGCATGCACAGGAATGCAGATGGCCTCAGAGGTCAGAGGAGGGCATCAGATCCCCTGGAGATGGAATTATAGGCAGTTGTGAGCCACCTGATGTTGGTGTTGGAAACTAAACGCAGATTCTCTACAAGAAGCTCTTCACTGCTGAACCCCCTCTCCAGCCCCAGCTCTTTTTTTGTTTTGTTGTTTTTTGTTTGATTGGGTCTCTCTAAGTGACTGTAAACCAGGCTAGTCTCAAAGTCACAAGAAAAGATCCCCCTGCCTCTGCCTCCTGAGTGCTAGGACTAAAGGTGTGTGTCACCATACCCAGCCACTGTGAACTGATCCACTTTTTCACATTCTGAGTGATGTGATTTACAGGTATATACACCATGCCCAATTTGTATTGCTGGAAGTCAACTCAGGGCAGTGTGTATCAATACTCTTCCTACTTAGCAAGTTTATTATGATAGATACACTTGGGATTTCTTGAGGGAGGTTCTTTGTGCTATAGTTTATGTTCTGGGTCTCAGGTCTGTCTGCCCAACTTGGTTGGCTATCTTGAGTGCTTGTCATCTGCAAAGTCTCTGCCTCCAAGAGCCAGCAGTGTTACCTGTGCCCTTTGTTGCCAGGCACATCTGGGCTGGACTTGGCACCTACACCAGCATGCTGCTAGGCAAAGCCTCTGCAGCATAGGACCCACCTCCTGGCTCCCACCCATCTGGCCTGTTCCCCAATGGTGGCAGCCACTTGTTTTGATCTTTGAAATGAAAGCTTGCTTGCTGCTCTAGAAGAGCCAAAAGTATCCATGAATAAACTGTAAAGAGCTTGGGATCATGCCTTGATTTTTACTGTCTGTTCTTTTGTGGGTAACAACACATTCTCATACTTTGTTTCTCACAGAGTTTCTCTGTGGCTATGGAGGCTGTCCTGGAACTGTAGAGCGGGCTGGTTTCGAACTCACATAGATCCACCTGCCTCTGCCTCCCAAGTGCTGGGATTAAAGCTGTGCAGCACATTGTCACCTTTTTAATTGAAAGGGGTGTGTCTGGTTCTAGCTCATGTCTAGTGTGTTAGTGCACATTTGCCTTTCAGGTCAGGCAGACATGATAAAGCAACATACTTACCTAGAAACACAGATGCTCTTAGGTGTACACAGTTGGCAAGTAGAGCTGTGTTTATCAGCCCAGCTCCCTGAATGTAGCAGCAGCACAGTTCCTTCCCCTTGTGATTGTGGGGCTGACCATGAGCTGTGGTTCACTGCCCAGTGCCAGAGCAGCTACGGTGTGGGTTTAGCCTGTGCTCCCTTGCAGCGTCTTGTTCCTTGATCTTATTTGAATAAGTGTGGGCTGGTGAGATGGCCCAGTGCATAAAGACTTTTACTGCCAAGCCTAACAACCTGAGTTGGAACCCAAGAATGCACATGGTAAGAGAGAGCAGACTTCCACAAATTTCCTCTGACCTCCACATTTTCCATGGTACACATGCACACCCACAATAAATATATAAATAAACCAACAAATAAATGTAGCGAGTGTGTTTAAAGTCCTGCCAGCAGTGAGTGTATTTAAAGACATGCTTTTATGATTCTGCTTTGGCATCTGAGTTTGCACATAGGGTGTGATCTGTATTTATAGTGACAACAGCCATGGCTACAGATGATGAGACTTTCCATCCCCCTTGCTGTCCTGTGATTCTTGTGGACTTGTCAGCCCACCTGTCCCTCACAGTGTTGTGTGTCATGTGCCTGTTAGAAGTACATGCACTTGTGTCTGTGAGCAGATTGGGTGTGTTGATTAGGAATGTATGTATCCATGCATGTGTTTTTCTTCTCGTTCCAGCTGACACTGAAGATGTGTGCATTGTGGAGAGATTGTTCTCAAGCAGCTTGGTGGCCATCGTCAGCCTCAAAGCTCCCAGGAAGCTGAAAGTTTGCCACTTTAAGAAAGGAACCGAGATTTGCAACTACAGCTATTCCAACACGATCCTGGCTGTGAAGCTGAACAGGCAGGTGAGTAGCACCTTGTGCTGTAAGCACCTCAGTTGGTAGAGTACCCACCATACGCTGAGTCCTGGGTACCGTCCCAAGCACAGTGTAAAACCAGCTCTAGTGCTGCAAAAGTACAAGGTCCTGAGTCTGACTCCCCATCAGCTGCATTAAATGCCAGACTGGCCGGCCATGTGTGCCTCTAATCCTAGTATTGTGGGGGGCCAGAGGCAGGAGTATTGTTGTAACTTACTGGCTACCTGCCTTAGCTCCAGGTTCAGTGAGAGATCCCATCTCAAGGGAAGAGGATGATAGAGCAGGACAGGCAACATCTCTGGCTACTAACCACCATTTCACCAAACAAAAACCAAGTGTGTACTGACTGTCATTTAATGTTCCTCCCATGTCTCACGCTATTGGGCTTTCAACCCTGCACCGTTACCTCCCAGCCCTGCACCATCATCTACAGTTCCTACACATGTCTTTTCTTTGGATTTTTGAGACAGGGTCTCTATGTAGCCCTGGCTGTCCTGGAGCTTGCTATGTAGACCAGGCTGGCCTCCAATTCATAGTTATCCATCTGCCTCTGCCTCCGGTAGTGCTGGGACTCAAGGTGTGCCCCACCCTACCTGACCACTGAACACATTCCCTCAGCCAGATCAGGTGGTCCTCTGCATGTCATTGGCTTTTTCCCAGCCTGCTCTCCTTGACCTCGGGACACTAGTCTTACTGTCAGTTACTATCTGCCAGGATACGGGTACAGGGCTAGCATAGGCTTTTTATGACGTGCCTTCTTTTGCATTTATAAATGATACTTTAAAAAAAAATCTCTCTTTCATCTTCCTTTCAGTTGTTACTGTGACATATATTTTTTCCCCAAACCAACAGAACAAGCCCACAAGGCACAATTGTGTGGACCTTTGAGTGTGTTTCCTGCATGTCCTGGCCTCAGTTTGCACACGGGTAGCCACTACAGAAGAACTCTATCATTTTCTGTGTGCAGCAGCATGTACATTCTGCAGGGAAAGGTGCCTCAGCAGCAGGCTGAGTCTCCCCTACTGTGAGGGCTGGATTCCAAGGGGCTGCTTTATTTTTAAAGCAGTGAACCAGACATGTGCCTCCTGGTTGCCTGATTATACTTGGAATTGGCCTCATCCATCAGCTAGTTCCACTGGGAAGTTGTGGAATGTAATAGCTTGAACACTTTTCAAGTTTAAGGCATAACAGGTACATGCTCCTATATAGCTGGTGTGGAGTGTGTGCAAGCCTCTCACTGAAATCAACCCCATCAGCTCCTCTAGAGCCCCAGTGTCTGTCTTTAAAATGGGTAAGAACAGGGTAGAGGACCTGAAAAGATGGCTCATAGCCACCTGTAACTCTAACTCCAGGAGGATCTCACTCCCTCTTCCCACTGCCTCAGAAACTAGCACACACAGTATACATGCATACATGCAAGCAAACACGCATGAAATAAAAAGTAAGACTTCACAGCAAAATAACCTGTGAGTACAGTAACGTTTTACAATTTGTATAAATCTCCATGCTTTTAGTTGTATTTTACCCATGCCTCATTCACCATAGGTTTTTGGATATTGTAGGGATTTTGTAGTACTCAGGATGGACCTTACACACTCGAGGCAATTACCACTAAGCTACATCTCCAGCCCGTTTTACTTTTTATTTTGTGATGGGGCCTCAAACTTGCTGTCCTCTTGCCTCGGTCTCTGCAGTAGGTAAATGATGAGAAGATGGGCCCAGTAGGTGCACCTAGCCATTGCTATTTGGGTGGGTGTGTGTGTGTGTGTGTGTGTGTGTGTGTGTGTGTGTGTGAGAGAGATAACATGTAGAGGTCAAAGCATGGCCTTGGGTTACAGTATGAGCTTTCTACCTTGCCTGCCGATATATACACCAGGCTAGCTTGCTAATGATCTCCCAGGGAATTCCCATCTCCACCTTCCATCTTGCACTGCGCATCTGGGGGGTCTGAACTCCTGACCTCACACTCACACAGTAATTACTATTACCCACTGAGCCATCTCCCTGGCCCTCACCATGGTTTTCTAAGCAGTTTGCCTTTATAGATCTCCCCCTACTCACATAAGCACATGGAACTGGATTAAGTCACCACGTTAGAATTCATAGTACACTTGGCGTATGCACTTATGGGAGCTGATGCAAATGGCTCTAGAACCTGATTGGCAATGGCTGCCCACACTTGAGCTCTATACAGCAGCCTGTGTGGTGACCTAGGAGTGGAAAGCGTCTTGATCCAGGCGTCGGCTCGGTTGGAACACAGCACATGCTGCACCAGTGCTGCTTCATGCTTGGTGGTCTTTGTTCTCACTGTTTCTAGAGGCTCATCGTGTGCCTGGAAGAGTCGCTCTATATACACAACATCCGGGACATGAAGGTACTTCATACCATCCGAGAGACACCCCCAAACCCTGCAGGTAAGCTGTTGCTAAGAGGATCCTTAACTGGACAGGTAAAGGCACTGTCACCAAGCCTGACTGCCTCAGTTTGACTCCTGCAGCTTGCCCTCTACCTGTGCCACTGCATGCACGTGATCAGCCTCATACACACACATACAAAGAAAAAATAAGTACAGTTTTATTTTAAATGCATTGGTGTTTTGCCTGCATGTGTATCTGGGTGAGTGTTGGGTCCCCCAAAACTGGAGTTACAGACATCTGTGATCCGCCATGTGAGTGCTGGGCGTTGAACCCAAGTCCTCTGGAAGAGCAGTCAGTGCTCTTAACTGCTGAGCCATTTCTCCAGCCCCCTACAATTTATTTATTTGTTTTTGTTTGTTTGTTTGTTTTTCAAAACAAGGTTTCTCTGTGGCTTTGGAGCCTGTTCTGAAGCTAGCTGTTGTAGACCAGGCTGGCCTCAAACTCACAGAGATCCGCCTGCTTCTGCTTCCTGAGTGCTGGGATTAAAGGTGTGTGCTACCACCACCCAGCTTACAACTTATTTTTTAAAAAAGGAAGATCCTGGTTTCTTTGGGGACCTTTTAAAGATAACTGTTGGCTAGTGAGATGGCTCAGCAAGTAAATGGGCACTTAACCACCAAGTCTGAGGACCCAAGTGCCACTCTTAGAACACACATGATGGAAGGAGAGAATAACCTCCTTCATGTTGTCCTCTGACTAATACAGACACCTTGGCACATGTGCATACATGCTTAATAAGCAAATACAATAAAGATAGCCCTAGGGTGGGAATTTCCTCTCTGGCCCACACACGAGGCAGGTTTAAAATATGTAAACTACCCTCCTGGTCCCGTCCTACTGAGCTACCTTCCCAGTAGGGTTGTCTTATGAGTGTGAAAGCCCATTGGTTGGATCAGCTTTAGCCCAGCCTGCTGGTCATTCCAAACCAAAGGCCTTTCATCTCTGATCTGTACTATTAGACAGAGTGGCCTGGGGTGCAGAACTTACAGAGAGTGCAGAGAAGATGTAGCTGCTACTTTTATTGTTTTTGTTCTAGAAATGTTAACTCCACTCTAACCCTAAAAGATATCCTTCTAGACTCAGTGTGCATTCAGTTGTCCGTGTATTTCCACAGGCTTGTGTGCACTGTCTATAAACAATGACAACTGCTACTTGGCGTATCCAGGGAGTGCGACCATTGGAGAGGTGCAGGTCTTCGACACCATTAACTTGGTGAGGTCCTCGTGAGACTCTGTCAGATGTCTTTCACTGGGAAAGCATGCAGTGCATACTTGGCCCAGCAGCATGGCTTTCCCTGGTGCTCTCTTTAGGTGGCAGAGCGCTCACACAGTACTGAGCTCCAGAGTGTGCTTGTTGGCAGAACCCAGCCAACAGGGTTAGCTGCCTTGCTTGTTGCAGTCTGAGCAGTGTTTCCATGGCCTGCCCACCACGTGGCTGCACTATTCACGTTGACCTTAGTAATGGTGTTCTTACAGCCTCTTTCCCCTGATGACCCTGATGATAGCATGGGGACAAGGCTATTATTGTACGAGAGTCATGTTTTCCTGATTTCCCCTTTTCAGAGAGCTGCAAACATGATCCCGGCTCATGACAGTCCCTTAGCAGCCCTGGCTTTTGATGCAAGTGGGACCAAGCTTGCCACTGCTTCTGAGAAGGTATGTCTGCTGTGGCTGGAGGAAACCTGGGTCAGTGGTCTCCACAAGCCCTGCTCATTGTGTTCACACAGTTACCAAGCAGATTTTTATAGTCCCCAGTGCACAGAAAATCAAAGACCCACTGTGCAGAGATAGCACAGTATAAGTTAACCACAGTTAGCTTCCCACCTTATGAGAATGTATCTGAGGGAAACAACTTGTATGGAGGACAGATAGGTTAGTTAGTGGTCAGAGGGTTCTGTCACTTTGAGCCTGCTCCATGACCAAAACAAAAGTTGCTTATGTGGTAGCCAGGAAGAAGGGTATGGTGGGGGGAGGGGGAATTTGGGGACCTGGTACCCCTATATTGCCTTTAAAGACATTAACAGAGATTAGATGAACTTGGTCTAGGCTTCACCTCTTGAAGGTTCCACCACCTTCATTAGTGCCATAGGCTGGGGACCTTGAAACCATAGCAGTGTGCCATTTTTTGACATACTGTAGGGCCAGTGAGGTGGTTCTCCAAGTGTACATGTTGGTGCTTGTGTGTGTGCATGTCCATATATGTACAGGTGCATGTACATACATGGAGAAGGCTAGAGGCTGACATGACCTGAGTTGAGTCCCTGAAACATGGTAGGAAAGAACTGACTCCTTCAGGCTTACATCGGGCTCATGTGCACTGTGATACATGCACCCACAAGCATGCACATATACATACACAAAGCATAATTATAAAAAAAAAGTGCTTGCTTGTGGCATAAGATAGGAAAACATTGGGCATGGTAATGACTCAAGAAGCAGGTGGGTCTTTGAATTCAGATCCAGTCTGGTCTAGATAGTGAGTTCTAGGCTAACCAGGGACATAGTGGGACCCTGTCTCAAAAACAATAGCCAGGTGTGATGGTATAAGTCTTTAATCCCAGCACTCCAAGACAGAGGCAGGCAGATCTCTGAGGCCACCTGGTCTACAAATAGAGTTTCTGGACAGCCCAAGGCTATTAACAAAGAGAAACCCTGTCTCAAAAAGACCCACATATACAACAGCAAAAAACTGCGTTAATGGCTGTAAACATCACTATTTTGAAACATTGATGTTGTCTCTTGCATATTATTTCGGGTAATGGTGTGTTTACGTGTAAATCCCAAGTACGTGTGTCTGATTATTAATATAAGTGATTCCAGTAAGGTCTCTGGGTGAAGATTCGGAGCATTTAGGGTGCTCCATGTTTGGCTTCAAGGCTGCTTGTGTTTGGATCAGTAAGCTGACTTTAAGCACTGCTGTGGTGGTGAACAAAAGTAGGATAGAATGTTCTGATCCATAGCAGCAGGGTGTGTGCAGCTCCAGAATGGAGCTCAGAGGAAGGATGCCAGAGCTTCCCTGCAGCCCAGCCGCGTTGGAAGCTGACTATATGCTGGCTTATGTGTAGAGTAGTATGAAAAACAGAAAGGTCAGTTTTTAATTTTGTCATTGAAAATTCTGTTTTCTTCCCCTTTTTTCCTCTGTCTGACCCAGGGGACAGTGATCCGTGTATTTTCCATTCCAGAAGGACAAAAGCTGTTCGAGTTCCGGAGAGGAGTGAAGAGGTGAGTATGTGGTTCTACATCTGCGGGCAGCAGGAGACTGCCACACTAGGCCTACCTTAAGCATGTGAGACCTCAAAGTCTGCTGCCACAATGGCTTGCTTCCTGCAACAAGGCCACACCCCCTAATAGTGCCACTCCCTATGGGTCAAGCATTCAAACACATGAGTCTATGGGGGCATTCCTAGTCAAACCACCACACTCGACACAGGAGTTCTCTGTGTAGCCCTGGCTGTCCTGGAACTCAATTTATAGACCAGGCTGGCCTCAAACTTACAAAGATCCACCTGCCTGTGCCTCCCAAGTGATAGAATTAAAGGTGTGGGCCACCACGTCCAGATTGAATGATTACAATTTCAAAGCCAGGCACAATAAGACTCTGTCTCAAAAAACAAATAAAAGAATTGTTCTTACTGGTTTTATCACAAGCAAGTTCCTTTGTCCTGAGAAGGTAGCCAAGAAGAACAGAAAAGTCTTCTGTAGGACCAAGTGTGTCTCCTCTGTGGTCACAGTTACAAGTCCCTAGGAAGGCACTGCTGTGCCCCCACTCCCAACTGCTGCTGGTGTGTTCTGTGGGGGTGGAGCTGGGCCCTCTCTCACAGCCCCTGTTCCTCAGGTGTGTGAGCATCTGCTCCCTGGCCTTCAGCATGGACGGCATGTTCCTCTCTGCATCCAGCAACACAGAAACTGTACACATCTTCAAACTGGAGGCCGTGAGGGAAAAGTGAGTTGCAAAGACAAGTTTGTCTTTTTGTATTCTTTTGCTTTTTTGTTATTTTATTTGTTTGTTTTTCAAGACAGGGTTTCTCTGTGTAGCCCTAGCTGTCCTGGAACTCCCTCTGTAGACCAGGCTGGCCTCAAACTCACAGAGATCCACCAGCCTCTACCTCCTGAGTGTGGGATTAAAGGATTGTGCCACCACCGCTCAGCTAAAAATAAGCTTTTCTAATATGGTTTGTTGGGAGTGGGAGGCACTGAGGATCAAATCTAGGGTCTCAACGGTGTTACGGGGACATGTGGCCACTGTGCTAGCTGGTCTCTACTTGTAAGGAAGGGTTGATAAGATGACTCAGTGGGTAAAGGTGTCAAGCCTGCAACGGGAGTTCCATCCCTGGGAACCAAGTGGTGGGAAGAGAGTATACTCATGTACATTGTCCTCTGGCCTCCACAAGCATACTCAAGCATGTGCACACACACATAATAAAATTGTTAACTAATTTGAAAACAACACCTCTTGGTGGCTCACTCCTTTGATCCCAGGATTCAGGAGGCAGAGGCAGGTGGATCTCTGTGAGTTCGAGGCCAGCCTGGTCTACAGAGTGAGTTCCAGGACAACCTCCAATGCAATACAGAGAAACCCTGTCTCAAAAAACAAACAAACAAACAAACAAAAACATAAAGGACTGGAGAAATGTCTCAGTGGTTAAAAGCATTGGCTGCTCTTCTGGAGGTGTCCTGAGTTCAAGTCCCAGCATAACTCATAACCATCTGTAATTAGATCTGGCACCCTCTTCTGGCCTACAGGTATACATGCAGACAGAATGCTGTATACATAATAAATAAATAAAAATCTTTAAATAAAAATTTTTTAAAATAAAAAACATACACAAAATTAAACTGTCCACATTCACTAGAAAAGCATGGCACAGAGCCACTCTGCTCTGTGGCACTATTTCTGGGTGCAGACGTGGTCTGACTGTAACATGGGCATGATACCACGAAGCCCAGCTTCAGCATGAGACCTCTGCTCAGGGGATGCTGTGGTGTGTGAAGGTGCTAAGGTCTGAGGCCAGGAATCAGGGTCCCAATGTTGTCTTCTGATGGGTGGCCGTGTGTTCCCACTCCACACCCTCTGCACTTGGGTGTCTAGAATGACTCCCAGCTCTGACCTGCTCACAGGTCATCAAGGAGGTGAGTGCTTCCATCTTAAACTTTAAGTCCCTGAAACATATGTATGGTAAAGAGACTGGACCCTTCCCTCCTCACGTTCAGGAGCATCCCATTGGGGCCAGTATTGATGGGAGCTTAAGTTCCATCCAAGTGTCTGTCGTTAAAAGCATGTACAAGATATGCAGCAGAGGAGTATACAACATCCAGCAAGACACCCTGAGTGCAACCCCTAGCACCCACAAGTAATCCTGACCTCATTATAATCACAAGTCCACATGCTAGTGAAACATGGCAGGAGCTTGAGTGAGTCTGGGGTGTGTGCTGCTCCAGAGAGTGCCCCTGGTAAAATGTTTTCACAGCCACAGCCACTGGGCAGGGAAAAAACAGGATACTCTGTGCTTTGCCCCGCTGATCTTTGTGAAGTGTAGAGGGTTAATCAGTGGGTCTAGGGCTGGCTCTGTAGTTCTCAGTGAGGATCCAGCCTCACCTGTGTGATGGTGCTTCCAGACCTCCAGAAGAGCCCACCACCTGGACCGGCTACTTTGGGAAGGTGCTCATGGCGTCTACCAGCTACCTGCCTTCACAAGTGACCGAAATGTTCAACCAGGGCAGGGCCTTTGCCACTGTTCGACTACCATTCTGTGGCCATAAAAACATCTGCTCCTTAACCACGTGAGTACAGACTGAGCCTGTGGCTCCACCTTCTCCTAGTCCACACCAGAGCCGGGGAGCAGAGCCACGGTGCTTGTTGCCAGGTTGCAGAGGTGTGTGTGACCCTGTCCAGCCTGTCCAAGCCTGGGTGCCATCAGGTACTGCCTAGTACAGGAAGATCCCTGGGCCCAGTATCTGGGTGTCTTCTGAAATTCTCACCACAGAACATCCTTTGCATTTTGCAGGGTGTTTGTGTTGATGGGAAACATTAAGAAAGACACTAGGAAATTGACACTATTTAGTGGCCGCATCTGGGTGCACACAGATCCTGTTTGTGCAGTTGGGAGTGTCAGGCACGGAGCACTGGAAAGCTTGTCTGTAAGATGTGTGACAGCACAGCTCCAGCTTGAATAGCTAAAAGACTGCAGTTTAGTGCTCTGCTAGAACAAGCACCGCATGTGTGAAAGCTTGTGGACACTCACCCTCGGGCTGGGAGGTTCTCGTGAGCATCAGCTCTGTCCCACATAGGAGCCAGGGGTGGCCATGTGCACCTGTTCCAGCACGAGGGAGGCAGAGACAGTGGTCACTAGGACTTGCTGGCCACCAACCTGCACCCAGCTGAGTGGAATAAGCCTAGAGTGGTAGAGCAGGACATCTCATGCCCTCATCTGGCTTCCCTACATACATATATAGATGAGCACATATATAGTGACCCAAGAAACAGATAGCTACCCTGCTCCACCATGTGCTCTTTGGAATTCAGTATGTGCTCACACCCAGGCCACCCTTGGCCTTGCCAGCTTCACTCTGAGGAGCCCAGGTACTGTCTTCATCTAGTGCACTAGCAGGTTTCTTCCTAGCCTGGCTGAGATGTAGGTTTAGTTGGATGCCTTTTGTGAAGGAAAAAAAAAAGTCTTCCTTGTAAATTATGGCTGCTTTTCTTTAGAATTCAGAAGATCCCTCGGTTGCTGGTAGGAGCATCAGATGGCTATTTATACATGTACAACCTGGACCCGCAGGAAGGTGGCGAGTGTGCCCTGATGCGTCAGCACAGGTGAGGCTGCTCTGCATGGCAGTCTGCAGCTGTGGGCGTTGGGGTAGGTCTGTGCTTTCATCCCCTTAGGACTGATATGCTAGCCTTTGTCATTGGCAAGCATCATCTCCCCATTGAAATTCACTTTTCTGGTGCTAAGAGCCTCTACTTTCCCTTGCTGGCCAGGAGGAAAGGCGCCTGAGGCAGCAATGATATGTGTGTGAGACTCAGGGTTTACAGTAAGGTGTCCTCATGGAAGGAGTCTGCAATCTCAACCTTAGGATGCAAGTGGGGACTTTGCAGTTGGTGATTGAGATGTGTGTGACTTGAAGTCACTGTGGAAATCCCAGGAGCAGATTCCTGGTGTTTGTTGGTGGGTGTGTTCTATCAGGTGGCACTCTCTCCGTGACCAGCACATCAGGCCCCAGGATGTGCTGTACATACTATGTCCATCTGTACTTCTGGAACACTTGTTTGAGATGGGTCCTGCTCTGCAGCCTCAAACTAAGGGAAATCCTCCTGCCTCAACCTCCAATTGCTGGGACTTTGAGAATGAGCCAGCATACCCAGCTTGAACAGTGAGTGTGACCCCGTTGGTTTACTGTCTCCAGGCTCGATGGCAGTATGGAGACGACCAGTGAAATTGTAGACTCCGCATCTCATGACTGCCCCTTAGTAACGCAGACGTATGGCACAGCAGCTGCCAAAGGTGCCTATGTGCCCTCGTCCCCAACAAGACTTGCTAAAGGACAGGACGCCAACTTAGAAGGTAATTGAGCAACAACTTCCAGGTTCTTGGATACCATGTTGTCACAGGAGTTGCTGCTTCCCACTGAGCCATGGGACAGAGCTTCCTTCCAAGGCTTGTGGAAGTGAATTTATATTCTTCATTTTTGGGGAAAAGGCAGTCATTGTAGCCAGTGAGTCTGGCTGTGTGTGAGCCCACCCAGCATGCCACCTCTCTGTAAGTAGCATGTCCTTCATGCATCATGGGCAGAGGCCACTAGTGCTGACATCTGAGGTCACTCAGGCATGGCCCTCTCCATCCCTGTGGCTGACTTTCCCTAAACTCAAGGGGTTTGTTTGCAAAAAACGGTTGTGCTAGCTTCCATGTTGTAAAGCAGCCCTTCAGCCATAGCACATGACTGTGTCTCCAGCTAAAGTCCCTTAAAGTTGCCTTGGTCCTGTGCCTTACTTCTGTTTAGAGGGTTTGTACTGTGCTACTGCATGCTGGGAAATGGGTGCCATCATTTGGCTCTGCCTGCGGCTACAGTGGCCTCACTCTTCTGACCAGGTTGGGAAGGTCTTAGTGTGGCCATAGCTCATAACTGAGCCAGCTCTGTGAGAACAGCACTCTTATCTTTTCACAGCCTATACAGATGATCTGGGTGCCGTGGGGGGCGCATGCCTGGAGGATGAAGCCAGTGCCCTGCGCCTGGATGAAGACAGTGAACATCCTCCCATGATTCTCCGGACTGACTAATCCTGACCTGTGAATTCTGGCCCGGTCGCAGAGAACACTGGCCTGGCAGAGGACTTGTGCATTGCTGCTATGAACTTTGACCTGAATTGAGGGAGAGGATGGCAGAGATGAAACAAAGAGATTGTAGTTCTAGTCTATCCATACTGTTGAGAAAATACACTGTTTTCAACTCAGTGACTTCAATCCTGCTTATGAATTTTAGCTTTTTATTTCCTCTCATTCTTTTTATTTTATTTTTATTTTTTTATTTTTATTTTTATTTTTATTTTTTTTGCCAAAATTAACTGTTTGGTGAAGTCTGTGGCGTCTCCTTGCTTTGCATGCATGATGTGCCAAGCCAGCATAGGAGAGCGAGTGGTCACTCCATAGCAAACCACAGTCATCAGGTCTCATGGCAGGACACAAATGAAGAAGGCTCTGTGTGCAGTGATTCTGCAGGGATAGGCCCATCCGCCAACTGAGACCAGCCAGGGAGCCAGTGGACAGTGGCCTCTGTCAGGAGCCCTCTTGCCCTACAGCCCCACCTGGACCATTTTCCCTCCATTTATTATACTCTTTCCAGATTGGATCATTCTGGGACTAGCTTTCTCCATGGGGGACTGTCGTTTGCAGTGTGTTCTCCATGGGGATCTTGAGGGAGAGAAGCTGTCTCTGCTCTGTGCCTTCTCTTCTGGCAGGTGAACTTGGCAATGTGCCAGAGCCAAGGAAGGCAATCCCTCATTTGTGTCATTAAATGCCCTGTCTCCTGCTGTCCCCATCCGATAACTGTGACTTGGGGTTTTTTGTTTTGTTTTTAAAGGAGAGTCTGTAGCTACTCCCATGTCCAAGAAAGCACAGAGGTGTAAGATGCTATGTTAGACATCAGTCAGGGGACTGGAGCTGGACTGTCTGCCACAGGCACCTCTCCCTTCCTCAGAGTTAGCAGGGACAGGTAGGGAGGCCCCAGGGAGACAGCTCCCTCCCCAGGGGTGATGTGCCTTTTCTATCTTGGTGCAGGAAAGTGATGTCAGGTTTTAGGGCTGCCCTCACTTCTGTTTGCTTTTACTTTTTGGTGTCTTTGGGGGAGGTACAGATTCACATTAGAGCCCAGGCTGCCCTGGAGCTCACTAACTGTATGGTCCGAGCTGGCCTCAGACTTAGAGCAGTCTCCCTGCCTCAAGTTCTGAGAGCTCAGATTACAGGTACCACTGTGCCTAGCTCCTTTCTCAGCTCTACAGAATGGAGAGTTCAGGTCCTTAGATCTGCATTCTAAACACAGATCTTAGCAGTAGGGTTTTGAAGGTGTGGGGTGTTGCTTCTGCAAAAGCATGGCTTTAGGTGTGAGCAGGGAATAAGGATAATGTCAGCACCAGGTTCTGCCAGCCTGGTGAGGCTGCTAGACAGGAGGAACTATAGGCAGCTGTCTTCAGGTTAGTTTGGTTAAGTCTGGTAGAGTGCCAGTGGCTAGACAGACCTACCAGTGTCCTCGCTCTTGCCGCTCCCAGGGTAGCTAATGGAATGGGTGGGGCACGAGGGGTGCCCACAGCTAGATCTGGCTGCTGGCTGTACCTGCGCCCTGGAGCATCTGAGTGGCCAACTACGTACATTTTATAAGGCAGGGGTGAAGATCTTTAAAGGCAGGGGTGTTGAACTTTAACTGTGTGTGACTATCCTAGACCCTGATAACGTGGGACCCCAGCTCTGTGGTCTGGCACAGTGGGTGCTTCTCTGGGAAAATAGAACAGGTCTTTGCAGGACCAGGGAGACACTGACCAGAAGAGCCTGGGGAGCACACAGGGTTGACTGGGAGCTGGAGTTTCCTGGAACCAAAGAGTGAATGTCTGGATTCATGTGTGATTTGTATGCTGACCCTGGACCTGAATGCTGTGTGGGTTTGGGCCTCAGCTTCAGTGGCTGCAATTTCTTCTCTTGGAAGTTAGTGTTCCAAAACAAGGTTGGAATTCATTTCTCCCTTTTGAATCAGTTTCCTCACTTGAAAATTTGGTCAGAAAAGGCATCTTCCAGTGTCCAGGGCTTTCTGCCCTCACTCAGTGGTCTTACAGGCTGGACAGACTCAATCAGTCTCTGCTGACCTCTGAGAGGCAACTGCACTCCACCTGCAGGCCTCAGGTGTGGAGAGAGCCAGTTAAGGGACCGAAGCAATAGAATACACGAGTGGTTGCTGGCCCCCAGGCCTCAACTAATGGCCATTTTTTTAATTTTCCAAAGTTAAGAGAAATTTTGGATTCAGGTATGGTACCTATATTCCCAGCAGTCAGGAGAGTGAGGCGGAGGATTGCTGTGGGTTTGAGGCCAGCCTAGACTATATAGTTTTGGGCAAACCTGGCCTACAGAATGAGAACCTGTCTCAAAAGCCCAAAGGATGATGACTTAAAAAAAACAATGGGGAACTAGAGTTTAAAAACCCCCAAATTTCTAAGATTTGTGTGGATTGGGACCAAAGCTTTTGTATTTTCTAAAACAAAGCAAAAGTTGGAGTCCCTTGTCCTGCCTACACTAATGGTATGTGCTAGGGGCAGGTCTCAGGGGACTTCGGGCTGGAATGTACAAGAAGAACCCTACCTCACAGGGCTGTTGTGAGGTGTGTGAAGGTAGCCCCAGCACTGGGCTTGGCCAGCAATGGACTCCAATAAACACTAAAACTGAAACATCTCAGAGTAAAGTGCATGGTTTTTCTTCAGCTCTGCTCTCTTGCTTGCAAAGCTAGGTGGGAGTTGGAAATAGTATCCCTGGAGGATGTGTGTGGACGTCTGCCCTGGCCTGTCTTGCTCCTTACTATAAAGTATAGTATGTCTTGGGGGTTGGTGGTGTAGAGACCCCTCTTCTGGACATTAAGCATGAACCATGTACTGCAGGGGTCCAGGGCTGCCATCCCCCTCAGCAAATGCCCTGCCCAGTCAGGTAGCACTCCCTGCACCTGGAGCTGCCCAATTCTGCTCCTGTTGTGGACCCCGGAGCTTCAGGACTGCAGCCTGTGCCAAGTCGGGCTTAGTAGCTTCATCCTCACAGTATGACTTGGAGCTGTGACTGGACAGCAGATGAGCTGCTTGAGAAAGACTAGAGTATTTTGGTCACAGCTCAGCTGAGATGAGAAATGTATTCCTTGCTCAACTCCACTTTCCATGGTACTTTTTTTGTTGTGTCTTTGAGATGTAGCTCAGGCTGCACTCAGACTCAAGGGCACCCTGCCTCTGCCTCTCATGTTCAGGGGTACAGGCACAAGCCAGCTTATCCACCTCACTCAGCCATGCTTTCACCATGATGCTGACATAAAGATGCATGGTCCTACTGACTTCTGCCCTTGGCATGCTGGGAGTGGCCAGATCACTTGTTCTGGACATCTGGTTCCTGTTGTGTGGTGTCCCAGGTGTGAGGAGGGCTGATCCAAGCCAGTGGTGGCCTGTATGGGAAGTCTGCTGGAAATGAACACTGAAAGCTGCCTTCCTGGCACATGGATTTTTCTGCTGTTTGGGTTCTTGCCCTTGACATCTTGTACCATTTGCATTCTAAGAGTTTTGAGGAATACAAGGGACAGAGAAGTCACAACTGCTCTGGATTTAGAGTCATGATCAGCTCTTCTCTGACAAAGACAATCCCTTAATTTTGAAAAATAGAAAACCTTTTTTAAAGCTCAGTTTAACGGACCAATCCTGACCCTCACCTCCGTCTACTTCTGTACTGAACTATACTTGAAAGTACTCTTTTTTTTTTTTTTTTTAACATTTCCTTCTGAGGAAAACCTGTTGTGGGTACTAACACAGTGTACCTGTGTCTGTCCAAGCCACAGTGATTACAAATCCCCATATCAGAGCTGGAGGGTGTGGTGCATGCCTAAGAAGCCAACATTAGGGAGGTGGAATCAGAAGGATCCTCAGCTGCACAGGGCATTAAATGTCAGCCTGAATGGCATTAAGATCTGGTCTAACTAGGTGTTGGCAGTGCACACGTCTTTAATTCCAGCACTATACTTAGGAGGCAGAGGCAGGTGGATCTCTAAGTTCAAGAATAGCCTGTTCTGCACAGACAAGCCCTGTCAGGGGGCAGGTGGGGGGAGCTGTCTCAGTGGGCTGGAGATGACTGCCTTTCCAGAGGACCCAGGTTCAGTTCCCAGCATCTGTCTGCAACCCAGTTCCAGGGGATCTGAAATCCTCTGTTGGTACCAGTACATATACATACTTGTAGGCACTAACACCTATACTCAAAAAATGGACAAAGCAGGGCTGGAGAGGTGATGGCTCAGTGGTTAAGAGTGCATACTGCTTTTTAAGAGCGCCCACTTTAGGCAGCTCTCAGCCACCTGTATGTAACTCAAGGCCCAGAGGATCTAACATTCTCTTCTGGCCTCCACTGGCCCTGCACACATGTGATACACAGGCAAAACATGTGATACATGCAAGCAAAACAACCATAGACTTAAAATATTTTTTTTTAAACTCAAGGCCAGTGTGGGTTATGTAATATATTCAAGGTTCTGTCTCTATAAAAATCAAACCAGGGCCATTGAGCTGGCTCAGCAAATAGATGCTTTTGTATGCAGGCAGGCCTGGAACTTGAATTTGGTCCCTAATTTCCACAAGGCAGGAAAGAAGTGACTGCTGCAAGTTGTCCTCTGGCAGCCCTGTGTGTCCCATGGCCTATACACACACACACACACACACACACACACACACACACACACACACTTTAATGTTTAAAAAGGCAAACCAATAATAAACTTGGGAGGCTGAGAAAAGAGTACTGAAAGTTCAGAGCCTGCCTGTACAACCTAGTGAACCGGTCTCACAAGATGAAACAGCAAGGCTAGAGAGTTGGCTCGGTGATTAAGGGCCCTTGCTGCTCTTGCAGAGGACTACCAGAGTTTGATTCCAGCATTCATATCAGGTAGCTCACAACCACCTGTAACTCTACTTGCAGGGGTCCAGTATCCTCTTGTGAACCCCAAGGCCACCTGCACAGACCAACACACCAAAATGTATAGCACATAATTAAAAGTCACTTTATTGAGAATATGAAAAGGCTGGGATAGACCTCTGGTAGGGTCATGCCTAGCATGTGTGAGGCCCTAGGTTCATTCTTGCTACCATCAAAGGAATAGCACTAACGGCCCTGGAAGCTTCCCTGATCACCGGAACTATCCAGGAAGAGAGTGCAGTAACACTGAAGATATCTAGCCATTGCCATCAGGCTAGAGCACTTACTCCCTGTGTGTAAGTAAGTGCTCTCCCAGATGTGTGAGCACTTACTCCCTGTGTGTATGCTCTCCCAGATGTGTGAGCACTTACTCCCTGTGTGTATGCTCTCCCAGATGTGTTAGCACTTACTTCCTGTGTGTATGCTCTCCCAGATGTGTTAGCAGGGTCTTGCAGTCCACCAGTGTCCCAGAGTTCATCCATGTCCACCACATGGCCTCCCGCATAGGAGAAATGGTAGAGTGACAATCACACCTGTGTAGGTCACATGGGTACACATACTCCATAGACACGTACACAAATAAGCTTTTTAAAAGCTGGAGAGATAGCTTGGTGGTTTAGAGCATTTGTTAGTCTTGCAGAGGACCCGGGTTCAGCTCCCAGCACCCTACATGGTGGCAAACTGTAACTTCGGTTCCAGAGTACTCAATGCATTCTTCTGGCTTCCTTGGGCCCTGCATTCAAGTGGTGCACAGACATATACACAGACAAAACACACATTAAATAAAACATTAAATAATTAAGGGGAGTGAGATGACTCAGTAGGTCAAGGCACCAAAGCTGGTGAACTGAGTTCAAACCCACGTGAAAAGAAAAGAACCAAGTCCTGAACGTTGCTTTCTGACATCAACATACTGCCATGGTGACATTTACACACGCAAACATCATAAAAATTTGGATAATTAAAACACTGATGTGGCCGGGCACTGGTTGTGCACGCCTTTAATCCCAGCACTTGGAAGACAGAGGCAGTCGAATCTATGTGAGTTCGAGATCAGCCGGTCTACAAAGCTACACAAAGAAACCCTGTCTCGAAAAATAAAAAAACAAACGTACTGACGTCTGCAGATAGAGACATCCCAGGCTAGGGAACATATGGGCTCATCATAACCCATTCTCGAAGTTCTGTGCAGGCAGCCATCCCTCTACCGGCTGTGGCTGACTCCTGAAGTTAGGGGGGTCACCCACAGTCACTAGTTACACTGCAGGAGACAGACAGCCTGTGAACTCAAGTGCTCCAAGTCAGACTGTCTCAACAATGGACTGGCTTTGCTGTTCTCACAGCCACTAGGTGGCACAAGTCTCATGGCTGCCTGTATCTGTGAGGCTTAAGTGAATTGCCCATTAGGGATCCTCTGGCCAGGGTGGGGCATCCTTGAAGCTAAACAGACTCCTGGAGCCTCAGCAGGGACTGGTCTGAAAATTCCAAGGACAAATATGGGACAAAACAACTCTTCCTTTGTTTTTTAATATGTATTTATTTGGTGTGTGTATGATGTATATGGGGGCCAGGCACCACAGCCCTCAAAAGACAACTACTGCTTCTGACATGGTGAGAATGGGTCTCCATTATATCAACACTCACCTTGGGTGCTATCAAGGGTGTGTTTCTGGGTCTTTGTCCTCCAGGGAGAGGCAAGGAAACAGGGAGCAGTACTTCACCCCACGTTGTGGTATGAAAAGTCCCAACAGACTCAACATTTGGCCCCCAACTGGTGACAGAAGCGGTAGAAGTGGAGGCCCTTCCTGGGCAAGGAGAGAAAGACAGTTACTAAGTGGAGCTCCACGTACAATGTCTGGTAAGACCGGGTCTAATTGCCCGGGAGAATGGAGGAGGCTGGGGAAAGCCAGAGTACCAGCTGGGGGACCTCTGCCAGGTCTCCGAGGCTGCCATCCTGGAATGTGGACCACAGTGGATGCAGGAGGAAGCCAACCTCTTGCTGGAATCACGCTGCCCCTTGATGTGGCTGTAGCACTGCCTCCCACTGTTGACGTATCACCCACACTGGCCCAGAGCCATCTGCAACACCACCTCTAGGACCAGGCTGACCAATAGCTCCTGAAAGGGGCATGGCCGTCGCTAGACAGCCTCAGCTGCGGTGTGTGTCCATCCTCCTCCCTTCAGGTTGCTTCTTGTCAGCAGGCATTATTTATGTCCTCAATTACATCGGCAGATGAAATAAGGTGTCTCAGTGGCCAGCAAAGTCATTCTTTCACTTAGAGTGGACTCAGAAGGCAGCGCTAGGGGACTGTGATGGGTGCCACCTCTCATGGGTGAGACCCGATCTGTTCAAATAAGCCCTGTGTTCTGAGTTCTAGGGAACACCTGCTTCTTTGTTTTTCACTTTCTTCCCCTTGTGCCTTGGACAAGTTCAAGGGGTCACCCCCTTCCTTTCATCTCTAGGGCGGGGCTCAGCTTTTGGGGATCTGAGTCCCACAGATCAGAGGTGACACTGTCCCACATGCAAGCAAGAGTGGGTTTGCTTATTTGTCGAGTAATCCTGGGGACTGAACCCAGGGCTGCTTGACACCATTTTTATGTCTTTCTTTTGTTTGTTTGTGTGTGGATAGGTATTGGTGCACACGTGCATAGCACACACACGGGGGGAGGGGGGGGGGGGGCAGAGGACAACCACTAGGGTTGGTTCTTAAGCACCTTCCACCCTTTGTTTGAGATAGGATCTCTCACTGGCCTGAATCTTTACCACACAGGTTAAGATAGCTGGCTCAGGAGCCTACAGCGATCCCCTTGTCTCTGCCTCCCATCCCCCATCACTAGTGGCACAGGCACACAGTGACCTTTTACCTAGGTTCTGGGGATCTGAATTCAGGTCCTCACGCTTGCATTGCTAACACCAACTGAGCAACTGAGACCACCTCCCCAAGACCAACACCTTTTAAAAACTTTTGTCATCGCTTCTGTTTTTGTTGTTGTTTTGGTTTTCCAAGGCAGGGTCTCTCTATGTAGCCTATCCTGGAACTCACCTTGTAACCCAGGCTGGTCTTGAACCTGTCTCTGCTTTCTGAGTGCTGGGATTAAAGGCCTGTGCCATTACCACCTGTCTTAAAATGTCCTTTTTGAAATGGTCTCATTATGTAGCTCAGGCAGGCCTTAAACTCTCCTTCCTTCCTTCCTTGCTTCCTTGCTTCCTTCCTTCCTTCCTTCCTTCCTTCCTTCCTTCCTTCCTTCCTTCCTTTCTGTCTTTCTTTCTGCTTTTGTTTTTCACTCAGGATCTCATTATGGGGGCTGGAGAGATGGCTCAGAGGTTAAGAGCACTGCCTGCTCTTCCAGAGGTCCTGAGTTCAATTCCCAGCAACCACATGGTGGTTCACAACCATCCATTATGAGATCTGGTGCCCTCTTCTGGTGTGCAGATATACATGGAAGCAGAATGTTGTATACATAATAAATAAATAAAATCTTTTAAAAAATATGATCAAAACACATTTCATGAAATTCTCAAAGAATTAATAAACTATTTTTAAAAAAATCTCATTGTGTAACCCGGATTTATCAGGAACTGGATCTGTAGACCAGGCTAGCCTGGAACTCACAGGGATCTGCCTGCCTCTGCCTCCCGAGTGCTGGGGTTAAAGGTGTGTGCCACCATACAAGACTAGGCCTTGAACTTTGGATCCTCCTGCCTGTGCCAGCTGAGTAGCTGAGATGGCAGATATGTGCCAACACACCAAATAGTCTGACACTGTCCCGAATCTCTGAAACTCACTATATCTGGAGGAGATAGGGGATACACCAGATTTTATGTGCTAATCAGTGACTACAATGCAGGGGTTTTTGTTTGGTTGGG
This sequence comes from Cricetulus griseus, assembly GCF_003668045.3. Lineage (NCBI taxonomy): Eukaryota > Metazoa > Chordata > Mammalia > Rodentia > Cricetidae > Cricetulus > Cricetulus griseus. The sequence continues at coordinate 79,249,468 of NC_048597.1, forward strand.
TTTTTGTTTTGTTTTTGAAGACCTAGTTTTTCTGTGTGTAGTCCTGGATTTCCTGGAACTCGTTCTGTCCTCTAACTCACAGGGATCCACCTGCCTCTGCCTCCCAAGTACTGGGATTAAAGGCATGTGCCACTCCACTGTACTGTTTTTGTTTCTTGAGACATGCTTTCACCATGTAGCCTTAGCTTTCCTGGAACTTTTTATGTAGACCAGACTGACCTCAAACTTGTGGCAATCCTCCTGCCTCTCACCACCTTCTGAGTGCTGGGATTATAGGTGTGTACCACCATGCCCAGCCTTTCAGCTCCAAAGTTCCTTTGTCAGCTTGACACAAGTTAAAGTCATCTGAGAGGAGGGAACCTCAGTTAAGAACACATCTCCATAAAATTCCTTTAGGCAAGCCAGTAGGGCATTTTCTTAGAGGTTAGTGGGGAGGGCCCAGCCCATGGTGGGTGGTGCCATTGCTGGGCAGGTGGTCCTGGGTTCTATAGGAAAGCAGACTGAGCAAGCAAGCCAGTAAGCAGAACCCTCCATGGCCTCTGCATCAGCTCCTGCCTCCAGGTTTCTGCTCTGCTTGAGTTCCTGTCCTGACTTCCTTCAGTGATGAACAGAAATGCTGAAAGTCTAAGCCAAATAAAACCATTCCTTCCGATCTTGCTTTTGGTCATGGTGTTTCATCACAGCAATAGAAACCCTGACTAATGTATGTGTCTGTACACATGTGGATGCATGTATGCATGTATGCCTATGGAGGTCAGAGAGCACCCTTGGGTTTGTTTGATTGTTTGTTTGGGACAGGATCTTTCTCTGGGCCCTGGGCCTTGCTGACCATCAAGTTCCAAGGATCTGCCTGTCTCCACATCCTGAGCACTAGGATTTCAAACACACAGTGTACAGATGTTTGGAGGTTTGGGGGAGGGAGGTTGATTGCTTTTTTTTTTTTTTTTGTGTGTGTGTGTGTGTGTGTTATCTATGCATTCATGTTCACAAGTGTGTAAGCCTGCATGCCATCATGCACACGGAAAGGTCAGAGGATAACTCCATAGAGATCAATTGCCTCCTGACTTTGTGTAGGAACTCAGGCCACCAGGGTGACTTGACAAGTGCCTTTACCTGCTAAGCCATCTCTCTAGCCCACACCCAGATTTTTTTTTGCCGGGGGGTGGGGGGTGGGGGGGATCAGCTTTAAAGTTTTAGTGGACAGTGCTCCACACTCTCTGAGATGGCTATAATCGACAAGTGCACAATATCAGGACGTGCTGGCGAGGCTGTGGGGATAACCTACAGGGCACCAGACCCGGCAATTCCATTCCCATGCGTGTATCTGAGAGAACAGGAAACAGGGCCAAACTTGGACTTATACACAAATGTTTCTACAGCCTTGAACAGCCACAGGGCAGCAACAGAAAATGAGGTTCATCTACATGATGAAATATTATTTAGCTTTAAAAAGAGAATAAGGTTTTAACACATCGTACAAAACGGATGAATTGTGCACAATGTGCCAAAGGCTGTGTTTTCTGTGGTTCTGGAAGAGCAAAGCCCTTAGCACAGGCAACCACTGGGCAGTGGGCACCAGTGTAGACAGGTGGGACAAAAAAATGCCAATGAGTTCAGGGTTTTCTTCTAGGTGAGGCAAGGGCTTTGGGACAGGTAGAGGTGGTGACTGCTCAATGCAATGAATGTACTATTTGTTTAAAAGTGTAGATTGGGCTGGGCATTGGTGGCGCACACAAATCAGCACTCAGGAGGCAGAGGCAGGTGGATCTCTGTGAGTTTGAGGCCAGCCTGGTCTACAGAGTGAGTTCCAGGACAGCCTCCAAAGCCTCAGAGAAACCCTGTCTTGGAAAAAAATTAAAAATGATATAAAAAATTAAAATATAGATTGTATCTGTGAATGTAGCTTAGTCGGTAGAGTATTTGTCTAGCATGCGTGGGGTCCTGGGCTCGAATTTCAGCACTCAGGAAATGGGAATAGGATGATCATGTTAAGGTCATTCTCCGCTATGTAGTGAATTCAAGGCCAGCCTGGGCTAACACATCTGGGGCCAGAAGAGGAGAAATCAAAAAGGGACTGAAGGTTAAGAAAAAGCAGGGATGGGGTTAAAAAGCTATCCAAATACACCATCAGCAGAGCTGACACAAGTTAATACCCGCAATGTGTATCTTCCGGTTAGCTTTCTGGTCAGAAGCAGATTCATAAACTGATTTCCTAACCACATGAGCCTCCACGGTGGCTTCTAGTCTCCCTGCATTTTGATGGAAGTCTTTTTTTTTAATTTCCCCGGGGAAGCAGGGTTACTCTGTGTAGCCCTGGCTGTCCTGCACTCACTCTGTAGACCAGGCTGGCCTTGAACTCAGAGATCCACCTGCCTCTGCCTCCCAAGTGCTGGGATTAAAGGCCTGTGCCACCACCACCCAGCATCTTCTCTCCAACAAATATGTATGTATTGGACAGAAAGGCCTAAAGTCAGGTGTGAGGCACACACCTGAGACCCCAGCACTCAGGAAGTGGGAGTAGAGGAGGATCAGAAATTCAAGGTTATCTTTGACTACTTAAGTAAGTTTAAGTTTGGATCTCCAGCACCTACATAAATTCTGGGTAGGAGTAATGATCTACCTGGAAATCCAATAAATGAAAAGCAGAAACAGTATCCCTGGAACATCCTGGTACCCACTACCAGAATCAAGCTGCCTTCCTCTGTGAGTCTTGTATAAATTTCTCCTCCTTCAAATACTCAAACACCCACTGTGCCCTATGGGCCATCCCAACCACTCTGGTACATGGTGGAGCTGCCCAGGCTGGGACACAAAGGGCAGCCTGGCCACCCAGCCAGGATACATGTCTGCTGACAGGGAGAAGTGTGAGTGTGTGGGGGTGCGGGCAGCAAGGACTATAGTGTGGGACCAGTCTGGGCTTACGTGAGACCCTGTCTCAATAAATAAATAAATAAATAAATAAATAAATAAATAAATAAAACATATAAAAGCCAAAACCCAAACCAAAACTTGGTGACCTGGAAATGATGGAAGCTGAGCAGTGGGGTATGGGTGCCCTTAGAATATCTGAGGCCACGGACAGAGACAGGGAAGTACTAAAGCACTCATGGGGATACACATGAGGACCTGGTGTGTGGCTCATGTGTGTTTCATGGGCTATTTGTGTGGTTCATATGTTCACGTGTGTCTACAGTAAATGTGAACATGTGCACTGTGTGTACATAGTATGCCTTCACCCAGGGTTCTGGGAGGGTTCCAATACCCCCACTACTGTGTAGGACCCAATACCCAGGCTCTCATAAGAAACCCCTCGCTCAAGCTCCTTTAAGAAACCCCTCATCCAGGTTCCTGGGAGGCCCCCAGTAAACTCAATGGTTCACAAGCTACCTACCCTTGAGTGGAATGGTTTCCTTAATCTGTTGTTGTCCTAACCAGAGTGAACAGACATTTGTTTACATCACCCTAGGAAAAGCATGTGACATGGGTCTGGGGGGCATGTCTGAGTCATCTCTGTCCCTTGGATGATGCTCCAAGGCCAGAGTTCTCAGATGGTGAAGGAATCAAGACTGCTTTAGGTCTAGTCACACAGCTTGGAACCTCTGATCAAATCATGTGGAGACAGAGAGGCCAACCCCTGTGACAATGACCTTGGCAGGCCGTCATGGGCAGTCATGATGCTAGCAGCTCCTAGGAGATGACCCTCTGGGTACAAGACCCGGCCCTCCCTTCCTCCCCCCACCCCCAGCAGGCAACAGAATCAGACAATTTCCTCCCTGCAAGGCCAAGGGCAGGTCGATAAAAAGCTGTCTTCTCTAATTTATCATTTGCTTAAGCATCACCTAGCAGGGCCCTCCTGGGAGACACCAGCTGTGACCACAGCTACCTGCTTGTCACTGATGGCACAGCAGGCAGGCTGCAGCCCTATGGCCTAGACCTGGCCCCTGAGTGGCAAAAAAAAAACAAAACAAAAAACAAAAAAACCTAGACTGGATGCCAGCCTGAGTCATCCACCCACACTATAGTCCTTGCTGCCCCCACCCCCCCACACACACACACTTCTCCCTGTCAGCAGACATGTATCCTGGCTGGGTGGCCAGGCTGCCCTTTGTGTCCCAGCCTGGGCAGCTCCACCGTGTACCAGAGTGGTTGGGATGGCCCATGGAGCACAGTGGGTGCTTGAGTATTTGAAGGAGGAGAAATTTACACAAGACTCACAGAGGAAGGCAGCTTGATTCTGGTAGTGGGTACTAGGATGTTCCAGGGATACTGTTTCTGCTTTTCATTTATTGGATTTCCAGGTAGATCACTACTCCTACCCAGAATTTATGTAGGTGCTGGAGATCCAAATGGTCCTCACACTTGCATGGCAAACCCTTTACCTGCTGAGCCATCTCTGCTTTCCCTGTTATCCTGTCTTCTTAGGTGGTCACCAGTCATCCTGTTGAGGGCCTTCCCTGACCAGATACAGCCTCATCCCAAGATTCCAAGGACCACTCTGCTCACAGACCCACTACCAAGATCTAAACCCAGCTTGCCATGACCCTGAAACCAGGGCTCACACCCAGCCAGGAAAACAGTGGTTCTTTATTTCAATGCAGTACGTGGAGCTAAGCATGGTGGTACACATCAACACTTGGGATATAGAGACAGGACCCAAAGTTCAGGGCTGGCCTGAGCTACTTAATCAGTTCAAGGCCAGCCTAGGCTACATATTGAGTTCAAGGCCAGCCAGGGCTATGTGAGTCCCTGTCTCAAAATATGAACAAATAATTATTTTCTTGGGAACCAGTGAAATGGCTCAGTAGGTGAAGTGTTTGGTCACTCAAGCATGTCAATCTGAGTTTGATCCCCAGAGCCCACATAAAGATGGAAGAGGACCAGTCTACAGTGTTGTCATCTGACCTCCATAGTACACTGTGGCACACACGTGCCCCCCATACACACACAATGATTTCTTTTTGGCAGGGAGTGGGGGAGTTGGGTGGGGCAGGGTCTCACTGTGTTTCCCCGATAGCCCTGGAACTCACTCTGTAGACCAGACTGGCCTTGAACTCACTGAGCTCCTCCTGCCCCTGCCTTCTCAGTACTGGGATTAAAGGCATGCTCTACCATTGCCTGGCTACATAATGATTTTTTAAAAGGTTCGTTTGGGCAGCAGAGCTATGAAGCACCTCGATGTCTCCCTCTCCATGCAACTGCTTCAGCTTCCTTCCAACATGGCAGTACCTAGTTAACCCTGTAGTTACATATCGGCTGTTTCTAAGGAGTGGAAGAAACAGAAGCTGCCGGAATTCTTACAAACTTGGTCTAGAATTGGCTAAGTGCCACCATGACTTCATTCTCACAGCCACAACAACCAAGGTCAGGGCAGAAATGGAAGGGAAGAAGAAGCCACCTCCACCAGGGAGAAGCAGAACATACACTCGGGAGATAACACTGATATGGATCAGTAGATGAGCAGATGTGGCAGTATCGGATCCCATTTGATATGCTTTGTTTTTCTCTTTCCGTCTTAATTTTTTCTGGGGGGCAGGGTTTCAGACAGGGTCTCTCTGTGTTGCCCTGGCTGCCTTGGAACTCACTCTGTAGACCAGGCTGGCCTTGAACTCAGAGATGCCCCTGCCTCTGTCTCCTGAGTGCTGGGCTCAAAGGTGTGTGGGATCACCACACGGCACATTCAGTTTAAAAAGAGAGCCGAGAAGCACTGTGGGGTACCCTGTGACTCTGGAGTGTACCCACAGTGCAGGATGGCTCAATGAAGACTACAGAGACACCTTGGGGAAGGCTGCATGCCCCACCCAGTGCCCAGCCCACCTTTGCCTCTCCTGTTGGCTGTGAAACCCAGAACCAGTCTGTGGCATTCACCATCTTCTTTGTCAGTGGCAGTCGGTGTGGGGGCTTGAGATTTGCATAAACTGGGGGAGGGCTAGCTGCAAAAGAGCTCTCTGAGAAGGTTCTCAATAGCAACCCAAACGCTCTGGGGTGCTGAAAATAAACTGGGGGAAAAGAAAGAGGCCAGCAAAGGGATGCACGTGTACCCACAAGTCTCCAGAACTCTTGTGTTTGGCCCTCTGGTCTTCTTTAGTTGCCATTCAACTTTATGCTTGAACTTGTCATCGAATATGTACATCAATCACCCTTCCCCTCCCCTCCTCTTAGGTGTACATACACGTGAGTGTGTGGTGTGGCCACTCTCAGAGGACATCAAGTGTCCTGCTTTATTCCTTTGTGCCTTATTCCCCTGAGGTAGGGTCTCTTTGTTGAACCTGGGACTTAGCTGGCATCTATCAAGCCCTAGTGATTGCCCTGTCTCCACCCACTCCCCCACTCATATACACAATGCACATAGCCACATTGGTAGGTGCTGAGCTCAGGTGCTCGTGCTTGTGCAGCAAGCCCCTCTGGATGTTTCCAGAAAGGGTTGAGTGGGGAAGATGCACCCTGAACCCAGATAGCACTATTCCACAGAGTGGGAGCCTAGACTGACTAGAATGGGGAAAGTGAGCTGAGCACCGGCATCCATCTCTTTCTGCTTCCCAACTGCGGATGCCGTGTGACCAGATGCCCCACACTCCTGCCGCCATGCTTTCCCCGCCATGATCGACTGTGGACCATCAGACTGTGAGCCAATGTAACCCCTTCTTTCCTTAAGCTGCTGTGTCAGGCATTTTTGTCACAGTAATGAAAAGAGTGACTAATACCCAGAGTTTCTGTCTGGAATGGTGACATACTCGGTCACCAGGTGGATGTACCACACCGTGAATGTGCTTGGTACCATTGAATATATATATATATATATATATATATATATATATATATATATATATGTATATATATATAGTAATATATATAGTAATATATATAGTTATATATATAGTTTTATATATATAAACATGGTTAAAATGGCAAAATTTGTGTTGTATATCTTTTACCACAATTAAGAAAAAAAACTTCGTAAATGAGGAGACAGATAAGTCATTGTTTGCAGATAGTATAACTGTCTACCTGGGGCTGTGGAGAGTAGTGTGAGTAAGTGAATTTTTTATGTGCCAGGGATCATTTAAAGACACCAGAGGGGCACACTTAGATTGCAAGACACACAGAGATCACACTTGAGCTGAACTGGAATGCTCTCTGCTGGCTAGCATTCACAGTGCTGGAAGGTGCTAACCATCACGCTAGGCTAGGTAAGATGGTGCTAACCATCTTGTCTTACCTAGCTGAGAACCCTGTGAAGACCAACCTGCCAGGCAAGATACTCCCCCTGGAGCAACAGTGGCATGGCTAGCTGCTCTTCCCTGTTAATGGTGCTGGGTAGGGGAGACCATTAAGAGGGAGGATAGGTGGGAAGAAAAAGGGGCTCACTGGGGATATGAGGAGCATGAGAGAGTAGGAGGGAAGAAGACCAAAATGTGTCACATGCATTTATTAAATTGTCAAATCATCATCATCATCATCATCATCATCATCATCACCATGATGGCTGTGCAGACAACTTTGTCTCTGAAGTCCTTGTCACAGAAGAATGAAGATATGAGTTTGATTCACAGCACATGACATGAAAAAGCCAAGTATGTTAGTACACACTTGTAATTCCAGAACTGGGGCACAGAAATGGGGGTATCCTAGGGCTTGCTGGCCAGCCAGTGGAGCTGAATTTGCAAAACCCAGGTCCTAGTAAGAGACTATTAGCAAAATCAGGTAAATGGCTCCAGAGGATGACACTTTGACCTCTGGTGTATACGTGCGCACACACACACACACACACACACACACACACACACACACACACACAAAATTTTCTATTTCATGGGTGACTAGCCTACACAGGTTTACTCAGCAATTTAGCAGAGCACAGCCCAGAGCCCCAGCCTGGCCCTGGGGCTTCACCCTCTCACCACCTCTCAGGCTGTGAAAGCTGAAGTTATTTTTGTGCAGTCAGTATCCCCTCTCTCCCTGGGAGACAGAACTGTGGAATCTTCTTTTTGGGTCAGGAGTCCCTTAGAGAATCCAATAGGAGCTGGGTGTGGAGGCTTACACTTACAATCCCAACACTCAGGAGACTGGGTTAGGAGGAAGCCAGCCTGGGCTACAGAGTAAGACCCTGTCTCAAAATGATGATGATGAGATGGTGATGAAGATGATGGTGAGAAGAAGAAGATGATGGTGAGAAGAAGAAGATGATGGTGAGAAGAAGATGATGGTGAGAAGAAGAAGATGATGGTGAGAAGAAGAAGAAGAAGAAGAAGAAGAAGAAGAAGAAGAAGAAGAAGAAGAAGAAGAAGAAGAAGAAGAGCTGCAGAAATGGCTCAGTTGTTAAGATTGCTTGTTGCTCTTTCTGAGGACCTGAGTTCTAATCCCAGAACTCATATCAGGTGACTCACAACCACCTATAATAACAATGATAATGATAATAATAATAACAACAATAATAATAATAGTAATAATAAATCTTTTAAAATAATAATGAGAGAGAAAATCTGATAAGAACCACTTACCTGGAGCTGGAGAGTTGGCCCAGTGGTTAAGAGCATTTGCTGCTCCTGGGGACTCAGGTTCAACTCCCAGCACCCACATGGCAGTTCACAACTGTCTGTAACTCCGGTTTCAGGGGATCCTTGTGACACCATCACACAGACATAAATGCAAGCAAAACAGCAAAGTACATGAAATAAAAATAATCAATTTTTTAAAAAAAAAAGAGCCACTTGCCAGAAAATCACTCACAAAGGCTACAAATCTTTGATGTCATAAAACATGAGATGTCCGAAAGGAAATTTGTGTCCCATCAGAGGCTCAGCAGAATGGTGACAACACCATAGGGCTCAGTAGGGAGCTCGAACTTCATAGGGCCAGGTCTGGACACACAGCCTCTGAGTCCTAGGGGCCACAGGTCAAAAGACACTGTGACAAGCCAAGGCAGACAGAAGGCCCGTGACAGTAGGAAGCCAGTAGGAAGCTTGCTAAGAAATAGCCCCTGAACCCTAACCCTAGAACCCAGTCCTGCACCCCCTTGCCTGCAGTGTGTGTGTGTGTGTGTGTGTGTGTGTGTGTGTGTGTGTGTGTGTAAATGTAGGTCAGCCTGTGTGGCTATGTTTGCACGTATGATTTACTATATGTGAAAATGTACATGTGTGAATCAAGCTGTGTTGACGTGCATTTATGTGTGAGAATGTACCTTTAAATCAATCTGTATCTCTGTGCATGTGTGTGACTTATGTGTATGTGAACATGTGTGTGTGTGTACATGTGTGTGTTGATGTGTCATTGGGCACATGGGTCATTATATACATAAGTGTCACTGTATCTGGTGTGTATCTGTCACTGTGACTGCATGAATGTGCATCAGTGTGTGTCCATGTACCTGTGTGTGCAGCTAGGTTAGTGTGTCTGTGTGTAACTTAGCGTGTGCTATTGGTATCCATGTGATACTGAGCTTCGTGTGAGGGGCCTGTCTCCCTGTTTGTGGCCTCTCCAGTTGAAGATCATCCTTCGAAGTGGCAGTGAGAGTCCAGGCACTGCTTTCCCACAAAGCTCCCGGGAGCTCTCAAATGTCCTTCAAGAGGCAAAGACCATAGGAGAGGAGTAAGGACAGGGTAGGAGGCAGTAGAACCAAGAGAAAGGATCCAAAGTGGCCTGGCCAGCCACTACCCCAGGGGTAGTGACCCACCTGGAGGAATCAAAACCCTAGTGACTGCTGTGCCTGCCACACCCTGAGAAAAGGAGCATTTGGGACTGTCTTCAGAGATTGAAAAAAAAAAATACTGTTGTTTCAATAATGACTCTTGATTGACATAAAAGCACTGTCCCCTGTTGTCATGGAATTAACAATACAGATAAGGATCAAAGAGACCAGAATAGGTTCATCTCCATTTCTCACTAAACTCCTGAACTCTCGTTCCCCCAAACTTCAGACTCTCGGTTTCCTCGAAGGAACATTCTAGAGCAGTGATTCTCTCAACCTTCCTGATGCTGAGACCCTTTAACACAGTTCCTCATGCTGTGGTGACCCCCAAACATAACATTTTCATTGCTATTTCATAGCTGTAATTCTGCTACTGTTATGATGTGAATATCTGTGTTTACAGATGGTCTTAAGTGATCCCTGTGAAACTGTTGATTGACCTAGAAAGGGATTGAGAATCCATTTCTAGGCTACAGGGCAGTCCTCCATCACTCCAAGTGCAGGGCTTCCATCCCTCCTAGACAGTCCTTTTTGGGCAAAGCTCTCTCCCCAGCCCCAGTCCACTGCCCTCCTCTTCACTGCTTGCACACTGGAAACAGAAGACAACACCCAGGCTGGCTGGGAGGTACAGGGTTCCTGCCAGCCAGAAAGTGTGAGTGCTCTGGGGCAGAGAAGGTCACCTGGGACTCTCGTTCCTGGTTCTAGCCTCCTTTGAGGCCCTGCCTGTGATAAAATACCAGCGGAAATGACTTCAATGGGGAGAGGGGGTTTTCTGGCTTTCAGGACTTTGTCTTGGAAAGCCTGAAACCTGTTAAATCCGGTCCATGCTCAGCAGGCTCCTTTGCTTTGGGCCCAAGGAAAAGCAGGACAGCATGAAAGAGAGGGTGGTGGAATGGAGGAGACCTGCTTACCTGTGGCAGCCAGGAGGCAGAGAGAGAAACCGAGACAGAGAGACAGAGAGTGCCCAAAGGGAACAATGGGCAGGAAAGAAGATATATTCTTCAATGGCTGTGTCTCACCCCTCATATGCAATGACAGACCTCTTCTAAACAGACCCCCATCTCCAAACAGCTCTTTCAGCTCTGGACCATCAATGGGTTAATACATTCATTTGCTGAGCCACACCCCAACCCCTCACTAGGGGATTCTAGGCAGGTGCTCTACCACTGAGCCACACCCCAGCCCCTCACTGGGGTATTCTAGGCAAGTTCTCTACTATTCACTACAACCCATGCCCCTCACTGCTGGTCTATGACTTAACCCAGATGCTTGATGGTGGGCAGATGGGCCTGGCAGTGTTCCAGAAGGACACATGACAGCCACTACAGCCCAGTCCTTCTAAACACAGCTCATCCTGGACCACCTGTCCACTACCAACCCAGCTCTTTACAGAGGGAGCCACAGATCAAGGTCATACACAGAGTCAGGAGCTTAAGTAAGTCCTTCAAATTCCTTTCTCTTGGAAAGCCTGGAGCCTATTAAATCTTTAAAGGACATTATCAAGGGAAGCTCGACAAGTTTCCTTAATCCTTGAAGAGGATTAGAGAATTCAGCCGAGATAAACTCCTTCTGCCAACCCAGCCATGCTCCCCCTGGATTCCCAGCCTGGGGGAATGTCTCCACTGCCAGCGATGCTCAGGGCTCATATTCATACCCACTGCAAACATCTGATTATCGTGCCAGCTGAGGGGAAGGTCTAGCAAAATAGCAAGAACAAAGAGAGTGTGGAGCTTGGCCCTAAATGAGCAAGGCCTGGGGGTCAAAAGATGGAAGGCTCACACTCCATAGTCAAGTATTACAAGGCAGGGCAGGCTAGAGTGCTTGCCCTAGAGTGCTTGCCTAACATGCATGAAGCTCTGTGTTCAAACCCCAGCACCGCATAAAACTGCTGTGACGTATATCTGTAACCCCAACACTCGGGTTAGAGAAAGGAGAATCAGGAGTTCAAGGTCATCCTCTACTATGTAGTAAGTTGGAGGCTAGCATAGGCTACTTGAGCCCCTGACTCTAAAACAATAGTAACAAAACACTGTAAAGTAGACACGACTGTCCTCTCCCTAACAACCTGCAAGGACTGATGGAAACTGTTGATCTGGCCTCCAATTCTTGGTCAGCCCAGGCCTACCCAACACCGCCATTTTTTCACCATGTGTACCAGTCTGCTCTGACTTTGTTCCCCAAAACACATGCCCTATTGACCCTCAATCTAAGGTACACATGCATCAGCCATGTGTCAGCATCAGGAAAGTAGAATCAGGAGCCTCAGGGCTGCTGCATCCCGAAGAGGACCAAAACATTAGGGCACCAAGATCTGGACTCCCAGGGACAGTGCTATGTCTGTTCAGTAGTCCAGACAGTGACAGAGATGGCAAAGTCAGCAATGGGCAGCCTTTGAAACTTGAATCTTTGGTGTGCTGAGCATATGTGGGAGCCACAAAAGAATTCAGGGATTCAGCTGGGAGTGATGGCTCATGCCTCTAATTCCAGCAGTTGGGAGGCAGAGGCAGGCAGATCTCTGTAAGTTTGAGGCCAGCCTGGAACTACAGAGTGAGTTCCAGGACAGCCAGGGTTGTATTAAACAACCAAGAAAAAAACAATCAGAGATTCTGGTAACACGCTTCACTTTGTTCTGGAAGAGACGCTGTGAAGGGAGCTGCCAACAGGCCTAGAGAAGGTCACAGGTGTCCAGGCAGAAGCCAAATGGACAGGCACCTGGGATACATTTGGGGACACTCATAAAGGATGATGGCAGGAGTCCCTCAGTGTGGAAGGTTAACAGTGGTATGTGGGTTACAATGGGCTCTTCTATGAGAAAAGCCCTGATTTTTATCACTGGTT